>NC_083714.1:49937412-50558043 GCF_033118175.1 Dama dama | reverse complement strand
AATGTTCTACAGACTGGCAGCACCAACATGACCTGGGGACTCGGGAATGCAGGATCTCAGGCTCAGCTCCAGTTTTACAGAATAAGAATCTGCATCTGACAAGAGGCACTGAGACTCCTGTGCACATTACAGTGAGAGAAGCCAAGCTGTAAGGTATACTCTCTCTTGGTCTTGTTTAAATATATTGTTTTCTTAGATCTTAGACTTAATTATCCTCAAATAAGGCAAGGTATCTTTTGACTCAAGGTTTGCCACAAAAGTTTAGGACTTCCCCCGGCCCACTCCTTATCCATTTCAGTGTTGAGTAAATTCTCTTCTTAGCCCTAGAGCTGGACCCTGGTCACCCAATTCTGATGGGTCTAACAAGCCTTATCTAATGCACTGTTACCTGAAGTCCACTGTCGTGTTCTTAGGGTTCTGTAATTCCATAAGAATGTCTTAAAGTGGGAGTTTTAATTTCAATCAAAAGATTTAAACAATTATATCACCTATAAGCATTTTACCAACTATCTGGATGACCACCTCTAGCTGGGCACTGCCTTCTAATTTCAGCTCCCATGTTGGCTTTTGTCTTTACAGTCACACTGGTGCCAACTAGAAATATTTTAAGTGTCTCAGGCTAATGAGAAAATAACAGAGGCCAGCCTAGAATATAGAGCCAGGATTTAAAACCCAGATCTGTGACTCTACAACCTATGGGGTTGTTGTGTGTTTTTTTTTTAGGGGGGGCAGTCTTTGCTCTCAAAGCACAGTGTCACCCTGACACCATGCTGAATGACCTACCAGACACCTTTCTTCCTTCTCCGTGTTCTCCCCTGAGATCAAGCCCAGCCACCAGCATGGTGCCTGCTTCAACCACCTTTTTCAACCAACCAGCCTTTGCCCCATCAAAGTCACTTTCAATGAGCTCATAATGTCGTGAGACTCAGCCTTGTTTTTGATGTACCAACCATGGAGAAACTTAAAATTCCTCACCATGAAATACTTTGTTTCCTTTGAAGAAATAGTAGTGCCTTTCATTAGAAACATGATTTGTGTAACTAGATGTATCTGAAACTGAGATCAGATGACAAAATCTCCAGGATCCTGAAGCTTTATAAGAATTTTTAGTTGTGCATTTTCATTAGTTATTATAATCTAAAGGAATCACTTTCATCTGGTGGCCACTTCATAGCTTATTACTAGAATAGACTCTCAGAACTCACTCTTGAGTTTTAATATAAAAGCTTTGGTACCAAGTGAAGGTCAAATGCCATGATGGAAGACCAAGAGAAAACAGGGTAATACAAAGAGGACCAAGGGCAATGAGGATGGAGATGCCATGTGGCCTTGGTCCTATAGATACAGCAAGTACCCACGAAGCTGCAGCAAAGCAGGCACTGCACACTCACACTGCAAAGAGATGTCCCTGCCAAGTTGTTAAGTTAATGGTATTTTTAAATATGTAAAGATGAAGTTCTCATTAAATGACATTTTTCCATGTTAATATGTTGTATTTAGGGATATTAAATTTACTGTTTCTTCAAATAAATACCTGATTACCCAAAATCTGCTGCTGATGCTTAGTCACTTCAGTCGTGTCCAACTCTTTGTGACCCTATGGACTGCAGCCCTCCAAGCTCTTCTGTCCATGGGATTCTCCAGGCAAGAGTACTGGAGTAGGTTACCATGCCCTCCTCCAGGGGATCTTCCCAACCTAGGGACTGAACCTGGGTCTCCTGCATTGCAGGCAGATTCTTTACCTTCTGAGCCACAGTGAGACACCCCAAGTCTAGTTCCCTGTTATAAAGTAAAAATTAATGATTGGGACCCAGATGATGGTTTGCTATGCCACAAAGGAAGGGAGGGAAGGAACTGAAATCTAAAATGACCAAATTATACTACTACTGAATTCAATAATAAATATTGAACTTTAGCAAAAATCATCTAACACATCACAATAGAGATCATCAGCTCTTTCTCTCTCAAAAGTTCTATGAAGACACTCAAGAAAGGATGAAACACTAGGCTGTTGGCGGATCTACTGACAAAATCCTGAGGTAATGTCTACCAACTGCAACTGCCAAGTCATTGACACCGGATGGGACAATATAGTCCATGGTCCAGCCTGTGCTACACAAATAGATTCAGAAATGCCTTCCTGCTGTCCCCACTGGTTCAGCTATGCTAACAAGAAAACTGGTCATTGGCCCTCTACTCCATGGGGCAAATATATATATAGCCAAAATTCTATTCTCCACTTAGCCCACTCATACAGCTCCTCTTTATTCAGTTAGTGAATGCAATTCCCAGAAAATACCTGGATAGGAAGTGTGTTGGTGGGTCAAATGACAAATGCAAGGGTACATTGCATCCTGGAAGGATTAGGCTCCACTAGTACATTGCTCTAGGTCAGTGTTTTACAAATTGTTGGCTGGGACCCATTACTGAGATGTGAAATTTGTTTGGCTGTCATGTCCTATTTAAACAAAATAAAATTAGAGAAGAAAGAATCAGAGTACATCTCACATAGTAAAAGTAAGTACTGTCATATAGAACTTGTGTTTTGGAGATTGTGTGTGTATGTGTTTGTGTTCTAGATGACACTGTAAAAGTGTCCTTCATATGAGCCTTGCTTTTGTCAACTAATACAATAGGACTTAGTCTAGTGTTGTTTTATCTGAAAATTTGGTGACCATTTCTGTGTTGTATACTGAGAGTATGGTAGGATGATTACAAGGATGACGTCTGGAGCCCAGTCACCATGTTGCTTGCCTTGTGACCTTGGGCTCTTTGTTTTGCCCTCCAGTACTTCTGTTGCCTCACTGGTGAAGGGATGGTAAAAATAGTGCTTAGTCATACAGCTGCTGTAAGAATTTAATGTGTGGATACATGTAAAGCAATTGGAACTGTGCTTGGCTTGCACTAGGTTCTATTTAAGTATCCGTATTATTAGTATAAGCACGATTGTTTAACCCAAGTCAAAGGACAGCCTTGTGTATGATGGTGTAGCCAAGTGCAGAGCTTCAGGGAACGCCACTTAAAGATCTCCATCTACTTTTACATTGTCCCAGTAATCAACATGGGATGTAGTGGCTCCACCAGCCAGAAACTCACTTTAATGTACTTCCAGCCAGTATTCATTTCTCCATCTTCAAGATGCCATAAGAGACCCCAGCATCCTGTTCTCTTCACAGTAAAGTCCAAGGCTTCCACCATGACTGAACAAATTGATGTGCCCCCTACTTCCCATCGCCTGCCATCTCCCTCCTCCTCTCCCTTCACTCTCCTCCTGGCTCAGTAAGCTCCAGGCATGCTGGCCTCCTTGCCAGTTCTGAAATGCCCACCTTTACAATTCAGGATCTTTGCACTTGCTTGTCCCTCCGGTCTGGATGCTCTACCCAGACACACACATGGCTTGCTCTCACCCTTCCTTCAGGTCTCTGCTCACAGTCACCTTAATAGAGGGGCCACCCCTGGTCACCCTATAATAAATAATATCCTCTGCTCCATCCCCAAGCTCCTATGGTCCCTCTAGCCCACAGCACTTAACATCAGCAGACATACAATTTGCTGGTTTGGTTTTCTCTCTTCCACTCTAGAATGTCAGCTCCAAGAAACATGGATTTTGGACTGTTTTGTCAACTGCTGTACAACGAGAACCTAGAAGAGTGTGTGGCACAGACTAGCAGATAGTAGTGATTTAATAAATATTTGCTGAATTAATAAATATCAAACACTGTGCAGAAAACTTGATGTATTAAATATTACATCTATAGCATTCTGCTGACCTAAGGGTCCAGTAATAGCCTTGTAAACTCTTTTTAAAGGCACTGAGTTTAGTTTAATGGCTGAGTAATATTCCATGGTGTGTATGTACCACAGCTTCCTTATCAGTTTAGTTTAGCATGACTTGCTCTCAGTGCCCATAGAATTTTATATATAATAAAACAATTCTTTGCCTTTTTGTGCAACAAAGTACACGAAGCCCTATTATACACAACTCTGCTGCATTTGTAGATTTCACGACAGTCTTTGGCTTTGTCACCAGAAATCAGCTCCAGCCGGATGGCTTTGCCGCATCATTGATAGGCATCTCTTAGTTCTCCTTTAGCAGGTTCTTGCTGGCACCCCTGATAAAATAATGGCAGAAATTTCCAGTTTTTTGACCAAGGGTTGAAGCAAGGGCATATCATAATACAGCTTCTATTCAACCTTCACCTTAATGACATACTTAATCTTGAAATCGGATTACAGGGTATTTCATTCAGTTCAGTTCAGTCACTCAGTCGTGTCCAACTCTTTGCAACCCCATGAATCGCAGCATGCCAGACCTCCCTGTCCATCACCAACTCCCGGAGTTTACTCAAACTCATGCCCAATGAGTCGGTGATGCCATCCAGCCATCTCATCCTGTGTTGTTCCCTTCTCCTCCTGCCCCCAATCCCTCCCAGCATCAAGGTCTTTTCCAATGAGTCAACTCTTCACATGAGGTGGCCAAAGTATTGGAGTTTCAGCTTCAGCATCAGTCCTTCCAATGAACACCCAGGACTGATCTCCTTTAGGATGGACTGGTTGGATCTCCTTGCAATCCTAGGGACTCTCAAGAGTCTTCTCCAACACCACAGTTCAAGAGCATCAATTCTTCGGCACTCAGCTTTCTTCACAGTCCAACTCTCAATATACATAAATGACCACTGGAAAAACCACAGCTTTGACTAGACGGACCGTTGTTGGCAAAGTAATGTCTCTGCTTTTTAATATGCTATCTAGGTTGGTCATAACTTTCCTTCCAAGGAGTAAGCGTCTTTTAATTTCATGGCTGCCGTCACCATCTGCAGTGATTTTGGAGCCCCCAAAAATAAAGTCTGGCACTGTTTCCACTGTTTCCCCATCTACTTCCCATGAAGTGATGGAACCAAATGCCATGATCTTAGCTTTCTAAATGTTGAGCTTTAGGCCAACTTTTTCACTCTCTCACTTTCTTCAAGAAGCTTTTTAGTTCCTCTTCACTTTCTGCCATAAGGGTGGTGTTATCTGCCTATCTGAGGTTATTGATATTTCTCCTGGCAATCTTGATTCCAGCTTGTGCTTCTTCCAGCCCAGCGTTTCTCATGATGTACTCTGCATATAAAAAGAGACACAGATGTACAGAACAGAATTTTGAACTCTGTGGGAGAAGGCGAGGGTGAGAACAGCATCGAAACATGTATATTATCTAGGGTGAAACAGATCACCAGCCCAGGCTGGATGCATGATACAAGTGCTCAGGCTTGGAGCACTGGGAAGACCCAGAGGAATCGGGTGGAGAGGGAGGTGGGAGGGGGGATGGGGGTTGGGGAATACATGTAAATCCATGGCTGATTCATGTCAATGTATGACAAAAACCACTACAATATTGTAAAGTAATTAGCTTCCAACTAATAAAAATAAACAGAAAAAAAAAATAAGCAGGGTGACAACATACAGCCTTGACGTACTCCTTTTCCTATTTGGAACAAGTCTGTTGTTCCATGCCCAGTTCTAACTGCTGCTTCCTGACCTGCATATAGGTTTCTCAAGAAGCAGGTCAGGTGGTCTGGTATTCCCATCTCTTCCAGAATTTTCCATAGTTTATTGTGATCCACACAGTCAAAGGCTTTGGCATAGTCAATGAAGCAGAACCTCCATACAATTTCTAAATTGCTATTGTGTGTAAGATATAAAGTTTAAGTTTTAGGTCTGCTTTTATTATTCAGTTTATTTACTGCAGTAGCTGTTCCTCATGACTTTTCTCTGCTATTTATATTTTATGTCTCTTTAAAAAAGTGAGTATCCCCCAGTCCTTGGCTGGCCTGCCAAGGTAGCAGTGAAGAGCATTCCAACTTGTTGCTTGGACATGGAATCCTAAAAAATACCTGAATGGATACTGCTAATCATCCTTGTTTGCAACTTTAATGTGTAAATCAAAACAATACAGACTAAGCAGCTGTGAAACTTTTTCCACCTTAACAAATATTTTCTAAAACAGCCAGCATAATTTATTCTATAAGATCCAGGGTAACATCTAATGAAAAATTGTCAAAGCTATGATATCTTGCTCAGTATTTTTCCTCACTCTATCTAGAATCTCTACCCTCATGTTTGCTAATATTTTATAACAGGTTATAGCCTTTACAATCCCCAATTTTCCCCTAATTTTTATGTAATTTTGTCCTGTGTAAAATGAGTAGTAGTGTAAATATATCTAAACATATTCACTTACACACACACACACACACACATATATATATCCAGGTGGTATGGTTTACTTAAAGAATCATCATTAAATATTAATTATCCAAAAAGAAAATTGATGGTTGGGAGGGGGAAAACCAGTAATTTAATGGGCTCTATATTATCAGTCAATTGATTGGCACTGGGTATTTAAATGGCAGCTAGGTATTTATTTTAACTAAGCACTTTCTGGGAAATGACATACTAAGACATTAAAGGCCACAGTCACTAAAGCTGGAGGAGACAGACAGAAACTCTCTTGCATCGAAGGGGGGCCACTTAATCGATCTTTCTCTAAAACACTTCCATGGTAGTATTTAGTGACCCAAATTCTATCTGAACAAAGGAATGGGACTGGGACAATCAACAGAGTGCAAACCTGGCAACATTATAAAATGGTTCCTAAAAACACTTGTGTTTACCAACACCAACACCTCTCAGTACCTCAGAAGCACTAATTCAGTCTTTTGCATTTATATCAGACTCTGTATTCATGGGACCATAATAAAATCTAGCCATTTTCCCTTGAGAACTAAGTCTTAAATTTATGTTGGTTTCAGCTTCACAATAGGAAGAACAAATTTTATGAATAATTTGTGTGTTGTGTCAGTTCTATTTTATTATCTTTGATTTACAGGGTCGAGGTAGGCACTAGCCTATTAGTTAAATCAATTTATTGAATCTCTACAATGCACAATGCTGTGACCCAGGCAATGGGGATACCAAGTGAATACAACACAGTCCCCATCCTCAAAGAGATCACAATCAGTTGGAGTGGAGAGAGGTGTAGAAATAAACACATAAGCTGTTTTAATTAGTCTTCAGTATAATCATTACTAAAAGAAAGGATGAGCAATGTGCTTTGGGGATCCCGATGAGGATCTTGACGAACTAATGCTGGGCAGAGAAGGATGAAAAGGCACTCAGGGGAGAGGAAGCAGCGGGAACAAATGATAGGTATATGAACCAATGGAGGAGAGTGCAAAAGGGAAATGGTGAGGGACAGGACAAAAAGTGGGGACTTCACCGTAGAGGTCAAGAGGAGACATTGAAGGACTTAAATGGGAATTGTCTAAGATCATGTCAGACGGTAACAAAATATACATGTTTGGGGGCAGGGAGGCTGTTAAAAGAAGTTTACAAGACCCTGGTCACATATTAGAAAGTAGGAAGATTTTTAAAACATGCCTATGTGCCAACCCATGTCAGAACATTTGCAACTAGTATCTGGAGGTGCTCTCAGACAGTGGGATGGTTTCAAAGTTCCCCCAGATGGTTCCAATGAACAGCCAGAAATGTGATCTCCAGGGACTCCACCAATCAATGAGGAGATGTGCCTGCATTAAAACAACGGTAATGGAGATGAAGAAAAAAGGAAAGAGGAGACCAATGAAAGAGACATTGCTAATGTAGAATTGAAAAGGCTCTGGTTGAATGGATATGAGAGTTGAGAGAGATTCAAGAGAAGAGTCAGATGATATTTGGGTGATGGTATCTCTCATTGCCCATGAAGAGCCCCAAAAGAGGAAGAGGTTTTGAGAAGGATGATCATGAGCTTGGGCTCAAGCATACGGAATGTGAGGCCCTCAGAAGACATGGAAGAGGGTGTCCATTGAAAAACTGCATGTAGAGCAATGGAGTTGAGGTAAGAAGTGGAAGCACGAAGAGATCTTTGATCACATGCCCCATTTGATGGACTTGCAGACAGAATATACACTGACTCAGTACTCCTTATGTGCCCAGAACTATTAGCATGCCACATATCATTTCCCAGGGCTTCCCTAATATCTCAGTTGGTAAAGAATCCACCTGCAATGCAGGAGACCCCAGTCCAATTCCTGGGTCAGGAAGATCTGCTGGAGAAGGGATAGGCTACCCACTCCAGTATTCTTGGAATTCCCTGGTGACTCAACTGGTAAAGAATCTGCCTGCAATGCGGGAGACCTGGGTTTGATCCCTGGGTTGGGAAGATCCCCTAGAGAAGGGAAAGGCTATCCACTCCAGGATTCTGGCCTGGAGAATTCCATGGACTTTATAGCCCATGGGGTCACAAAGAGTCAGACATGACTGAGCAACTTTCACTTATCATTTCCCAGGTAACCAACAAAAATAAATGGGGGAAAAAAGCTGTGGAATAATGAAAAGAAATTACTTGGGAAAACTTACTTTTCAGAGACAAACCTTCATAAGCACAAATCTTTATGTTGGCTGTTCATTAAAGTCACTGGCAGGACTTTTTAAAACTTTGATGCCCAGGCCACATGCCAGACCAGTTAAGTGGGAATCACAGGTAGTGGGACGCAGGCAACAGTAGTTTCTAAAACTCCCCTGGGGCTTCAGAAAAGTAGTCAAGGTGGAGGACCACTGTATTACAGAACTCTATTGCTAAAACACCCTCACTTCCATGATGGAAGGCAGTGCCAACAAGAATCCCTTAGCCTGGGTAACCCACACACATGTGTCAAGCCCTGCTTGTACACAAAATGATCTGTTTCTGGAAATAACTGAAAAGTTTGGGGGCTAATTTTAACCACTCATTATATTTTGCAGGCATATATTTTAAGCATCTATGTGTATTGAATTCTTCAACTACTGAAGCCTGGGTTATTATAGACCCTATTTAAAACCTAGAGAGGATGATTCCTTTTCTGAAAACAATGCTAAAATGTTTCCAGCTCTTACACTCAGAGATTGACTGTAACTTAATTCTGCTTTGATCTAATTTATTTTTTAAAAGCCTATCATACGTACCCTTGACTCTATATGTCTTGCAAAGGCCTTTGGCCAAAAGCAATAAAATTCTGACCTGAAGATATATAATAAGAAGTGCTCTGTTGTTCTTTCCCTAGCACCCTAATAAAAACCACAGCTCTATGAGAAAAAGTCTTTACACTCTTTTTATGATGCCAAGTCAGTGGCATTTCCCCAGGTTGATGGCAAGAGTTTTGCAAACATAGAAAAAGCAAGCAGTGACACAGAATTCTCCTCTCTGTGCATTTTTCCTAGAACTGGGCTGTGCCTAGGTCCTATTGAAGGGAGGGACCTTTAACCACTCTTTAATAAGTCTTGGGACTTCCCTGGCAGTCCAGTGGTTAAGACTCTGAACTACCAGTGCAGGGGACATGGGTTCAGTCCCTGGTCACAGAACAAAGATCCCACATGAAGCGTGGCCAGAAAAAAAAAAAAAGTCTTCCCCAAGCTGCTCACCCAATCCATAGCCAGTAAGCCAGTAATGTGGGACCACAGGGGCACCTAAGACATGAAGGATTAATACTGGCTAAGCCTTCTTGTAAGATGGATAGACCTGAAATGGCCTTTTGAGATCAATCTCACCCTATCCTTATACGCATGTCCAAGTGAGGTCCAGAGAGGGGCAAGGCCTTGTACAGAGTCCCACAGTATCAGAACCCAGTCCTCCTAAGGCTTCACCTCTCTTTTTTCTATTTGGATTGAAGTGGAATCCAGACATCCGGAAAGACAGCAGGACCTAGCTCTAGAGAGGAATTCATCCCAGTGATGATGATCACAATGATGACGGCCACTGCTGAATCTGAAGCACACGATTCTGGGCAGGACCCCAAGCTCCTAGTTGTGATTCTAGGGCTCTCCCTTTAAAGCCAGAGTCACCTCACCTCCACTGGACAGAAACTCAGGGCTCAGCATGTGAAGTGACCTGCTTTCCAGGTGGCCGAAAACTGACACTCAGGCCCACTTTGCTGTCCTCATGATCCGATGGCCTGGAGACGCCAGCAGAGCAGAAGGAGCTAGGGATTCTGCCACACATGAGCTGTGTGACCTTGGTGAATCACCACCTCTTAGAGCTTCAGCTTCCCTATCCTGAAAATAGTGAGACTCATATCTCATGCTCCAAAACGCTGGAGGATCACACCAGAACGGTGCTTCCCCACTGGGGGCACCTCAGCTTTCCCCACTAGAGGACAAAGTCTGGAGATGTTTTCAGTTGTCAGGACTGGGCAGGGACTGCTATGGGCATCTAGTAGGTGCAGATCACTGATCCTCTCAATATTCTAAAAGGCACTTAACAGTTTCTCACAACAAAGTGTCATCTAGCCCCAGATGTCAACAGGGCAGAGCACAGCTACTGAACATGTCAGTGTTCAGTAAAAGACAGTCCCTTTCCCTTTCTCCTGGTGCCTACAGGCGAGCTCTTGGTGTCCAGAGGACCTGCTTATGGAAACCAAACTCCTGGCTTGGTCTGCAGAAATTTCTTTTCTCCACCTACAGAGGTGAATGTTCAACTGAGTTCCCCAAGCAAGGATTGCAAACTACACCAATCAAACATATGTCCTAAAAACCATTTTGCCCCAAACAGAAACAAATTTCTGCAGAAATAAACACCTCTACTAGTTTGCAGTTGGGCAGTTTCCCTGCTTTGTCACCCAATTCCTCTGTAAGACACATAGCCATGGCATTTACTCCAAAATTAGGCACCAGGCTCTGAAAACTTGACTCTGAAAGAAAACAGGACCCAGAGACTGGTGGGAGATCAGCTGGGGAAATCCACCTTTTCCCCCAAATTTTATTTATTTATTTATGGCAGGTCACCTACTGTGGCTCAGACAGTAAAGAATCTGCCTGCAATGCAGGGGAACTGGGTTTGATCCCTGGGTTGGGAAGATCCCCTGGAGTAGGTAATGGCAACCCACTCCAGTATTCTTGTCTGAGAAATCCCGTGGATAGAGGAGTCTGGTGGGCTACAGTACATGGGGTCGCAAAGAGTCAGACACAACTTAGCAGCTAAACAACAACAACCTCAGAATAATCAAGGCAATTTTAGACACTAGAACTTGTGTCAACTTGTCTTGAGCCACCAGTATAAATTTTTTCAGTCATGTCTTCAAAGTGTGTGTCTGTGTGCCTGTGTGTGTGTGTTTGCCAAAAGCAACAGGTCTTAACACATTTAGTATGAAGCCTATTGTTTAGAACTGGCTCGTCTTCACTTTCCACAACAGTAGGGAATTTTTCCAGGTATGTGGGAGGCAGGCTGCTTGGAGCCATTATAATGCTTATTCCCGGCATGATCTCCTTCATTAAATAATCTTTTAATGCAACATTAATAGTAATTACAAGATTATAGTTCAAAATATTTGATAACATCCCACTATGGAGCTGAAATGTTACTGTTCTTTTCTCTAAAGAAGTCAGTGGGAAGCGGGCCTCCTGCACAGTGCTGCCAATACAGTACCCAGATACTGAATGAGGTGAAGGCTTTGCTATTCCTCCTGAACAAACAGACTGCTTCAGCTCTTGAAAGGGTAATAATATATGAATGGGGCAATACCTGAAGCAGTATAGCTGTTTTTAGAAAACACACACACACACACACACACACACGTGACACAGCCATGGACACAGACACATGGAGATAAGTAATCATTTCTCCTTTCCCTACCTTTATGCCCACCATCTCTAACTTAAACTTTTTCATGGAAAAGTGAATCAATCCATTGTACCTTTTAAAAGTATACCTTTTAAAAATATTTTATTTATTTGGCTACACCATGCCAGGTCTTAGTTGTGACACACAGATCTTCCATCTTCCTTGCAGTGTCTGGGATCTTTAGTTGTGCCATGCAGGAACTTAGTTGTGGTATGTGGGATCTAGTTCCCTGACCAGGGATCAGACCCAGGCCTCCTGCATTGGGAACACAGAGTCTTACCCACTGGAATACCAGGGAAGCCCCCATTGTACTTTCAAATGTCTTAAAGCATCCTCTCTCTTACCATCACACTGTCTCAACAGGACCATTTTCTCATTCAAGATGCTATTTTTGAGGAAATGAAGAGAATTCAGGGTGCATCTATTGTGCAGCACTACTTCTTTCTTAGTGATGTGTATAAATGTGAGAACAATCAAGTTTAACAGTTGCCTATTTAACTTTGTTGAACGTGAACTGGAAGGTGGAAGAACCTCACAACAGAACCCTCTGCCTGATTTATCCTCCCCTTGCTTTGCTGCACTTAAGGCCCCGAGCTGCACCCATGGTTTGCCACCTTGTGGAGTTGCCAGCTGCTGGTGTGGCCACTGCCAGGTGCACCCTCCACCATGGAATCCTTCTACCTCATTTTCATGTCCATTTCTGGAAGGACAATGGTACATCCTCTTGTCTCCTTCCAGCCCATGCTTGCCCAGAGACATGTTCTTAGACCAGGTCTCCCCGGGATCCTGGAGGAGTCTGGAAATGAATCTTTCCCCAGGTATTGGATGGATGGGGACACACTGATCTTGCCCACATGAAGTGAGGTGTCAGGGAAGCACAGAACCCAGCACTCAACAACAGTTCGACCCTCTGAAACATGACAGGAACAATTGGCTCTGGCAGAGCTGGGTGGGAAAATCAATCACTGTGCCAACCTTCGTTTTACTGTTTCAATGGACATGAACTTGGGCAAACTCCGGGAGATAGCAAAGGACAGGGAAGCCTGGCGTGCTGCAGTCCATGGGATCGCAAAGAATCAGACACGACTGAGCGACTGAACAGCACCACCACTCCATCAGCTGCTATGTTTTTGGAGAGATCCACATCTACCAAGGGACGGCCAAGTGAACAATCTGAACTCTGCTTGTGATCTATCCTGGTGTCCCTGTAAGAGGGCAAAGCCTTCATTTCACCCTGTCAACACAAGCCACATGGCTGCTGAAGGATGCCTGAACTCTGTCACTGGGTCCTATTTCCCAGATGCACTGCCATGAACAAATCTGAACTCCATCCAAGTGTAAATTAATCAACTGGGCCAGCTTCATGCTCTCTCCATATCTTAAGATTTCTTACAAATGAAGATACAATTTCCCAAATAAGGGCTCATTATACTGAGGTGTCCAAATCTCACAAACAAAAGCCATCAATATTGGGCTTTATTCATTTTATTGAACTGTGTTCAAAGAAACAGGATATTTATGGGGCTCTTTAATCTATTTCATTCTCCTCTATGTTCACAGGTTGATCTCTATGTAATATCAGGTTGTAGTAAAGAGGTATTTTAGACATAGCAATGGATCCAAGAAGGATGGCAGCCCCCTAAGTGACTCGAGACATAAATTCCAAGATAACAGTAATACTATGGCTGAAGTGTTTGTGTGTGTGTGTCATTGACTCCCAGTAGACTCAGATGCACATAAGTTTCCATAATTCTCTATAGTTTATCAAAACTCTCCCATTATTCTAACCATCCCACATTCCTGGATATTCTAACAAATTTCTCTGCAGTTGCATAAACTCAGTCTGATCCAGTCTCTTCAGATGCTCTGTTTTGCTTTTCACTATGCCACACAGTACGTGGGATCTTAGTTCCCTAACCAAGGATCAAACTCTCAACCCCTGCATTGAAAGAATGGAGTCTTAACCACTGGACTGCTGGGGAAGTCTGATGTTAATTGTCTCTTTTTAACTCAGTCTCTCTTAGATCTTCCAGATTCTCTCTTACTTGCCTTCTCCTAAAGATGGTGTGTAAGAGGGCTGAGGGTTATATGATACTATGCATATTTGTTTCCTATACTGTGTAACAAAATATCACAACCTCAGTGGCTTAAAATAACACACATTCATTATCTGACTGTCTCTGTGAGTTAGAGGTCTGGGTACTGCTTAACTAGGTCCTCTGCTCAGTATCTCACAAGCCTACAATTAAGCTATTCCTTAAGCTGCAGCTGAGGTTTCTCATCTCTGGACTCAACTGGGGAAGGACCAGCTTCCAAGATCACTTGGACTATCTCCAGAATTTATTTCTCTCTGGCAGGACAATTGATGACAGCTTGCATCTTCAAAGTCAGCAACAGGGCTAAGAGACTAGAGACAGTTTGCAAGATGAAGTCTTACATAATGTAGCATTATCACAGCCATGACATCACTTCATTGTTGACATTATGATGGGAGTGGCATCCCATCACCATTCTATTGGTTAGAAGCAAATCACAAGCCCCCACCCCCACCACACTCAGGTAGAGAGTATTATACAAGGTTGTGAACCAGCAGCTGGGACACAGGGAGACCATTTTTTTAGAGCCTCTTTGCCATTTTCATGACAGCAGTAGCAAAGAAAGACTCTGGGGTCCATACAGTGTCCCCCAGATTCTATCGAGTATCTCTAGCAGAGCACTGTGCTCTGCTCCTTGGCCTGATGACATCTGCTCAGGTAGAGTGAGCTCCATCTGACATTTTGGGGCAACCAGCTCACATCCATGGTCATTTTCCTCCAAACTGGGTTTCTTATTCAGAGTCAGTTCTGTTCTAACTCCAGGCATCCTTGGCCCGACCTCACTCCCTAGCTCCGGTATAGCAATCTTCCAGCTTCCACAGTCAGTCCGTGGGAATTCTGGTCTGACTGCCTTCCTCGGCTAGCGCTGCACTGTTCCTCCTACAGCACTGTTCCTCCCACAGCGTTTTGGCTGTGGCCCTGGGTAGGCCTTTCACCAGACATCTGAGGCCTCCTGAAACTACGACAAGAATACCTTGACCCTCTACATCCTGAGGTTCCAGACTCTTCCATACCAACTTGGAGACTTCTAGATACCCACCTTACACTAACCTGCATTCCCAGGGAGTGGGAAAACAAAGACCCCCACATCGGAACTCCTTCTCCCCCTCCCCTCTCCTTTCCCCACCAGGACCAGAAGGAAAAGGTTTTCTACTTCTTTTCTGGTATTCTGAGTTCTATTCTGAGAATATAGTAAACATCTATGATCCAGTCAGCTGTGACCAGTTTGTCATATGTTAAATGAGAGCTAAAGGGATTTAGGAAATCATTTTCTCTCTCAACAGAGCAGGGCTTTCAAAACAATGCTTTTTCTCTGGTTTTAAAATAGTCAATTTTGAGACTTAAAGCCGATCAACAACTTCTTTGCTTTGGGCAGGTTTGGCCCTCTCCTTCCTTGAGGCAATAAACCTCATGACTGACTCAGTCTTGGAAGTAGAAATTTGAAAGAGGAATGATTTAAGGGAAAAATTAAAATGTATTCATGGAAATACGTATATATATACACACACACACACATGCACGCACACACAATCCAAAAGGTTAAATATTAATAGATAAATGTGGTTGGCAGAGTAATCCTTTTAAAATTGATTTCAAAATGAAGTGCTAGAACCTCATTGTGTTGAAATGCTCCAGAGCAGAGCTCATCCAATTAGTGGCTACACTGCCCCTATTTTGATCCCTCCAGTCTTCATGGTGCTGGGTTAAGACCTGAGCCAGTTGGACCCCTGGGCCTGTCTTTTCTGATCATGTGCAGCCTCTTCTGGTTACCCAAGAAGGCTGAAAAGATATTATTACAGTCTAGTTCTTCCACGGCGTGAGAAAGTTGAGGAAGCACTGCTCTAGAATGCCATTGCTAGGACAGAACCCTAAAATAGCTGAATATCAAGCATGGTAATATCCATTTGTTCTTTTACAATTTGTTTTGTGAGAACAGGCTTTAATCACATATATCCTGCTTCTAGGTTTGATTTCCAGTTGTGAGTGGTAGGCCGAACTCCACCATTTGCATTTTCTCTTGGTTTTCTTAGTTGGTGATTAGTGGCAGTAACAGTGTGTGGAAATGGTTTTTCCTTTATACAAAACTAAGTAGACCATATAATAACATCACCTGTGATTCTGGCCTCATCACTAGTGAAAGTGAAAATGTTAGTCGCTCAATCTTGTCCAACTGTTTGCAACCCTATAGACTATAGCCCACCAGGTTCTTCTGTCCATGGGATACTCCAGACAAGAATACTGGAATGGGTAGCCATTCCCTTCACGAGGAGATCTTCCTAACCTATGGATTGAATCTGGGTCTCCCACATTGCAGGCAGATTCTTTACCATCTGAGCCACCCGGAAAACCACCAGGGAAGCATCACTACTGGGTCCTTACCAAACACAGTAATGCGAGCTGAAGATCCAGGCTGTCTAGGATGGGCCAGAAGTGGTACCACTGGGGGTCATGGGAGGGCACTACTGGATCTTGTTGCCTGTCATAGGAACCTCTTCTCTTTGACCTCCACCTTCAACGCTTTCACTCTGTTTTCTGTCTCCCTGACTACTTCCAGCCTTACAGTGGCGCTACTGAGTCCCAATCTAGCCAAGCAGGCCTATGGGGAAGTACCACCATTGTGTAAGCAGCTGGCATGAACAGGTCTGCAGAGCCAGGACAATGACTTGTGGTAATAGAACCTTATGAGTCTAGTCTTTGACAGGATGTGGTGTACTCTGCAAACACTCCCACGTGGGCCTTCTGAGTCTGGAGCCAGGATGTTCAGCAAAGGGTAGCATTTAAGGGGAAATCCATTTTTTGACTCTGTGTGTACAATAATGAATGAAAAAAATACCTCCTCCCCTCAACATCCACATGTGCACGTGCACACACACACATGATAGGATTTGGGCTGAAACATGAAGTAGTTGTGCTCATTTTAAACGAAATTTTACCAAAAAGAGTACAAACATCCTGGAGCATGGGGAGCCCCATAACTTGACTCATCTCTAATATACATGCCCTGTTCCCCATGTTCACCATGACATGGAGCTTAATGCTGCCTAGAAATCACTTCAGAATTTCACACCCCCTAAATATAATGAAAAACAGGATAGGGTTTTCATGAAAGGAAAAAAAATCCAAATCAAAGCAATCCAGCTGCCCAGATCCCAGGGAGCTCATAATGATAGTCATTCCTACAGGAAGCAGTAGACGGAAATCTTTTTAAAATGATAATTTATTTGCTATATACATATCATTGAGGATGAGGAATTCTTTCTGCATGAAAACCGAGCAAGTGGCACCTCATTAAACAGGACCTAGACTTAATCTAACTTGGAACAGATAAAACAGAAAGGATTCATATGAAGCTCTCCAGCCTGGGGGCTTAATCTCAGAGCTTCAGAGTATAATGAATGAATTAAGTAGGGCAAGTGATTAACAACAAAGAAGTGATCATGTATTATTTTTTAAGCTGAAATATTATTGAATTTAGAGTAACATATTCATTGTTTACAGACAGGGTCAGACTGTGATTTTTCTGAAAGAGACAAAAGGAGAGAGAGAGGATCATGGATGGAAGCTGACTCTAAAAAGATAACATGA
The DNA here is from genome assembly GCF_033118175.1 of Dama dama. Lineage (NCBI taxonomy): Eukaryota > Metazoa > Chordata > Mammalia > Artiodactyla > Cervidae > Dama > Dama dama. The sequence goes on along the minus strand of NC_083714.1, from coordinate 50,540,727 downwards.
GTAATTTCCAATCTTTTAGAGTACAGCACCTTATCTTGTTGTTATTTTATTTGATGCCCCACTTATCTCCTCTCTCAAAAAATGCTGTGTGCTTATTTAAGCAGCACAGCCACTGAAAATTCATTCTGTAGCATGAAGAGGGTAAAAAAGTCACTAGGTTCCACAAGTTAATTTGAGACAGTTGGGGATATCAGCCAATGAAAGATGGAAATATCTCTGCTAATATTGAGATACAGCCATGACACTGAGAAAACAGTGAAGGAAGCCATCTTAAAAAGTAAAAAATAAAAACAGCAAACCAAATGAAAGTTATTTTGTGACTGTATGAGGCCGATCATCTCAATAGGAGAAAAAGAGCAGTCAATTTGTACATCAAACTTTAGTTGTTTGCACATCAAATAGCTAGTTCATTTATTTTTTCACCATTCTTGCTTGTCATAATTATAACAAAAAGCACATATCTGATCATTAAAACTTATTTCTTCTCATTTGGGGCCCCAGTAACTGAATACTTAATACATCTTCTTTTGACCTCATGGTTGGGTAGAAAAAGGAATAGGTAAATGAAGGAAGGAAGAACTATGCCTTCCACATGACTAGAAGTGATTGTTCTGTTGAGTCGAGTCACAACTATTTCAGTATGTCTTAAATTTTCCCACTAAAGTGCCCTAGCTGCAGAAGGGTCTAACTGTATTTTCCTGTGATGACACCAGCAACAAGTATGAACCATTTTGAAGTATCCTATTTTGACCTAAGCTTCCATACAAATTTTGCTTTCACCTATTTAACAAATATTTAGTGAAAGCTTCGTGTATGGATGGATTCAGAATATGTCTATGTCTGAGCGTTATTCTTTCTACAGACTTCAGTTTTAAAATGTTTCATGTCTACTTTCCTCACACATGATTCACATAGATGGTAAAGTTGTAAACTGTCTCAAACCCTTTGCAGAAATGTTCATTGAAATGTTTTCAATGAAAGAGTTTAAATAAATGTTTTAAAAGTAATTACTGGTTAAGTGAACATTTTATCTCTGTCCGTGAAGGCCAGCAATGGGGACTGTGTACACAGATTGTACCATCAAGTGTGGAATAGAAAATGTTTGACAGATAATCCTATTCATTGACTTGATATGTACAAATTCAGGGAAGTCCCTTACTATGAGGGGACTAACGTACCAGGCAATACTCCTGCTGATCAATTTCTCTCTTCTAGGATTCTGAAGAAAAAGTCAAAGAGTTCAAGAAGAGAGGTGCCCAAAACTCTAGAAGGAGAGAAACACTCCTCATTGTGCTTCAGGCCCACAGGTGGTGGGAGCTTGACATGTTTGGGCAGAAATGTTCTGTAACCAGGCTATGATCTGGTCACCCCAAAGTAACATGCTTCTTCCAGCGAACCTGCTGAGTTAGATTACACATTCTTCCAGAGAAGTGTTCCTGCTTTCGGTTATGTCCCCAGTGCACCTAATCCTGGGTTCTGACACAGTTTTGACTCCATGAGTCCTGTTGTTTATTGCCAAAAAGATGCAGGAAGCAGTTTGAAGAGCTGCATCCCTGAGGGAGGTGGAAAAAACACTGGTTTATTCTGCTGTACTTTCTATTCTGGGTAATTCAAGTCAGCGAATGTTTACCACTGACTCACTATGTGCCAAGCTGTTCTAGGCACTATAGCACCTCTTCTCGAGCTTTACTGAGATTCACCCAGAGATTCTCTAAAAGAAGATTCTGTTTCAGTACTTCTGGGGTGAGATCTGGGATTTCACATCCCTAGTGAGTATCCGGGAGAAAGCCAGTGCTCCTGGGCCTTGGACCACACTTTGAGTGAAAGTGAAAGTGTTAGTCACTCAGATGTGTCTGACTCTTTAGGATCCCATGGACTATAGCCCACCAAGCTCCTCTGTCCATGGGATTTCCCAGGCAAGAATACTGGAGTGGGTTGCCATTTCCTTCTCCAGGGATCTTCCCAACCCAGAGATCAAACCTGGGTCTCCCACATTGTAGGCAGATTCTTTACCATCTGAGCCACCAGGGAAGCTCCAAATAAGAAGATATTGGGTTGGCCAAAAACTTTGTTTGGTGTTCTCCATAAGATCGTATGGAAAAACCTGAACAAACGTTTTGGCCAACCCAATAAATACAAAGCATTCTTTACCTTGGGCTTCCCTGGTGTCTCAGTGGTAAAGAGTCTGCCTGCCAATGTAGGAGACACATGTTTGATCCCTGGGTTGGGAAGAACCCCTGGATAAGGAAATGGCAACTCACACCAGTATTCTGGTCTGGGAAATCCCCTGGACAGAGAAGCCTGGTGGACTACAGTCCATGGGGTCGCAAAGAGTTGGACACGACTGAGCAACTGAGCATGGACACTTTCCTTACCTTCAAGGCATGTATAATTTAGTTGGCTGGGATGGGGGAAGCTTAAGCATGAAGGCAAATAATATGAGGAAGATCATGTTGGGCAGCTCTCACACAAAGATTCTGGGAGATCCAGTTAAGGAATGGGAAAATTGTGATACTGAATGAGAAGACTGAGTGACTGACTGAAAGAGGATGTGAATAGGTGTGTATGTATTGGGAGTTGGGGAGTGAGGTAAGCAAGTATCATTGTGGGAGGTATACAACATAACCTTGAAGGATGGTTGGAATTCCAACAGGTGAACACAGGGGAATAAGTATCAGCCAAGATCACAACATGAGCAGATACATGAATGCAAGACAGTGTCAGGTGTGTTTAAAGAAGGGCCGATATTCCTGTATGGTTGGTGCAGAGAAGTAACTGGAAATATAGCAGGACAGGGATCGAGGACCAGGTGGTAAAATGCATTGAAGACCATGATGAACGGTCTGTACTTACTTTGATAGCTCACAGGCAGCCCTTGAAGGTTTTATGACAGGAGAGTGATACTATGAGACCTCTTGTTTAGGAAAACTTGGCAATGGCAACAGAATTAGAGCTGTGGTCCCTGGCCCAGCCTCATCCTCCTCATTCTAGAGCTAGTGAGAACTGAAGGCCTGCTACAGGCTCACTGACTTAGAAAAGCTGGGGGTCGAGCCAGCCCTCTGTCTGAATAAGCTTTCCAGGGGATTCTGATGCACTTCAAAGTGTGAGAACCATGAGATTAGAGCAACAGATCACACTCAGAGCTGCATGTTAGAATCACAAAATGTAACAAAAAGTTAGTCCAAGGATGATAATTTCCCTAATTAGAGCCATTTTTGGGGACAGAAAACATTGGCTAGGGTGACTTCCCTGGTGGTCCAGTGGTAAAGAATATGCCTGCCAATGTAGGGGACACAGGTTTGATCCCTGGTCCTGGAAGATTCCACATGTCATGGGGCAACTAAGCCCATGCACAACAACTACTGAGCCTGTGCTCTAGAGCCCATGCTCTGCAACAAGAGAAGCCACCACAATGAGAAGCCTGAGCACCACAACTAGAGAGTAGCCCCTGCTCACTCCAACTGTTAGAAAAGCCCTGACAGCAATGAAGACCTGGTGCAGGCAAAAATAAATAAAATTTTTTTAAAAGAAAATACTGACTATGAAATACATTGCAGAGGAAGGCCTTTCATATAAGATTGGGAAACCTGTATATAAATAAGAGAGAAATTCAAAGACTGATTTCAAGGATTCAAAGAAGAGAGAGCATGCGTACATGCTAAGTCACTTCAGTTGTGTCTGACTCTTTGTGACCCCATGGACTGTAGCCCACCAGGCTCCTCTGTCCACAGGATTCTATGGGCAAGAATACTGGAATGGGTTGCCATTTCCTCCTCCAGAGGATCTTCCTGGGAATCAAACCTTCCTCTCCTTCTTTTGCAGGCAGGTTAGGGTTGGCATCAAATAACACTATCTGCCACAGAGACATTCAATAAGCAAAGTAGAAAAAAGTCATGAGATTCAGACATTTGAGTTTCATTAATAATCCTCAAGACAGCATTTTAGAGACATGCTGAACCAGTGGTGAGGAAGTATAAGTAAAGAGGGTCAACCACTCTTATTACTTCTTGGAGATGCCTTTTCTGACCCCAAGAACACCTCACATCACTCTATTACATCTTTTGCTGCCACCTTGTACATCTCCTCTGTTTAACTGCTCACCACAAGCTCCATTAGAGTGAGGACCATGTTTCATCTTTTCTTACTGTTGTATTATAACCCCTAGATTATCTGATACACAGTAGGTATTCATTAAATATTTGCTTAAGTTAATATACATCTGAACATTCTTAAACTGTGAAGCAAGCTGCAGTAGAAAGATTCCAGACCTCAAAGTAAGAAAAACCTGAGTTTCACTTCTGGAAGGGGCCTTAACTGTCTTATCTGACAACATCTAAAACCCAGTGTAGTACCTAGTACATAACAAATTTATAATAATAATATTGATTAATTAGTTAAACTAGAGATAACAGTAGTTTAATAGGTACCAGGTTTGTAGGAAAATTATCTTGGGAGGGAAGAGATACAAGTGTGTTTGAATAGAGAAGGGAAGAAAGGCTGAAAGTGAAAGAGACTTGTGAGAGACGTAATAAAATGAGGTTCCAGAGGAGGTAGGAGAGACAAGATCAAGAACACAAAAAGAGGTGCTAACTTGCAAGAAAAAGGCACTATAATTTGAGAGTTGCAAATTAAGAGAGAGGTAGACTTTTGCTTTTGCAACACTGTGAATAAGATACTCTAAATAGCCCTCCTACTTCAAAACTCCTAAATGCTGGATGAATTATAACAATATATTTTTAAATGCATTGCTGAGCTCACAGGAAAATAAGGGAAACCCAAGCCAGTGGAGTAGGGGAAGGATAATGGGAAGGGGAAGAGGGGAGATAGGGGATGAAGAGAGGCAGGGGAGGGCAGGAGGAGTTGGAAATAGGAGGAGGAGCAATCTGAAACCAGAGTAGAGTAGCAAGCAAATAGGGTTCAGTGTGACAAGAAACCAGCAACCTAGAATTTTAGGAGCTAGAAATGAGTTTGAATCCTTGGGCTTAGGCAAATGGAGAAACTGCACTGAGATCCTTACTTAAACCTGGCCCTCCTGAAGGCTCATCCTCATCAGTGAAAGGCAGTCCAGAAACAAAACCTGGTAGCCTGCAGAGCAAGCCCACAAAGAAACCCTTCTTCACCGCAGTAACAGATGAACAGAAATCAATAATAGTAATAGCAGTAGGAGTGTCTACCATACCCCAAGAATTGGTTTCTAGAGATCTGCTTTAGAAGGAATTGAAATTTTAATTTATTCAACCACCATGATTGAGAAACACCAAGCCTAGAAGTTATTTCAGTATAGTAGCACCTTGGTTAACCAGCAAAAGCACATAAATCATCTATGATTGAAGCTTCCTCAACCCAGATCTACAGGAGTCTCACAGAGGAATAAGTACAGCTAAATAGAAACACACAATAATAATCACCAACACACAAGGAACAAGTTACAATGAATAAGACTCAGAAGAAACAAGAAAGAACAAAGTTAAACCTTTAAGGAGTATAAATATTACTGATAAGGGAAAATATACAATAATATGAATCTTCAAAAAACAACACAGAAGCAAAAAATGAGAGAAAATAAGACTATCAACAATGAACATGAAGACATGAGAATTAAAAACAGAACTAAAAATAAGTACAACCATTCATATAAAGTCTTAACGGGTGGTTTAAGGAACAGATTAAATATAGCTAAAGATAGAAATGATAAACTAAAACAATGATTGGAAAAATTATCTATACTATAGCACAGAGAAAATATGAAAGACAAGATAAGAGTTCTGGAATACAGTATAAAAAGGTTTAACCTAAGTCTACTCTGAGGGGAAAACTAGAAAGAATGGGGGAGAGAGAATGTCTGAAAAATGATGGTTGAGAATTTTCTATAACTAGAAACTCTAATCCGCAGATTCTAGAAGCACAACAACTCCTAAGTAGGAAAAAAAAGAGAGAGAGAGAGAAATCTATTCCCTGACACATCACAGGACAAAGAGAAATCCTTTAAAGAAACCAGAGAAATACCAACAATGGAAGCCAGAGGAGAGAGTAATAAAAATTTCAACATGCTAAAAACTACCTTACCCAGAAAAATATATTACAAGAATGAAGGGGAAATAAAGACATTTAAAAATAAACCAAAATTGAATTTACCACCAGCAGAGAGACACTCACTAAAGGAAATTATACAAAAACATATACTTTGAGCAGAAGGGTAGTGATCACAGATGGAAGGTCTGAGCTGCAAGAAGTATTAAAAAAAGAAATAGTAAATGTGTGGGCAAATGTAATGAGCACTGACTGTCACTAGTCATGACATCCAGTGGGCTTAAAAACAAGACAGAAATAAAATATTTGATCATAGTATAAGTTGGGAGGAGGATGAAAGGAGTAAAAATGTCTGAAGTTCTTTGCACTCCCCAGGGGAAAGGTAAAATTATTCATTGCCATTAGGCTTTATAAGTTTGATATGCTTATGATAACCTAAATTAATAGAAGTAAAATATATAATTAGCATAGTAAATATAGGGCATATAACTTCTCAACAAGTAGATGTGGGAGGACAGAATGAAAATATAAGCATGCACTCTGAAAGGTAGCCATTAATGCAAGGAAAATTAAATAGAAAAGGCAAGACTAAAGTATAAAAACAATAGGTTTTTTTTAAACTCAAATATGTCATTAATTACATTAAATATACATGAACTAAATCCTTCAGTTAAAAGATACCAATTGTCTGAATTTTTAAAAAACTATTTTCCAGTTACAAGAGACATATCTAAAACATACAATGAGTGGACTTCTCTGGTGGTCCAGTGGCTAAGGCTTTGGGCTCCTAATTCAGGGGGCCTGGGTTCAATCCCTGGTTGAGGAACTGGCTCCCACACTGCCACAATGAAGATCAAAGATCCTGTGTGCTATAACTAACACTGGGCACAAATAAATAAAAATAAACATTTTTATGTTTAAAATGACAGAGAGGGAAAAGCTGCACTGTGCTACTGCTACCTCAAAGAAAGCTGGAATCATTCATTAACATCAGATAAAATCATCTATTAGGCAAAAATATTACTAAAGAGAATCACTTCAAGCAAGCCAACAGAAAAGTGGGTAAAATAGATTAATAGGCATTTCAACAAATAAACACAAATGGCCAATAAATGTGGGAAAAATCCCACCCTCTTTAGTAATAAGGGAAACACAAATTAGAACCACAGTGAAGTATAATTTTACAACAGCAGATTTGTAAAACTTTTAAAGTCCGACAAGACTAAGATCTGGTAAGGCTGTGGAGCTGAGAGAAGTGGGTTCAATCCCTGGGTTGGGAAGATTCCCCTGGAGAAGGACATGGCAACCCACTCCAAAATTCTTGCCTGGAGAATCCCATGGACAAAGGAGCCAGGTGGGCTATAGTCCAGGGGTTTGCAAAGAGTCAGACCCAACTGAAGTGACCAAACAACAAACAAACAATACTAATAACTGCCATTTGTTGAGTGCCAACTATGTGCCATATATATATAATCTTTATTTTAAAGATTAGATAACTGAGGACCAGAGCATTTCAGTGGTTTCCCCAAGCTGGTAGTAGCCTTAATAGGAGCATTCATAATTAATAAAGTTGGGATTCAAACCCAGGTCTCTGCTACGCCAATGCCTGGTATGCTTACCATTGTATCCTCCTTCTCTTCCATCCCACCATCCACACCCCTTAAGGCTGTTTCCATGCTAATTCTGATTTCTGCTTATGGTCGTGATACTAGGGAAAATGGGAAGAGAAAAAAAAAACTTGGCACAGCAAACTAGCAGCCACAAAGGTCAGGAATAAATCCCCAAATCCTGTCGGGTCTTTTCCATGAAAGTTATGATATTATTGACTTTTCATGAATTTATCTGTAATCTGGGTGCACAAACAGTTGGAGGAGAGGAAAGTGGCTGACGTAACCTTTTAAATTTCGCCCCATAATTAAAGGATGGCTTCTTACTACCGCAGTAATAAGACCTCCTACCATCGCCCTGCCTGTACTAAATCTCCAAAACGTTTGTTTCAAGCTTTCTATCTTTCTCTATGGCACAGATAGCTGTATTTCCCTCATGCCTCATGTACCTAACCTGTAATGTCATTTGAAACACACAAAGGTGTAATAACACTCTTCTGGAGTCAAGCCATGCACTGCAGCCCAGACCTGAACAAGAACACTGGATAATGAATGACTCATTATGGTCTGTCTCATTCTTGGTTGAAAATAATCCTTCAATAATGAAATAACAGATTATACATAAGACACATGCTTAACTGGAATCACAGTCTCTAGTTCCAGAAGATAAATTCTGAAAATGTTGCTGATAATCTGAGATTGAGTTGGTTGGTTGTTTCCTAAATGTTATCTTTAATAACAGAGAGCCTCGTAAGCTAACGTCATCTGTATCCTAGTAGTCACATAATTCACAATAAAGTTTGGGTTTGCAGAAGACAGACATCAGGGGAAGACATGGGAAATACTGATTGTTTTGCTGGCCAAGGATGAATTTTGCCCCTGATTTTCTGTATTCCCTGTCCAGAGTTGGAATGAATAAAGAAACAGAACAAGAAAGCCTTAATTGACAATATAATGCCCACAAGCATCAACAGATGTGTTCCATTGTAATGAAGCATGTGGGTCTAATTTGGCATCACTAACCACTTGGAGGATCTCCTTGCCGAGTTCTTGCAGGCTATCCTTCTAAACCTATGTTTGGCTGGCACCTGTGCCCTGTTGAAACTGGCATACCACTCTATGGGTGGGCACAGTGCCACCCTAACAGATGGCCATGAGAGTCATCATGCCAGAGAACTACTATTGTTTCTAGAAAGTTTAACTTAACAGCAATTGGAATCTCAGGGAAGAATGGCAAAATGGTGGTCTACCTTTCTGTGGAAGAGAAACCATGATGTGTCTCCAATTTGTATTTCGAGTCATTTCTTATACTAAATGAAGACCAACAGGGGAAGAAGTGGCACTGAGACAATGGTGTACCTGTCCCAAGGTGCTAGCAAAAAGAACAGCAAGACATTTCAAAGTTCCACAATAAATTCAACACTCTAGTCTCCTACAGCCTATAAATAATTCAAATCCAATATCATTAAAAGTAATACTTTCAAACATTGTCACTAGAATTAACTTTCTGCTTGGTCACCTACCTCGTTCTGCTCCTATTGATAAAACATACTTGTTCTCTTAACAATGCATATGGGATTTGGGGAACATTTGGGTTTTTGAGGGAGAAGATTTTATTTTAAAACTCACGTATTTCTAAATGATGGTTGGAAAATGTTAGATGTGAAGCCCAATATGTACTTGAATTTTGTCAAAAATTGTCAGGGTGGATAGCAGAAATCAACCTGAAAATATTATAAATGAATGCACCGAACTGGGGAAGGAAACCCCCAAGATAGGAGGGAGTGTGGGGACGTTAGTAGTAGCTGAAGGAAAAGGCTATATTTAGGGTGCAAAAAATCATGCATAATATGGAAATAGAAACGCATGGTGTAGGTCATATATTCACAGATTTCCTTCCAAACTTATCTCCTTTACTCAAATAATAACTCAATGACTAACCCCAATCAACACCAAAGTTCTGGGTAGGGCTATTTAGAGTCATCTGAAGGGAAAAGGAGAGAGAACTTATCTTTTATGAGCACCTCAATCCCTGGGTGGGGAAGATCCCCTGGAGAACGGAATGGCAACCCATTCCAGCATTCTTGCCTGGAGAATCCCATGGACAGAGGAGCCTGGCGGGCTACAGTCCCTGGGGTTGCAAAGAATCGGATATGACTGAGTGAATAACACTGCATGTCAAGCATTGTGGTATATATTTTGTCCTTATTTAACACAATTCTGATATGCACAAATTACAGTCACCTCAGTTCAGTTAAGGGACAATTGTCCCCAACAACACAGTTCAAATTTCAGTTATTACAGTTTATGAGTTGTGAGTAATTACATGAAGTACAAACTTCACTGCTAGCTCTTCAGCCCATAAATCACCACAGAATTAACAGCTGTGCCTCATGACTAGTGATGAATTACGTCACTTCTTTCAAAGTCTGTGGTTGGTCACTGAGTGTGTTATTTAGTTCAAGGACATACAGCAGTGTGTCATTGTTGTGTTGCCTCTGTTTGGGCTATTGATAAACCATGAAAAATAGTTGTTCCGGAGCAAGTGACAGTGGCAAAATTTTCGCATCAAAGAGACTCTTGGAGATAGTTCACCATACTGAAAGTACAAAGTTTAAAATACTGAAAACTGATCCAAACTTGAAAAAGAGTATAACAACTCACCAAGGCATAGAAAAGATGGTTTTTCCCTATTGTAAGTTACACGAGAAAAAGACAAACACTGTTTAGACTACTCTCGATACTTTTTTAATAAAGAAAAATTTAATAAAGACTTTAACTTGCAACTTTTCGACTGTTTTAAATCATAGAATACTAAATACATATTCATTTACAGTTTTATTTCATTCCCCTATATATTTGTAACTGACAATAAAAGAGTCTGCAATGTTTTTACAAAAATTTTAAAGGTCGTGTAACAGTCACAATTTCCCCATTAATCAGTGGGACCAATGTGGCATGGTTTCACCTTACCACTTATCACTTGTATGGTTCTGCACTATTGTGCAAAGCAAGGACTGCCTTATATTATTTCATGTGAGACTCACAAAAAGCCTTGGGTGTAGGTATATGAGCCAAATGTCACAGATGAAGATCAGGGAACTTAAGTGCCTAGCTAAAGGTCAAACAGTTTAGAGATTATAGAACCATATATAAGGTAGGAGGCACTCAAAAAATGTTCTCTTCAAAATGATATAAACATACCTAATAAGACTGGCCTCAAACTTATGCTTTTTCTAATAGGTTATACAGTCTTCTAAAGTAAATACAAAAATTACATTAAGTACAGTCTAGAAATAGAACATACCATATATGGTAATTTTATCATATGCACATATTCATTTAGGAAAAGAATTTTTATTTAATAAATAGTATTTGGTTAACTGGATAGCAAATGGGAAAAAGGTCAATATTTTAAAAAGTCAGCCCCAACTAAAATAGTAAATTTTGTGTATGAGAAGAAATCAAAAGCTACATACTAGCTAAAACTCTCCCTGATTCTTCATATCAAATTCAGTTCATATGGATCTAAAATATAACAACAAAAAACAATATCAAGGTTATGAAAGATCATTTGGTTAAATTTTTCTCAAAAGCTTGAGGTGAGAAATGCCTAACATGTCACAAGAACCAGAAACCATAATTAAGGCACAGGGATTGTGAAAGAATGGTGACATGGACCAAGGCTGACTGTGAGCTCTTCATTGTAAACAGTCCAGAATTGCCTCAGCAGATCCCCAGAAATGAGACTCACCAAACTTGATATAGTAGATACCTTTGGGATATGCTACCCAGTTTTTTGTTTTTGTTTTTATTTCAGCTTTGTTGGGGGTATAATTGACAAAGCTGTAAGATATTTAAAGTGTGTGTAGTGATGATTTGATATACAGATATGTTGTGAAAAGACTCCACACTCTTAGCAAATTATACAATACAGTGTCATCAACTATAGTAACGTTTCACATTAGATGCTTAGACCTTATGCATCGTATAGCTGAGTTTTGTACCCTTTTACCAAGTTCTCCCAATTTCCCCCTGACAACCACTTTTCTACTGTGTGTTTCTATGATTTTGACCTTTTTTTTTTTTAACACTCCACATATAAATGATACCATAAAATATTTGTCTTTCTTTGTATGACTTATTTCACGTAGCATAATGCCCCCCAGGTCCATCTATGTTATTGCAAATAGCAACATTTCCTTCTTTCTCATGGCTAAAAATCATTCCATTGTATACATATACCACATTTCTTTATCCATTGGTGGACACTTAAATTGTTTCCATATCTTGGCTATTGTCAATAATACTGCAATGAACGTTGGGGTACAGATATCTCTTTAATATCGCTGCCCATTTTTATGTGAAACTTCCCTTATAGCACTCCTAAGAGAATCTTACCCTCTCTAAAATTATGTTACTTTGAGGAAAGAATAGATAGATTCTGCCAAGTCACTTGTTTGTAAACTTTGTTAGTATCACTGAGTTTATTTTTTGGGTGTGAATATGCCTATTTTGACCCCAAAAAAGGTGAGATTCAAATAATTTCTTTCAATTCTGAATTTAATTTACTATTTCTTTGTTTTTCAAGCTAACCCTGGTCTTGCAAAAGCAATACTGCAGGGCCTGAGGTTAACATTATGCATAGGATTAAGTTATCAGAAGACAAAATGAGGTTGTTCCTATTTTCCTGGGTCATCTTTGTGCCTATGCCATTTATTTATCTAATAAGAAACCACACTTGAGGGCTGGCCTTGAGAGAGTACAATATGCCCTCTTCCTACCCTGCAGGCAGATCCTTTCACAAACTGTCTTTGTTTTTTTTTTTTTTTTTAATTGGTAAAATGTTTCACAAACACTTTATTGATAAAGGCAATTTTAAGTTCTTAGGTACAAAAACAAATAAGTTCTTAGGTACAGAAGCTATACGGGCAAGGCAATTTTGGTTTACATATTTTAAGATAGAGTAGGAAATCCACATGGTCGGGTTAAGCAGCAGAGAATAAGCAATGTTGCCTAATGACAGAAGTGCAGCTTTCCAAGTCCACCAAACTGGTGTCACTAGAAGGTATACGGAATATAAAAACTAAAATTAATCAGAACTTCTGAAAATTCAATATTCTGGGTAATTCCATATTTAGGTTAAGGATATAGGCTAGGAAAAGTCTTATATAAGCAAGTCCACCACCAAAATACATGGGGGCTGAGAAAAGAAACACCATCTGCCTAAACATTTTTTTTTTTTTTTACCATTTTTAAAAAATTTTTTTTCTTAGTTGGAGACTAATTACTTCACAACATTTCAGTGGGTTTTGTCATACATTGATATGAATCAGGCATAGATTTACACGTATTCCCCATGCCGATCCCCCCTCCCACCTCCCTCTCCACCCGATTCCTCTGGGTCTTCCCAGTGCACCAGGCCGGAGCACTTGTCTCATGCATCCCACCTGGGCTGGTGATCTGTTTCACCATAGATAGTATACATGCTGTTCTTTTGAAATATCCCACCCTCACATTCTCTCACAGAGTTCAAAAGTCTGTTCTGTATTTCTGTGTCTCTTTTTCTGTTTTGCATATAGGGTTGTCATTACCATCTTTCTAAATTCCATATATATGTGTTAGTAAGCTGTAATGTTCTTTATCTTTTTTTTTTTCGTTATTAGTTGGAGGCCAATCACTTCACAACATTTCAGTGGGTTTTGTCATACATTGATATGAATCAGCCATGGATTTACACGTATTCCCCATCCCGATCCCCGCTCCCACCTCCCTCTCCCCCCGATTCCCCCGAGTCCTCCCAGTGCACCAGGCTGGAGCACTTGTCTCATGCATCCCACCTGGGCTGGTGATCTGTTTCACCATAGATAGTATACATGCTGTTCTTTTGAAATATCCCACCCTCACATTCTCCCACAGAGTTCAAAAGTCTGTTCTGTATTTCTGTGTCTCTTTTTCTGTTTTGCATATAGGGTTATCGTTACCATCTTTCTAAATTCCATATATATGTGATAGTATGCTGTAACGTTCTTTATCTTTCTGGCTTACTTCACTCTGTATAATGGGCTCCAGTTTCATCCATCTCATTAGGACTGATTCAAATGAATTCTTTTTAATGGCTGAGTAATATTCCATGGTGTATATGTACCACAGCTTCCTTATCCATTCATCTGCTGATGGGCATCTAGGTTGCTTCCATGTCCTGGCTATTATAAACAGTGCTGCGATGAACATTGGGGTGCACGTGTCTCTTTCAGATCTGGTTTCCTCAGTGTGTATGCCCAGAAGTGGGATTGCTGGGTCATATGGCAGTTCTATTTCCAGTTTTTTAAGAAATCTCCACACTGTTCTCCATAGCGGCTGTACTAGTTTGCATTCCCACTAACAGTGTAAGAGGGTTCCCTTTTCTCCACACCCTCTCCAGCATTTATTGCTTGTAGACTTTTGGATAGCAGCCATCCTGACTGGCGTGTAATGGTACCTCATTGTGGTTTTGATTTGCATTTCTCTAATAATGAGTGATGTTGAGCATCTTTTCATGTGTTTGTTAGCCATCTGTATGTCTTCTTTGGAGAAATGTCTGTTTAGTTCTTTGGCCCATTTTTTGATTGGGTCATTTATTTTCCTGGAATTGAGCTGCAGGAGTTGCTTGTATATTTTTGAGATTAATCCTTTGTCTGTTTCTTCATTTGCTATTATTTTCTCCCAATCTGAGGCCTGTCTTTTCACCTTACTTATAGTTTCCTTTGTAGTGCAAAAGCTTTTAAGTTTCATTAGGTCCCATTTGTTTAGTTTTGCTTTTATTTCCAATATTCTGGGAGGTGGGTCATAGAGGATCTTGCTGTGAATTATGTCGGAGAGTGTTTTGCCTATGTTCTCCTCTAGGAGTTTTATAGTTTCTGGTCTTACATTTAGATCTTTAATCCATTTTGAGTTTATTTTTGTGTATGGTGTTAGAAAGTGTTCTAGTTTCATTCTTTTTACAAGTGGTTGACCAGTTTTCCCAGCACCACTTGTTAAAGAGGTTGTCTTTTTTCCATTGTATATCCTTGCCTCCTTTGTCAAAGATAAGGTGTCCATAGGTTCGTGGATTTATCTCTGGGCTTTCTATTCTGTTCCATTGATCTATATTTCTGTCTTTGTGCCAGTACCATACTGTCTTGAGGACTGTGGCTTTGTAGTAGAGTCTGAAGTCAGGCAGGTTGATTCCTCCAGTTCCATTCTTCTTTCTCAAGATTACTTTGGCTATTCGAGGTTTTTTGTATTTCCATACAAATTGTGAAATTCTTTGGTCTAGTTCTGTGAAAAATACCGTTGGTAGCTTGATAGGGATTGCATTGAATCTATAGATTGCTTTGGGTAGAATAGCCATTTTGACAATATTGATTCTTCCAATCCATGAACACGGTATGTTTCTCCATCTGTTTGTGTCCTCTTTGATTTCTTTCATCAGTGTTTTATAGTTTTCTATGTATAGGTCTTTTGTTTCTTTAGGTAGATATACTCCTAAGTATTTTATTCTTTTTGTTGCAATGGTGAATGGTATTGTTTCCTTAATTTCTCTTTCTGTTTTTTCTTTGTTAGTATATAGGAATGCAAGGGATTTCTGTGTGTTAATTTTATATCCTGCAACTTTACTATATTCATTGATTAGCTCTAGTAATTTTCTGGTAGAGTCTTTAGGGTTTTCTATGTAGAGGATCATGTCATCTGCAAACAGTGAGAGTTTCACTACTGCTTTTCCTATCTGGATTCCTTTTACTTCTTTTTCTGCTCTGAGTGCTGTGGCCAAAACTTCCAACACTATGTTGAATAGTAGTGGTGAGAGTGGGCACCCTTGTCTTGTTCCTGATTTCAGGGGAAATGCTTTCAATTTTTCACCATTGAGGGTGATGCTTGCTGTGGGTTTGTCATATATAGCTTTTATTATGTTGAGGTATGTTCCTTCTATTCCTGCTTTCTGGAGAGTTTTAATCATAAATGAGTGTTGAATTTTGTCAAAGGCTTTCTCTGCATCTATTGAGATAATCATATGGTTTTTATCTTTCAATTTGTTAATGTGGTGTATTACATTGATTGATTTGCGGATATTAAAGAATCCTTGCATTCCTGGGATAAAGCCCACTTGGTCATGGTGTATGATTTTTTTAATATGTTGTTGGATTCTGTTTGCTAAAATTTTGTTAAGGATTTTTGCATCTATGTTCATCAGTGATATTGGCCTGTAGTTTTCTTTTTTTGTGGCATCTTTGTCTGGTTTTGGAATTAGGGTGATGGTGGCCTCATAGAATGAGTTTGGAAGCTTACCTTCATCTGCAATTTTCTGGAAGAGTTTGAGTAAGATAGGTGTTAGCTCTTCTCTAAATTTTTGGTAGAATTCAGCTGTGAAGCCATCTGGTCCTGGGCTTTTGTTTGCTGGAAGATTTTTGATGACAGTTTCAATTTCCTTGCTTGTGATGGGTCTGTTAAGATCTTCTATTTCTTCCTGGTTCAGTTTTGGAAAGTTATACTTTTCTAAGAATTTGTCCATGTCATCCAAGTTGTTCATTTTATTGGCATAGAGCTGCTGGTAGTAGTCTCTTATGATCCTTTGTATTTCAGTGTTGTCTGTTGTGATCTCTCCATTTTCATTTCTAATTTTGTTAATTTGGTTCTTCTCTCTTTGTTTCTTAATGAGTCTTCCCCCCCTTTTCTCCTCCTGCTCATCTCTATCTCCCTCCTCCCTCTCCTCTTCTTCATGTAACTCTGTGAACCTCTCTGTTTGTCCCTAACGGGGGAGAATCTTTTCACCATTAACCTAGAAGTTTTCTTATCAGTGCTGTATAGTTGGAGAAATCCTGAGACTACAGGAAAAATAAAACTGTAATCCAGAGGCAGTAGACTTAAGCCCCAAACCTGAGAACACCAGAAAACTCCTGACTACATGGAACTTTAAGTAATAAGTGACCATCCAAAAGCCTCGATACCTACACTGAAACCAACCACCACCCAGGAGCCAATAAGTTTTAGAGCAAGACATACCATGCAAATTCTCCAGCAACGCAGGAACATAGCCCTGAACATCAACATACAGGCTGCCCAAGGTCACACCTAACACATAGACCTATCTCAAAACTCATTACTGGGCACTCCATTGCTCTCCAAAGAGAAGAAATCAAGTTCCACGCACCAGAACACTGATGCAAGCTTCCCTAACCAGGAAACCTCGACAAGCCAATCGTCTAACCCCACCCACTGGGTAAATCCTCCACAATAAAAAGGAACCACAGACCTCCAGAATACAGAAAGCCCACTCCAGACACAGCAATCTAAACAAGATGAAAAGGCAAAGAAATACCCAACAGGTAAAGGAACATGAAAAATGCCCACCAAGTCAAACAAAAGAGGAGGAGATAGGGAATCTACCTGAAAAAGAATTTAGAATAATGATAATAAAAATGATCCAAAACCTTGAAAACAAAATGGAGTTACAGATAAATAGCCTGGAGACAAAGATTGAAAAGATGCAAGAAAGGTTTAATAAAGACCTAGAAGAAATAAAAAAGAGTCAACTAAAAATGAATAATGCAATGAATGAGATCAAAAACACTCTGGAGGGAACCAAGAGTAGAATAACGGAGACAGAAGATAGGATAAGTGAGGTAGAAGATAAAATGGTGGAAATAAACGAAGCAGAGAGGAAAAAAGAAAAAAGGATCAAAAGAAATGAGGACAACCTCAGGGACCTCTGCGATAATGTGAAACGCCCCAACATTCGAATCATAGGAGTCCCAGAAGAAGACAAAAAGAAAGGCCATGAGAAAATACTCGAGGAGATAATAGCTGAAAACTTCCCTAAAATGGGGAAGGAAATAGCCACCCAAGTCCAAGAAACCCAGAGAGTCCCAAACAGGATAAACCCAAGGCGAAACACCCCAAGACACATATTAATCAAATTAACAAAGATCAAACACAAAGAACAAATACTGAAAGCAGCCAGGGAGAAACAACAAATAACACACAAAGGGATTCCCATAAGGATAACAGCTGATCTATCAACAGAAACCCTCCAGGCCAGAAGGGAATGGCAGGACGTACTGAAAGTAATGAAAGAGAATAACCTACAACCTAGATTACTGTATCCAGCAAGGATCTCATTCAGATATGAAGGAGAATTTAAAAGCTTTACAGACAAGCAAAAGCTAAGAGAATTCAGCACCACCAAGCCAGCTCTTCAACAAATGCTAAAGGATCTTCTCTAGACAGGAAATGCAGAAAGGTTGTATAACCGTGAACCCAAAACAACAAAGTAAATGGCAACGGGACCACACCTATCAATAATTACCCTAAATGTAAATGGGTTGAATGTCCCAACCAAAAGACAAAGACTGGCTGAATGGATACAAAAACAAGACCCCTATATATGCTGTCTACAAGAGACCCACCTCAAAACAAGAGACACATACAGACTAAAAGTGAAGGGCTAGAAAAAATATTTCACGCAAACGGAGACTAAAAGAAAGCAGGAGTCGCAATACTCATATCAGATAAAACAGACTTTCAAATAAAGGCTGTGAAAAGAGACAAAGAAGGACACTACATAATGATCAAAGGATCAATCCAAGAAGAAGATATAACAATTATAAATATATATGCACCCAACATAGGAGCACCACAATATATACGGCAAACACTAACGAGTATGAAAGAGGAAATTAATAGTAACACAATAATAGTGGGAGACTTTAATACCCCACTCACAACTATGGATAGATCAACTAAACAGAAAATTAACAAGGAAACACAAACCTTAAATGACACAATGGGCCAGCTAGACCTAATTGATATCTATAGGACATTTCACCCCAAAACAATCAACTTCACCTTTTTCTCAAGTGCACACGGAACCTTCTCCAGAATAGATCACATCCTGGGCCATAAATCTGGTCTTGGAAAATTCAAAAAAATTGAAATCATTCCAGTCATCTTTTCTGACCACAGTGCAGTAAGATTAGATCTCAATTACAGGAAAAAAAATTGTTAAAACTTCAAACATATGGAGGCTAAATAACACGCTTCTGAATAACCAACAGATCATAGAGAAATCAAAAAAGAAATCAAAATATGTATAGAAATGAATGAAAATGAAAACACAACAACCCAAAACCTATGGGACACTGTAAAAGCAGTGCTAAGGGGAAGGTTCATAGCATTACAGGCTTACATCAAGAAACAAGAAAAAAACCAAATAAATAACCTAACTCTACACCTAAAGCAGTTAGAGAAGGAAGAAATGAAGAACCCCAGGGTTAGCAGAAGGAAAGAAATCTTAAAAATCAGGGCAGAAATAAATGCAAAAGAAACTAAAGAGACCATAGCAAAAATCAACAAAGCTAAAAGCTGGTTTTTTGAAAAAATAAACAAAATTCACAAACTGTCTTTGATTTCTTATTTTTAATTAGCATGTTTTGCTTAATAAGTGGTCAAATGGCAAAAGTCATTCTAAAGGTAAATTTTTGAGCATGGCAACTGTCCACACGGACACAGAATCATCAACCTGGTTCATAGTTGCATACTCACATCTGGGCAGATATAGCAGAAAAACAATTTACTTCTATCTTTGTTTAAATAATTAATTAGAGGAAATGGAAGAAAAAGAAAAATGATGTCTATTTGATCCTAACATGAAAAGTCATTTAGGAGAAAGTGGTCTTCCAGTTGTTTGTATCTTTTTTTTAAATCAACATGGGTCCAGCAGAGCCAAGATGGCGGACGAGTATGACGGGGAGACCACTTTCTCTCCTACAAATTCATGAAAAGAATAACTGAATGCAGAGCAAACTTCGCAAAACAACTTCTGATCGCTAGCTGAGGTCATCAGGCGCCCAGAAAAGCAGCCCATTGTCTTCGAAAGGAGGTAGGACAAAATATAAAAGATAAAAAGTGAGACAAAAGAGCAAAGGACGGAGATCCGTCCTGGGAAGGGAGTCTTAGGCGGCATTGCTTTGGGTAGGGTCAGGGCCTGAGTGCCCTGAGGCCAATCGGAGGGAGCTTCTGTGATTTGCCAACTTGAACTGTGGGAGACCAAAAGAGAGAGAGAAAATTAACCGGCCCGAACACACTGCCGGCCGTTCGCAGAACAAAGAGACCGAGAAAGTCCAGAGAAGAGCTCGCAGGCTGCGGACCGGCCCAGCCCTGCCGGAGGCAGGAGGCAGTGGGGAGGGGAAGGTCGCGGCGAGACACAGGGCGCAGGCACCCGACCGGTGCAGGCGGGAACTGGGGCTGGGGACGCGGAGGGCAGAAGGCGCACGCACCCGACTGGCGCCAGCGGAAACTGAAACTGGGTCCGTGGAAGGGAGTGGGCGCGCAACACCTGGGGAGAGTGCGCCCACCAAGCCCCTGGCTGCCTGGACCACTCTGACGGGGAAGGCAGAGAGAGCAGGTGCAGCTTTTCATTCCGCGCTTTTGTGGAGCACCCGAGGGCTGGAACCTCACGCAGCGCGGGGCGTGCTCCATATAGAACAGCCGGGAGCCTGAGCAGCGCAGACGGAGAAAGCAGCGTCAGCCCCTCCCGGCAGTGCCAGCCCGTCCCCACAGCGGCAGCCCCTCCCCGCAGTGCCAGCCCCTCCCCGCAGCGCCAGCTCCTCCCCGCAGAGCGACGGAACTAACTACCTGAATAAGAGTCCACCTCCGCCCGCCTGTGTCAGGGCGGAAATGAGGCTCTGAAGAGACCGGCAAACAGAAGCCAAATAAACAAAGGGAACCGCTTCAGAAGGGACTGGTACAACAGATTATAATCCCTGTAGAAAACACCAACTACACCGGAAGGGGCCTGTAGATATCGAGAAGTGTAAGCTGGAACGAGGAGCTATCTGAAACTGAGCCGAACCCACACTGACTGCAACAGCTCCAGAGAAACTCCTAGATATATTTTTACTTTTTTTTCTTTCTTTTTTTTTATTTTTTATTTTTTCTCTTTTATTTTCCTTTAAAATTCCCTATTACGCCCCCATTACTCCTTAACTTTCATTTCCATAGATTTTTATCATTTTTTTAATTAGGGGAAAAAATTATTTTTTTCTTTCTTTTTTTTTCTTTTTCTTTTTTCTTCTTTTTTTACTTTCCTTTTTCTCTTCTATTTTCTATTTTTCTTTTTCTCTTATTTCTTTTAAAGTCCTCTAGTACTCCAATGCTAATCCTTAATTTTCATTTTCAATACACTATAACCTTACAAAAAAAAACAGAAGCCCTATTTTTAAACCGAACTTCATATATATTTCTAAAATTTTTTTGTGTGTGTTTTGGTTTTTGTTTTTAATACAGTAGTTTTAAGAGTCTAACCTCTACTCTAGATTTTTAATTTTTGTTTTTCAGTATAGGATATAAATTGTGAACATTTGAGAATTCAATATTCAGTTCCCATTTTTATTCAGGAGTGTGTTGATTATTCTCTCCCAATCTTGACTCTCTGTTTTCTACCTCAGAACACCTCTATTTCCTCCTTTCCCCTTCTCTTCCCAATCCAATTCTGTGAATCTTTGTAGGTGTCTGGGCTACGGAGAACATTTTGGGAACAGACAACTGCGTAGATCTGTCTCTCTCCTCTTGAGTCCCCCTTTTTCTCCTCCTGCTCGTCTCTATCTCCCTCCTGCCTCTCCTCTTCTTCTTGTAACTCTGTGAACCTCTCTGGGTGTCCCTAATGGGGGAGAATCTTTTCAGCATTAACCTAGAAGTTTTGTTATCAGTGCTGTATAGTTGGAGAAGTCCTGAGACTACAGGAAGAATAAAACTGAAATCCAGAGGCAGTAGACTTAAGCCCCAAACCTGAGAACACCAGAAAACTCCTGACTACATGGAACTTTAAGTAATAAGTGACTGTCCAAAAGCCTCCATACCTACGCTGAAACCAACCACCACCCAAGAGCCAATAAGTTTTAGAGCAAGACATACCATGCAAATTCTCCAGCAACGCAGGAACATAGCCCTGAACATCAACATACAGGCTGCCCAAGGTCACACCTAACACATAGACCCATCTCAAAACTCATTACTGGGCACTCCATTGCTCTCCAAAGAGAAGAAATCAAGTTCCACGCACCAGAACACTGATGCAAGCTTCCCTAACCAGGAAACCTCGACAAGCCAATCGTCTAACCCCACCCACTGGGTAAATCCTCCACAATAAAAAGGAACCACAGACCTCCAGAATACAGAAAGCCCACTCCAGACACAGCAATCTAAACAAGATGAAAAGGCAAAGAAATACCCAACAGGTAAAGGAACATGAAAAATGCCCACCAAGTCAAACAAAAGAGGAGGAGATAGGGAATCTACCTGAAAAAGAATTTAGAATAATGATAATAAAAATGATCCAAAACCTTGAAAACAAAATGGAGTTACAGATAAATAGCCTGGAGACAAAGATTGAAAAGATGCAAGAAAGGTTTAATAAAGACCTAGAAGAAATAAAAAAGAGTCAACTAAAAATGAATAATGCAATGAATGAGATCAAAAACACTCTGGAGGGAACCAAGAGTAGAATAACGGAGACAGAAGATAGGATAAGTGAGGTAGAAGATAAAATGGTGGAAATAAACGAAGCAGAGAGGAAAAAAGAAAAAAGGATCAAAAGAAATGAGGACAACCTCAGGGACCTCTGCGATAATGTGAAACGCCCCAACATTCGAATCATAGGAGTCCCAGAAGAAGACAAAAAGAAAGGCCATGAGAAAATACTCGAGGAGATAATAGCTGAAAACTTCCCTAAAATGGGGAAGGAAATAGCCACCCAAGTCCAAGAAACCCAGAGAGTCCCAAACAGGATAAACCCAAGGCGAAACACCCCAAGACACATATTAATCAAATTAACAAAGATCAAACACAAAGAACAAATACTGAAAGCAGCCAGGGAGAAACAACAAATAACACACAAAGGGATTCCCATAAGGATAACAGCTGATCTATCAACAGAAACCCTCCAGGCCAGAAGGGAATGGCAGGACGTACTGAAAGTAATGAAAGAGAATAATCTACAACCTAGATTACTATATCCAGCAAGGATCTCATTCAGATATGAAGGAGAATTCAAAAGCTTTAGAGACAAGCAAAAGCTGAGAGAATTCAGCACCACTAAGCCAGCTCTTCAACAAATGCTAAAGGATCTTCTCTAGACAGGAAATGCAGAAAGGTTGTATAAACGTGAACCCAAAACAACAAAGTAAATGGCAACGGGACCACACCTATCAATAATTACCCTAAATGTAAATGGGTTGAATGTCCCAACCAAAAGACAAAGACTGGCTGAATGGATACAAAAACAAGACCCCTATATATGCTGTCTACAAGAGACCCACCTCAAAACAAGAGACACATACAGACTAAAAGTGAAGGGCTGGAAAAAAATATTTCACGCAAACAGAGACCAAAAGAAAGCAGGAGTCACAATACTCATATCAGATAAAACAGACTTTCAAATAAAGGCTGTGAAAAGAGACAAAGAAGGACACTACATAATGATCAAAGGATCAATCCAAGAAGAAGATATAACAATTATAAATATATATGCACCCAACATAGGAGCACCGCAATATGTACGGCACACGCTAACGAGTATGAAAGAGGAAATTAATAGTAACACAATAATAGTGGGAGACTTTAATACCCCACTCACAACTATGGATAGATCAACTAAACAGAAAATTAACAAGGAAACACAAACCTTAAATGACACAATGGACCAGCTAGACCTAATTGATATCTATAGGACATTTCACCCCAAAACAATCAACTTCACCTTTTTCTCAAGTGCACACGGAACCTTCTCCAGAATAGATCACATCCTGGGCCATAAATCTGGTCTTGGAAAATTCAAAAAAATTGAAGTCATTCCAGTCATCTTTTCTGACCACAGTGCAGTAAGATTAGATCTCAATTACAGGAAAAAAATTGTTAAAAATTCAAACATATGGAGGCTAAATAACACGCTTCTGAATAACCAACAAATCATAGAAGAAATCAAAAAAGAAATCAAAATATGTATAGAAACGAATGAAAATGAAAACACAACAACCCAAAACCTATGGGACACTGTAAAAGCAGTGCTAAGGGGAAGGTTCATAGCATTACAGGCTTACATCAAGAAACAAGAAAAAAACCAAATAAATAACCTAACTCTACACCTAAAGCAATTAGAGAAGGAAGAAATGAAGAACCCCAGGGTTAGCAGAAGGAAAGAAATCTTAAAAATCAGGGCAGAAATAAATGCAAAAGAAACTAAAGAGACCATAGCAAAAATCAACAAAGCTAAAAGCTGGTTTTTTGAGAAAATAAACAAAATTGAGAAACCATCAGCAAGACTCATTAAGAAACAAAGAGAGAAGAACCAAATTAACAAATTTAGAAATGAAAATGGAGAGATCACAACAGACAACACTGAAATACAAAGGATCATAAGAGACTACTACCAGCAGCTCTATGCCAATAAAATGAACAACTTGGATGACATGGACAAATTCTTAGAAAAGTATAACTTTCCAAAACTGAACCAGGAAGAAATAGAAGATCTTAACAGACCCATCACAAGCAAGGAAATTGAAACTGTCATCAAAAATCTTCCAGCAAACAAAAGCCCAGGACCAGATGGCTTCACAGCTGAATTCTACCAAAAATTTAGAGAAGAGCTAACACCTATCTTACTCAAACTCTTCCAGAAAATTGCAGATGAAGGTAAGCTTCCAAACTCATTCTATGAGGCCACCATCACCCTAATTCCAAAACCAGACAAAGATGCCACAAAAAAAGAAAACTACAGGCCAATATCACTGATGAACATAGATGCAAAAATCCTTAACAAAATTTTAGCAAACAGAATCCAACAACATATTAAAAAAATCATACACCATGACCAAGTGGGCTTTATCCCAGGAATGCAAGGATTCTTTAATATCCGCAAATCAATCAATGTAATACACCACATTAACAAATTGAAAGATAAAAACCATATGATTATCTCAATAGATGCAGAGAAAGCCTTTGACAAAATTCAACACTCATTTATGATTAAAACTCTCCAGAAAGCAGGAATAGAAGGAACATACCTCAACATAATAAAAGCTATATATGACAAACCCACAGCAAGCATCACCCTCAATGGTGAAAAATTGAAAGCATTTCCCCTGAAATCAGGAACAAGACAAGGGTGCCCACTCTCACCACTACTATTCAACATAGTGTTGGAAGTTTTGGCCACAGCACTCAGAGCAGAAAAAGAAGTAAAAGGAATCCAGATAGGAAAAGCAGTAGTGAAACTCTCACTGTTTGCAGATGACATGATCCTCCACATAGAAAACCCTAAAGACTCTACCAGAAAATTACTAGAGCTAATCAATGAATATAGTAAAGTTGCAGGATATAAAATTAACACACAGAAATCCCTTGCATTCCTATATACTAACAAAGAAAAAACAGAAAGAGAAATTAAGGAAACAATACCATTCACCATTGCAACAAAAAGAATAAAATACTTAGGAGTATATCTACCTAAAGAAACAAAAGACCTATACATAGAAAACTATAAAACACTGATGAAAGAAATCAAAGAGGACACAAACAGATGGAGAAACATACCGTGTTCATGGATTGGAAGAATCAATATTGTCAAAATGGCTATTCTACCCAAAGCAATCTATAGATTCAATGCAATCCCTATCAAGCTACCAATGGTATTTTTCACAGAACTAGACCAAAGAATTTCACAATTTGTATGGAAATACAAAAAACCTCGAATAGCCAAAGTAATCTTGAGAAAGAAGAATGGAACTGGAGGAATCAACCTGCCTGACTTCAGACTCTACTACAAAGCCACAGTCCTCAAGACAGTATGGTACTGGCACAAAGACAGAAATATAGATCAATGGAACAGAATAGAAAGCCCAGAGATAAATCCACGAACCTATGGACACCTTATCTTTGACAAAGGAGGCAAGGATATACAATGGAAAAAAGACAACCTCTTTAACAAGTGGTGCTGGGAAAACTGGTCAACCACTTGTAAAAAGAATGAAACTAGAACACTTTCTAACACCATACACAAAAATAAACTCAAAATGGATTAAAGATCTAAATGTAAGACCAGAAACTATAAAACTCCTAGAGGAGAACATAGGCAAAACACTCTCCGACATAATTCACAGCAAGATCCTCTATGACCCACCTCCCAGAATATTGGAAATAAAAGCAAAACTAAACAAATGGGACCTAATGAAACTTAAAAGCTTTTGCACTACAAAGGAAACTATAAGTAAGGTGAAAAGACAGGCCTCAGATTGGGAGAAAATAATAGCAAATGAAGAAACAGACAAAGGATTAATCTCAAAAATATACAAGCAACTCCTGCAGCTCAATTCCAGGAAAATAAATGACCCAATCAAAAAATGGGCCAAAGAACTAAACAGACATTTCTCCAAAGAAGACATACAGATGGCTAACAAACACATGAAAAGATGCTCAACATCACTCATTATTAGAGAAATGCAAATCAAAACCACAATGAGGTACCATTACACGCCAGTCAGGATGGCTGCTATCCAAAAGTCTACAAGCAATAAATGCTGGAGAGGGTGTGGAGAAAAGGGAACCCTCTTACACTGTTAGTGGGAATGCAAACTAGTACAGCCGCTATGGAGAACAGTGTGGAGATTTCTTAAAAAACTGGAAATAGAACTGCCATATGACCCAGCAATCCCACTTCTGGGCATACACACTGAGGAAACCAGATCTGAAAGAGACACGTGCACCCCAATGTTCATCGCAGCACTGTTTATAATAGCCAGGACATGGAAGCAACCTAGATGCCCATCAGCAGATGAATGGATAAGGAAGCTGTGGTACATATACACCATGGAATATTACTCAGCCATTAAAAAGAATTCATTTGAATCAGTCCTAATGAGATGGATGAAACTGGAGCCCATTATACAGAGTGAAGTAAGCCAGAAAGATAAAGAACGTTACAGCATACTATCACATATATATGGAATTTAGAAAGATGGTAACGATAACCCTATATGCAAAACAGAAAAAGAGACACAGAAATACAGAACAGACTTTTGAACTCTGTGGGAGAATGTGAGGGTGGGATATTTCAAAAGAACAGCATGTATACTATCTATGGTGAAACAGATCACCAGCCCAGGTGGGATGCATGAGACAAGTGCTCCAGCCTGGTGCACTGGGAGGACTCGGGGGAATCGGGGGGAGAGGGAGGTGGGAGCGGGGATCGGGATGGGGAATACGTGTAAATCCATGGCTGATTCATATCAATGTATGACAAAACCCACTGAAATGTTGTGAAGTAATTAGCCTCCAACTAAAAAAAAAAAAAAAAAAAAATGGGTCCAAAAGTGGCCTAACTCTTCCCTTCCTGCTTCTGCTGTGAGCCCAGTGGTCAGAGTCGGGTCTTGAGGGATCAGCCAGATGGAGTGCCCCTCCCAGGCAGCTGAGAGCAAAGAGAGCACATAGTATGGGCCAAGAGGCCCATTGCCAAGAGGCAAGGGTGGAGCCAAGGACTGGAGGGCAAAAATAAAAAACAATCCAAAATGCGAAAGCAGGGACTCCCCTAGAGGCCCAGTGGCTGAGACTCTGCAGTCTCAATGCAGGGGGCACAGGTTCCAACCCTGGTCAGGGAACTAGATCCCACAGGCCACAAACTAAGACCTGCCACAGCCAAATAAATAAATATTTTTAAAATCCAAAAGCAGAAATCTAAAGGAGAGGCACAGTCAGAAACAGATTCTGTCCCCAAATACAGGATTTAGCTTACTTTTTAACCTTAAACATGCTACTTAACTTCCTTGAGCCCCAATTTTTTCATCTATGTGTGCATTCATGCTAAGTCACTTCAGTCACGTCTGACTCTTTGCAAACCTATGGACCATAGCCCACCAGGCTTCTCTGTCCATAGGATTCTCCAGGCAAGAATACTGAAGAAGGTTGCCCTGCCCTCCTCCAGGGGATCTTCCCGACCCAGGGACTGAACCTGTGTCTTTTATGTCTCATGCATTAGCAGGTAGATAGTTTACCTCTAGCACCCCCTGGGAAGCCCATCATGTCTCATGGGGCAATTAAAGGAGAGAACAGATGGTAGGGAATAGAAATGGCAATTTACTCAGAGGCTATGGTATGTCCCTAGGTGGGAGGATTGGAGCATGAGGAAGCCTTGGTGTGACTTGGGTTTTGAAGACCGGAGGGAAGGGTGTGACGTGTGGGAGATGGATAGGGGAGGGCAGTGAGAGTCAGGGCCAGTTAGGAAGGTAGGGGGCAGGTGTGAAAGATTTTGAATGCTGTACAAAGAAACTTCTCCTCTAGGTTGGGTTTTTCCTCTGGCCTTTGAATTTTTATAAGCAAGTAAGTGATCTGATCAGATCCAAGGGGAGGAGAAGGAATTTCTCTATAGTATGACGGTTAAAACTACACCAAACTTCTCTGCAATGTAATGTAAACATTTTCAGAAAAACAAATTTAAATTATTTAAAAGCTGCAGAAGCCTCATGCCTTAGATATGCCGTTCATAACATTAGATGTATTTGATAATTACTTACATTAGATTCATTGTCTAAAAAAGCACAAGATTCAATCCTTAAAAAAAAAAAAAACCCAAAAAATCATTTAATAAAAGAGCTTTGAGAAAGCAGGCAATGTAAGGACAACAGACAAGTAAGAGACTGTCTTTAAGTAGATGAAAGTAAAATTGAATGGGTTGTTTTTTTTTTTCTTTCAGCTTAGACATGTTTATTTAATTACACACACATCTATTTTAATACACTAGTGTGTTACCACATCATAACATTTCCAATTCAAACTGAGAATTGCTGGGAGTGTGGTTTAGCGCTCCACAAAACAACTGCATATCAACCCATTCAGGCAAACCATGACCTATTGCTTTCACAGTAACCCGAAGACTCCACACCCCAAAATTCTAGGACATAGAATAATATAAGACCTCAAAGGTAAACAAAAAGAAGACTGCCAGAAATTAAAACATGTGTTTCCCCAAAGCCATTGAGATGTACGAATACAGGAACACAAGTCTGTGAATACAGTTCACTTACAAGAGATGGCACAGGCATGGTCCTAACAGCCCTGGAACAGGAAACATTTCTCTATGGAACAGGACTATCTTCCTATATGTAAACTCGATGCTGTAACGTTTTGACTACCACGTGTAACCTTTTATTAACATTCAACAACCTTTGAAAATAATTGCCTTCTCCCAATAAGGAATCTGTTCGAAAGCAGTCAGGTTATATAGTTATCTCCCATTCCACCACAACCCAGAATAAAGGCCCTTCCTATAATGTACACATTAGGGGAACTGGGTTCTGAGTAAGGGACTTTCCTACATGGTCATATTAACACTGCCTTGTGTAGCACTCAGCCTCAAAAGGATGATGTACACTTACAACACATTCTTCACCATATGCCAAGACCTTAAATCATCTGGATCAAAAACAACTGCTTTCCTGAGGCAATATCAACTATTAATCACACTATTGATGAAAGATAGTCGGTAAATCATATATCCCCACTTTCTCTTCTAATCAGGGAATCTTTTAAAAAGGCATTTAGAAAACTACCCTCAGTAGCAAAACACAAATGTCTGAAAGGCTGAAAAGGAGGGTGCTGAAGAGGTTAAGGTACGTCTTCCCAGGGTCCATACCAAAAACAATATTAGATAATGAGCATTAACGTGGGTTTCTCATTCTCTATTTCAAATTAACATGATGTTCTTTCATTAGGCAAGGAAGCGCCAATGTAAATCAAACAAGAATAGACTCTTTCCCTAAATAATAAGTGAAGAAACATGACAGAGTAGGAAAGTACCAAATTAGCTACAAATTTTCCATCTCATTGTTTTCTGTAAAATAAAATTTTATAACGAACACGCTCCATACAAGCTGTGCCGGTAGGTCTCGCTTCCAAAAACACTCACAGAGCAGTAATAAAAACCAAGCATGAACTCTAGGACATCTGCTATGGCATTGTTATCAAATGCAATCATTTTGGTCACAAATCTATACTCGCTTCAACTTTTTGTTGAAATATTAGTTTGTCTGCAGCATCTCCAATCTGGCACGCGAGGACTGACAGATGCTCTGCTTTCACCTCAGCTTCAACTTACACAGCTCCTCATTATACCAGCTATAGCTCGGCAAACTATTCCTCTGTTCTGGAAGGAGAACAAAATGCCATCTGTCTCTGCATGGTTATCCAAACGAATACTGCAGTGTGAAGAAACTAGGCTCCAAATGGAAGGATAAGGGCGAGTTGCGCCTTAGCCATATCCTATCACAAATTAGATGTGTATGTGTGTATGTAGATAGGTATGTATATTTACATGTACACATTCTATATACATGTTTGTGTTATACATATAGTAGCATAGGCTCACCGCTCAAGTTTCCCAATTATCGCATTGGGATGTGAACATTTCCAAGCCAAAAGCATTTCTCACCTTTCCTAGCTGTACCCGTAACCTGTGCAGTTTACATCATGTGACACTAATGACTAGCCACAAGGCAAAAGAGGTCCCCCAGAGAAAGATTTCAAGGTCATTCTGCAACTGAAAGCAGGTGGGGAAGCCTTACTATAAAAACTGGGCTAGATTTAGAGACACTGTAGAGAAGGAAAGGAGGAAATGTTTTTACGGACATGGAAGGACAAGTGAATTTCAATCCAATCTGTACCCCTGCAAGTCGGGGCAAAGGGTGGAAGAGGAGGAAGGCAAAGAGCAGGAGGCCAGGGGTAAGGATGACACCAAAGAGCCCCTGAAAATGCTGCTGCTGGCTTTGTGTTTTGTGAGCCCCAAGAGTAGGACTGGGGCTGGGAAGACGCCAGAGGTAACTGGAGAGCAGAATCCTTACCTGCCACAAAATGTGGAACTTGAACTTTCTGTGTGACTGCGTGTTTGGCTTTGCTTCCCATGCGTCTGTAGATGTGCAGCACAGAAGTGGAAAAGAACTTTCAACATGGAGAGGAATTTCATACTTCAAGAAATTCAAGGAGCTCTTTAAAGCCAGTGTTTTCTTCCACAGAGGCGCCACAGATCAAGACCAATTGGTTTAAGAATCTTGAGATTTGAAGACTCTGACTTAGGGGATATTCAGCCCTTTACTCCTGAACCTCTTGACATTTAAAGTTGCCTGCTCAAGGCCAACAGTATATTCTCACTAGCTAGCAATTGATAGGTATCTAAGGCCTCCTGGCGTCCATACGAGGGCCCAGTCATTTTCAAACTAAGTCTTCGTCTGGACCCCTAACCCCAGACATCTGTCTAAAAAATTGATGAGAATTAGAAGTCAAAATGAATGCTGTTGTGTTTTGTTATGGTTTTTTTCACTCTGAAGTCAATTGGTTTGGATCTGTTTACATAACCTCTGGTTTAATTCTATAGTTTTTGTGAAATGAGATTCTGAAAGCCTTATATGAAAGCTATCAGTCCAATTCCCATATGGGTCAGTGAACTTCACTCCATCACATGTCACAGCCGCATGCTGTCCCCTCACCCCACTGAACCATCTGGCAAATGGTGCTGTTGGTCACCACGGGAGCTAAGGGGAAAATGTGGCCAGATCCGTACAGCCCATCCTCGTGGCTGTAGGGACGATGGGAAATCAGGAGAGCCATCTCGAGACGTGCAGGACAGCTTATTTCATTTTGCTGGATTTTCCTCTCCCACGTTGAACTTCATTCACTGGCATCATGACTGCCAGAGTTGTCTGTGGTTCCTGGGTTCACCTGTAATTAACCTGTAATGATAAAACTCTGTGGATTTTTAATGATGTTAGTCTTTTTTATTGTAATCAAGACAATAGAAACCCTGTCAAGAGAAAGGTTTGCCTCGAAGTGGAGGCACATTTGACAGAAAAGCAAGCACCTGTGCAGGGCCAGAGTCCTGCTCTGCCTCAGGAAAAAAGCTGCCGCTGAGACAGGAAGCCCACCCACGTCAGCCAGGCCATCCGTAAAAGTCCTTGGCTTCACCTTGCAACCATCACCCTATTGGGCTCCGGGCACCTGACTGCTCCCTGCTCCTCTGAACTCTACTCTCCTCCCGGACTTTACATTTCTGACACTTCTCTAGCTCTTTGTGACTCCTAGCCTTCTTTATTAGCAGTCACCTTGGAGCATCCCTGATACTGACTTAGCTTGCCTCTGGCAAGACCCATTGTGCTAGACTCAAAAGCAGGATAAGGCTGGAAGGGCTTCGGATAGAAAGTCCAGAGATCTGAGCTCCAGCCCCAACTGGACCACTAAAAACAGCATGACCTGAAGCAAATCCACTACTTTCTTGGTACACATGCTTTCTCCTTTTTCAGATGGAGATAATTACACTGATCCCATCTCTTTCCACAGGGATAAAACAGTGCCTGGCACAGAACAGGCACTCAATCCATATTTACTAACATGTGGAAAGATTAGAAAGTGAGAGTGTTGTCCAAGGCTAAGGTGATAAGAAAACATTATCACCATAGCAAAAGATTTTCAAAGTCTCATGCTTCTCAATTATTGTTTAGTCACTAAGTTGTGTCGGACTCTGCAACCCCAAGGACTGTAGCCGGCCAGGCTCCTCTGCCCATGGGATTTCACAGGCAAGAATACTGGAGTGGGTTGCCATTTTCTTCTTCAGGGGATCTTCCTGACCCAAGGATCGAACTTGTGTTGCCTGCGTTTCCTGCATTGCAGGTGGATTCTTTACCACTGAGCCACCAACAAAGCCCATGCTTCTCAATATAGCATCAAATCTAAAATGGTAGCAATTGCCAAATGATAGTCTTGTACATAAATATGGGTACATTAACAATGGTGGTGGTGGCGGTTTAGTCACTAAGTCGTGTCTGACTCTTGCAACCCCATGGACTGTAGCCCTCCAGGCTCCTCTGTCCATGGGATTCTCCAGGCAAGAATACTGGAGTGGGTTACCATTTCCTTCTCCAGGGGATCTTACCAACCCAGGAATTGAACCCAGGTCTCCTGCATTGCAGGCATGTTCTTTACCAACTGACCTATGAGGGAAGCCCAAAGTGAAAGTGAAAGTCACTCAGTCATGTTTGACTCTTTGTGACCCCATGGACAGGAAGCTCTTAATGGCTAATATTTATTAAGTGCATATTAGGTATCAGGTAATAGTCTGACTTCCCTGGTGGATCAGATGGTAAAGTGTCTGCCTACAATGCCAGAAACCCGGGTTCAATCCCTGGGTGGGGAAGATCCTCTGGAGAAGGAAATGGCAACCCACTCCAGTACTCTTGCCTGGAAAATCCCATGGGAGGAGCCTGGTAGGCTACAGTCCATGGGGTCATAAAGAGTCAGACACGACTGAGAGACTTCACTTCCTCTATAGTCTAAGCACATTACATGGATTAATTCATCTATCCCTTACCACAACTGCACAATACTGTTCCTTGGGTTTTACTTATGTGCAAACTGAGGCTCAGAGATGTTATGCAACATCCCTCAAGTCACCCACACAGGGGATAAATGAGAGCACAGGGATTTGAGTCCACACTGTCACTGGTTTCAGAATCTGTGTGTTTTCACGATGCCATTCTACAGCTGAAGGTGAAAGTAAAATAGGCAGCAGAAAATATATTGGGTTGGCCAAAAAGTTCATTTGGATTTTTCTATCACATGTTCCAGAAAAACCTGCATGAACTTTTTGGCCAATTCAATAAATTAGCTAATCACAAACCAGACTTATGTTGATGTCCTAGATCCCAATAACTAAACAGAAAACAGAAACCAACTACAGATGAGCCTCCCCAACACAAAAACTACAAAACTAAAGTCAGTATCAATAACCTTGATGGCAAACATCCCTTTATAAAGCAATCCCTCCTTTTGCTATCAGTCTACATGCGGGCATATTAAGGCACCATTCACTTTGTGTCATATACTGTTTGCAGGACATCTGCTGCATTTTCCCTTCATTCTGTAAGGCAGCCATGAGAAGGTAGAAGGATCAGTCAACTTGGAATCAGAAGGGCAGGGTTATAGTCCTTGCTGGCATCAATCATCCTCTGTTTCTCATTGGTAAATTAAGGAGGTTGGAATAGATTTCATACTAAGCTTTTGCAGGGGCTACATTATATGGTCTTAGAATGTTGAAGTTAATATTATTCCTTGAGCTTAAATGGATTGAGGGCAGAGTAGAGGGGAGTCTCAATGTTCTGAAACACCAGAGAAGGCACTGGAAAATCCACAGAACCTCAATCCAGAATAGTCTGTAGTATCAGCCCCAAATAATTTAAATTTCTCATGGCAATAATGGGATTTAACTTTTTATTTTGAATTGGGGTATAGCCAATTAACAATGTTGTGATAGTTTCAGATGAATAGTGAAGGAATTCAGCCATACATACACATGTGTCCATTCTCCCCCAAACCACCGTCCCATCCGCTGCTACATGACATTGAGCAGAGTTCCCTATGCTATATAGTAGGACCTTGTTGGTTATCCATTTTAAATACAGCAGTGTGTACACGTCCATCCCAAACTCCCTAATTACCCCTCCCCACTACCCTTCCCCCCGGCAGCCGTGTGTTCTTATGGTTTTCAGTGCTTATTGAATAAAGAAATAATTCCAAAGTGTGTGCTCTCATAGTTCTTGATGCTGTCACATAATTCATTTAGTGAAACTTCAAAACAAATATCATTCACATTTTAGAATCGAGGAAGCGGGAATTTGCTGAAGGTGAGTGAGTGGCTTCCCCAAATCCACAAGAAAAAATAGCTAGGAAGTGGGAGAATCTGGCACGTTCCCAATCCTGACCTTCTTACAAGTTTTTCATGTTATCTGTCAATTATGAATTACTCTTTAAGAAAAAGAAAAAAGGAATCTTTGTGGAACATTACTTTAAGTGATGGAGCTATGTGTCTTGAGCTCATTTTCAACTTTGCTGCCATCCACTCACACCTCTGTAAATGTAGACACATATACCCAGTCTATTGGCCTCTTGGGTTTCAGGTTTAGAGTCATTTGAAACCCCTACCGCAAACACCCAGCCTGGCGTCACTCACTCAAAGCACTGCATGAGAATCACCCAGTGAGCATTAAGAGGCATACCAGGGTCTTGCGTGCTCTTTCAGTTCCCTTCCATCAATTTCATGTATTTCATATTAATATAAAAGCAGGCACATTCATGCTGAAAGACATTTAATATTATAAATTCAAATGGATAACTTTTTTGGTCTTCATTGGGTAAGAAATGAATAGAAATAAAGTATATCTTTTATTTCCCATACACTCCAATTTTATAAAACTGTCAGTGTTGGTTATTTAGGATGGAGAGAATACATGATTTCAATTGAAATGGTACGAAAAGCAAAAGCAGCATTAGGAGTTTCACAGGTTTTCACTGATTAGCTTTATAGAAGGAAGTTGCCGACATCACCACACCCCCCACAGGGGGTCCTTGGGCATTGCTGGCACCATGCTACTTACATTAGCAAATAATTCTTAGCAGGAGCATATAATGGCAGACCATGTCCCATCATCACTGAGTGTGATTGGAGGGCCTACTCCTGAATGAGGCCACTCATAGCACAATCCAGGGCCACTCCCATAGTGTCAAACCTCTTCTCACACACATCTTTATGCCACTCATCTGACAGATCTATTTCTCCCACTCAACAGAAAGCTCCTCAAGCAAGGCGCCCTCTTCTTACATCTCTGGGCCTCTGTGCCTAGGCTCTGTGGGTCTGGTGCCTGGTAGGTACCCTGCACAAGTTCACTGAATGAATCCAGGTGGACTCTCTAGACACAGTTCATTCCTTTTTTCTAGTCTTCAAAGCAGAAAATTCAAAAAGGCATTTCAAATGTCTGTCTTTACTGCAGCTGCCTGGTTAAATCTGCTCACTTCTCATAGAGGCCATCTTTTTGCTTCAGTAAGGCACACAGCTGACAATACGAATTTACCTCTAAAGTGGAGTGGCTCCATTTCGAATGACAAAATGAGATGGCCAGGAAGACTGGACTACTGCAAAGCAAACTGTGATCCAAACCGCGAAGTGAGGGTCATTCTCCTAGACTGGATCTTCCACAACATTCCATCCAGTTCCTGTGATTTGCATTATATGTTTAAGCACAACAGTTCGGGAAAGCTCTTCCCAAATCATTCACTCACTTGGGAGTTATTCCTTCTCATTTTTATTGATGCAATTATAATATCTTAAAGTTCTAAAGGATCTTGATCCCAGTCTTTCACCCAGACTACAACAGAATAGAAAGAGCATGGTCTTTGGCACCACATGGTAGGCAAAATTTTAAGGTGACCTCCACTGATCCACATCCCTGCATAATCTCCTACTCTTGAGTATGGGCAGAACCTGTAACCTATTTCTAATCAATAGAATATGGCAGAAGTGATAGAATTTTGCATATGTAACTAAGGCCCCTAATTAGTTGACTTTAGTTAGTTGGAAGGGAGATAATCCTAGATGGACCTGACCTAGCCGGGTGAGCCATTTAAAGCAAGATCTCAACCCTCCTGGAAGTCAGAGACTTGAAGGACCAGAGACACTGTCTCTATTCATTGCTGGATTAGCAGAAGCAAGCCAGCATGTATTCTACAGACATAAGAAATCAATTCTGCCAACAATCAGAGCCTGAGAGCGGGTCCTTCCCTAAGTGAACTTCCAGATGAGAATGCAGCCCAGATGATAGCTTGATTATAGCCTTATGAAACCCTGAGCAGAGAACCTAACAAAGCTAAACCTGAATGTCTGACCTACAGAAATTGTGAGTTAATAAATGAGTGTCATGTCAAGTGCTATGTTTGTGGAAAGTTGTAATGCAGCAACGGAAAACTAATATAGCATCATATACACCTGGAGTCCAACACTAGCACCACCTCCTCCTATGCATGTATATCACTTCACACTTTGGACCTTAGTTTCCTAATCTATGTAATGGAGATTATGTCATTTATCTTACAGGCCCATTGTGAGACGCAATTAATAAAAGGAATATTTGTTGAATCCTGCTCAATGCCAGGCATTGTTCTAGTTGCTGGGCTTTCATAAAGGAACAAGCCAGACAAGGTGCCTATTCTTATAGAATTCAAACATTAGTGACAGTAAACAGTTTAATATATGGATGAATAAGAACATATGATGAAAACAGGATGATATGGTAGAGAGTGACTAGGAGACACACCAACTGAGTGGCTGAAAAACTCTCCAAAAAGGTGATATCTGACCTGAAATCTGAATGACAAGAAGGAATCCATTGTGTGAAGATCAGAGGGCAGGGTATTTCAGAAAGACTAAAGAGCAGATGCAAAGCTTTCAAGTAGGAAAGAGTTTGGTGTTTTTGTGGAACAGCAAGAAGGCCATGGAGGCTGAAACAGAGTGAGCAAAGTGGAGAGAGGGCGGGGATGAGGTGGAGAGGTAGGCAGGGGCCACATCATATAGAGCTTCATAGGCCACAGTTAAGAAATTGCTCTTATCCCATTTTCCCGTGGAGGGTTTCAGCTCCAGTGAGTGGCAGTATCTGATTTCTGGCTTCTGTGGTTATAAAAGCACTCTACTGCTGTGTGGTACTTAGACTATAGGATTGAAGGAGGGAAGACTGAAGTATTGCAGATGGTCGTTCAGTTCAATAAATTATTTTATCAGTGATTAAATATAGATTGAGACCCCACACAAAGTGAAATGCCATATTGTTTCCATGTTTTCACCCCCTACCCCTCTTATTTTCTTACACCAGTAATCCAGTGTATGTGTACATCCAGCATCTGACTCAACCAGCAAGGTTAGAGCAGGAGGTTTCTTTTATAAGGTAACAAAAACATTATGGTTAAGTGAACTCACAAGAGCTAAAACATCATGTGAAAACCACAATATATTAGGGTGAGACGAGGATCCAGAAGGAAGGATTTCAAAGCCCAAAGTGACCAGAGAAAGGAAAGGAGGCAGGCTATAGAATGAAGGAGAAAAGAGTCAAGGTCAAAATCAAATGGGGAATGGGTAGGAGGACAGCCTAGGTCTGGGGTCCCCAACCCCCAAGCCACAGACCAGAACCAGTCCATGTCCAATTACAAACGGGACCTCACAGCAGGAGGTGAGCAGTCATTGAGTGATTGAAGCTTCCTCTTCAGAGTACATCATGAGAAACACTGGGCTGTATGAAGCACAAGCTGGAATCAACATTTCTGGGAGAAATATTAATAACCTCAGATATGCAGATGACACCACCCTTATGGCAGAAAGTGAAGAACTAAAGAGCCTCTTGATGAAAGTGAAAGAGGAGAGTGAAAAAGTTGGCTTAAAACTCAACATTCAGAAAACTAAGATCATGGCACCTCGTCCCATCACTTCATGTTAAATAGATGGGGAAAGAGAGGAAACAGTGACAGACTTAATTTTGGGGGGCTCCAAAATCACAGCAAATGGTGACTGCAGCCATGAAATTAAAAGATGCTTGCTCCTTGAAAGAAAAGTTATGGCCAACCTAGACAGCATATTAAAAAGCAGATATAGTACTGTGCCAACAATGGTCCATCTAGTCAAAGCTGTGGTTTCTCCAGTAGTCATGTATGGATGTGAGAGTTGGACTATAAAGAAAGCTGAGCACCAAAGAAATGATACTTTTGAACTGTGGTGTTGGAGAAGACTCTTGAGAGTCCCTTGGACTGCAAGGAGATCCAACCAGTCCATCCTAAAGAAAATCAGTTCTGAATATTCATTGAAAGGACTGATGCTGAAGCTGAAACTCCAATACTTTGGCTACCTAATTGGAAGAACTGACTTATTTGAAAAGATCCTGATGCCGGGAAGTATTGAAGGTGGGAGAAGAAGGGAAAGACAGAGGATGAGATGGTTGGATGGCATCACTGACTCAATGGACATGAGTTTGAGTAAACTCTGGGAGCTGGTGATGGACAGGGAGGCCTGGTTTGCTGCAGTCCATGGGGTTGCAAAGAGTTGGACACAACTGAGCAACTGAACTGAACTGAACTGAACTGTATTTACAGCTGCTCCCCATCATGGCTCACGTTACCACCTGAGTTCTGCCTCCTGTCAGATCAGTGGCAGCATTAGATTCTCATAGGAGCACAAACACGACTACACTTGAATCCTCCTGACACCATCCCCATCCCACCCTAGTCCGTGGAAAAATTGTCTTCCACAAAACCAGTCCCTGGTGCTAAAATGGTTTGCGACTGCCAGTCTAGGTGATCACTGAATACCTAGAATCTTCAAAGCTATTCCACAATTTCTAGATGGAGCATGCAAATGGGTTAGCTGAGTTTGAAGGGCCAGGCAAAACAGAAGAGAGGCATATGTGTGTGCACATATACATATATAAACATGTGTGTATATTCATCATTTACCTGGGACTTAAATGGATGAACATGAAGCCTAAAAATAGAATCAGTTCCCTGGGAAAATCTCTAAAAAGAGTTTTAGCAAGCTGAGGAGCATCATTAAATACAGTTTTCTTTGTGTCAGAAGTGTTTCTGTTTGCCAAGGCACTCCATTAATTAAAGATATTGTGTGATCTTAGACCCAGTCAGTAATTCCAACTTTAACATTCATCATGATCCAAAAATGGAAAGAAACCAATGAATTGTGACTTAAAACATCTCACTAATACATCTGACATATCCAGCAGGTGAACAAAGAAAGGGTTTTGACAGCATGGAGTGCTAAACAAATGCACAGTAATAGAGATAACCATCTCCCCCAGAGGGCCGGGGGCCCCAATGACAGCCTCGCTCTTTTTCGAGAAATAGTAGGGCAATACCCAAGAACACTACCTATTGTCATTTCCAGTAACAAAAGGCTCCAAACACTCCATGCTTCTTGTTATTTTTAGTTTACAATCAACTTTCCATCACTTAGAATACAGATACTGCTAAACCAACAGACATATCTTAAGTGTATGGTCCATGGGGACAATTTTCTTAGGCCTAAGAAAGGTTTTGTTAAGCGTCACTACAAATGCTAAAAAACAAACAACACATGAATATAGGAGGGATATCAATTTCACTCTAGGACTTTCTCAGCGTGTATTTATCTGTTTGTAATTCTTTCTCATGAAGCCATTGTATTCGGGTCTGATCTTTTCTTGTTTCCCCAATCCACCCTCCTTCCATCCAAAACCAGCCCAATACCATAGTGATTTGTTTTTCATACCTACAGGTGAGCACAATCATAGGTTATAAAGAAAATCTGACTAAATAAGTCAATATCAGATCCATAGCCATCTATTGGTACATAAGAAATAGTCACTATTCAATGTTTATTCTTCAGTGCAAAAAGTTTATTCACTATTGAAGAGGGATTAGCAGGTCAAATTCAAGTTTAGAAATGTGAATTCAATTACCCGAGGCCACTTAAGTGAATTTCCACTTAAATTTGATGCCAGCTCAGAAGTTCTCAGTTGTTTCTGACTAGCAGTTTTTGATCTGATGGAAACATTTAATCAATTATCAAAGAAATTAAATTACTGACCACTCTATTAAAGTTTAAGGATATGTACAGAGTTGCATTTCTTAGGGTGAATCCAAGTGGGTATACTTGTGTAAAACATACACTTTTTTACTTCTCTGCCTCTTCTTTTAGGCTCTGAACCCAATGAAACTGCCTTTCATCTCAGTGGCCCTCATGGCAGAGTGGGTGACACACGTTAGGTTCAAAAGTAATGCTGTTCAACTAAGGACTGTAAATTCAAGGTCTATGTCCTGAAGTTCTTATATTTGAATAGAGAAAATTGGGTACACATGCAAACTGCAATAATATGAGGCAGTTGATTAAAAGTATCTATGCCTAGAACACATTAAATGCAGTAAAAATACACGAGATGAGGAATCACTTTAGGAGGGGGTAATATGCAAGGAAAGTCACAGAGAAATAGAATTGGGCCAGATTTCTAAAGATGAGTGAATATGGTTATAAGAGATGAATATTCTAAATACTGGGGATTCTAGAAGCAAATGCAGGTAGGTAGGAAAATCCAGTGCATATTCATGAGAAGAGAGATATTCCAGATGCAATTAGACATAATGTTGGGCACGTGGAAAAGAAAAAATCTACAGAAGTATCTGGAAGGCAGATTATAGAGGTCCCTCATACCAGGTTATGAATTTGGACACTACTGTATTAAGTAGTCAATTTGGTAGAATTTTACTCAAGAGTCACTAAAGATTTATGAGTAGAAGATTGACATAAATTAATTCAGTAACTACTTGTGAGAGATATCAACAGAGCTGAAAGTTATATCTAAAAGTTAGAGGGAAAAAATACAGGAAACCTCAGATGAATATACATAGGGAACCACATGAGTTATGTACACGGAGTGATTAAACATGGGGATCATCAATCCAAATAGAAGAAAAACTCAGGTAAAATAAAAAAACACCTGTGCATCAGAGCAAGTGACAGACAGTAATAAATAAGAATGAGCATCCTCTAAAAATGCTAATGTGAGTAACCACAAGAGGTCAAAACAAAAACCACTATGAGAGATTCAATATTTTGTCAGACACATGAAGCCGATCAGATCAAGTCTAACTTTTATGTCCAAAATGAAACTTAGGCATGCAGGCATCACAAGTTGAAATATACACGGAAGGAAGATGAGTGTGATGCCAGGTGAACCCCAGCTCCACCACTCGGGGACCTGAGGCAACTCACTTAGCTTCTCTGACCTTCCATATTAGCAGAATAGTGATTACAATAACAGGCATCTACAGAGTTGGTGTATCAAATGAGAAAATGCAAGAGGAAAGAACCCTGTGAATTAGAAAGGCCAACCTTAGTTGTTCTCAGAAGTTGGTGTGTCCCTGGAAATCACCAGGGAGCTTTTTTTTTTTTTTTTAAATCATTTGGCTGTGCAGCACAGCATGTGGGATCTTAGTTCCCCAACCAGGGATCTAACCTGTGCTTGTTGGCAGTAGGGAGTCTTAACCACTGGACCTTGAGGGAAATCCCACCAGGGAGCTTGTTTAAATGTACATTCCCAGTGCCACTGCCCCAGAGACTTGGGTAAGCAGGATGGCAATAGGGTTATGGGGTTTTCTTTTTAAAAAAAAATTTGTGGTTTAAAAAACAATATAAAATTGACCATCTTCACTGATTTTTTAAGTGTACAGTTCAGTAGTGCTAAGTATATTCACTTTCTTGTGCAACAGATTTACAGAGCTCGATCCCCAGCTTTCTGCTTCCCTTCCCCTCAGCCCCTGACAACCTCCTTTCTATTTTCTCTTTTTATGAATTTTACTTCTTTCCATACCTCATACAAGTGCAATCATACAATATTTCTCTTTTTGTGACTGGCTTATTTCATTTAGTATAACATCCTTAAGGTCCATCCAGGTTACAGGATGGATCAGAATTCCCTTCATTTCTTAAGGCTGAATAATAGTCTATTGTATATATATATATCAAAATCACATTTTTATTTATACATTCATTGGCTGATGGACACATGGATTGCTTCCACCTCTTGGATATTATGAATAATGCTTCTATGTACATAGGTGTATAATATTAATATTGCTTCATGATCTGTCTGTTATTTTGAATATATACAAGTAGTGTTTCCAGATTATGTAACAGTTTTTTTTTTTTTTTTAGGAACTACAATACTAATTTTTACAGCAGCTGTACCATCTTACATTCCCACCAGCAGTGCACAAGCATTCCAATTTCCCCATATCCTTAATAAGACTTATTTTCTGACTTTTGTTTTAATAGCATCCATCCTAATGGATGTGAGGTGGTATCTCTTTGTGGTTTTATTTGCATTTTTCTAATTCTCTCTCTAAAGGGATCTGCATTTTTAACATGTTTGCCAGTGGTTCCAATGGAGAATCACATTTTGAGAAAAT
The DNA here is from genome assembly GCF_033118175.1 of Dama dama. Classification (NCBI taxonomy): domain Eukaryota; kingdom Metazoa; phylum Chordata; class Mammalia; order Artiodactyla; family Cervidae; genus Dama; species Dama dama. Next base: position 50,498,221 of record NC_083714.1, on the reverse strand, counting down.
CTGCTCTAGGTCAACAATGGTTGCTGTTTTTCAATGAGTATGAGGGGCATGAAGGTGGCCATTGCCTTTTCAGCACAGACACTACAAGAAAATCCAAGACTATCCTTCTAAACTACATTATAATTGCACTAAGAACTTATTTCCTAAAATCGTCTAACAATGGATGCTGACTTTTTGCAATTACTTTCTTGTTACAAGCCACTGGCATGATGCAAGTGCAAGTTCAAATCACCCATGACTGACATTCATCACTGCCCATTCACCTAACTGGTATGTATATAAAGAGCATCTTGAAGGATATGATTTTTATTCATGAAATGTTATTTATACTACCCATATTTCCCAAGAAAGAGAATATTTCTCCACCCATCTCTTTTCTTTTAGCCACAACCGCTGAAGAATTGATGCTTTTGAACTATGGTGCTGGAGAAGACTCTTGAGAGTCCCTTGGACTGCAAGGAGATCCAACCAGTCCATCCTAAAGGAGATCAGTCCTGGGTGTTCATTGGAAGGACTGATGTTGAAGCTGAAACTCCAGTACTTTGGCCACCTCATGCGAAGAGTTGATTCATTAGAAAAGACCCTGATGCTGGGAGGGTTTGGGGGCAGGAGGAGAAGGGGACGACAGAAGATGAGATGGCTGGATGGCATCACTGACTCGATGGGCATAAGTTTCAGTAAACTCCGGGAGTTGGTGATGGACAGGGAAGCCTGGTGTGCTGCGATTCATGGGGTCGCAAAGAGTCTGACACGACTGAGTGACTGAACTAACTAACTATTTTTAACTCACCAGTATCCTGACCCACCCCCAATTTTAATTTTCTGCATAATTTGTATGTGCATTCATTTTATCATTGGAGTGGGAGTGCCAGTCGAGTCCATGATATACTCTATACCACATATACTGAGAGATTTTTCTCCCTTTGGGTATAAAATAACTTGATCTTTGCAAAAAGGTTCATGGGAATAACCAAACAAAATTGGGAGGGGGGTTATCTTGGAAGTTGAAGAATGGTAAGAATCTTCACTAAAAGCTACATTTGGAAAATATTTACCAAGAACTTAGTATGTACCAATTACTCATAGATTCAAAAACCAGAATATTCTAGTCACCACTTCCTGTAAAAAGAATCCTTTTGATCTAAAGTACTTTCAAGACTGAAGCTAAAGTCACAGCCAGAGCTACAAATAAATCGAAAGACTAACTCATTCGTTATTTCTTTGAATATTTTCTAAGCCTATATTGTGTTCCAGGCACTGTGATAGATGCCAGAGATAGAATAACATTTCCATCCTAAAGAATGGTGTTTCATCATTGAAGAATCATGCTTGACCTAGTAGGGGCATCTATTTTCCAGTCTAAGTGTTGCTAGATCAAGCCTATTTAACTTAACCAAACAATAGACTGCACTCTTGCCTTCTTAATCTTTGCCCAACCTATACACATCTCTTTGTTCTATATTGTTCACACAGACCTCCCTATTTGCCCTTAGTGGTAATATCCCTATGTTTACTTATTGATCCTTAATCATTAACTTTTATCTTTCTATGGGATTGAAACCTATTGCATAAAAAATAAGCTCATGATACATTAAGTCAGTCTATTACATCTAAGTTAAAATAGTACAAGGAGCGCTTGACTTCAAGGACACAAATATGAAAACTAATATAAACTATATTATGAAGTCAACAAGATCTAGGTAAAAGCCAAAGGAAGTTAATGGAGAAAGTTTCTGGACAAAGACCATTCATCTGTGCTCCCAGACACAGCCACTTGCCACCACACAAGAAAAGACAGTTCCAAATTTCCAGTCAATAAGAAAGTCCATGCATTAAGAATTTGGCTGTTACCCAAATAGATATTTTCCCAGACAGGTGATCTTAAATTACATTATTTTGCTTTAAAATGTTCTGGCAACATAGAATGACATATGTGTTTCGCTTTGGAGAAGTATGAGGATGGTCCTTTGGGGGTCAAAGTTCCTAGGGGTAGGGTAGGGGAAAAGTTCAGGCTGCTGGTAACCATGCTGTAAAGAGAATTCTAGGTCTCAGTGTTGTCAGAAGCTCCTCCATAAATCAGTAACTAACCCAACATTAAAAGGCAAGAAATCACTCTGAAATAGGGAAAACTCTTTTTTCCATCTGAAAAGAATACTTCCTCACCAGCCTTCAGCAATTCTTTCCCTGGTATCCCAGCTCTCTAAAAAACCCACCATGGTGGCTAAGAATGAAGGCTTAAGAATCATGCCTGTTGATGACATCTTTGGTAACAGAGTCGACCGAAAGCATGCCAGTTACTGCTATTTCTCCTTAGTTAATACTTGGCACACTAAGGTTTCAGTGAGAAACCATTTTGTAGCAGAAATTAAAAACTGGGGGAGCTAAGAAATGTGTTCCAATCTCACATTCATTCACTGTTGCGGCTGGAAAAGCACATGACTAATTACTCTGTGTTTTCTGCTGAGTGTAATCTCATTCATAATTGAAAAAGAAACCCACATAGCTACCAAGAAGTACTGGTAGTCTATGCAATTTTAGGCCCAGAGAAGCTGGGATATCTGACTGAAAGAAGGGGAGCACCCACCAAGCATTCTGGAGAAATGGTTGGCAATCAGAGAATACAGCCTACTAATGGTTTTAAACTAATGGTTTTAAACAGGACATGGCCATGTGGACCTAGTTATATGATGTTAGAGTGTGCTCACCTTTGATCTTTTGGGCACGTTCTTATTCTTAGATAAAATTCCCCCCGACCATCACCCATTGGATTCACATATCTGAAGGCTATTCTTCTTTCAAACACAGTCTCTTCCACAAACTATTCGACAAATTGCTCATCCTTACAGGCCATGTCACCCTCTAAAGTATTTCAGATTTGAGTTGCTGTCTACATATCATTTGACATTCAGTATAACATCTTGCTGATATTTATCTTCTTTCCATATATGTCTTCTTTCCCAACTGAACAGTAAGTCACTTAAACAAAGTTATCCCCTTTAGAACAGACTTAAAACGTGGTTGCCCTTCTCTTTTTTTTTTATTTTATTATTTATTTTTTAGAAATTATTTTTATTATAATTGGAGGCTATTTACTTTACAATATTGTAGTGGTTTTGCCATACATTGCCATGAATCTGCCACGGATGTACATGTATTCCCCATCCTGAACCGCCCTCCCGCCTTCCTCCCCATCCCATGCTTCTGGGTCATCCCAGTGCACCAGCCCTGAGCACCCTGTCTCATGCATCGAACCTAGACTGGCGATCTGTTTCACATATGATAATATACATGTTTAAATGCTATTCTCTCAAATCATCCTACCCTTACCTTCCCCCACAGAGGCCAAAAGACTGTTCTATACATCTGTATCTCTTTTGCTGTCTCACATATAGGGTTAGCATTACCATCTTTCTAAAGTCCATATATATGTGTTAGTATACTGCATCAGTGTTTTCCTTTCTGGCTTACTATACTCTGTATAATAGGCTCCAGTTTCATCCACTTATTTAGGACTGATTCAAATGTATTCTTTTTAATGACTGAGTAATATTCCATTGTATATATGTACCACAGCTTTCTTATCCATTCGTCTGCTGATGGACATCTAGGTTGCTTCCATGTCCTGGCTACTATAAACAGTGCAGAGATGAACACTGGGGTGCATGTGTCTCTTTCAATTCTGGTTTCCTCAGTGTGTATGCCCAGAAGTGGGATTGCTGGGTCATATAGCAGTTCTATTTCCAGTTTTTAAGGAATCTCCACACTGTTCTCCATGGTGACTGTACTAGTTTGCATTCCGACTGACAATGTACGAGGATTCCCTTTCTCCACACCCTCTCCAGCATTTGCTGTTTGTAGACTTTTGGATAGCAGCCATTCTGACTGGCATGAAATGGTGCCTCATTGCCGTCTTGATTTGCATTTCTCTGATAATGAGTGATGTTGAGCATCTTTTCATGTGTTTGTTAGCCATCTGTATGTCTTTGGAGAAATGTCTGTTTAGTTCTTTGGCCCATTTTTTGATTGGGTCATTTATTTTTCTGGAATTGAGCTGCAGAGTTGCTTGAATAATTTTGAGATTAATTCTTTGCCAGTTGCTTCATTTGCTATTATTTTCCCCCATTCTGAAGGCTCTCTTTTCACCTTGCTTATAGTTTCCTTTGTTGTGCAAAAGCTTTTAAGTTTCATTAGGTCCCATTTCTTTATTTTGCTTTTCTTTCCATTACTCTGGGAGGTGGGTCATAGAGGATCCTGTTGTGATTTATGTCGGAGAGAGTTTTGCCTATGTTTTCCTCTAGGAATTTTATAGTTTCTGGTCTTATGTTTAGATCTTTAATCCATTTTGAGTTTATTTTTGTGTATGGTGTTAGAAAGTGTTCTAATTTCATTCTTTCACAAGTGGTTGACCAGTTTTCCCAGAACAATTGTTAAAGAGATTGTCTTTTCTCCATTGTATATTCTTGCCTCCTTTATCAAAGTTAAGGTGTCCATAGGTGCGTGCATTTATCTCTGGACTTTCTATTTTGTTCCGTTGATTTTTATTTCTGTCTTTGTGCCAGTACCATACTGTCTTGATGACTGTGGCTTTGTAGCAGAGCCTGAAGTCAGGCAGGTTGATTCCTCCAGTTCCATTCTTCGTTCTCAAGATTGTTTTGGCTATTCGAGGTTTTTTTGTATTTCCATACAAATTGTGAAATTATTCGTTCTAGTTCTGTGAAAAATACCATTGGTAGCTTGATAGGGAGAGCATTGAATGTATAGATTACTTTGGGTAGTATACTCATTTTCACTATATTGATTCTTCCATTCCATAAACATGGTATATTTCTCCATCTATTTGTGTCCTCTTTGATTTCTTTCATCAGTGTTTTATAGTTTTCTATATATAGGTCTTTTGTTTCTTTAGGTAGATTTATTCCTAAGTATTTTATTCTTTTCATTGCAATGGTGAATGGAATTGTTTCCTTAATCTCTCTTTCTGTTTTCTCATTGTTAGTGTATAGGAATGCAAGGGATTTCTGTGTGTTAATCTTATATACTGCAACTTTACTGTACTCACTGATTAGCTCTGGTAATTTTCTGGTGGAGTCTTTAGGGTTTTCTATGTAGAGGATCATGTCATCTGCAAATAGTGAGAGTTTTACTTCTTTTCCAATCTGGATTCCTTCTATTTTTTTGCTGCTCTGATTACTGTGGCCACAACTTCCAAAACTATGTTGAATAGCAGTGGTGAGAGTGGGCACCCTTGTCTTGTTCCTGACTTTAGGGGAAATGCTTTCAATTTTTCACCATTGAGGATAATGTTTGCTGAGAGTTTGTCATATATAGCTTTTATTATGTTGAGATATGTTCCTTCTATGCCTGCTTTCTAGAGGGATTTTATCATAAATGGATGTTGAATTTTGTCAAAGGCTTTCTCTGCCTCTATTGAGATAACCATATGGTTTTGATCTTTCAATTTGTTAATGTGGTGTATTACATTGATTCATTTGTGGATATTGAAGAATCCTTGCATCTCTGGCATAAAGCCCACTTGGTCATGATGTATGATCTTTTTAATAGGTTGTTGGATTCTGTTTGCTAGAATTTTGCCTGTAGTTTTCTTTTTTTGTCGCATCTTTGTCTGGTTTTGTATTAGGGTTTTGGTGGTCTCGTTGAATGAGTTTTGAAATTTGCCTTCTGCTGCAATTTTCTGGAAGAGTTTGAGTAGCATAGGTGTTAGCTCTTCTCTAAATTTTTGGTAGAATTCAGCTGTGAAGCGTTCTGGTCCTGGGCTTTTGTTTGCTGAACATTATTGATTACAGTTTTTATTTCTGTGCTTGTCATGGGTCTGTTAAGATTTTCTATTTACTCCTGGTTCATTTTTGGAAAGTAGTACTTTTTTTAAGAATTTGTTCATTTCTTCCAAGTCTTCCATTTTATAGGCATATAGTTGCTGATAGTAATCTCTTATGATCCTATGTATTTCTGTGTTGTCTGTTGTGATTTCTCCATTTTCATTTCTGATTTTCTTGATTTGATTCTTCTCCCTTTGTTTCTTGATGATTCTGGCCAAAGGTTTGGAAATTTTTTTTTTTAATTTTTTTATTAGTTGGAGGCTAAATACTTCACAACATTTCAGTGGGTTTTGTCATACATTGATCTGAATCAGCCATGGATTTACATGTCTTCCCCATCCCAATCCCCGCTCCCACCTCCCTCTCCACCCGATTCCTCTTGAAACATCCCACCCTCGCCTTCTCCCAGAGAGTTCAAGAGTCTGTTCTGTATTTCTGCATCTCTTTTTCTGTTTTGCATATAGGGTTATCGTTACCATCTTTCTAAATTCCATATATATGTGATAGTATGCTGTAATGTTCTTTATCTTTCTGGCTTACTTCACTCTGTATAAGGGGCTCCAGCTTCATCCATCTCATTAGGACTGGTTCAAATGAATTCTTTTTAACGGCTGAGTAATATTCCATGGTGTATATGTACCACAGCTTCCTTATCCATTCATCTGCTGATGGGCATCTAGGTTGCTTCCATGTCCTGGCTATTATAAACAGTGCTGCGATGAACACTGGGGTACACGTGTCTCTTTCAAATCTGGTTTCCTCGGTGTGTATGCCCAGGAGTGGGACTGCTGGGTCATATGGCAGTTCTATTTCCAGTTTTTTAAGAAATCTCCACACTGTTCTCCATAGCGGCTGTACTAGTTTGCATTCCCACTAACAGTGTAAGAGGGTTCCCTTTTCTCCACACCCTCTCCAGCATTTATTGCTTGTAGACTTTTGGATAGCAGCCATCCTGACTGGCGTGTAATGGTACATCATTGTGGTTTTGATTTGCATTTCTCTAATAATGAGTGATGTTGAGCATCTTTTCATGTGTTTGTTAGCCATCTGTATGTCTTCTTTGGAGAAATGTCTGTTTAGTTCTTTGGCCCATTTTTTGATTGGGTCATTTATTTTCCTGGAATTGAGCTGCAGGAGTTGCTTGCATATTTTTGAGATTAATCCTTTGTCTGTTTCTTCATTTGCTATTATTTTCTCCCAATCTGAGGGCTGTCTTTTCACCTTACTTATAGTTTCCTTTGTAGTGCAAAAGCTTTTAAGTTTCATTAGGTCCCATTTGTTTAGTTTTGCTTTTATTTCCAATATTCTGGGAGGTGGGTCATAGAGGATCTTGCTGTGATTTATGTCGGAGAGTGTTTTGCCTATGTTCTCCTCTAGGAGTTTTATAGTTTCTGGTCTTACATTTAGATCTTTAATCCATTTTGAGTTTATTTTTGTGTATGGTGTTAGAAAGTGTTCTAGTTTCATTCTTTTACAGGTGGTTGACCAGTTTTCCCAGCACCACTTGTTAAAGAGGTTGTCTTTTTTCCATTGTATATCCTTGCCTCCTTTGTCGAAGATAAGGTGTCCATAGGTTCGTGGATTTATCTCTGGGCTTTCTATTCTGTTCCATTGATCTATATTTCTGTCTTTGTGCCAGTACCATACTGTCTTGAGGACTGTGGCTTTGTAGTAGAGTCTGAAGTCAGGCAGGTTGATTCCTCCAGTTCCATTCTTCTTTCTCAAGATTACTTTGGCTATTCGAGGTTTTTTGTATTTCCATACAAATTGTGAAATTCTTTGGTCTAGTTCTGTGAAAAATACCATTGGTAGCTTGATAGGGATTGCATTGAATCTATAGATTGCTTTGGGTAGAATAGCCATTTTGACAATATTGATTCTTCCAATCCATGAACACGGTATGTTTCTCCATCTGTTTGTGTCCTCGTTGATTTCTTTCATCAGTGTTTTATAGTTTTCTATATATAGGTCTTTTGTTTCTTTAGGTAGATATACCCCTAAGTATTTTATTCTTTTTGTTGCAATGGTGAATGGTATTGTTTCCTTAATTTCTCTTTCTGTTTTTTCATTGTTAGTATATAGGAATGCAAGGGATTTCTGCGTGTTAATTTTATATCCTGCAACTTTACTATATTCATTGATTAGCTCTAGTAATTTTCTGGTAGAGTCTTTAGGGTTTTCTATGTAGAGGATCATGTCATCTGCAAACAGTGAGAGTTTCACTTCTTCTTTTCCTATCTGGATTCCTTTTACTTCTTTTTCTGCTCTGATTGCTGTGGCCAAAACTTCCAACACTATGTTGAATAGTAGTGGTGAGAGTGGGCATCCTTGTCTTGTTCCTGATTTCAGGGGAAATGCTTTCAATTTTTCACCATTGAGGGTGATAATCCTTGCATTCCTGGAATAAAGCCCACTTGGTCATGGTGTATGATTTTTTTAATATGTTGTTGGATTCTGTTTGCTAGAATTTTGTTAAGGATTTTTGCATCTATGTTCATCAGTGATATTGGCCTGTAGTTTTCTTTTTTTGTGGCATCTTTGTCTGGTTTTGGAATTAGGGTGATGGTGGCCTCATAGAATGAGTTTGGAAGTTTACCTTCTTCTGCAATTTTCTGGAAGAGTTTGAGTAAGGTAGGTGTTAGCTCTTCTCTAAGTTTTTGGTAGAATTCAGCTGTGAAACCATCTGGTCCTGGGCTTTTGTTTGCTGGAAGATTTTTGATTACAGTTTCGATTTCCTTGCCTGTGATGGGTCTGTTAAGATCTTCTATTTCTTCCTGGTTCAGTTTTGGAAAGTTATACTTTTCTAAGAATTTGTCCATTTCATCCAAGTTGTCCATTTTATTGGCATAGAGCTGCTGGTAGTAGTCTCTTATGATCCTTTGTATTTCAGTGTTGTCTGTTGTGATCTCTCCATTTTCATTTCTAATTTTGCTAATTTGGTTCTTCTCTCTTTGTTTCTTAATGAGTCTTGCTAATGGTTTGTCAATTTTGTTTATTTTCTCAAAAAACCAGCTTTTAGCTTTGTTGATTTTTGCTATGGTCTCTTTAGTTTCTTTTGCATTTATTTCTGCCTTAATTTTTAAGATTTCTTTCCTTCTGCTAACCCTGGGGTTCTTCATTTCTTCCTTCTCTAATTGCTTTAGGTGTAGAGTTAGGTTATTTATGTGGTTTTTTTCTTGTTTCTTGATGTAAGCCTGTAATGCTATGAACCTTCCCCTTAGCAGTGCTTTTACAGTGTCCCATAGGTTTTGGGTTGTTGTGTTTTCATTTTCATTCGTTTCTATACATATTTTGATTTCTTTTTTGATTTCTTCTATGATTTGTTGGTTATTCAGAAGCGTGTTATTTAGCCTCCATGTGTTTGAATTTTTAACGATTTTTTTTTCCTGTAATTGAGATCTAATCTTACTGCACTGTGGTCAGAAAAGATGACTGGAATGATTTCAATTTTTTTGAATTTTCCAAGACCAGATTTATGGCCCAGGATGTGATCTATTCTGGAGAAGGTTCCGTGTGCACTTGAGAAAAAGGTGAAGTTGATTGTTTTGGGGTGAAATGTCCTATAGATATCAATTAGGTCTAGCTGGCCCATTGTGTCATTTAAGGTTTGTGTTTCCTTGTTAATTTTCTGTTTAGTTGATCTATCCATAGTTGTGAGTGGGGTATTAAAGTCTCCCACTATTATTGTGTTACTATTAATTTCCTCTTTCATACTCGTTAGCGTGTGCCGTACATATTGCGGTGCTCCTATGTTGGGTGCATATATATTTATAATTGTTATATCTTCTTCTTGGATTGATCCTTTGATCATTATGTAGTGTCCTTCTTTGTCTCTTTTCACAGCCTTTATTTGAAAGTCTGTTTTATCTGATATGAGTATTGCGACTCCTGCTTTCTTTTGGTCTCTGTTTGCGTGAAATATTTTTTCCCAGCCCTTCACTTTCAGTCTGTATGTGTCCCTTGTTTTGAGGTGGGTCTCTTGTAGATAACATATATAGGGGTATTGCTTTTGTATCCATTCAGCCAGTCTTTGTCTTTTGGTTGGGGCATTGAACCCATTTATATTTAAGGTAATTATTGATAAGTATGATCCCATTGCCACTTACTTTGTTGCTTTAGGTTTGCATTTATACACCTTTTCTGTGTTTCCTGTCTAGAGAAGATCCTTTAGCATTTGTTGAACAGCTGGTTTGGTGGTGCTGAATTCTCTCAGCTTTTGCTTGTCTGTAAAGCTTTTGATTTCTCTTTCATATTTGAATGAGATCCTTGCTGGGTACAGTAATCTGGGTTGTAGGTTTTTCTCTTTCATCACTTTAAGTATGTCCTGTCATTCCTTTCTGGCCTGAAGAGTTTCTACTGAAAGATCAGCTGTTATCCTTATGGGAATCCCCTTGTGCGTTATTTGTTGTTTTTCCCTTGCTGCTTTTAAAACTTGTTCTTTGTGTTTGATCTTTGTTTATTTGATTAATATGTGTCTTGGGGTGTTTCACCTTAGGTTTATCCTGTTTGGGATTCTCTGGGTTTCTTGGACTTGGATGACTATTTCCTTCCCCATTTTAGGGAAATTTTCAACTATTATCTCCTCAAGTATTTTCTCATGGCCTTTCTTTTTGTCTTCTTCTTCTGGGATTCCTAAGATTCAGATGTTGGGGCATTTTACATTGTCCCAGAGATCTCTGAGGTTGTCCTCATTTCTTTTAATTATTTTTTCTTTTCTCCTTTCTGTTTCATTTATTTCTATCATTCTATATTCTACCTCACTTATCCTACCTTCTGCCTCCATTATTCTACTGTTGGTTCCCTCCAGAGTGTTTTTTATCTCATTTATTGCATTATTCATTATTGATTGACTCTATGTTATTTCTTCTAGGTCCTTTTTAAACATTTCTTGCATCTTCTCAATCCTTGTCTCCAGGCTATTTATCTGTTCCTCCAATTTGTTTTCAAGATTTTGGATCATTTTCACTATCATTATTCTGAATTATTTTTTAGGTAGATTCCCTGTCTCTTCCTCTTTTGTTTGGCTTGGTGGGCATTTATCCTGTTCCTTTACCTGCTGATTATTTATTTGCCTTTTCATCTTGTTTATATTGCTGTGTTTGGAGTGGCCTTTCTGTATTCTGGCAGTTTGTGGTTCCTCTTTACTGTGGAGGTTCCTCACTTTCGGTGGGCTTGGACGCGTGGCTTGTCAAGGTTTTCTGGTTAGGGAAGCTTGTGTTGGTGTTCTGGTGGGTGGAGCTGAATTTCTTCTCTCTGGACTGCAATGAAGTGTCCAATAGTGAGTTTTGAGATGTCAATGGGATTGGTGTTACTTTGGGTAGCTTGTATATTGAAGCTCACGGCTATGTTCCTGTGTTGCTGGAGAATTTGCGTGGTATGTCTTGCTCTGGAGCTTGTTGTCTCTTGGAGGGTGCTTGGTTTCAGTGTAGGTATGGAGGCTTTTGGATGAGCTCCTATTGATTAATGTTCCCTGGAGTCAGGAGTTCTCTGTTGTTTTCAGGTTTTGGACTTAAGCCTCCTGCCTCTGGTTTTCAGACTTATTCTTACAGTAGCCTCAAGACTTCTCCATCTGTACAGCACTGTTGATAAAACATCTCGGTTAATGCTGAAAAGTTTCTCCACAGTGAGGGACACCCGGAGAGGTACACTGAGTTACATGGAGAAGAGAAGAGGGAGGAGGGAGATAGAGGTGACCAGGAGGAGAAGAGGGGGAATCAAAAAGGACGAGCACAAGCTAGACAGTAATCAATTCCCTATGTGCTCTCCACAGTCTGTACTCCTCAGAGAGGTTCACGGAGTTACATAGAGAATAGAAGAGGGAGGAAGGAGATAGAGGTGAGCAGGAGGAGAAAAGGGGGAATCAAAAGAAGAGAGACAGATCCAGACAGTAATCAGTTCCCTTAGTGTTCTCCACAGCCTGGAACACACAAAAAGATTCACAGAGTTGGGTAGAGAAGAGAAGGGGGAGGAAGGAGATAGAGGTGACCTTGTGGAGAAAAAGGAGAGTCCAAAGGGGGAGAGAGCAATCAAGCCAGTAAACACACTCCCAAGTAAAAATGGGTACTGAAGGTTGGGTTCTTAAAGGTACAAAATTGAGAACAAATACCAAAAAGCAAAGATTAAAAATCTAGAGTAGAAGTTAGACTCTCAAAAGTACAATATTAAAAAAACAAAAGTCACAAAAATTATAAAATATTTATATGAAGTTTGCTTTAAAAATGGGGTCTTTTTTTGCAAGGTAATAGTATGTTATAAAAATGAAAATTAATGGAGTAATAGAGGACTTAAAATATTTTTTTTTTAATTTAAAAACTGATAATAGCGAAAATATATCTAGGAATTTCTCTGGAGCTGTTGTGGACTGCGTGGGGTCAGTTCAGTTTCAGACAGTTCCTTGATCTGGCTTATACTTCTCAAGATCTCTAGGCCCCTTCCAATTTAGCTGGTGCTAACTACAGGGTTTTAATCTGTTGCACATTTCACTTCCAAAGCGGTTCCCCCTGTTTATTTTAGCTTTCTGTTTGGTGGTCTCTTCAGTGTCAAATTTCTGCCCTGACACAAGAGGGCAATGTTGGTCACTTTTTTAGGCTCACTTGTTCAGTCCTGCTGTGGGGAGGGAAGAACACTGCAAACAAATATCACTGGCGTGTGTGGAACGTGCTCACAGTGTTTCAAACGCACTGGGTTTGCCCCCTGCTCACAGCGTGTGTGCTTTCATGGTCTGTACTTCTCAGGCTCTAGGATGCTCTGCCGGGAACTGTCTGAGGTGGGCCCTGGGTTTGGTGCATTTTCCAGGACTGGGCCACTCAGGGTCATGTTCTCAGGTACTCCACAAAGGTGCAGACTTGGTTGGGCCTGCATTTTGTGCCCTTCCTAGGTCCAAGCAGCTCAGGTGACCAGGTGCTTGATGAGCACAGTCATCCCCAGGTAGGCAGTGCATCTTATTGCCTCCCCCATCCCAGCCACTCGGTTTTCTGGGTGTATAATGGGCGCGCCTTCTCAGCTGTGCTGTGTGTCTCTTCTGGGGAGCTGATCTCTGGCTGTGACCCTCCCAGTGGATGTCAACCTTCCAGAATCCCAAGAAGCCTTGGTTAGCGACAAAGCCTGCTTACAGTTTGGTAGAGGATGCCACTCTGGGGCTGCAATTGCCACTTTCTGGCCCTGGCTGCTCCCCCCTCCCCCACCTGATTGTCTCTGGTGGGGGATGGGACAGTCCATAGCCAGCTGATATTTGCTCAGTCCTTTGTTCTGTGAGGGGGCCTGGCAGTGTCTTAGGTTAGGGTTTTTTGCAGGATAGTTCTCTCTCTCTCTTTTTTTTTCTCTGTCTCTCTAGCTATCCCACAGTTTGGGTTGCTATCTCACGTTAGTTCCCTCAGATTGCCCCAGTCCTTACCCTAAGCAATGCATCCTGTGCCTCCCTGTTCAGCCCCTGCTTGCTGGTGGCGGCTGCGAGCACTGGGAGTTGCCCCATTAGGCACATAATCTGTGGGGTTTAATTATTTATTTATTTATTTTTCCTCCCTGTTATGTTGCCCTCTGAGATTCCAAGACTTCCCACAGACCCACCGGTGAGAATGTTTCTTGGTGTTTGGAAACACCTCTTTTTTTTTTCTTTTTAAACTTTTATTAGGATTATAAACTACATGTACAAGTATATAAAATATATATGTTCAGTTCAAGGAGTAATAATAAAATCAATATTCAACTGTCAATCACTGAGTTTAAGAGAAAAGCTTTTATTTATGTGTAAATATTAAATTGTAAAATAACTTAATTTTTTGCTCTTTAAGATACATTTTTTTCCAATGTGGCATCCTGTGACTTTTATTTCCTTCTTTACTCCTCTCTACAGTATTTCTATCATTGTTTTATGTAAAGAAGTTTGCAAAACAAATACTGCTTTCTCAAATCCTTTTTTTCCTCCTTTAGAGTAAAAAGCTGGAGTTAAGTAGAGAAAGAGCACAACCAAGCCAGTGCTGAGAAAGTGGTATGGTTCCAGCTTGGACAGGCTGGGACTGAATACCGGCTACACCACTCACTACATGACTCCAGGAAAATTACTTCATCTTTGGGGATCTGTCCCCTCTAAACCAGGGTGACAAGCCCTCTCCCCAATCTTAGGGCTATTCTGAGGATCTGAATGCACAGGCATCTAGTTAATGATTGTTAATGTTAGATCACAGTTTCTAGACTGAGAAGTTATGAGAAATGGATGGTATTTCTTACAATTAAGAAAAGCCTTTTTTACTGACAAAATTCTTTCCTTCAACAATACCTCAACCCCGTAAGGGCAGAATGGAGGAGAGTTTACCCATTTTAACAGGAGAAACCTCAGAGAATGGAAGGGTCTGCTCACAGTGATGTGGCTACTATCAGGCTGAGACATAATTCTAACTCATAATTAGGATCTAATTCTAAATCCTAACCTAGCAACTTAAAAATGTCTTGTTAATTGGAGGACTTCCTTGGTGGCCCAGTGGTTAAGACTCCATGCTTCCAATGAAAGGGGCACAGCCTCCATCCTTGGACAGGGAACTAAGTTCCCACATGCCAGGCAGTGTAGCCAATAAATAAATAAATAAAATCACTTTAAAAATGTCTTGTTAATTTTTAAAAAGTAACTATTGTTTTGCTTGTCTAACTGTGCACAATTAGAACACATGTCTTTAATTTTTCTTAAACTTCTGGTTAGATGCTTCACTCACTTCTCCCTTACAGCTGTGTAGGTGACAAATGCAGGAAATTAACAAATTACAACAGAAGACTCCGGGGAAACTCCTCTTTTAAGACTTCTTCCCAGGACAGATCTCTGTCCCTACCTCTTTTGTCTCTCTTTTCATCTTTTACATTTTGTCCTACCTCCTTTCGAAGACAATGGGCTGCCTTTCTGGGTGCTGATGTCCTCTGCCAGCATTCAGAAGTTGTTTTGTGGAATTTGCTCAGTGTTCAAATGTTCTTTTGATGAATTTGTGAGGGAGAAAATGGTCTCCCCATCCTATTCTTCTGCCATCTTAGGACCGCCTCCTCCACCCTTCTCTTATTAAGCACCTCAAGTGACATGGAATTTACTACCACCTCACAGAATAATCCTAAAAGGGCAGCTACAATCATTAACCCCATCACCACCACCACCACACACACACTCTACCTTACATCCAGCATCTTCCAACCTTCCAGTGAAGATCCAAAAATTGGCTAAATGTTTCTCTCCATGCACAGAAACAAGCCTGATGCTTCAACTCATTTGTTCATATATTCATAAGTGTATTCATTCAACTAGTGTTTACTTTATGGTAACTCTGTCTGGGATTATAGTATACACAGAGGATAAAGCAGTAAGAGAGAGAGACATGTTCCTTTCCACAAAGGACTCATAAAATATGAGATAAACATTGGAATGTAATTATGCAAATAAGTATTCAATAGCTGTATTACTTTTCTATGCTATGTAACAAATTACCACAAACTCAGAGGCTTAAAACAACACACACTTATCTCACAATTTCTGTGCACTAGGAGTCTGAGCACAGCTCCCCGGGCCCTCTGCTGAGGGTCTCTCACAAGGTCGCGAGCAAGGTGCTGACCAGGGCTGGGATCTCATCTAAAACCTCCAGAGAGGAAGGATCTACTTTCAAGGTCCCTCAGGTTGCTGACAAAATTGATTTCTTTGCACATGACCATAGGATTCATGGTAGCTTGGTTCCTCAAAGCCAACAACACAAAGAAAGACTCTAGCAGGACAGGCTGGATTATGCGATCATGGACATGTAATCAGAGAGAAACCATCTCCTTTTCTATATCCTATTGGTAAGAAGCAAGTCATAAGCCACACCCACATTCAAGGAGAGAATAATATTTGAAAGTCTGATCACCAGGAGGTGGGGAGCATGGGGGTCACCATAGAATTCTGCTCACCATAGTAGCAAACTGAAAAAGTGTTATGAAGGAAAAACTCAAAGAGCTAAGAAAGTAAATAACCTACACTAGTCATTAATTTTTTGAGTGTGCTGTCTGTCTTATCACAACCAAATCACAAAGCTAACACAAGCAGTGCACAAGGTAGGACCCATGTTTTATATATTTGTTTCTATTTCAACATACCTAGCACAGAACTGCACATGGGTGTTTGATAATCACCGATTTAACTTGAAACAAAACGTATCAAATGTTTCTCAACATGCCATCCAGATTAAAATCATACAACAGACCCTCACAGTCTGTTGGCATTCATAGACTTAATGGTTTTATTGTTCAATCGCAAAGGCATGTCTGACTCTGTGACCCCATGGACTGCAACACGCCAGACTTCCCTGTCCTTCACTACCTCCTGGAGTTTTCTCAAACTCATGTCTATTGAGTTGGTGATGCCATCCAACTATCTCATCCTCTGTCGTCCCCTTCTCCTCCTACTCTCAATCTTTCCCAGCATCAGGGTCTTTTCCAATGAGATGGCTCTTCACATCAGGTGGACAAAGTATTGGAGGTTCAGCTTCAGCACCAGCCCTTCCAATGAATATTCAGGGTTGATTTCCTTTAGGATTGGCTGGTTTGATCTCCTCACAATCCAGGGGACTCTCAGGAGTCTTCTCCAGCACCACAGTTTGAAGACATCAATTCTTCAGCGCTCAACTTCCTTTATGGTTCAACTCTCATATTCATACATGACTACTGGAAAAACCATTGCTTTGAGTATATGGACCTTTGTCGGCAATGTGATGTCTTTGCTTTTTAATACACTGTCTAGGTTTGTCATAGTTTTCTTCCAAGGAGCAAGTGTCTCTATTGATCCAAGAATCTTTCAGAAGTACACGTGTATTAGCATGAGCTACAAAAAAGCACATCCCTTTGCCCAGCCCAGCATCCGACTTTAGGGGAAGCTTTGTTGCTCTCCATTCCTCAACATACGCAGTGATAATGCAAGTAAAGCTGTAACTGCCCTCTCAGACAAGGCCTCCCAAGGACATACATGGTCCAGGAAGTCCTGACATAATCTCTGGTGTTGAGAAATGCAGCCTTGAGGAGGTGGCACATAAGTCGGGACAGTGGAGCTAACCAGGCAAATGAGACTGTCAGGTAATGAAAACGAAAGCACTTCAAAAACTAGGAAACAGGAAACCAACAGGTATGAAGGCCTATGATGAGAGTATCCCTAATGATGTAAGTGAGGAGAGGCATGGCTTCAGAGGTAGGTCAGCCCCAAGTTAGGGATCCATGGCCAAGTTGAGGACAGCCACATCTTTATTTCCACCACCACATCAGCAATGGCAAGGCCTATGTAAGTCGTCTCTTCAGGGTAACACAGAGAAAATTGAAAGTTGTGGGACTTAACAAAGGACCAGAAGGAAAATCTTCTGAAGTATTAAAATTGCCCCCCAAGCAGCCTAGCACATGGAAACCAATTCTAAGCCTTCTTTCTGGGAGCACTGAGGCATGGCCCAAGTCAGTAAAGATATGAGAAGGTGCCAAAGGAAGTAATGGAGTAGAGAGTCCCTGGAGCACCATTGGAAAACTGCACACCAAATGCGTTTCACAGGAGTCGATGTTGGCAGGACAGCAACATTATGCGGCCCTTCTGGTGCTTGTAAGGACTCAAATTCCTGGTATGTCCTTACGTAAGATAATAAGGCTCTCATGAACTCGAGCTCACAAGCTGATGCTTGGTGTTACGACCTGTTACCACGACGTTGTAAACAACTAGGAAGGCTGATCTCTTCAGCTGAGCCCAGAGCACCAAGGGAGGAAGAGCACAGCCTCTGAGTCTGCTAGAACAGCTGAATCAACTCTAGTGAGCAATGTCACAATCCTCACAGCCGAGGCTCTGTGAGCAGATGACTGGCTGGTGTTTTGTTAACTCAAAGAAATTGAGTGAGAATCTCATTTATTTTCTAGTGCACCACAACAAGATCTGAGGAGTCTCCTCTTCTCAACTGCCCAGACACTGGAATATGCTCTCAAATGTTCTTAGAGAATTGTGTACCCTCAGAGAGCAACTACCTATCATGGATAATTTAAGAAGAGGTCTCAAAAGCAGAATCTGGCTTCAATGATATCATGAAATATCCTCTAGTTCTTAAGATCATACAAAAATAAAAAATCAGTATATTTCCACAAGGCAACCAAAGCTGGTGCTCTGTGACAACCTGAAGGGATGGAATGGTGAAGGAGGTGGGAGGGGGTACAGGATGGAGGGGACAAATGAATGCCTATGGCCAGTTCATGTTGATATATGGCTAAAACCATCACAATATTGTAAAGCAATTATCCTCCAATTAAAATAAATAAATAATTTTTTTAAAATCAGTATATTTCAAAGTGGCTGTACATTCAACAGAGCCAGCATTACCACAAGGTTTCCCGACCATTATATAGGAATTTTTTTAAAAAGACTTTGAAAAGAGTATGAAGCAATGACCAAATAATATGAAGTATTTAAAAACGATGGATTCTTTCAATTGTTTTAAACAAACCTTTCTGACTTGAAATAATCCCAGCATCAGCTTCAGACCCAAAGTTGACACAATTCAGACCCAAAGGTAGAAAGGAACAGATACTGGCCAGTGGCCAAATTAAGAAACCAAGGGCAATAGTATTCACTTAATGAGAGGTCACTTGATCCAATCTCCTAACCAGAGATGGTATGAGCAGAGAAGAGCCCAGGGAGATCATAAAACATGTTAACACTGGAATAAATAATTAGAAAATTCCTAGGACCCTCTAGGGTCCAACTCCAAGGTTATGTCCAAGGAGAATCAGCCCTTTCCATCTGCATTTCATACTTCCTCAAACAAAGATAAGCAGAGAATAAAAGGCAACTGAATCCCCAGTTAGGACAGAAGAGAGTGGAAACAAGGCCCATTACTGGCTGCAGATAAAAGACAAAGGGGCACACAAGGGCTTTGTGATAGATTCGCCAGGAAAATGAGGACCTTTTGGTTTATAATTCAACATCCCGACTCTGATTACATCCACTCAGCCCAATATAGGAAAGTACACTCAGCCCAATATAGGACAGTATAGGATTAATTATAAGATTGTTCTGTTTGTAATAACATAGCAAAAAATTTTAAAAACTGAATGAGCCTGGTTATGGTCAGAGGCAAACAGCCATCATTTCCAACCACTGCTTGCATTAAAATGTAAATGAGATAGTATGTCTATAGTATTGAAAGAAAGCCTGACTAGTTTCTCTAAGAGTGTTCAGAATGAAACAATTTCACATGTAACCTAGCTTCTCCATCCACTCAAGACTGCCCACTTTGAGGCAGGGGGACAGAGAGTGGGTAGTAGTTCCTTACTGAAGACCATGGCTCACCAGTGAGGAATCATTTTTCCTCTTTTTGTCATGCATATGTTTCCTAATAAGCTTGTTTCTTCTATTGCTTCCCCACAACAACACAAAGTCCTGACTGTCTACATAGGAAAGAAGCAAAAAGACCTTCTCAAAGTCACATGGCTTGTAAGCATCAAGATGGGCACTAGAAGTATCTCTAGAGTCAAGGTCCCTACAAGGAAACACAATCCCCTGAAATGACTGGACAGGCATGAACACACAAACATGCAGGGACACACACACAAACACACACATATACATCTGGGTTCCCTCAAGTCAAAGTAAGCTTCTCTGGTTAGCAAAAAAAAAAAAAAAAAAAATAGAAATGACTGTCAGTAGGTCATTTTAAGATGTTCAAGATGAAGAATGTAGGAAGAGTGACATTCACAAACAAAAGTGGTACTGTAGAGAGTAAACCCCCCCCCCCATGTAAACAATGGCAGAAACATTCAATGGACAAACAGGAACTTGTCAGTGAAGCTTTGGTGTTTTTCTCTGAACTTCAAAGCACTTTAGGACAGAGGTTCCTCAAGTGGTATTCACAGGGGTCCTCCACAGGCCCAAAGTTAGTCCACGAAGGAAGAAAGCAGCATGTCACATGTCACCCATGACATCAAGAGACATGATAAGATGTGGAGCCCCGGGCCTGAGAGGGCAGTGATCTCCCCACTGACTAGACTATGAAAAATTCAAGAGTCAGGACAAGAACACGCATGACAGAAAAAGCTTCAGGGGGAACGACACAACCTCATAAGAAAAAGGAACAGTAAGAACAGTGTTTTCCTGAGCATGGGAAAGATGAGCGCATGGAAAAGAATGAGCAGAAGGGGAGGTGGACCTCTGGGGAAAGAGGGCTGTGAGCACCATCTCTGACATGATCCGACTCTCTGGAGTCAAGGGCTGGGAGGGTGAAGGGAAGAGACCACCTGCTCCACCCTCAAAACATCTGTTATAAAATAAGACTGATGGCATGTGTCATGTCAGGAAGATCTTGTGAAAGAAACTGCTGAGCTGTACATGATCTGAGCTAATGGAGAAGTCCCCAAGGTTTGGAGACCTAGATTCTAATCCCAATTCAACTGTCAATTTACTGTGGAACACTGGGAAACTTCTTAACCCTATTCTGTCTCAAGTTCTCCACTGGTAGTGGGGTACGAAAATACATACTCCCAGGGGTGCTCCCAAATCACATCCATGTATTCTTGACAGGTACAATATAACCACAAAGTCCTAAGGCTCTTCCTGCCTTTGCAGTTCAAAGGGGTCCCCCCACTTCAGCTCCAAGAAGTGAAAAAAGTGAAAGTGAAGTCACTCAGTCATGTCCAACTCTTTGCGAACCCATGCACTGTAGCCTGTCAGGCTCCTCTGTCCATGGGATTCTCCAGGCAAGAATCCTGGAGTGGGTTGCCATTTCCTTCTCCAGGTCAGCTCCAAGAAGAGAAAAATAGATTCTTTCATTCTCTGTCAACTCTCAAAGAAAAATACAAAAGATCAGTCTTCCATCAAAAGAAAGAATTTTAAGGAACTAAGAGAAATTCACATACATAATACGCATTTATCCTACATTGGGAAGGATGCTGTCCATTCCATCATACCTACGATCACATATTCCCTAATAAAATCTGGAGACACAGTCCATGATATAGGTTATACTTTAAACAGTCATCCAGTTTTTCAGCCATAAATCACTTTGGAAAGAGTAAAGGATGACCATCACCTTCCCCTGAATTCTTCATGCTAATGGGTTTTGTTCCACTGAGATTAGATGCATTTTTTAAAATAAATTAGCTCACAAAAAATAAAGTCAAATGAATACTTATTTGGTATTTTCAGTTCCAGGCAGCCAATCCTAGAGGAGCTGGCAGTCTCATGAAAAGGAAACTGGTCATCAGTATCATTTCTAAAACAGAAAGAAATTAAAGGCACATTAATTTGTTCTACATCTTGCCTCTGAGTGGCCATAAATATCCCACTTATCAATATGAAAAAGATAAATTTGTCTAAAGCAAAGGATCATTTATCTACAAATGGCTAGTATCTCATGGGGCAGGAGGTGGGGACAGGGAAAGAATCTTGAGGAAGACCTGGGATTTTGTTTGTTTTGATTATAACTAGGAAATTAGTCAAGAAGGTCCCCTTGACAGAATAGTTCTCAAATTTAGAGGTCACAGTGTGGCAAAAAATTTTTAAATGCAAGTATATGAGGAACAACACATTCATCTAAGATCATTTTAGTGTGAATTACTCTACTGGATGGCTTTGTCACCAAAGTAGAACCTGTGAGGTTGGTGCGGGAGGTGGGGGGAGCTTGATTTGAGTGAATTGCTCTACTGGATGGCTTCATCACCAAAGTATAACCTGGGGTGGGAGGACCTTGATTTCAGTGAATTGCTCTGCTGGATGGCTTCATCACCAAAGTAGAACCTGGTTGGCAAGGGTGGGCGGGGGCTTGATTTGAGCACATTGAACCTACAAGTAAGCCTGGGCATGGGCTGAAAGGGTGAGGGTGAGGAGGCCTTTAGAGAGTTGGCTCTGAGACAGCCCCAGACATAGCTTCACTTCTTTGTCATTTTGAGAAGCTTGGTAAAGTGATGGTATCCTTGGAGTTACAATGGAAGAAGGTAGAATTCTACAGGGGAGCTTTACTTCAGATACACTTGCATTAAATAGGATTAGATGACCCTAGTGTTCTTCTAAAGCAGTACTGTCCACTAGAAACTCAGTGTGAGTCACAGAAGTAATATTAAATATTCTAGTAGCCAGATTTTTAAAAGGAAAAGGAAAAAGAAAAAAAAAATAAATCTGTTTTTTCTTTAACTCAATGGTGTTGTTGTTCAGTTGCCAAGTCGTGTCCAACTCTTTGTTACCCCATGGATTGCAATATGCCAGGCCTCCCTGTCCCTCACCATCTCTTGGAGTTTGCCCAAATTCATAGCCATTGAATTGGTGATATTATCATTTCAAATGTAATATGTATAAAAATTATTAAGGAGACCATTTCCATTCTTTTTTCACACTAAGTCTCTGAAACCTGGTGTGTTTTGTTTTTTCTAATTGTGTGCTCAGTTGGCCAGTTGTGTCCGATGCTTTGCAGCCCCATGGACTGCAGCTCACCAAGGCTACTCTGTCCATAGGATTCTCTAGGCAAAAATACTGGAGTGGGTTGTCATTTCCTTCTTCAGGGGATCTTCCCAACCCAGGGATCGAACCTGCATCTGTGGTGTCTCCTGCAATGGCAGGCAGATTCTTTACCACTAGCACTACCTGGGAAGCCCTCATACCCCAATTCATATACTAACTGTTCATTGGAAATATTTGACCTATATTTACATTTCATAACATTTACAGTTGACAAAGGAGAGTCATGTTCCCAAATTGTTCTAAATATACTTAAAAGTTTTCCACTAACTGAATCAAATACCAGTTTTAAAATTTAAATGAATCAGAATTACTTGCATGAAAATGAAAACAGGATGTTGAAGAGATATCTCACTCCTATGTTCATGGCTGCCTTATTCACAATAGCCAAGGGAGGGAAACAACCAAAGTGTCTGTGTATAGACGAATGGATGAAGACAATGTGGTTTATATATAATGGAATATTATTCTGCCCTGAGAAAAAGGGAAATCTTGCCATTTGTGACAACGTGGATGGACCCTGAGGGCATCATGCTAAGAAGCCAGAAAGACAAATGCTGCATGCTATCACTTATATGTGAAATCTAAATAAAAATTCAAACTCATAAAAACAGAGTAGAAGAATGGTTGTCAGGGGCTGGGGATGGGAAAATAGGGAGAGGTAAAAGGGTACAAACTTTCAGCTATAACATAAATAAGATCTGAGGATCTAATGTAAAACATGGTGACTATGGTTGATAACACTGTGTTTTATAATTGAAAATGTTTTAATTAATTATAATTCAAAGTTCAGTTCCTCATTTGCACTAGCCACATTTCAGGGCTCAGATGCCACATACGGGGACTGCATTGGATAGTACAGGTCTTGGGTGTGAGAAATGGCAGTCAAAGTGTTGGTGTATGAGTCACAGGTTCACAGTATCACTGAGTTAATTTTGCTTTTTCCAGGGGCACAGACTATATTTGTATACCTGGCCAGCCACTGAACATGTGTTCACCACAAGTC
The DNA here is from genome assembly GCF_033118175.1 of Dama dama. Taxonomy (NCBI): domain Eukaryota; kingdom Metazoa; phylum Chordata; class Mammalia; order Artiodactyla; family Cervidae; genus Dama; species Dama dama. Next base: position 50,474,910 of record NC_083714.1, on the reverse strand, counting down.
ACAAGGCTATCAGAGAATAATATGGACCCTCATAACACAAGCCCGACTGCTTGTAGAAACATGCTAACACAAGCTCCTTGAGGGGAAGATCCAGCCCTAGTTCAACCAGCAGTTCCTTGCCCAGTGACTGACACAAAGTAAGCATTTGGCCAATTTTTATTCAATGACTGACTGACTGCTCTTCTGACAATTGATGAAGATTCCTTTCCATGCTTTGTGGTGTGAGCCTTATTCACACTGGGCATCACTCATTTATCCAGTCAACAAACATGAGCTTATGACCACTGTGTATGATACTCCCTCATGGCGAGCCACTGTCTACTCCCTGGCTCTTAAAAAAAAATGTGCTGTGATGAACATTGGGGTGCACGTGTGTCTTTCAGATCTGGTTTCCTCAGTGTGTATGCCCAGAAGTGGGATTGCTGGGTCACATGTCAATGTATGACAAAAACCACTACAATATTGTAAAGTAATTAGCCTCCAACTAATAAAAATAAATGAAAAAAAATGTGATTCACAACGAGGACGTAGAGGCTGCTGCTGCTAAGTCACTTCAGTCGTGTTCGACTCTGTGTGACCCTATAGACAGCAGCCCACCAGGCTCCCCCATCCCTGAGATTCTCCAGGCAAGAACACTGGAGTGGGTTGCCATTTCCTTCTCCAATGCATGAAAGTGAAAAATGAAAGTGAAGTCGCTCAGTCGTGTCCGACTCAGCGACCCCATGGACTGCAGCCTACCAGGTTCCTCCATCCATGAGATTTACCAGGCAAGAGTACTGGAGTGGGGTGCCACTGCCTTCTCCGGACGTAGAGGCATGAAGGCCAAATAACGCCACCTTCACCATTTGGCTCTCAGCCAGCACTGATGGTATATATGGTCATTCATTGATATCGGCAGGGCCAACTAGTTTCAGGAACCCCAAGGATAACAAAATCCAAGATGCTCAAGTCCCTTATATAAAACCGTTTAGTATTTGCATGTAACCTGCACACATCCTCCAGTCTACTTTCAATAATCTCTAGATTCCTTATAATACTTAATACAATGCAAATGCTATGTAAATACTTGTAAATACAATGTAAATGCTATGTAAGTAATTGCCAGAGCACAGCGAATTCAAATTTTGCATTTGGGAACTTTCTGGAATTTTTTAAAAACATATTGTCAATCCACACTTTGTTGAATCCAAGAATTTAGAACCTGCCGATATGAAGGGCCAACCAAACTACCTCATGTGTGCCTTGTACAATACTACACATTCCTATGTGAGTGTACGAGAGAACATTTATTGTAAGGAAGAATTACATGCACTAGGATGGCTACAATTTTTTAAAAATGGAAAAGAATAAGTGTGAATGTGGATGCAGAGGATTTGGAACCCTCAAACATTGCTGGAATGTAAAATGATCCAGCTGCCTTGGAAAACACTGTGGTGGTTCCACAATAAGCTTTTAATAGAGTTACCATATGACCCCAGAAATTCCACTCCTATGCACACACAAACAATATGGGAAATTACATATATCAATATGAAATTGCCCATAAAAATATATATCATATAATAAGGGAAAATTTGTGGCTGGAATCAGATAATATGGGAAATTATAGGACATGACTGAAGTGACTTAGAAACAGCAACATTATATATAAATTATATATATATTATACATACTATATATGTTACATATAAATTATTTAATTTCCCATACAATATGATTCCAGTTACATCAAATATTCACAGTAGGTAAGTCCATAGAAATAGAAAGCAGATTCGTGATTACTAGGGACTGAGAAAAGAAAATGGGAAGTGAGCTTCATAGGTATCGGTTTCCTTTTGGGTGATAAAAATGTCCTGGAACTAGAGAGTGGTGACTATTGTACAACATTGTGAATGTACTATATTCTACACTTTAAAAAGGTTAAAATGGTAAATTCTATGTTATGTATATTTTATCACATTTTTTAAATGTCAGAAAAGAATAACACTCTGTGATGACCTGGAAGGATAGGATAGGGAGAGGGGAGGGAGGTTCAAGAGGGAAGGCATATATATATAATTATGGCCGATTTGCATTTTATATAGCAGAAACCAACACATTACAAAGCAATTTTCCTCCAATTAAAGAATAAATTTAAACAAAAAGAATAATGAAGGACAATATTTTGTCCCAAATGAGGTGGAATTTTAACCAATAGGAGGCTGAAGCAATTTTTCTTTCCTTCGTTCCTTTTCTTGACTTTTCTTCCTTTTCATCTTTTTTTTTTTTTCAATGTAGTATAAGGCTAATCAGTATCTCTACAGTTCCTTTGCATTACAGCTTCTAGATGCCATAATCAGGAGCCTTTTTTTGTTTGTTTGCTTTATTTAATGCAATTGAATCCATCAGTAGAAGTCACATGAGTGTCAACAAACTTTCATTCTAACGGTGCCTGCCTATCCTGTGTCAAGATTTGTGCCAGGCACTCCGTTAACATTTTATCTGTTAATATAGGAGGTGGCTAGTTTAAAATTAGAAATAGCAATAATATTGCTTAAGAATGATTTTTCAAGGGAGAAAAGAAATTTAGACATACCAAAGGTGAAAGGTGAAAATGAATATAATTCGGAAATTCTTGTTTTCATCTTGACAGATGCTTTCATTAATTACTAGAATGAAAATGTTTTGAGTATCTACTAAGTAGCCCTGCCTGTGATGGCAGAAAGATGTAACAGATTTTTCCTGAAGTCAATTTTGAGAAAACCTTAAGAGTCATAGAGTCACTGAAACAAACATAAATTCTAGTCTACAGATGTGAACAACTAAACAAAAGAAAGTGTTTAAATACCATGGAGGGACTTGGGGTGGGCAAGGACAAGGACATAGACAAGGTCATTCCCTACATTCCCATACATATTTTTTCTGTCTTTCCCTCTATATAACCCACTAACGTTCCATTGTTACACCATCCTTAGGGTCAGAGCCACAGAACTGCTTGGTAGTGGCAAGTTCATGAGTCACCAAATTGTTTCTAGCACCACCAGTAACTGAACACAATTGGACCTGGTCCAAGTGTGTTCTGCCAACTTCCATTCTATGATCTCTACAGATGTTTGAAGACCCATATGTCATGTTCTGACTCCAAACCTTCTACTTTCCTATTAGCGTCTAATGTAAGATCTTCCAGATAAGAAAAACATTGAGCTGTCTCAAGTCCTGTCTGCTGCTCCTGATGCCCAGAACTCTGAGGTGTAATGTTAGAGGTTCAGGCACAAGGAGGATTTTTTTAAAGCCCCACACATGTGTATTGCTGGAACCTGAACTAAGAATTTACTTAGAATAACAGTAGTCACAAGTTCTCAGGGGAATCAGACTGGCCTGAAAAGAGAGCAAAAATTACATAAAAGCAAGTGAACCACACCCCAAATCTGCTCAGTGATGGAAGCTTCTGGTAAGTTTCTCAGCTCACACTTTTTATTCATCATTTACAAGTTCACTGTGAAAACAAGACCATAAGTTAAATAGAAACAAAAACAGTAAGCAATTGTTGAACAACTTGAATAAGAGTAAAAGTGAATTCGAAAGGGCTAGAAAGAGCAAGGGTTCTGTCCCTTGCAGAAAACCTCACAATACCTTCCAGATTTCCATACCCTTTTTCTCCACACAGACTGAATGGAAGTACCTAGCATTTGCCATGTCAGTTTATCACTTAACCTCTGATCACACCTTCACCTCAGAGTTGCACAGTGATACATAAAATTGTCAGCCCAAAATAATATATTCAAAATATATAAGGTTCAGAAAATCATTGTTAAAAATGCTACAGTGGCACTTGCTGTAGTGGCACTCTAGAGGATATAAAGGGCATTCACAGACATTGTCTCACTGGATATTTATCACAGATAATTTGAAACTTTTTGTCATACAGTCTTTTGATATGTGGATGTCCACACTAACATATCTAGGTAAAAGTATTCCATATTTCATAGATGCTATCTATTACTGTCATTAAATTAACTTGCACAGTAGACTTAAAATGCCAATCCTTACAGGAAAGGCAAAATTAAAAAAAAAAACAACTCCCAATTGAAAGCCTCATTGGAGGCCATAAAAATCTTTGTTAATGGACTTGGTACCCAATAGCAACAATGGGTAGAGTGGCTCAGTATAGTGTAGTAAGTGAAGATAGAGCCCCTTTGGGAAAATGAAACGATAGAATCTATGTTTGGGGGACACAATTTTCAGGCCAGCAGTTAGCTTCTTTACACTTTTTAAAAATGCAAAAATCTTCACTTGCATGTGCAGTGCACCTGGCTAGCTAGCTAACTTCTGGCTGTGATAGTAAGTCCACCTAATGGCACCTGTATAAACAGAACCCTAGCTGTGACTGTTTTCTGAGTGGGGCTCATCCAACATGCAATATTGCTTCAGACATGCCCCTTTCTCATTCGGGAAAACAAGTCACTAAGGGCTCAGAGGAGAGAAAATTCTCAGGCTCCTTTGCAAGGAGGGGCTGAAGGGGGTATTCATTTACTTCTGTGATAGAGGGGGGGGCAAGGAAGAGAGCATTGCTCAATAAATATACTATTTATAAGAAAGCCTAAGTACTGAAACCAAACTGAAGAGGAAAGCACATTTATCAGGGGGGAAAGATTTATGCAAACATTAAAGCTCTCCTATTACCTCTGTTTTCATTTGAGATGTTCGTATTTTAATACCTCTGCATTCCAGCTTCTCCTCTTACTGGATGTGGAGCTAAGTTGCTGCCCATGCTCATGATCATGCTGTCAGCTAAATGATCAATCATGCTATCGCCAATTTCACATTGAGACTTCACGGGAGGGTGAAATCAGAGAACAAAATGGCTGTGGGGGAAGAATTTGTTTAAATACAGCTAGTTGGGGAAACTGGAAAAGGGGTAAAAAATAATGGAAAACATATGAAGTGTAAATGCATCTATCTTTAAGGCAGATCCATTTCAAAGCTTTCTGTGGCACAAAAGTCATTGTGTGATGCATCTGAGTGTTTAGAGGAGCAAAATACTGTAATAAGGTCTCAACTAAATGCCAATATTTCAGTCCATCGACTTTGGGTGCCGATTTGTATGTACTGCATGTTGGTAAACTATATGAATACAATGAATACACTGAAGGCTACTTATGAAATGAATCTCGATTTTGTATTCACAACCAGAACAAGGTTCGAAGAAAACTCAACAGCCACAAATTCCAAACAAGAGAAATAAAGGCAGTCAGAATGAAGTCCTGTAATATTTTCAGTGAACCAGCATTAGAGGTTATTCAGCATGTGTGAAGTCCCATATGCAACTCAGGAGCTGGGGGAGAGGAGGCACTCTATGCTATGAACACTCCAACAGTGCTTTGAAAGCAAGAGCTTCAGGAGAAAGCAGGCAAGCCTGGGTTCTGATTCAGAATAGAACCGCTTCAATTTAACTTCAGCAAGCAAACAACGCCTATTTCTTTTCATACTGCGATTACTTGAAAATGTAAGTTTGCAATGACTGTTCTCTAAAGATTCAACTGATGGGAGATGATCTACTATCACAAGGGCAGATCATGCTTGCTTAAAATCAATCACTTGAAGTCTACCTCTGTAATACAATCCTTTCTTCATCCAAGGGCTGCCATTAATTGTAATCTTATAGTGCTCTCTACTGGTGATAAATTATGTGAAATCTCATTAGATATTGAAAGGCCTAATTAACTTTTCATCTTATGCTCACATTACCATTTCAGTCCAGCGTAGCACCACCCAAATCACTTCTCTGGGCCATCAGAACCAAAGTGCACCAAGAATCTCCCTCATGTTGGGACAGAAAGAGCACCTCACTGTGAACCATAGTATCAAAAGCATCCAGGAAAAAAAATGCCTTCCACTTCAGAATGGGAATACTTAGGCAGGTGAGACAAGAAGGGTAAAAAACACTGAATGAAAGAACGAAGAATTGGACTGGAATCCTGGCTTTGAGCCACAATAACCATGTGACTCAGTCACTTTAGTTTTGTGAGCTTTAATTTTCTCATCATTAAAATAGAAATGATAATTCCTACCTTACCTATTTTATCAGGTTGTTGTAACAGATGAGATGGTAGCAAAGGTCATACTTTGTAAAAATAATATTATTATTATCATCATTATTGTTACAGTAAATGACATTATTTTCTTTAGATCAGTGAGCCTTAAACCTTTTTAGTTTTTCACCAGTGGAATTTTTTTTAAACATAATCTTACGTAGAACTTTATCAAGCTGATTTTATTAGTAGACACATACTGTGCAAGTTCAAAAGTGTAACTATTTTTTTATTTATTTTATTGAAGTACATTTGCTTTCCAATTTCATATTAATTTCTTCTTCTTTTTTCTGGCCTCACCATGAGGCATGTGGGATCTTAGTTCCCGACCAGGGATCAAATCCATGCCTCCTGCATTGGAAGATAAAGTCTTAACCACGGACCACCAGGGAAGTCCCTAACTATTTCTTTATTATTAAGTCAGTTAATGACAAGAATAAAACTGTCTGAATATACATAAACTTTTGAAACCTTGGGTCATGGTTGTCAACTGAACTGACATTTGCCTCAACATCTAATTTGTTGCTGGACTTCCTTTGGTTGCCTAGTATTAGAAAAGTATAATTCATATAGATAAGTATCTATAAATGACATGAAAATGAAAGTGTTAGTCGCTCAGTTGTGTCCGACTCTGTGAGTCCATGGACTATATAGTCCACCAGGATCCTCTGTCCATGTAATTCTCCAGGAAAGAATACCAGAATGGGTTGCCATTTCTTCCTCCAGGGGATCTTCCTGACCCAGGGATCAAACCCAGGTCTCCTGCATTGCAGGTGGATTCTTTACTGTCTGAGCCACCATAGCTTTTTTTTTTTTTTTAAGTTGCCTCAAAATATCAGCATTATACTTCAACTAAAGTGATCCAGAAGCTTGAACAGTGGGTGATAACAATAGCCACTGCTCAAAATATTCCTTATGTACCAGGTGTTTTTCTAAGGACTCCATGTATATTAACTCAATGAATTCTACTAATAACCCATGAGATAGTTGTGTATAAAGTTACCATTTCTAAAAGATAAGGAAACTAAGACAAAGGAGATTGAGAAATACACTCAAGGTGACACAGTTAGTCTGCTACCAGAATCTGTGCTCCTAACCATTGCCTTCTACAGAGGAAATGCTTCTTTGGAAGTTGAATCAGCAACATGATTTAACAACTGCTAAAAACCTGAACTGGAGGCTCAGAAACTAGACTGGACTTAGCCTTCAGTACCCCCATGAAAGTGAGTCTCTCAATCATCTCCAACTTTTTGTGACCCCATGGACTGTAGCCTGCCAGGCTACTCTGTCTATGGAATTCCGCAGAAAAGAATACTAGAGTGTGTTACCATTCCCTTCTCCAGGGGATCTTCCTGACCCAGGGATCGAACCTAGGTCTCCTGCAGTGAAGGCAGATTCTGTACCAACTGAGCCACCAGGGATACCCATAGATAACCCATAGGTCATACCCCATAGATAGTCCAAAAAAGGTATTTCTCTCCAAAAGATGATATCAACAGGACTTCATGAGATACACACTTTTGTAAACATAGACATCATGAATGTGCATATGTGCACACATACATTTGTGCAGATGTGATTTGGAAACTTCCAAAATCATTTTATGTTTTCATTCTCACTATTCAAACTGACTCCATGAATCACAGACACATAGAACACCTTTTCTCAGATAAACACACCTCCACTCTTGTCCCCATCTAACTCAACCACTCTTTGTATCATTGTAGTTGCTCCCTTGTTCTCCGGGTGGCCCTTAAGAATCCCAAATTTGACCATGCTCTTTTTAGGTGGATATTGATTCCTATTAAAGAATGGCCCCGTGCTGCAGTCCATGGGGTCTCAAAGAGTCAGACATGACTGAGTAACTGAACTGAGCTGAACTGAAATGATTCCTATTAAAAATGGGTGACCCATGCATCCAACCTGGGCTGGTGATCTGTTTCACCCTTGATAGTATACTTGTTTCAATGCTATTCTCTTGGCTGATTCATGTCAATGTATGGCAAAAACCACTACAATATTGTAAAGTAATTAGCCTCCAACTAATAAAAATAAATGGAAAAAAAAAAACAATTAAAAAAAACAAAAAAATAAAAGCAATTAGAAATACCAGGCAAAAAAAAAAACAAAAATGGGTGTCCCCAACTTAAATGGGCCATGTGGAGAGAAAGCAAGCATGTAATTCTCTTGCTGTCCTTGGCTCATAGATTGGTAGGCTGCCCTTGTTTGGAAAAGCCTGAAATTCTGCCAATAGCTCTAGCACATCCCTGGTTGACAACTTTAAAGCAGGCACTTAGCAGGATTTTCATTTCACTTTACTTCTCAGCTATACATTCACTTGGACTAGACTTAAGCTCAAAAGCCTCAATTTTTTTTTTCTCTTTAAAATCCAAACTTAAAAAAAAAAAAATCCAAACTTATGTTCAGAAGTTTACATGGAGCCATGAGGAAACTGATACAGGGAGATATGGTGACTTCCAATTCCAGCCATGCCAGTCATCTGGCATCAAAACATGCACCAGCTGTAAGTGTCTGGATCTTGCTAAGTCAGAGGGTGTGTGACAGCTGACAAGATACTGCTCTGAAACTGCTTTCAACCCCTTAATATCTGCTCTGCCCCCTTATTTTCATATTTTGTTCCCCATGTAAGTATATATCTTTAAATGAATACAAAACCCCATGAGTCTGTATGCAAGTTAGCACTGGGCTTTTGCAAGGCCTTTGAGATACTCAACTAACTTTACCATTGGACACGGCCCTCCTTTATCATCTGCCAGCCTCTTTTCTCTTAAATGGTTCTAGCAGTAATAACAAGTGATCATCATAATACATGGACCATAAAAAGAGGAGAAGGGAGTGAATGAATTTACAAGCAAAAGTCTCTCCAGGACTTGATCTTCTCCTCCAGAAGTCGGTGAATTCCGCATGGATTTCAACAGGAAATTGGCCTGCTAAGGGGTTATGGGTGATAAAGCCTTAAACAGGACTCATAAGCTACAGTTCCCAGTCCAGGAGCACTTTGCCCTTGTTCATTAGTGCTTATGAGGAAATAAAATACTTCTTTTAATTTTGCTTTTATTGCATTTTTGTGAAAGGAAAAAAATATTTAAGTTTTTAGGAGATAAATATGTTTTCTTCCTTATTATTTATTCATATGCATATTAAATTTCATAAACTCAAGTTGCCAAATTTTAACCTGCTGATGAGGGTGAATCTCCAAGCTTTCCATATATTCAACTGAGTCAAAAGATGCTCAGGCCTTGGACTGTGTTTCACATTCAAAAGCCAGCAGGGGTTACACATACCCTTACCTATGGTACTTCCTTGTCTTCATACAACAGGGGAGGAAAGAGAGGGTCAGGTTTGAGGCACAAGCAAGTAATGTCAATACGAAATTCTTCTCCCCCACTCTCATAGACCCTCTTATAGATTAGAACTGAGCCTTTTATTTAAACAAGAAATGCATTGATTGTTTCTAATTTCCAACTGCTTTTAGTGTGATTTTATAGGAATTCCATGTTGGAAATGAAAGCTGGTAGAGACAAAGGTATTTTCTCAAGCTGCATTTTCACAGAACTTGAGCTTCTCATCCAAGGCAGATTAATTGATTTATAGTCCACACGGTGCTGGTAATACTAACAGGAAATATAAAGAGAGGAACTTGGGTTATGTTTTGGGCCCCTGCAATTTGCATTAGGTAAAAGAAAATCATTTCCAGAATTGTCTGTCAGCCAAAGCACAGTTTTTAAATCATAAAACCAAGCCACAGATGCAAAGGTCACCCAACATAAAATTATGAGCATAACTAGGGGGAAAAAACCCTTTATGTGTCAAGAACAGGAAGTGATTCTATGTTTCTCTACAAAAATTTACAGTCAGCAGCTGAAGGCAGAAAAAGCAATAAATTATAACAATTAAATCCAAAGTAACTTGCTGTTTTCATTTGAGGTCACACAGCTTGATACAAAAGTCAAGGTACAATATGAGATAGCAAATATGTACTGGGTAAATTATATCTGTGCTTTTGATTTTTCATATTTATTTCTTGTGTACACGTCCTATTAATGTCACTTATGAGAAAAGAAGGAAGGATTGAGAAAAGATCCATTGCTTGCCATGCGTTATCAACTGGCAAAGGTGAGTGGATCTATAAATAAGCCAACACTCATCAATAGGTGTTAAAGAATAAACTCATTTCACACACCCTCCATTTCTGGTATTTCTCCTGCTGGAACCACTACAATTCACTTAATAGAAACTTTAGTTTGATCTCCTACTATGTTCTAAGCACTGTCTGAAGTGCTTTTCATATGATGTCTCAAACCATTCTCCCAAAAGCCTTGTGAGATAGATATGCACACCCTTGTTTTGTGATTAGACATGCATACACAGAGCCTAAGGCCCTAGTCACTATTTGAACTCAAGTTTGTTTGCACATAGGCTCTTTTACCAGGTCCTGTCGGTCTTGAACACAAAAGCAGTGAGTCCTTTTCCTGGATCCTAACTGAGAGCTGAGAACCACTGAGTTTGTATAGTTGGAATTATTTCTCCCTTACATGATTTATAATGTTAATTATACAAATTCTTTGATTTCTCTTGCAAGGAACAAGAGGGCAAGGGTCACCCAGTTACCTCTGTATTATTCCAATTAGGTTATAAACTCTTTGAAGAGAAGCACTGGATTTTAGGAAGAAATTTTCTCTTCTTTTCCCACAAGTTCCTGTCTCAGTCAGGACATTTCTGTTGTCTCAGGAGGCTATGAGAAACTTGCCATCTTTTTCTCCAGCCCTTCCCTTGATCCCAAGAAAAGAGGAAGAGCATCACAATGCTAGTATGGGGCAGAAGTCATTGTGCAGATGAGAAGATTCTCTCTCTCTCTCAAGCAGAAAGACTAAGCATGGCTTTCCTTCTTGACTGTTAGGAGAAGGTAGAAATTTGTTCTTTTTCAGCTGTTCCCCCATGGTAGATGGTGTGACAGTAAATAATATGTGTCAGTTTGCCCAGGCAATGGTACCCCAATATATGGCCAAACATTATTCTAGATATTTCTGTGCATATATTTTTTAAATGAGATTGGGACTTCCCTGGCCAGTGGTTAAGACCCTGAGCTTCCAATGCAAGGGGTGCAGGTTCGATCCCTGGTCAGGGAACTAAGATCCCACATGATGCATGGTGTGACCAATTTTTTTTTTATTTTTTTTAAAACACACTAATAAAGTGAGATTATTTAAGTCAGTAGACTTTGAGTAAAGCAGAATACCACCCAGTTGAAGGCCTTAAGAGAAAAAGGCCTTGATGAAAGCGAAAGAGAAGAGTGAAAAATGTTGACCTAAAACTAAAGATTCAGAAAACTAAAATCATGGCATCCGGTCCCATCACTTCATGGCAAATAGATGGGGAAACATTGTAAACAGTGACAGACTTTATTTTGGGGGCTCCAAAAATCACTGCAGATGGTGACTGCAGTCATGAAATTAAAAGATGCTTGCTCCTTGGAAGAAAAGTTATGACCAACCTAAACAGCATATTAAAAAGCAGAGCCATTTCTTTGCCTACAAAGGTCTGTTTAGTCAAAGCTATGGTTTTTCCAGTAGTCATGTATGGATGTGAGAGTTAGACTATAAAGAAAGCTGAGCACCAAAGAATTGATGTTTTTGAACTATGGTGTTGGAGAAGACTCTTGAGAGTCCCTTGGACTGCAAAAAGATCAAACCAGTCATTCCTAAAGGAAATCAGTCCTAAATATTCATTGGAAAGACTGATGCTGAAGCTGAAACTCCAATACTTTGGCCACCTGATCTGAAGAACTGATACATTGGAAAAGACCCTGATGCTGGGAAATGTTGAAGGCAGGAGAAGGGGACGACAGAGGATGAGATGGTTGAATGGCATCACCAACTCGATGGACATGAATTTGAGCAAGCTCTGGGAGTTGGTGATGAACAGGGAAGCCTGGCATGCTGCAGTTCATGTGGTCTCAAAGAGTCGGACACGATTGAGTTACTGAACTGAACTGAAGAGGAAAAGAACAGCCTCCCCCAAAGTATATGAAATTCTGCCAGCAGACTGCCTTTATATTTTTAAATTAATTTATTTATCTTAATTGGAGGCTAATTACTTTACAATATTGTAGTGGTTTTTAAATTTGAATTGCAATTCTTTCATGTATCTATAGCCTGATGATCTACCCTGCAGATTTTGGACTTACCAAGCCTCCATGACTACATTAACCAATTCCTTCAAATAAATCTCTTGATAGCTAGACAGACAGGTAGATATAGAGATAAAAATAAATACATTAATCTACATTTATCTAGATATATTTATATCTAAATCTCTATTGGCTTCCCAGGTAGCACAATGATAAAGAATCCACCTGCCAATGCAGGGGACACAGGAGACATGGGTTCAATCTCTGGCGTTGGGAAGATCTCCTGGAAGAGGATGTGGCAACCCACTCCAGTACTCATGGGATTTGCCTCAGAAATCCCATGGACAGTGGAGCCTGGCAGGCTACAGTCCATGGGTTCACAAAAAGTCAGACACGACTGAGCAACTGAGCACACATGCATAAGTCTCTATATCTAATCCTAGACAGTAAAGTTGACCTATCTTTTAAATGAGAGAGCTGAGATGATTGAATTAAAGGAGAACCTGGCCTTATGGTTTCGTGACATACAGAGAGGACTGTAGAGCTGACTAGAAGTTGGCAGTCAATCAATCCTGTCCCTGATACATGAACAAAATAAATTAACTTTCTATTGCTCTGTAAAAATTACCACTACTTGGTGACTTCAAACAATACCCATTTATTTATTAGTTCACTGTTGTGTAATTCAAGAGTCTAGGCAGGCTTATCTAGGTTCTCTGTTTAGGATCTCACTAGACAAAAATCAAGGTAGCAACAACTGGAAAATCAAGGTGAGCTGGACTGGGCTCTTATCTGGAGGCTCTAGTAGAACCTCTAAGCTTATTCAAGTTGTTGGTAGAATTCAGTTTTCGGTAGCTATAGAACTGGCATACCGTTTTCTTACCAACTGTTGGCCAGGAACCACTTTCAACTCTTAGAGGCCACTCTGAGATCGTTCCTACACAGTTCCTCCATATTCACGTTAGCAGAAGAATATCAAATCCTTTCTCGTTCTTGAAATCTGTATGAATGACTTGCTCTTTTGCTACCACATTGGAAAAAAAAAACTCTCTGCTTTAAAAGAACTCACATGATCAGGCTAGACCACCCTGCACAATTTCCTTATCTTAAGATCAACTGATTAATAACCTTAATTACACCTGCAAAGCTCCTTTTGCCATGTAACAATATAACCATGGGAGTAACACTAGGTTACCAAAGCTCCAATATTTTGGCCACCTGGTGCAAAGAGCCAACTCTCTGGAAAAGACCCTGATGCTGGGAAAGATTGAGAGCAAGAGAAGGGAGCAACAGAGGATGAGTTGGTTAGATAGCATCACTGACTCAATGGACATGAGTTTGAGCAAACACTGGGAAATAGTGAAGAACAGGGAACTATAGGTGTGCTATAGTTCATGGGGTCAGAAAGAGTTGGACACAACTTAGCAACTGAACAACAACACTGGGTGGGGGTGGTAAAGGTCATGAAGACTATCTTAGAACTCTGCCTTCTGTAAGGACATGCATATTGTCAAAGAGAAATTATTCTGGCACTTAAAACATAGTAAGGAAGACTTTATTCAAGATTATTGGAATAGGGGAGAGGTTTCTGCAATAAAGGGGAGAAACTGGATTCAATTCTCAATACAGCAAAGACAGCTGGGGATTTACAGCCAATGAGAATAGTGAAGAGATCAGTGGATGGAAAATTACTAAGTAACTTAATTAGATGTCAAAGGTAGGGAGAGTCTTACTAAGCTGACTGAATAAGATTCTTGCTAAAGGCAGGCCAAAAACTTACATATAGAGGGTAGAGGATGAGGAGCTTGGTCATACATAAAAGATAGGAGAAAAGAGCTTGATTACATATCCAAGGTGAGGGTGTTCTCGATAAACTGGCTTAGCAAGATTCTTTGCTCAAACTGGGCTGGGCAGGCGAAAGTCAAGGCCTAATGGAGAAGAGGGCTCAGGGGAACCTGACCAAAATTAGGTTAAGAAGGGAATCTTTGTCAAGACATCTGACTGTCTTAACAAACAGGCCAGCCTCTCCAAGGCTCAATGTGTAAGTAGGTAGAATAAGTGGTTATCCACGTAATGATACACAAGGGATTCCAATGAATTTCTTGCCAAAAATATCTCTTCTCTCCAGATGATTACATGGTACTATCCAAGGAAAATGAAAAAGAAGAAAACAAGAATATCAAAAGGGGAAGTTAGACGGTATCACAGGTAAACTTCCTCTTGGTCAATATGCCTGAACAAAAGCCTGGTCATCTGTATGATGAATCATCTTTACTGACATTTTATAACAGTTCTCGATTCTATGGCCAGGAGTTCTTTCTTATCTCCAATCATCATGCAGCTAAGAGGTCTCCTGCAAATCAGCACAACACCATACACACCAGGGACACTTGAATGTATTTTCACTACAACCCATTCTTTAAACCAGAAAAGTTAAACACAACATAGAGAAAAAGGTTACCAATCCATACTCTGTTGCATCTTTATCAAATTTAAGAATAACTGAAGAATTCAAACTAATATCTTAGAGCTGTGACACAGAGACAGAAATCTAGGACAGAGTCAAATGTCTAATGATACATTTCAGTTTGAAATGTACCTTTCTTCCTTTAAGGTTTAAGCATTTCCATGCAATTACCTACCTTTCATACATAAACATGGATGAAAATGGCAAGGCTGGAAGAGCTCTTAGAGATGACCTAGCTATACAAACCCCTGAATATTCAGATGAAGACACTTGGCTTAGTAGGGGTTTAATCCTTCAATGTGGCAAATGACAATTTTTCACACCTGATGACATTATTATAGAGAAATCTAGCTAGAGAAGAGCTGTAATGTGAACTCTCATTAACCTGTTTAACATGTGGAAGATGGCACTTACAGGACATGACTTTTTCACACCCATGTTACCTTCAGTCCTCACTGTTTTCTAAACCATTCCTCAAAACAAAGTTGAGGGCTTCCCTTGTAGTCGTCAGAAGTTAAAAATCTGCCTTGCAGAAGGCGGTCCTAAGATGGCGGAGGAATAGGACGGGGAGACCACTTTCTCCCCTACAAATTCATCAAAAGAACATTTGAACACCAAGCAAATTCCACAGAACAACTTCTGAATGCTGGCAGAGGATATCAGGCACCCAGAAAGGCAGCACATTGTCTTTGAAAGGAGGTCACCTCTATCTCCCCCCTCCCCATTTTCTTCTCTACCCAACTCGGTGAATCTCCTTGTGTGTTCCGGGCTGTGGAGAACACTTAGGAAACTGATTACTGGCTGGATCTGTCTCTCTCCTTTTGATTCCCACTTTTCTCCTCCTGGGCCACCTCTGTCTCCTTCCTTGCTCTTCTCTTCTCTGTGTAAATGTGTGAACATCTCTGAGGTATCCAGACTGTGGAGAGCACATAGGGAAGTGATTACTGGCTAGCTTGCTCTCTCCCCTTTTGATTCCCACTCTTCTCCTCCTGGTCACCTCTATCTCCCTCCTCCCTCTTCTCTTCTCCATATTACTCTGTGTACCTCTCCAGGTGTGCTCACTGTGGAGAAACTTTTCATCATTAACCTAGAAGTTTTATCATTGGTTCTGTATAGATGGAGATGTCTTGAGGTTACTGTAAGAATAAGACTGAAAACCAGAGTCAGGAGGCTTAAGTCCAAATTCTGAGAACACCAGAGAACTCCTGAATACAGAGAACATTAATCAATAGGAGCTCATCAAACACCTCCATACCTACACTGAAAGCAAGCACCACCCAAGTGCCAACAAGCTCCAGAGCAAGACATTCCATGCAAATTCTCCAGCAACACAGGAACATAGTCCTGACCTTCAATAAACAGGCTGCCCAAAGTCACACAAAACCCACTGACATCTGAAAACTCGTTACTGGACACTTCATTGCACTACAGAGGGAAGAAACCCAGCTCCACCCACCAGAACACCAACACGAGCTTCCCAACCAAGAAACCTTGACAAGCCACCCGTCCAAGCCCACCCACAGCGAGGAACCTCCACAATAAAGAGGAACAAAAAACTGCCAGGATACAGAAAGGCAACCCCAAACACAACAATATAAACAATATGAAAAGGCATAGAAATATCCAGCAGGTAAAGGAACAGGATAAATGCCACCAAAACAAACAAAAGAGGAAGAGATAGGGAATCAACCTGATAAAGAATTTGAAATAATGATAGTGAAAATGATCCAAAATATTGAAAACAAATCGGAATTACAGATAAATAGCCTGGAGACAAGGATTGAGAAGATGCAAGAAAGGTTTAACAAGGACCTAGAAGAAATAAACAGTCAATATATAACGAATAATGCAATAAATGAGATCAAAAACACTCTGGAGGGAACCAACAGTAGAATAACAGAGGCAGAAGACAGGATAAGTGAGGTAGAAGATGGAATTGTAGAAATAAATGAAACAGAGAGGAAAAAAGAATTAAAAGAAATGAGAACAACCTCAGGGACCTCTGGGACAATGTTAAACGCCCTAATATTCAAATCATAGGAGTCCCAGAAGAAGACCAAAAGGAAGACCATGAGAAAATACTTGAGAAGATAATAGCTGAAAACGTCCCTAAAATGGGGAAGGAAATAATCACCCAAGTCCAAGAAACCCAGAGAGTCCCAAACAGGATAAACCCAAGGAGAAACACCCCAAGACACATATTAATCAAATTAACAAAGATCAAACACAAAGAACAAATATTAAAAGCAGCAAGGGAAAAACAACAAATAACACACAAGGGGATTCCAATAGGGATAACAGCTGATCTATCAATAGAAAGTTTTCTGGCCAGAAGCGAATGGCAGGACATATTTAAAATGATGAAAGAGAAAAACCTACAATCCAGATTACTGTACCCAGCAAGGATCTCATTCAAATGTGAAGGAGAATTCAAAAGCTTTATAGACAAGCAAAAGCTGAGAGAATTCATCACCACCAAACCAGCTCTCCAACATTTGCAAAAGAATCTTCTCTAGACAGGAAACACAGAAAGGGTGCATAACCTCAAACCCAAAACAATAAAGTAAAGTGCAAGGGGATCATACTTATCAATAATTACCTTAAACATAAATGGGTTGAATGCCCCAACCAAAACACAAAGACTGGCTGAATGGATACAAAAACAAGACCCCTATATATGCTGTCTACAAGAGACCCACCTCGAAACAAGGGACACATACAGACTGAAAGTAAAGGGCTGGAAAAAGATATTCCATGCAAATAGAGACCAAAAGAAAGCAGGAGTCACAATACTCATATCAGATAAAATAGACTTTAAAACAAAGGCTGTGAAAAGAGACAAAGATGGACACTACATAATGATTGAAGGATCAATCCAAGAAGAAGACATAACAATCATAAATATATATGCACCCAACATAGGAGCACCACAATATATAAGACAAATGCTAACAAGTATGAAAGGGCAAATTAACAATAACACAATAATAGTGGGAGACTTTAATACCCCACTCACACCTATGGATAGATCAACTAAACAGAAAATTAACAAGGAAACACAAACTTTCAATGATACAATGGACCAGTTAGACCTAATTGGTATCTAATATGACATTTCACCCCAAAACAATGAATTTCACCTTTTTCTCAAGCACACACAGAACCTTCTCCAGGATAGATCACATCCTGGTCCATAAATCTAGCCTTGGTAAATTCAAAAAAAGCTGAAATCATTCCAAGCATCTTTTCTGACCACAATGCACTAAGATTAGATGTCAACTATAAGAGAAAAACTATTCAAAATTCCACCATATGGAGGCTGAACAACACGCTGGTGAACAATGAACAAATCACAGAAGAAATCAAAATATGCATAGAAACGAATGAAAATGAAAACAAAACAACCCAAAACCTTTGGGACACGGTAAAAGCAGTGCTAAGGAGACAGTTCATAGCAATACAGTCTTACCTCTAGAAACAAGAAATAAGTCAAATAAATAAGCTAACTCTACACCTAAAGAAACTTGAAAAGGAAGAAACTATGAACCCCAGGATTAATAGAAGGAAAGAAAATTAAAAATTAAAAACTAAAATTTAGTTTTAAACTAAAAGTTTAAGTTTAAAAGTAAAAGTTTTAAGTTTAAAACTTAAAAATTAGGGCAGAAATAAATGCAAAATAAACAAAAGAGACCATAGCAAAAATCAGCAAAGCTAAAAGCTGGTGCTTAGAGAAGATAAATAAAATTGACAAACTTTAGCCAGACTCATCAATAAAAAAAGGGAGAAAAATCAAATCAACAAAATTAGAAATGAAAATGGAGAGATCATAAGAGACAACACAGAAATACAAAGGATCATAAGAGACAATTATCAGCAACTATATGCAAATAAAATGGACAACTTGGAAGAAATGGACACATTCTTAGAAAAGTATAACTTTCCAAAATTAAACCAGGAAGAAATAGAAAACCTTAAAAGACCCATTACAAGCATGCAAATTGAAACTGTAATCAGAAATCTTCCAACAAACAAAAGTCCAGGAACAGACGGCTTCACAGCTGAATTCTATCAAAAATTTAGAGAAGAGCTAACATCTATGCTACTCAAACTCTTCCAGAAAATTGCAGAGGAAGGTAAACTTCCAAACTCATTCTATGAGGCCACCATCACCCTAATACCAAAACGAGACAAAGATGCCACAAAAAAAGAAAACTACATGCCAATATCACTGATGAACATAGATGCAAAAATCCTTCACAAAATTCTAGCAAACAGAATCTAACAACATATTAAAAAGATCATACATCATGAGCAAGTGGGCTTTATCCCAGGGATGCAAGGATTCTACAATATCCACAAATTAATCAATGTAATCCATCACATTAACAAATTGAAAGATAAAAACCATATGATTATCTCAATAGAGGCAGAGAAAGCCTTTGACAAAATTCTACATCCATTTATGATAAAAACCCTCCAGAAAGCAGGCATAGAAGGAACATACCTCAAAATAATGAAAACTATATATGACAAACCCTCAGCAAACATTATCCCCAATGGTGAAAAATTGAAAGCATTTCCCCCAAAGTCAGGAACAAGACAAGGGTGCCCACTCTCACCATTATCATTCAAAATAGTTTTGGAAGTATTGGCCACAGCAATCAGAGCAGAAAAAAAAAAAAAATAAAAGGAATCCAGATTGGAAAAGAAGAAATAAAGTCTCACTGTTTGCAGAAGACATGATCCTCTACATAGAAAACCCTAAAGACCCACCAGAAAATTACCAGAGCTAATCAATGAATACAGTAAAGTTGCATGATATAAAATTAACACACGGAAACCCCTTGCATTCCTATACACTAACAATGAGAAAACACAGAGATTAAGGAAACAATTCCATTCACCATTGCAATGAAAAGAATAAAATACTTAGGAATAAATCTACTGAAAGAAACAAAAGACCTATATATAGAAAACTATAAAACACTGATGAAAGAAAGAGGACACAAATAGACGGAGAAATATACCATGTTCATGGATCAGAAGAATCAATACAGTGAAAATGAGTATACTACCCAAAGCAATCTATAGATTCGATGCAATCCCTATCAAGCTACTAACGGTATTTTTCACAGTTCAGTTCAGTCGCTCAGTCGTGTCCGACTCTTTGTGACCCCATGAATCTCAGCACGCCAGGCCTCCCTTTCCATCACCAACTCCCAGAGTTTACTCAAACTCATGTCCATCTAATCGGTGATGCCATCCAGCCATCTCATCCTCTGTTGTCCCCTTCTCCTCCTGCCCCCAATCCCTCCCAGCATCTGGGTCTTTTCTAATGAGTCAACTCTTCGTGTCAGGTGGCCAGAGTATTGGAGTTTCAGTTTCAGCATCAGTCCTTCCAATGAACACCCAGGACTGATCTCTTTTAGGATCGACTGGTTGGATCTCCTTGCAGTCCGAGGGACTCTCAACAGTCTTCTCCAACACCACAGTTCAAAAGCATCAATTTTTCGGCACTCAGCTTTCTTCACAGTCCAACTCTCATATACATAAATGACCACTGGAAAAACCATAGGCTTGAATATATAGACCTTTGTTGGCAAAGTAATGTCTCTGCTTTTTAATATGCTATCTAGTTTGGTCATAACTTTCCTTCCAAGGAGTAAGCATCTTTTAATTTCATGGCTGCAGTCACCATCTGAAGTGATTTTGGAGTCCAAAAAAATAAAGTTTGACACTGCTTCCACTATTTCCCCATCTATTTCCCATGAAGTGATGGGACCAGATGCCCTGATCTTAGTTTTCTGAATGTTGAGCTTTAAGCCAACTTTTTCACTCTCCTCTTTCACTTTCATCAAGATGCTTTTTAGTTCCTCTTCATTTCTGCTATAAGGGTGGTGTCATCTGCACATCTGAGGTTACTGATATTTCTCCTGGCAATCTTGATTGCAGCTTGTGCTTCTTCCAGCCCAGCATTTCTCATGATGTACTCTGCATATAAGTTAAACAAACAGGGTGACAATACACAGCCTTGACGTACTCCTTTTCCTATTTGGAACCAGTCTATTGTTCCATGTCCAGTTCTAACTGTTGCTTCCTGACCTGCATATAGATTTCTCAAGAGGTGGGTCAGGTGGTCTGGTATTCCCATCTCTTTCAGAATTTTCCACAGTTTATTGTGATCCACACAGTCAAAGGCTTTGGCATAGTCAATAAAGCAGAAATAGATGTTTTTCTGGAACTCTCTTGCTTTTCTGATGATCCAACGGATGTTGGCAATTTGATCTCTGGTTCCTCTGCCTTTTCTAAAACCAGCCTGAACATCTGGAATTTCACGGTTCATGGACTGCTGAAGCCTGGCTTGGAGAATTTTGAGCATTACTCTACTAGCGTGTGAGATGAGTGCAATTGTGTGGTAGTTTGAGCATTCTTTGGGATTGCTTTCTTTGGAATTGGAATGAAAACTGACCTTTTCCAGTCCTGTGGTCACTGCTGAGTTTTTCAAATTTGCTGGCATATTGAGTGTAGCACTTTCACAGCACCATCTTTTAGGATTTGAAATAGATCAACTGGAATTCCATCACATCCATTAGCTTTGTTCATAGTGATGCTTCCTAAGGCCCACCTGACTTCACATTCCAGGATATCTGGCTCTAGCTGAGTGATCACATCATCATGATTATCTGGGTTGTGAAGATATTTTTATTACAGTTCCTCTGTGTATTCTTGCCACCTCTTCTTAATATTTCCTGCTTCTGTTAGGTCCATACAATGTCTGTCCTTTATCAAACCCATCTTGACATGAAGTGTTCTCTTGGTATCTCTAATTTCTTGAAGAGATCTCTAGTCTTTCCTATTCTGTTGTTTTCCTCTATTTCCTTGCATTGATCACTGAGGATGGCTTTCTTATGTCTCCTTGCTATTCTTTGGAACACTGCATTCAAATGGGAATATCTTTTCTTTTCTCCTTTGCTTTCACTTCTCTTCTTTTCACAGCTATTTGTAAGGTCTCCTCAGACAACCACTTTACCTTTCTGCATTTCTTTTCCATGGGGATTGCCTTGATCCCTGTCTCCTCTACTATGTCATGAACCTCCGCCCATAGTTCATCAAGCACTCTGTCTATCAGATCTATTCCCTTAAATCTATTTCTCACTTCCACTGTATAGTCATAAGGGATTTGATTTAGGTCATAGCTGAATGGTCTAGTGGTTTTCCCTACTTTCTTCAATGTCAGTCTGAATTGGGCGATAAGGTGTTCATGATCTGAGCCACAGTCAGCTCCTGGTCTTGTTTTTGCTGACTGTATGAGCTTCTCCATCTTTGGCTACAAAGAATATAATCAATCTGATTTCGGTGTTGACCATCTGGTGATGTCCATATGTAGAGTCTTCTCTTGTGTTGTTGGAAGAGCTTGTTGGCTATGACCAGTGTGTTCTCTTGGCAAAACTCTACTAGCCTTTGCCCTGCTTCATTCTGTACTCCAAGGCCAAGTTTGCCTGTTACTCCAGGTGTTTCTTGACTTCTTGCCTTTGCATTCCAGTCCCCTATAATGAAAAGGACATCTTTTTTGGGTGTTAGTTCTAAAATGTCTTGTAGGTCTTCATAGAACAGTTCAACTTCAGCTTCTTCAGCATTACTGGTTGGGGCATAGGCTTGGATTACCATGATATTGAATGGTTTCCCTTGGAAATGAACAGAGATCATTCTGTCATTTTTGAGATTGCATCCAAGTACTGCATTTCGGACTCTTTCATTGACCCTAATGGCTACTCCATTTCTTCTAAGGGATTCCTGCCTACAGTAGTAGATATGATGGTCATCTGAGTTAAATTCACCTATTCCATTCCATTTTAGTTCGATGATTCCTAGAATGTCGACATTCACTCTTGCCATCTCCTGTTTGACCAGTTCCAATTTGCCTTGATTCATGTACCTAACATTCCAGGTTCCCATGCAATATTGCTCTTTACAGCATCAGACCTTGCTTCTATCACCAATCACATCCACAACTGGGTATTGTTTTTGCTTTGGCTCCATCCATTCATTCTTTCTGGAGTTATTTCTCCACTGATCTCCAGTAGCATATTGGGCACCTACTGACCTGGGGAGTTCCTCTTTCAGTATCCTATTTTGCCTTTTCACAATTTGTATGGATATACAAAAAACCTCAAATAGCCAAAGCAATCTTGAGAAAGAAGAATGGAACTGGAGGAATCAACCTGCCTGACTTCAGACTCTACTACAAAGCCACAGTCATCAAGACAGTATGGTACTGACACAAGGACAGAAATATAGATCAATGGAACAAAATAGAAAGCCCAGAGATAAATCCACATACCTATGGACACCTTATCTTTGACAAAGGAGGCAAGAATAGACAATGGAGAAAAGGCAATCTCTTTAACAAGTGGTGCTGGGAAAACTAGTCAACCACTTGTAGAAGAATGAAACTAGAACACTTTCTAACACCATACACAAAAATAAACTCAAAATGGATTAAAGATCTAAAAGTAAGACCAGAAACGATTAAAATCCTAGATGCAAAGGCATCTAGTGTTTGCATAGGCAAAACATTCTCTGACATAAACCACAGCAGGATCCTCTGTGACCCACCTCCCAGAATATTGGAAGTAAAAGCAAAAATAAACAAACGGGACATAATTAAAATTAAAAGCTTCTGCACAACAAAGGAAACTATAAGCAAGGTGAAAAGACAGCCTTCAGAATGGGAGAAAATAATAGCAAATGAAGCAACAGACAAAGAAATAATCTCAAAAATATTCAAGCAACTCCTGCAGCTCAATTCCAGAAAAATAAAAGACCCAATCAAAAAGAGGGCCAAAGAACTAAACAGACATTTCTCCAAAGAAGACATACAGATGGCTAACACACACATGAAAAGATGCTCAACATCACTCATTATCAGAGAAATACAAATAAAAACCACAATGAGGTACCATTTCATGCCAGTCAGAATGGCTGCTATCCAAAAGTCTACAAGCAATAAATGCAGGAGAGGGTGTGGAGAAAAGGGAACCCTCTTACACTGTTGGTGGGAATGCAAGCTAGTACAGCTACTATGGAGAACAGTGTGGAGATTCCTTAAAAAACTGGAGATAAAAATGCCATATGACCCAGCGATCCCACTGCTGGGCATACACACTGAGGAAACCAGAATTGAAAGAGACACGTGTACCCCAGTGTTCATCACAGCACTATTTATAATAGCCAGAACATGGAAGCAACCTAGATGTCCATCAGCAGATGAATGGATAAGAAAGCTGTGGTACATATACACAATGGAATACTACTCAGCCATTAAAAAGAATACATTTGAATCAGTTCTAATGAGATGGATGAAACTGGAGCCTATTATACAGATTGAAGTAAGCCAGAAAGAAAAACACCGATACAGTATACTAATGCATATATATGGAATTTAGAAAGATGGTAATTATAACCCTGTATGCGAGACAGCAAAAGAGACACAGATGTATAGAACAGTCTTTTGGACTCTGTGGGAGAGGGCGAGGGTGGGATGATATGGGAGAATGGAATTGAAATACGTAAATTATCATATGTGAAACGATTCACCAGTCCAGGTTCAATCCATGATACAGGGTGCTCGGGGTTGCTGCACTGGGATGACTCAGAGGGATTGGATGGGGAGGGAGGTGGGAGGGGGGTTCAGGATGGGGACTACATGTACACCCATGGTGTATTCAAGTCAATGTATGGCAAAACCAATACAATATTGTAAAATATAATAAATAAATTAATTAATTTAAGAAATCTGCCTTGCTATATAGGAGACACTAATTCAATTCACAATTTGGGAAGATCCCACATGCCATGGGGCAACTAAGCCCACATGCCACAATTACAGAAGCCCATATGCCTTAAAGCCCATGCTCCTCAACAAGAAAAGCCACTACAATGATAAAGCCACATAACCACAACTAGAGTAGCCCCCACTCATTGCAAGTAAAGAAAGCCCTTGCACAGTTACAAGGACCCAGCACAGTCAATTAAATAAAAAAAGTTGAAATCTCATCTCCTTTCTGTGTCTTACCTGAACCTGTCCCCTCCTACCTCATTTCTATTTTCAGGCAGAAAATCTTGTTTCCTCTATTTTATCATTTAGCATATAATATTTTCATTAAATATCTATCTTTTCCTCAAGAGCAGCAATCTTACCTTTTTGAATTTTATACTATCCTCACCTAGCACAGTATCTTGCATAAGAGCTTAAGAATTTGTTTTGTGTAATTGAATTTATTTGGTCAGTTGGGTGGGTGGGTGGTATTCAGGTAAACTGACTGGATAGTTGGTAAATTGGCTCATTGGTAGGTTTTTCTAGGTGAAAGTAGATACTTCTTCAGTTCTTTTCAGGAAGTCTAACCAAATAAGGTCATTCATCCATTGCTAATGACTCTCTTATAGAAAACAGTTGTGAGAGCTTGAATAAGTTGGATCTGAATTCAAATCCTGATCACATCCCCCAAAGTGTTCTCAAGAAACTTCAGCCGAGGCTGAATCCCTGGCAGTCACAGACTTAGCAACACTATCAACAAACTTTATCACTTTATTGAATATCTGAAGTCCAGCTATCATCTGCAGATGTTGTTTAGAAACTGCCTCAATAAGACAATGGACTTATAAGCCTTGTTTCATGGTATTCTTTGCTTCAAAAT
Organism: Dama dama; assembly: GCF_033118175.1. Taxonomy (NCBI): domain Eukaryota; kingdom Metazoa; phylum Chordata; class Mammalia; order Artiodactyla; family Cervidae; genus Dama; species Dama dama. Next base: position 50,449,524 of record NC_083714.1, on the reverse strand, counting down.
AGTATCATATTTGGAAGCACAGCTCCATTCCCAGTGCTAGGGAGAATTCCAAATTCCTTGAATTTTTGACTGCCCATACCACTTTACTAAAACATATACTTAACACAGTCAGAACCCAAACCGTGTAGCTGGTATTTTCTTTCAGTTCTGCGATGAGAAAGCCACACAGATCCCACTTGTCAATAGTCTACTAAATAAAAACAAAAGGTTTCATAGCAGTACCTTTTACTATAAGACAGAATCCCTATATATGCTGAAAACAACTTTAGAATACTTTCAACTATGAAGCCGTTGCTGTCAATTTGTGTTACAAAAAGGAACTTCAGGTTTTCAATTACATCAGTGCTCCAGGCTCCCACAACATCCCACAATTGTTTAGTCTTAACACATATCCTGTCAGAATGATTCTTTACCAACTTCACTTAACTCCCCCCCAGCAGTTCCTCCCCTAACCCAAGATTGGAGCCAATTTAGCGATGCTTCTCAGTACTTTTCCACTATGAACTGTCACAGCCAAGTAACTGTCACATCCACAAACCCCTGCCCATAGATGTTTGTGGAGAGTGAGGGTAATCATGCTCTTTGTATTCTTATTTACAACATGTAGAGTAATGTAAATAGAAAGGCCTTGTCATTGCCTGATTTTTCTTTCACTGTCAGGACCAGAGAAGGAAACAGTAATAAGTCTTCATGCTTTTTCCAAGATTGGGCTCCACATTCACCCCTCAAGAGGTTCATTCCACCCCACAAAAATGGATTTCTGGGACTTCCCTGGTGGTCCAGTGAGTAAGACTCTGTGCTTCCAATGCAGAGGGCCTGGGCTTGAGTCCTGGTCAGGGAGCTAGAACCCATATGTCACGACTAAGAGTTCACACACTACAGCTGAAAAAATCCTGCATGCCACAACTAAAGATTCCACAAGCCACAACTAAGACCCAGCGAAGCCAAATAAATAAATTAATTAATTTTTTTGTTTGTTTTGGAAAAAATAATTTCTTCCTAGAGGAAATACAAAAACGGAACCACAAACATAAGAGAGACCTTAAATAACTCTTCTAGTCCAGTACATATAAAACTTCAATGTGAAAGCAAATGATCTGCCAAGCCTGTTACAACACACATCACTGATTTGGTAGGTCTAGGATAGGGCCTGAGTTTTTGCATCATAAGCTCCCATGTAAGGTCAATATGGCTGGTCTACAGATGGTACTTCAAGTAGGAAGCCATCTACACTATCCCCCAAAGACCACTCTCTCCTGCAAAGGAGCCCAGGTTCATCACCTCAGATGGATGGGACCTTTGCCAACTTATTTGTTCTTTTACGCTGTTGGCTTCTATTCTTTCTTTTTGCTATGCCTTGATATATTATTTATTTATTGTATGCTATTCTACTGTTTATCTATCATTGCTTCTCATTCATGTTGTCTGTGCTTTCTTTGATCTTATCTTTATTGAAGGACAACAAATGCCTTTATCCCAAAGAAATTGTTTTTTCTCCTTGAGTCTGTGGAATCATGTCCAGTCCCAAAATGTAAATAACCACAATCCAAAACTCTGCCCAGGAGAACAATATTGCTAGTCCTCAAGGCACTCCAAGAACTACACAAAGAGCCTGCCTGTCATGTCTCTAGAGCACATAATTCTTAGAGGAAGAATTCAAAATCTTTCTCCTCCTGACTAAGCCTCCCAACTAGTACACAGTGAACTAATTTCCCAGTCCAGTTCCAACTTCAAGGTTTTTTTGTCTCCTTGAGCCAGCAAAACATTCTCCCTAAATTTCAGCATTTTCTCACCCAACAATATTGCCTCTTATATTGAGATACATCACAAAGACTTGTCATGTGTTCTGAGATTTGTTTCAGAAAATTTTCAGGATTTAGGAGGAAGTGAAAATTCTCAGCCAGAAAGCATCCTCTATAGTTTCCTTTTCTTAAAAAGCCAAGGTTTCATGAACATTTCTGTAAGGACCCCATTTGAAGGAGGCATGACAGAGGTTCCTGTCTTAAGTTGTTGGAATCACACTCAGGGGGGCCTGGCTCCAGAACATATTGAATGAAATTCCTCCCACTTTCATCAAGACAGGGCTTCCAAAGGATTTTCAAAGAATGCCATTTTCCCCAACTCCTTTATCTTTTCATGAAAGAGTCTACAAGTCAGTGACAGTTATACTACCATTATTACTCCCCATATTGTTGAAAGAAAAAAAAAACAATAACCTATTTTGACAAGCAGAGCCCACAGACTTTCAGATCAGTGCAAACCTGGGCTCCTATCATGGTGCTGTCACCTACCAGCAGCACAAACTATGCAAAAGAACTTACCTCACTGAGGCCTCACTGTCCTCATTAATTGCTGTGAGAATTAAATGCATCTGTAGAAATCATTGAGCCCAGCACCTGGCAGAGGGTCAGTGGTCAATAAGGTCAGCAAGTATCTTCTATGAATCTCTGGTTCTGTACCTGAAGACAAGGATGGTAGGTAGTTCTGCTGAATAAGATAAGATATGGAGCTCCTACCTCCATACGGTTATGGAGATTAAAATGTCTTGATTTACGTATGTCAACATAATGTACTACTTTGAACGTTGTATGGTGCATACTAAGTACTATATAAATGTTAAACAGTTATTATTCCATTTTATACTGTTAGTAGTGATAATTAGTCAAATCTATGGTTTTTCCAGTAGTCATGCACCTATGTGAGAGTTGGACCATAGAGAAGGCTGAGCACCAAAGAATTGATGCTTTTGAACTGTGGTGCTGGAGAAAACCCTTGAGAGTCCCTTGAACAGCAAGGAGATTCCAACCAGTCAAATCCTAAAGGAAATCAACCTTGAATATTCATTGGAAAGACTGATGCTGAAACTGAAGTTTCAGTACTTTGGCCACCTAATCCGATGAGATGGGAAATATTTAACACAGGAGGAGAAGGGGACAACAGAGGATGAGATGGTTGGATGGTATCACCAACTCAATGGACATGAGTTTGAGCAAACTCCAGGAGATAGTGAAGGACAGGGAAGCCTGGCACGTTGCAGTCCATGAGGTCGCAGAGTCAGACATGACTGACCGACTGAACAGCAACAAAAACACAAACGATGATAATAATCACAGAACCCCTTGAGAACACAAAATGGTAATGGCAGACTCTATTAAATGCCAGCTTCCCATGGAAGAGTCTCTTTTGAGTTTTGAACCCAGTAGTTCTGGCTGGTTCTGTCTACAGAGAAGCATATACCCTAGTGCAGTGGCTCTCAACATTTCTACTTCAGAATCACCTGTAAGGTTTGGAAAAACACTGCTGTCTGAGCCCCCCAACAGATCTCCTGAACCAGAATTCTCAGAGTGGCTCCAAAGCAGCCTCATTGGTGTTGAGAAGCACTGTGACTCTGACTCACACCACATTTGGAGGAACATGGCCTTTGATCATCTTTCATGGGCCTTTCATGAGTTCTGAAAGGCCATTATTCCATTACAAAAGCCCTCCAGAGTCAAGGGAAAACTAGCTTCTAAGAATGAGTTAGAGGCACAAGAAATAGATGGTAAAGGCATAAGAAGATACATGCTATAGTGAGAAATGAAAAGGTCAGTAGTTATTTAAACCTGAAGCAAGAAACTCTAAGAGGGAGCCTAATAATCTTCAAGAAGTAAATGAAGAAGGATGACATATAGCAATGAGCATGACTATTCTGGTTAAAACAAGACAAATAAATAAAAATAATTGGTCTCGACAAGCTACAAAACTCAATCAGAAGACACTTACCAATGAGTTAAGGGATCTGCAATATACCATCTTTCCAAAAACCCAAACAAAGTTTTTTGGCCAATTCAATATAAGCTAAAAACTTATCCAGCACTTAACATTTGCCACACACTGTTCTAAGCACCTTAAATACTGACTGTAAATTTTTTAGCAATCCAATGATGCAGGCATCATCATTATCACCATCACCGCTATGAAGATGAAGAAACTAAGACACATAGAAATTAAGGTACTTCTCAAATATCACACTAAGCAATATTGGAACTGAAATTTGAACCCAGAAGGTGTCCTGCTCAAGGCCATTCTCTTAACTACTATTTAATACTTCATCTCATCCTAATAGTTTTGCAAAGGAAATGAAAAATAAAGTGTCTCCAGGTTTCCTCTAAACCAGTACTATTATTGTTGGGGCTTACATTTCTATTTCATCAATACCACTCAGAAGGGACTTGCCAGGTGGTCCAATGGCTCAGACTCCACACTCCCTATGCAGGGGGCCTGGGATTCGATCCCTCATCAGGGAGCTAGATCCCACCTGCCACAACTGAAAGATCCTGCATGCCACAAGTAAGACCTAGTGCAGCCATATAAATTAATTAATTTTAAAAAATACCACTCAGGGACTTCCCTGGTGGTCCAGTGGTTAAGAATCTGCCTTGCAGTGCAGGGAACGTGGATTCGGTCCCTGGTAGGGGTACTAGGATCACACATACCATGGAGCAACTAAGCCTGCAGGCTGCAACTAGAGAGGCGGTGCATCGCAATGAAAGATCCCACATGATCCAATGCAACTAAGGCCTAACACAGATGAATAAATACATAAATATTTTTAAAATACCACTCAGAAGCTAGGTTAGAATCAAGAATGTAGAATTATATGCTACTTATCTATAGGATGTTGACAAACTTTTTTCTGTGCTTTGATTTCGATTTGTGTAAAATGGGGTCAATATTTTTTAGGATGCTAAATATTCATGAGATAAGGATGTGTAAGGCTGAATGGCATGTACAACACAAAAGATACAGGGAGAATTCCACATGAGCTAGATACATAACTCTGCCTCAGATCCTTGTTTCACCCTAGAATGGTGCATTTCTACATCATAGTGAAGCTGTTTTACTGCCTTCACTTCTTGCATTAACTGTGGCAAATGTTACTACATGCACTATCTGTTTGATGTATATGGACTGCAAACTGATTGTAAATTAATCGTGGAAGTTCTTCTGGCGTTACCACAAGCTGTCACAATGGAGATTAAGTGACTTGTAATAATGATTGCTCAGCAAATGGATTGATAGCAAGGGAACTCATCAACCTGGTCTATTATTAATAGAGCACACAGTTTATAAAATTTGGATTGCTGATAAAAGAACAACAAAAGCCACTTTGGTGACAGAAGAATGTATTGAAAGTACTTGGACTGATAACTGTATCATGTTCTCGCCTAGCTCTTTCAAAATTTGAAAGCCTTTAGACAGTAATTGGTAGGACAGGGAAAATAATGCTGTGAGGTGAGAATTTTTCCCTAAGAAATCTGTCAAAAAGTTCTCGATGTTATAATGTTGTTCAGTGCACTCCTGGGAAAAACAAGAGGGGAGCCGCTAAAGTGCCTGTATCAAACAGAGCTGTGCATTCTCAGGATGAACTTGTGAGCTGAAAGGGGGACAGGTCCCAGTGGACAGTGCGATGCCCTCTCTTTCCTGTGTTATTTGTGGTGAAACAAATTGTAGTTATCAAAGTGCAATCTTTAATTTTGCTGTCCTGGACCTATGTACTGAAGTGTACTTTAATTAACCAGAAGAGTCAGAAAATATTTTTCCAGTGAAGTGAACACTTGGGAATGCTAAGTATCAATATATTCTACTGCCAAGGATGTGAATATTTTATACCCATCCCAGATGATTCAGAAAGGCACTATGATTTGTGAACTACCACTGAATGCCGTATACCAATGAATTCTCCATTTCTGAAGAGGGAAAATAAAATATACATCACTGAAACGACCCTGAATATAAATTCATTGTAACTTAATTATCTGTAGAATAAAACAAACTCTTGCTTTATTTCTGGTAGACCATTGTCTTTTCTTTATCCACTGCCATGAGTACAAAAGTAGGAAGAGTAAATGGATCCCCCAGACTGATCCCAGGAGAATCTCACCAAGTTGCTTGCTTACAAAGACTGCTGGTTGCTACACAGCTTCCACCTGGATGTCCTAGCAGAACCTCCCACCAGTACCTCATGCCACCATTACCTTCCATGTCAAAATCTCCTGCTTCTCCCACTGTGCTCCCTCTCTGGGTTGATAAAAGGAAGGTAGTCTAAGTGGAGGGCTTCCCTGGTGGCTCAGCAATAAACAATCTGCCTGCCATTGCAGGAGATGTGGATTCGATTCCTCAGTCAGAAAGATCTCCAGAAGAAGGGCATGACAACCCATTCCAGTGTTCTTGCCTGGGAAACCCATGGACAGAGGAGCCTGGCGGGCTATAGTCCATGGGGTTGCAAAGGGTTGGACATGACTAAACAAGTCTTACTGGCTAGTACTCAAAGAGGGACTGTTGAATAAAAGTGATGTCATGATGGTCTGGAAACAGCCACTGGAGGCCAACAGAATGGAAGCTGCTGGGGGCATGGGAGCCTGGGCTCCGCTTAAGAGGGCTATAATGTCATTATAATGGCAAAAAAGGGGAGTTACCTCAAAAATCCAATCTTTAATCAAGGCAAGGAGATGCCAGAGGTGGTTAGAGAAAGTCTGAAATTATAAGGAAGCTGCTTCACAATGAAAAGAGAGTTCTCAAATGCAAAGAGGAAGGACTGAGAAGAGGGAAAGGGAGGTGGGCCAAGATAGGACTACTGCAGAGAAGAGCTGACAGAAGAGGTTGGGGATCCAAAAGAAGACTGTGATTCTTAGATGTTGAGGTCCCCAAGAGTGAGATTGTGTCTCATGTACCAGAGTGTATACAACACCCACAGGTAGGCACTCAGGAATGAATTGCTGTATGTTGCTCAATTGACTCTCCAAGAAAAAGTAAAAACCTCGATATGTGGTCTTTGCTGATGTCACAGTGTAAATATTCCCACCATGGCTGATTCATGTTACCAATATCATGTCCCTAAAGGCAGAACTGGGAAGAGATGTGCACAGCTAGTTCTTGCTGGAAGGTACAAGCTGGCTCCAGCACTCCACTGGCATTCTTGAACCATTTCCTGCATTCACAGAATAGCTTTAAGTCTGAAATTGGAAGACAGGGAGGAGGAATGTATTTTCCTCTAATTAATGACTGTTCATTTGTAGGATTCATCTTGTTCATCAAACAAAAGCAGATCCTGGCTCTGTATATATTTCTTGATAACTGAACACAGAATAAATAAGATCAAATGAGTGTTGAGTGCTCAGTCATGTCTGACTCATTGTGACTCCATGGACTATAACCCACTTAGCTCCTCTGTCCATGGGATTTTCCAGGCAGGAATACTAGTGTGGGTTGCCATACCTTCCTCCAGGGGATCTTCCTGACCCAGGGATAGAACTCACATCCCCTGAGTCTCCTGCATTGGCATATGCATTCTTTACCACTGAGCCCCCTGGGAAGCCCAAGTGCTGCAGATGTGATTGTTGCTCCCCATTTTGTGCTTGTCTCTCTCATATATTTTCTCTTCTTTCAAGTAGATAATGGCAGGGAACCTACAAGGTGTGATGTCATGTCCATGTGTCCTCTATGATTTTATCCCTGGCCACTGGTGGGTGAAGCACAGATGCCATCCTCAACTTTGACCATTGTGTAGACTGGAACTGAATCTTTCAGTTTTTCCCAGCCTGAGCTGTCTAGTGTTAAAATCACCATTGTACTAGTCTGTGTAGCTATGGGTGATTCTAGTTCAGCTCAGCAGATACCACAGATTAGGTGTGTAAGAAGCCAAGACCAGAAGAGTAAGCAAAGGAAGAAGACTGGCACTGGGCCAGTGCTAGCCACCAGGGAGAGATGGGAACACAGGCTTGTGGAGGCATTATGCCAAGCAGAGAGATTTATACACCAAGAGATCGAGAAACATGAAGCAGAAAGAATGGAACTGGGGCGGGATGGGCAGTGCCGGGGTGGGGGGGGCGCACTTCCCTAGTGATCCAGTGCTTGGGACTCCAGGCTTCCACTGTGAGGGGTTCAGGTTCAATCCCTGGTTGCACAGTGCGGCCAAAAAATTAAAAATAAAAATAGAAAATTTTTAAAAAAGTAAAAGAAGATTGGAACTGGACAAGAAGTTGAAGGCTTCCTGCGGCAGGGGAACTTTATATACTCTCTGCCCAAGGGAGGAATCTCAAAGCAGCATGGGCCCTGCAAGGGAGGCAGATAAGACCACATCAGCGCAACACTGCTGAGGTGATGAGGGACGTTTACACATCTGCTAACTACAAGAGGGATATCGGTTCAGCTGGTCAACAGTAGTGCTCCTTTGCATTTCTCCACACTCCACGTGCAGGTTCCTGTCTGTTCTTCTCAGTGTGAAAGTGAAAGTGTTAATCGCTCAGTCCTGTCCAACTCTTTGCAACCCCATGGACTGTAGCTCACCAGGCTCTTCTGTCCATGGGATTTTCCTGGCAAGAACACTGGAGTGAGTTGCCATTTCCTTCTCCAGAGGATCTTCCTGACTCAGGGATCGAACCAGCGTCTCCTGAATTGCAGGCAGATTCTTTACTGTCTGAGCCACCAGGGAAGCCCATTCTTCTCAGTAAACTGGGTAAAATGGTTGCTCTGTTTTTAAAGAGCAAAGACTCTGTTAGGACGATTAAAAAACAAAAAGCAAAACTACAAACTGGGGAAAATATTTGCAAACACCATATCTGAAAAAATTAACCACTTGAGTACTGGAGCCCCCAGTACTCTTAACCCAGTATCCACCAATGGTGACGTCTTCTGTAATTCTACTACAGAAACAAAATCAGGAAACTGACATCAGTACAACACTGTTAACTAGACTACAGATCTTAAACAGAGTAGATAAATACTATTAACATTCAACAATAAAAAGAAAATCCAATGTGAAATTGTATGAAAGAAATGAACAGATAATTCACCAAAAAGAAGCTATGGGTGGCAAATAAACACATGGGAAAATATACAAGATTGGCCAGGAGGGAAATGGACATTAAGGTATCATACCTACCCATCAGAATGGCTAAAATCAAAGACAATGACACCAAAAGTGGTGAGAATGTGAAGAAACTGGATCACTCATACATTGCTGATGGGAATGTAAAATGGCATAGCCACTCTAAAAAGAGTATGGCAGTTTCTTATAAATCTATATATCCATTTACCATTCAACCCAATGATTGCATTCTTTGGCATTTATCTCAGAGGAATGAAAACTCAAGTCAACTCAAAAACCTATACATGAATGTTCTTGAAGCTTTATTCATAGTAGTTAAAAAGTAGAAGCAACCAAAACGTCCCTGATAGAAAGTCTATTACATACCCATAACGGAATACTACTTAGCAATAAAAAGGAGTGAAATATTGATACATGCATTAACTTGAATGGATCCCAAGTGCATCATTTTGACTGGAAAAAAAGCCAATTTCAAAAGGTTACATATTGTATGCTTGCATTTATATAACATCCTTGAAATGACAAAACCATAAACCTGGAAGAGAGATTCATGACTGTTAGGGGACAGAGACTGAAGCAGGAGACAAGCATGACTTTAAAGGGAAAGCACAAGGGAGTTCTGCTAGAGTGAAAGAACAGTCCCATATCCTGACTATGGTGGAGATTACACAAATCTATATATGGATCAAATGGCCTAGAGCTATGCATACACACACACACAAGTGCACATAAAAACTGGCAAGGATCTGAATAACATCTGTGGTCAACTATATTATACCAGTGGATGTCAATTTCTTGGTTTTGATATTGTACTACAGTTGTATAAGATGTCGCCACTGGGAGGCTGAGTGAAGGGTTCAAAGGACTCTAGTACTACTTTTCCAACTTCCTATGAATCTATAATCATTTCAAAATAACTTAAAGAAATGCTGGCTGGAAGAGATACCATAGCAGGCATGTTTGTTCACAAACATGAAGGGCAAATTGTTGCAACCATTAGGTTATATATAGAGAGATTCCTACCATCATTCCTACTCTTTAATCCTGTAGGACTCTATCTATAGGAGTCAATGAGGTATTTTTTCAAAATGTATGTTCAAGAATGTTTACAACATGATACCAAAGAGACAAAACAACTGGACTATTTAACAATGAAGTTATGGCTGAGGAAATGACACCTTATCCATAGGATGGGTGATTATGTGGCCACTAAAAATCATTATTGTAAAGAACACTTGGTGCATGTGGAAATGCCAAGTAATAATCTGGATGCACAGCCATATGTACACTGATATGCCAATTTAAAAATAGTGACTAAAACTCTAGAGGAAAATACAGTATTCACAGGAACTAACTACAGGTGGTTGGATTTTATGTAATTTTTATTTTCCACTTAACTGAAATTTCCAAATATTCTACAATGATATGCCTTACTTTGCCAAAAAGGTGTGTGTTTATATGTGTGCCTTCATATATATTAAAGTATGGTCTAGTTTACTATTCCTCAGACTTTTCTGGGCTCTTGTTAAAATGCAGATTCTGATTCAGCAGGTCCAGAGCAGAGCCTGATATTCTGCATTTCTAACAAGCTCCCACACTATGCTGCTACTGCAGGTCCATTATGGGAGCAGGGACCTTGCTTAGTCAAACCCCAAATGATGACCAAATAGATTTTCTGAATAGAAAATGTGTTGCTCCATTTATAATTACTTTTACTGACATACATTGCAGAAAAAACTTACATCATGAAGGCCTTGTCACAAACCTATACCCACACGAGATTCTGATTCATCAGCTCCTAAAAACATCAACACAAAGTTTAGAAAACATCTCAGATTCTCAGAAATGACCAAAAAACCTAGGGGATTTTTCAACCAACCAAACAACAAACAATAAACTTTCCAGTGATTCAGATGGGAGAGCTACAACATCACTCCAAACCAAATTCCAAATAGATTGAAGAGACAAAGGAAAAAATAGATAACAATTTTCAAATGTATATATATATATATATGTATATATATGATAAACAAAAAATACAGATGAGTATTCTCTGACAGAATGAAAAACAATCCCTATGGGTAAATTCAGTAGAGGAATAATAGCTCACATTGAACACATCACATACCAGGCACTGCACTAACATTTTGTATGCATTATCTCACTTAATCTTTCACATTAAAGCTAGGAAGTACAGAATATATATTCCCCACAAACCATAATTTAGGTAGCCCTGGTGGCTCAGATGGTAAAGAATCTGCCTGCAATGCGGGAGACTGGGTTTAAACCCTGGGTTGGGAAAATCGCCTGGAGGAGGGCATGGCAACTCACTCCAATATTCTTGCCTGGAGAATCCCCATGGACAGAGGAACCTGGCAGGCTACAGTCCATGGGGTCGCAAAGAGTTGACCACGGCTAAACAACTAAGCACAGCACACCCATATTTTATAGGTAATGAAACTGACTCATAGAAATATAAGGTAAGTAGTTGCTCGAGGCCACCGAGTTAACAGTTGATAGAGTCCAATTTCCAACTCAAAGTTACACTCTCGATGAAAAAAAAAATAAAAAAGTTACACCTCTTTGAGAAAAAGAGCCAGATATTGGCTGCATTCAAATCTTATACTCCTGCATGTCCAAGACCATAAACAATTAAAATGCAAATAATAAACTAAGGAAATGATTAATAACAAATGTAGAAAATGTGAGTATCCTTAATAAATCCATGGCTGATTCATGTCAATGTATGACAAAAACCACTACAATACTGTAAAGTAATTAGCCTCCAACTAATAAAAATAAATGGAAAAAAATAAAAAATAAAACATTAAAAAAATTTAAAAAATATATATATATAAAGAACTAATACAAATTGAAAAGGAAAACACTATGATCCCAACAGAAAGAGAGATCAAGGTACAGCAATTCACAAAGAAGAAAATGTGTGTACAGGTGTGTGTGTGTGTGTATAAAAGACTGGAGGGAAAGAGCCAAAGCATCAATAAGTATTTCTTTGTGGTGAAATTATTAAATCACTTTATGACTTTATATGTTCTGTCTACAATGAGCATATATTTATTTTATGATCAAGAAAAGTGAAAGCTAGTCATGTTGGCTCCAAATAAACTTGATCTCATAGCAATTGCTAATCTTTTCCTCCATTGTCCTCTGGAAGTTCACATTTGCATTTGACAAATTTCTCTGGGACAACATTCATTCATTCATCCATCCATTCATTCATCCAGCTAGTATACTTCTTGAGCATCTACTGAATACTAGTGCGTAGCCAGGCAATAAATGAGTAAAATATGCAGACATGGGCCTTACATACAAAAAGCTACATTAGGAGACAGACTTTAAGCAAATTACATGACTAATTAAAGACCGATGGCAGTTAAGGTCTCTTAAGCTAAGTCACTTCAGCTATTACAGATGGTTACCTACATTCTACTTATTTCTGTCATCTCTGTTGTTGTTTAGTCACTATCATGATCCCCATTCACCAGTTCAAAGTGAACTTGGATTCTCAGGTCAGTCGTTCTCTGAAAATGATCCCACCCAGCCCTCTAAACATCTTCTAGCTGCCAAACTATCTGTATGTGTCCCAGAACTTCATCAGACTTGACTTCCCTGCTATATCTAATTTTGCTGACCACTTGTCTGGAAACTCTCCTCACTTCATTCCCATGGCACCTCAGTTCTCTTTTCTTTCTTCCCATCTCTCTGACTCATTATTCTAATTCTTCTTTGTTGTCTTATCTTCTTCTACCTCGCCCTTAAATTCTGGAGCTTTGTTCCTGCTCTCAGGCCATGGCTCTTCCATTCTACCCATCCCCCTGCCCAGGGGTCCCATACATCTCTATGGCTTCAGCTACCTCTGTATATCAGTGATTCTCAATCTTCATGGATAGCCCAGATATCATTCCTGAACTTTAGATATACATTTCTGCATTAGTCAGGATGCAATAGGTTACAATTTGATTTAAATAATTTAAAACCTCAGTGGTTTCACCAATGTTGATTTCCTATGGACAATGTATGTAACATACATCTGGGTAAAATTCCAAAGCTCTGTCCTCCAAGTGTTCAGAGTGATGGAAATGCTGTTATCTGGACCTACACATGATGGGACTTCCCTGATAGCTCAGTTGGTAAAGAATCTGCCTGCAATGCAGGAGACCCCAGTTCAATTCCTGGGTCAGGAATCTACTAGAGATAGGACAGGCTATCCACTCCAGTATTCTTGGGCTTCCCTTGTGTCTCAGCTGGTAAAGAATCTGCCTGCAATATGGGAGACCTGGGTTCAATCCCTGGGTTGGGAAGATTCCCCTGGAAAAGGGAAAGGCTACCCACTCCAGTATTCTGGCCTGGAGAATTCCATGGACTATATAGTCCATGGGGTCTCAAAGAGTTGGACACAAATGAGCGACTTTCAACTTCACTTTACACATGATGGGAGACAGTCTGCTTGGTCAATGCAACAGGGGAAGAGAGACTGGAGACTTATGCTGCTAAATCAATACTTTGGCCCAGAAGCAATTCACATTATTACCACTCATAGCCTGTTGGTTAGAAATTGTCACAACACCCCATCTAACTTCAAATGGAATCCTCCAATGTGCTGGTAAGAACAGGCGAACTGGATATGGGTGAGGACTACAAGCCTCTATGAAAATATCCAGCAGAGTACTAGACAGCTCTGTGTGACTGTGATATAGGCACATAAAACTGATTATGTCCAAAACAGAACTCTTGCCTCTAGCACTGCCCTAGATTCATAGTCTCTCTGCCTCCCGTCTTGCCCTTTTCCTATGAAACCAATATACTCTTCACCTTACATCTTTCCTGAACACAAATGTGATTGTGTCACTCTCATAGTTAAAACACTTTTCAGTGGCTCCATGTTGCTCAAGATGTGGCACTGAGGCTGTTCACAATCTGGCCTTCATCACCTCTCCAGTCTCACCTCTGTCCCCTTTCTCATGAGCACCATCTCAAGCTCCTGGCAATTCCTTGACTGTGCCATACTGTCTCATACTCCACACACCTTTCTCATGCCAGGTTGCCACTCCTTGGACCATCCTTTCTACCATCTCACTCCTTCTTACCTTTTAAAATTCAGCTTAGTCATCCCCTCCTTCATGAAGTCTTCCCTGAAACCCTGCAATCACTCCAGTTATGCAGGAAATAGATCCACTGTGCCAAAGCAATGTATTCACTTTGGTACCTGATTCCCATGGAATAAATTTCTAGAAATTTCACATTTTCACACTTGCATTTGACAAATTTCTCTGGGACAACATTCATTCATTCATCCAGCTAGTATACTTCTTGAGCATCTACTTAATACTAGTGTGTAGCCAGGCAATAAATAAGTAAAATATGCAGACATGGGCCTTGCATACAAAAAGCTACATTAGGAGACAGACTTTAAGCAAATTACATGAGTGGATTTGAACCAACTCAAAAAATTCAGATTATTAAATCTGAGACTTGGAGGTTTTGATCTATAGTACTCTCCCTGTCTGCACACCATCTCATTCTCAAGAGCCCTTTATTCCTTCCTCTGTTGATGGACATGGTTGTTTCCACATCTTGGCTACCATGAACAGTGCTAAAATGGACACAGAAACACTAATACCACTGTGATATCTTCAATTCTTTTGGATAAATGCCTACAAGTGGGAATGCTAGAGCATATGACAATTATGTGTTTAATTTTTGAGGAATTGGGGGCAGTCCTATAATGGCAGAGTAATAGGATGGGGAGACCACTTTCTCCCCCACAAATTCATCAAAAGAACATTTGAACGCTGAGCAAATTCCACAAAACAACTTCTGGATACTGGCAGAGAACATCAGGTACCCAGAAAGGCAGCCCATTGTCTTCAAAAGGAATTAGGACAGAATATAAAAGATAAAAAGAGAGACAAAAGAGTTAGGGATGGAGACCCATCCCAGGAAGGGAGTCTTAAAAGAGGAGAAGTTTCCAAACACCAGGAAACCCTCTCACCAGCAGGTCTGTGGGGAGTTTAGGAATCTCAGATGGCAACATAACTGGGAGGAAAAATAAATGAATAAATAAATAAATAAACCCCACAGATTACATGCCTAATGGAAACTCCCAGCAGAAAAGTAGCCCAGACGCTCACATCCGCCACCAGCAAGTGGGGGCTGAACAGGGAGGCGTGGACTGCATTGCTTAGGGTAAGGACTGGGCCTGAATGTCCTGAGGGCAATCTGAGGGAGCTAACATGAGATAGTTTGGGTTCAAACTGTGGGATAGCCAGAGAGAGAGAAAAAAAGAGAGAGAGAACTATCCCGAGAAAAGACCTAACCTAAGGCACTACCAGGCCGGCTCACAGAACAAAGGACTGAACGAATACCGGAGGAGAGCAAGCAAGATGCTGGAGGCAGGGAGGCAAGCGGGGAGCAGCCAGAGCCAGAAATGGGCAATCTCAGGCCCAGAGATGGCATCTTCTACCAAACTGCAAGCAGGCTCCCAAGTTGCCAACCAAGACTTCTTGGGATTCTGGATGGCTGACATCTGCCAGGAGGGTCGCAGCCAGAGATCAGCTCCCCAGAAGAGACACACGAAACACCTGAGAAAGGCGTGCTGGCTGCTACCCAGGAAACCGAGCGGCTGGAACAGGGGAGGAGATAAGATGAACCCCCCACCTAGGGAGAGTGCACTCACCAAGCACCTTGTGGCCTGAGCTGCTCGGACCTGGGAAGGGCACAAAACACAGGCCTAACCGAGTCTGCACCTTTGTGCAGTACCCGAGAACCTGAACCTGAGCAGCGTAGACCTGGGAAGTGCTCGGAACCCAGGGCCCGCTTTAGACAACTCCCCTACAGAGCAACCTAGAGCCTGAGCAGTGTAGACCATCACAGCATACAAGCTGTGAGCAGGGGCAAACCCAGTGTGGCCAAGACACTGTGAGCACTCCCCACACATGCCAGTGATATTGGTTTGCAGTGTTCCTCCCTTCCAACAGCACGACTGAATGAGTGAGCCTAAATAAGTGACAACCTTTTCCCCCTTGTGTCTGGGCAGAAATTAGAAACTGAAGAAATCTGCAACAGAAGAAGCTAAAATAAACAGAGGGAACTGCTTTGGAAGTGACAGGTGCAACAGATTAAAACCCTGTAGTTAGCACCAACTACATTGGAAGGGGCCTATAGATCTTGAGAAGTATAAGCTGGAACAAGGACCTATCTGAAACTGAACTCACCCGACACTGCCCACAACAGCTCCAGAGAAATTCCTAGATATATTTTTATTATTATCAATTTTTAATTTTTTTATTTTTAAATCCTCTATTACTGCTTTAATTTTCATTTTTATAACCTACTCTTGGCTCGCAAAAAAAAAAGATCCTATTTTTAAAAGTAAACTTCATATATATTTTTCAAATTTTTGTGATTTTTTTCTTAATATTGTATATTTGAGAGTCTAAACTCTACTCTAGATTTTTAATCTTTGCTTTTTGATATTTGTTATCAATTTTGGACCTTTAAGAATCCAATCTTCAGTACCCATTGTTACATAGGAGTGTGATTACTGGCTTGATTATTCTCTGCCCCTTTTGACTCTCCTTTTTCTCCCCCAGGTCACCTCTATCTCCTCCCTCCCCATTCTCTTCTCTACCCAACTCTGTGAATCTGTTTGTCTGTTCTGGGCTATGGAGAATACTTAGGGAACTGATTACTGGCTAGATCTGTCTCTATACTTTTGACTCCCCCTTTTCTCCTCCTGGTCACCTCTATCCATTCCTACCTCTTCTCTTCTCTATGCAAATCCATGAACCTCTCTAGGGTTCCAGACTGTGGAGAGTACATAGGGACGTGATTACTGGTTAGCTTGCTCTCTCCCCTTTTGATACCCCCTCTTCTCCTCCTGGTCACCTTTCTCTCCCTCCTCCCCCTTCTCTTCTCCATGTAATTCTGAACCCCTCTGGGTGTCCCTCACTGTGGAGAATCTTTTCACCATTAACTTGGATGTTTTATCATCAGTGCTGTATGGTTGGAGAAGTTTGAGGCTACTGTAAGAATTAGACTGAAAACCAGAGGCAGGAGTCTTAATTCCAAAACCTGAGAACTCCTGACTCCAGGGAATATTAATCGATAAGAGCTCATCCAAAAGCCTCCATACCTACACTGAAACCAAGCACCACCTAAGAGCCATCAAGTTCCAGAGCAAGACATACCATGCAAACTCTCCAGCAATGCAGGAACATAGCCCTGAGTTTCAATATACAGGCTGCCCAAAGTCATGCCAAACCCATAGACATCTCAAAACTCAGTAATGGACACTTCATTGCATGCCAGGGAGAAGAAATCCAGCTCCAACCACCAGAACTCTGAGGCAAGTGTCCCTAACCAGGAAACCTTGACAAGCCACCCATCCAACCTCACCCATGGCAAGGAACCTCCACAATAAATAGGGACCATAAACTGCCAGAATACAGAAAGGCAACCCCAAACACAAAAATCTAAACAAGATGAAAAGGCAGAGGAAAAAAAAAAAAGAGGAGGAGATAGGGAGTCTACCTGAAAAAGAATTCAGAATAATGATAGTAAAAATGATCCAAAATCTTGAAAACAAAACGGAGTTACAGATACATAGGATGGAGACAAGGATTGAGAAGATGCAAGAAATGTTTAACAAGGACCTAGAAGAAATAAAAAAGAGTCAATCAATAATGAATAATGCAATAAATGAGATCAAAAACACTCTAGAGGGAACCAACAGTAGAATAATCAAGGAAGAAGCTAGGATAAGTGAGGTAGAATATAGAATGGTAGAAATAAATGAAGCAGAAAGGTAAAAAGAATTAAAGGAAATGAGGACAACCTCAGGGACATCTGGGACAATGTTAAACGTCTTAACATTCGAATCATAGGAATCCCAGAAGAAGAAGACAAAAAGAAAGGCCATGAGAAAATACTTGAGGAGATAATAGCTGAAAATGTCCCTAAAATGGGGAAGGAAATAGTCACCCAAGTCCAAGAAACCCAGAGAGTCCCAAACAGGATAAACCCAAGACACATATTAATCAAATTAACAAAGATCAAACAAAAAGAACAAATATTAATGCAGCAAGGGAAAAACAATGAATAACACGCAAGGGGATTCCCATAAGGATAACAGCTGATCTTTCAATAGAAACTCTTCAGGCCAGAAGGGAATGGAAAGACATATTTAAAGTGATGCAAGGGAAAAACCTACAACCCAGATTACTGTACCCAGCAAGGATCTCATTCAAATATGAAGGAGAAATTAAAAGATTTACAGACAAGCAAAAGCTGAGAGAATACAGCACCACCAAACCAGCGCTTCAACAAATGGTAACAAATCTTCTCTAGACAAGAAACACAGAAAGGGTGTATAAACTCGAACCCAAAACAACAAAGTAAATGGTAACAGGATCATACTGATCAATAATTACCTTAAATGTAAATGGGTTGAATGTACCAACCAAAAGACAAAGACTGGCTGAATGGATACAAAAGCAAGACCCCTATATATGCTGCCTATAAGAAACCCACCTCAAAACAAGGGACACGTACAGACTGAAAGTGAAGGGCTGGAGAAAGATATTCCAACAAGTAGAGACCAAAAAAAGAAGCAGGACTAGCAATACTCATGTCAGATAAAATAGACTTTAAAATAAAAGCTGTGAAAAGAGACAAAGAAGGACACTACATAATGATCAAAGGATCAATCCAAGAAGAAGATGTAGCAATTATAAATATATGTGCACCCAACATAGGAGCACAGCAATATGTAAGGCAAATGCTAACAAGTATGAAAGGAGAGATTAACAATAACACAATAATAGTGGGAAACTTTAATACCCCACTCACACCTTTGGATAGATCAACTAAACAGAAAATTAACAAGGAAACACAAACTTTCAATGATATCATGGACCAGTTAGACCTAATTGATATCTATAAGACATTTTACCCCATAACAATGAATTTCACCATTTCCCCAAGTGCATATGGAACCTTCTCCAGGATAGATCATATCCTGGGCCATAAATCTAGCCTTGGTAAATTCAAAAAAGTTGGAATCATTTCAAGCATCTTTTCTGACCACAGTGCAGTAAGATTAGATGTCAATTACAGGAGAAAAACTATTAAAAACTCCAACATATGGAGACTGAACAACACGCTGCTGAATAACCAACAAATCACAGAAGAAATCAAAAAAGAAATCAAAATATGCATAGAAACGAATGAAAATGAAAACACAACAACCCCAAACCTATGGGACACTGTAAAAGCAGTACTAAGGGGGAGGTTCATAGCAATACAGGCTTACCTCAGGAAACAAGAAAAAAGTCAAATAAATAAGCTAATGCAAAGAGTCGGACACAACTGAGCGACTGAACTGAACTGAACTGACACCTAAGGCAAATAAAAAAGGAAAAAACGAAGAACCTCAGGGTTAGTAGAAGGAAAGAAATCTTAAATATTAGGGCAGAAATAAATGCAAAAGAAAAAAAAAAGAGAGACCGTAGCAAAAACCAACAAAGCTAAAAGCTGCTTCTTTGAGAAGATAAATAAAATTGACAAACATTTAACCAGAAACATCAAGAAACAAAGCGAGAAAAATCAAATCAACAAAATTAGAAATGAAAATGGAGAGATAAAAACAGACAACACAGAAATACAAAGGATCATAAGAGACTACTATCAGCAACTATAGGCCAATAAAATGGACAACTTGGAAGAAATGGACACATTCTTAGAAAAGTATAATTTTCCAAAACTGAACCAGGAAGAAATAGAAAATCTTAACAGACCCATGATAAGCATAGAAATCGAAACTGTAATCAGAAATGTTCCAGCAAACAAAAGCCCAGGACCAGACGGCTTCACAGATGAGTCCTACCAAAAATTGAGAGAAGAGCTAACACCTATAATATTCAAACTCTTCCAGAAAATTGCAGAGGAAGGTAAACTTCCAAACTCATTCTATGAGGCCAACAAATCCCTAAAACCAAAACCAGACAAAGATGCCACAAAAAAAGAAAACTACAGGCCAATATCACTGATGAACATAGATGCAAAAATCCTTCACAACATTCCAGCAAACAGAATCCAACAACGTATTAAAAAGATCATACATAATGACCAAGTGGGCTTTATCCCAGGGATGCAAGGATTCTTCAATATCCACAAATCAATCAACGTAATCCACCACATTAACAAATTGAAAGATAAAAACCATATGATTATCTCAATAGATGTAGAGAAAGCCTTTGACAAAATTCAACATCCATTTATGATAAAATCCCTCCAGAAAGCAGGCATAGAAGGAACATACCTCAACATAATGAAAGCTATGACAAACCCACAGCAAACATTAATCTTAATGGTGAGAAATTGAAAGCATTTCTCCTAAAGTCAGGAACAAGACAAGGGTGCCCACTCTTACCACTACTATTCAACATAGTTTTGGAAGTTTTGGCCACAGCCATCAGAGCAGAAAAAAAATAAAAGGAATCCAGATTGGAAAAGAAGAAGTAAAAGTCTCATTGTTTGCAGACGACATAATCCTCTACATAGAAAACCCTAAAGACTCCACCAGAAAATTACCAGAGCTAATCAGTGAGTACAGTAAAGTTGCAGAATATAAAATTAACACACAGAAACCCCTTGCATTCCTATACACTAACAATGAGAAAACAGAAAGAGAAATTAAGGAAACAATTCCATTCACCATTGCAACGAAAAGAATAAAACACTTAGGGATACATCTACCTAAAGAAACAAAAGACCTATATATAGAAAACTATTAAACACTGATAAAAGAAATCAAAGAGGACACAAACAGATGGAGAAACATACCGTGTTCATGGATTGGAAGAATCAATATAGTGAAAATGAGTATACTACCCAAAGCAAACTATAGATTCAATGCAATCCCTATCAAGTTACCAATGGTATTTTTCACAGAACTAAAATAAATAATTTCACAATTTGTATGGAAAAACAAGAAAACTCGAATATCCAAAGCAATCTTGAGAAAGAAGAATAGAACTGGAAGAATCAACCTGCCTTACTTCAGACTATGCTACAAAGCTACAGTCATCAAGACAGTATGGTACTGGCACAAAGACAGAAATATAGATCAATGGAACAAAATAGAAAGTCCAGAGATAAATGCACGCACCTATGGACACCTTATCTTTGACAAAGGAGGCAAGAATAGACAATGGAGAAAAGACAATCTCTTTAACAAGTGGAGCTGGATAAACTCGTCAACCTCTTGTAAAAGAATAAAACTAGAACACTTTCTAACTCCATACACAAAAATAAACTCAAAATGGATTCAATATCTAAATGCAAGACAAGAAACTATAAAACTCCTAGAGGAAAACATAGGCCAAACACTCTCTGACATAAATCACAGCAGGATCTTCTATGGCCCACCACCCAGAGTAATGGAAACAAAAGCAAAAATAAACAAATGGGACCTAATTAAACTTAAAAGCTTTTGCACAATGAAGGAAACTATAAGCAAGGTGAAAAGACAGCCTTCAGAATGGGAGAAAATAATAGCATATGAAGCAACTGACAAAGAATTAATCTCAAAAATATACAATCAACTCCTGCAGCTCAATTCCAGAAAAATAAATGACCCAATTAAAAAAAAGGGCCAAAGAACTAAACAGACGTTTCTCCAAAGAAGACATACAAGTGGCTAACACACACATGAAAAGATGCTCAACATCACTCATTATCAGAGAAATGTAAATCAAAATCACAATGAGGTACCATTTCATGCCAGTCAGAATGGCTGCTATCCAAAAGTCTACAAACATTAAATGCAGGAGAGGGTGTGAAGAAAAGGGAACCCTCTTACACTGTTGGTGGGAATGCAAACTAGTACAGTCACTATGGAGAACAGTGTGGAGATTCCTTAACAAACTGGAAATAGAACTGCCATATGACCCAGCGATCCCACTGCTGGGCATACACACTGATGAAACCAGAATTGAAAGAGACATGTGTACCCCAGTGTTCATCACAGCACTATTTATAATAGCCAGGACATGGAAACAACCTAGATGTCCATCAGCAGATGAATGGGTAAGAAAGCTGTGGTACATATACATAATGGAATATTACTCAGCCATTAAAAAGAATACATTTGAATCAGTTCTAATGAGGTGGATTCAACTGGATCCTCTTATACAGCATGAAGTAAGCCAGAAAGGAAAACAGCAATATAGTATACTAACACTTATATATGGAATTTAGAAAGATGGTAATGATAACCCTATATGCGAGACAGCAAAAGAGACACAGATGTATAAACAGTCTTTTGGCCTCTGAGGGGGAAGGCGTAGGTAGGATGATTTGAGAGAATAGCATTGAAATATGTATATTATCATATGTGAAACAGATCAACACTCCAGGTTTGATGCATGAAGCAGGGTGCTCATGGCTGATTCACTGGAGTGACCCAGAAGCATGGGATGGGGAGGGAGGTGGGAGGGGGGTTCAGGATGGGGAACACATGTACACCCGTGGAGGACTCATGTCAATGTATGGCAAAACCACTGCAATATTGTAAAGTAATTAGCATCCAATTAAAATAAATTAAAAAAAATTTTTTTTGAAGAACCTCCCCACAGTTTTCCATAGCGACAGTATCATTTTGCACTTGCCACCAACTGTGTGCAAGTACCAATTTCTTGAAAAGCTTACCAAGATTTACTAGCTTTGATTCCTTTTCTGAAAATGGAACACTATTCAGCCTTGAGAAGGAAGGAAATTCAAGAGACAACAACATGGGTGAACCTTGAGCACATTATATTAAGTAAAAATAAACTAGTCACAGAAGGACAAATACTGTGTGATTTTCAGTAGAAGTTCAGTTCAGTTCAGTCACTCAGTTCTGTCCGACTCTTTGCAAAACCAAGGACTGTAGCAGGCCTGGCGTCCCTGTCTATCACCAACTCTCAGAGTATACTCAAACTCATGTCCATTGAGTCGGTGATGCCATCCAACCATCTCATCCTCTGTCATCCCCTTCTTCTTGCACATTCAATCTTTCCCACCATCAGGGTCTTTTCCAATGAGTCAGTTCTTCCAATTAGGTGGTCAACGTTTTGGAGTTTCAGCATCAACAACAGTCCTTTCAATTAATATTCAGGACTGATTTCATTTAGAATGGACTGATTGGAACTCCTTGCAGTCCAAGACACTCTCAAGATTCTTTCCAACGGCACAATTCAAAAGCACCAATTTTTCCACACTCAAGTTTCTTTGTAGTCCAACTCTTACATCCATACATGAATACTGTAAAAAACATAGCTTTGACTACATGGACCTTTGTGGACAAAGTAATGTCTCTGCTTTTTAATGTATTGTCTAGGTTGGTCATAGCTTTTCTTCCAAGGAGCGAGCATCTTTTAATTTCATGGCTGCAGCCACCATCTGTAGTGATTTTGGAGCCCCCAAAAATAAAGTCTGCCACTGTTTCCCCATCTATTTACCATGAAGTGATGGGACCAGATGCCATGATTTTAGTTTTCTGAATGTTGAGTTTTAAGCCAACTTTTTCACTCTCCTCATTCACTTTCATCAAGAGGCTCTTTAGTTCTTCACTTTCTTCCATAAGGATGTTGTCACCTGCATATCTGAGGTTATTGATATTTTTCCCAGCAATCTTAACTCCAGCTGTGCTTCATCCAGCCCAGCATTTCTCATGCTGTACTCTGTATATAAGTTAAATAAGCAGGGTAACAATATACAGCCTTGATGTATTCCTTTCCCAATTTGGAATCAATCTGCTGTTCCATGTCCAGTTCTAACGCTTGCTTCTTGACCTGCATACAGATTTCTCAAGAGGCAGGTCAGGTGGTCTGGTATTCCCATCTCTTTCAGAATTTTCCACAGTTTGTTGTGATTCACACAGTCAAAGACTTTGGAATAGTCAATAAAGCAGAAGTAGATGTTTTTACTGGAACTGTCTTGCTTTTTCCATGATCCAACGGATGTTGGCAATTTGATCTCAGCTTCCTCTGCCTTTTCTAAATCCAGCTTGAACATCTGGAAATTCAAATTCATGCACTGTTGAAGTCTGGCTTGGAGAATTTTGAGCATTACTTTACTAATGTGTGAGATGAGTGCAATTGTGCAGTAGCTTGAGCATTCTTTGGCATTGCCTTTCTTTGGGATTGGAATGAAAACTGACCTTTTCCAGTCCTGTGGCCACTGCTGAGTTTTCCAAATTTGCTGGCATATTGAGTTCAGCACTTTCTCAGCATAATCTTTTAGGATTTGAAATAATTCAACTGGAATTCCATCACATCCATTAGCTTTGTTCATAGTGATGCTTCCTAAGGCCCACTTGACTTCGCATTCCAGGATGTCTGGCTCTAGGTGAATGATCACACCATCGTGATTATCTGGGTCATGAAGGTCTTTTTTTGTATAGTTCTTCTGTGTATTTTTACCACCTCTTAATGTGTTCTGCTTCTGTTAGGTCTGTACCATTTCTCTCATTTATTGAGCCCATCTTTGCATGAAATGTTCCCTTGGTATCTCTAATTTTCTTGTGGAGATTTCTAGGTTTTCCCATTTTATTGTTTTCCTCTATTTCCTTGCAGTGATCACTAGGAAGGGTGTCTTATCTCTCCTTCTACTCTTTGGAACTCTGCATTCAAATGGGAATATCTTTCCTTTTCTCCTTTGCCTTTTGCATCTTTTCTTTTCACAGCTATTTGTAACGCCTCCTCAGACAACCATTTTGCCCTTTTGCATTTGTTTTTCTTGGGGATGGTCTTGATCCCTGCCTCCTGTACAATGTCATGAAACTCTGTCCATAATTCTTCAGGCACTCTATCAGATTTAATCCCTTGAATCTATGTCTCACTACCACTGTAAAATCGTAAGGGATTTGATTTAGGTCATACCTGAATGGTCTAGTGGTTTTCCCTACTTTCTTCAATTTAAGTCTGAATTTGGCAATAAGGAGTTCATGATCTGAGCCATAGTCAGCTCCCAGTTTTGATTTTGCTAACTGTATAGAGCTTCTTCATCTTTGGCTACAAAGAATATAATCAATCTGATTTCAGTATTGATTATTTGTTAATGTCCATATGTAGAGTCTTCTCTTGTATTGTTAGAAGAGGGTGTTTCCTATGACCAGTGCATTCTCTTGGCAAAACTCTGTTAGCGTTTTCCCTGCTTCATTCTGTACTCCAAGGCCAAATTTGCCTGTTACTCCAGGTGTTTCTTGACTTCTTACTTTTGCATTCCAGTCCCCAATAATGAAAAGGACATCTTTTTAGGGTGTTAGTTCTAAAAGGTCTTGTAGGTCTTCACAGAACCATTCAACTTCAGCTTCTTCAGCATTACTGGTCAGGTGATAGACTTGGATTACTGTGATATTGAATGGTTTGCCTTGGAAATGAACAGAGATCATTCTGTCGTTTTTGAGATTGTACCCAACTACTGCATTTTGGACTCTTTTGTTGACTATAATGCCTACTCCATTTCTTCTAAGGGATTCTTACCCACAGTAGCAGATATAATGTTCATCTCAGTTAAATTCACCCATTCCAATCCATTTTAGTTCACCAATTCCTAAAATGTTGACATTCACACTTGCCATTTCCTGTTTGACCAGTTCCAATTTGCCTTGATTCATGGACCTAACATTCCAGGTGCCTATGCAATATTGCTTTTTGCAGCATCAGACTTTACTTCCGTCACCAGTCACATCCACTACTGGGTGCTGTTTTTGCTTTGGCTCCATCTCTTCAGTGTTTCTGGAGTTATTTCTCCACTGATCTCCAGAAGCATATTGAGCACCTGCCGACCTGGGGATTTCATCTTTCAGTGTCCTATCTTTTTGCCTTTTCATACTTTTCATGGGGTTCTCAAGGCAAGAATACTGAAGTGGTTTCCCATTCCCTTCTCCAGTGAACCACATGTTGTCAGAACTCTCTTCCATGACCCATCCATCTTCAGTTCAGTTCAGTTCAGTCGCTCAGTCATGTCCGACTCTTTGTGACCCCATGAATCACAGAACACCAGGCCTCCCTGTCCATCACCAACTCCCGGAGTTTACTCAAACTCATGCCCATTGAGTCAGTGATGCCATCCAGTCATCTCATCCCCTGTTGTCCCCTTCTCCTCCTGCCCCCAATCCCTCCCAGCATCAGGGTCTTTTCTAATGAGTCAACTCTTCGCATATGGTGGCCAAAGTATTGGAATTTCAGCATGAGCATCAGTCCTTCCAATGAACACCCAAGACTGACCTCCTTCAGGATGGACTGGTTGGATCTCCTTGCAGTCCAAGGGACTCTCAAGAGTCTTCTCCAACACCACAGTTCAAAAGCATCAATTTTTCGGCTCTCAGCTTTCTTCACAGTCCAACTCTCACATCCATACATGACCACTGGAAAAACCATAGCCTTGACTAGATGGAACTTTGTTGGCAAAGTAATGTCTCTGCTTTTTAATATGCTATCTAGGTTGGTCATAACTTTCCTTCCAAGGAGTAAGCATCTTTTAATTTCATGGCTGCAGTCACCATCTGAAGTGATTTTGGAGTCCAAAAAAAATAAAGTCTGATACCGTTTCCACTGTCTCCCCATCTATTTCCCATGAGGCAATGAGACCAGATGCCATGATCTTAGTTTTCTGAATGTTAAGCTTTAAGCCAACTTTTCCCCTCTCCTCTTTCACTTTCATCAAGATGCTTTTTAGTTCCTCTTCACTTTCTGCCATAAGGGTGGTGTCATCTGCATATCTGAAGTTACTGATACTTCTCCCAGCAATCTTGATTCCAGCTTGTGCTTCTTCCAGCCCAGTGTTTCACATGATGTACTCTGCATATAAGTTAAATAAGCAGAGTGACAATATACAGCCTTGATGTACTCCTTTTCCTATTTGGAACCAGTCTGTTGTTCCATGTCCAGTTCTAACTGTTGATTCCTGACCTGCATACAGGTTTCTCAAGAGGTGGGTCAGGTGGTCTGGTATTCCCATCTCTTTCAGAATTTTCCACAGTTTATTGTGATCCACACAGTCGAATGCTTTGGCATAGACAGTAAAGCAGAAATAGATGTTTTTCTGGAACTCTCTTGATTTTTCATTGATCCAGTGGTTATTGGCAATCTGATCTCTGGTTCCTCTGCCTTTTCTAAAACCAGCTTGAATATCTGGAAGTTTTCGGTTCACATATTGCTGAAGCCTGGCTTGGAGAATTTTGAGCATTACTTTACTAGCATGTGAGATGAGTGCAATTGTGTGGTAGTTTGAGCATTCTTTGGCATTGCCTTTCTTAGGGATTGGAATGAAAATGGACCTTTTTCAGTCCTGTGGCCACTGCTGAGTTTTCCAAATTTGTTGGCATATTGAGTGCAGCACTTTCACAGCATCATCTTTCAGGATTTGCAATAGCTCAATTGGAATTCCATCACATCCACTAGCTTTGTTCGCAGTGATGCTTTCTAAGGCCCACTTGACTTCGCATTCCAGGATGTCTGGCTCTAGGTGAGTGATGAAACCATTGTGATTATCTGGGTCGTGAAGATCTTTTTTGCACAGTTCTTCTGTGTATTTTTGCCACCTCTTCTTAATATCTTCTACTTCTGTTAAGTCCATACCATTTCTGTCCTTTATTGAGCCCATTTTTTTATGAAATGTTCCCTTGGTATCTCTAATTTTCTTAAAGAGATCTCTAGTCTTTCCCATTCTGTTGTTTTCCTCTATTTCTTTACATTGATCACTGAGGAAGGCTTTCTTATCTCTCCTGGCTATTCTTTGGAACTCTGCATTCAAATGGGAATATCTTTCCTTTTCTCCTTTGCTTTTAGCTTCTCTTCATTTCACAGTGATTTGTAAGGCCTCCTCAGACAACCATTTTGCCTTTTTGCATTTCTTTTCCATGCATGGCTCATAGTTTCATTGAGTTAGACAAGGCTGTGGTCCATGTGATCAGATTGGTTAGTTTTCTGTGACTGTGGTTTTCATTCTGTCTGCCCTCTGATGGAGAAGGATAAGAGGCTTATGGAAGCTTCATGATGGGAGAGACAGCCTGAGGGGAAATTAGGTCTTGTTCTGATGGGTGGAGCCATGCTCAGTAAATCTTTAATCCAATTTTCTCTTTATGGGTGGGGCTGTGTTCCCTCTGTGTTCCCTCCCTGTTATTTGCCTGGGGACAAACTATGGTGGAGGTAATGAAGTTAATGGCAACCTCCTTCAAAATGTCCCATGCACACACTGCTACACTCAGTGCCCCCAACCCTGCAGCAGGCCACCGCTGACCCACACCTCTGCCGGAGACTCCTGGACACTCACCGGCAAGTCTGAGTCAGTCTCTTGCAGTGTCATTTTCATTATATGGTGTATCAAAGTAGTCAAATTCATAGAGTCAAGCTGTAGAATGGTGGTTGCCCAGAAAGGGAGAAGTTATTAATCAGTGGGCATAAAGCTTCGGTCAACAAATTGAAATAGTCACAAATAAAATTTTAAATATGATTTAATTTAGTTTTAAAATAAAATAAATTACTTTTATTGAAGGCATCTCACCCCCTCCTAGTTATTCTCTCAAATATATTCTGAGATACAAGACTATTGAGACAGACGTGGATAAGTCTCACCAGTGCCAAGATAGTAACATCTAGTGAGTCCAAAGACCTGGGATCCATCACATATAATAAAACAGACTTTCACTGCTCCCTCTCATCTTCCCCATTATTACACTTCACTCAGGCATGTTGGATCCCCTTTCAGTGCTCCCAAAGACTCATGTTCTCTGTTGCCACTGGGACTTCTCATATATGCACACACAAACACACACATACAGAGAGAGGGGGGACCAGTGTATAATACTCATCATGAAAATACTCCCTAAATGACTAAATGAAGGAAGTGGAGTTGTTCTGATTACATTGGGATAGAGAGTGTCCAGAGTATCCCCTGTTATGGTTCTGAGAAATCTCCTGAGAGCACAATGGGATAGGCACCAAGATGAAAGTGAAAGTGAAGTTGCTCAGTTGTGTCCGACTCTTGGTGACCCCATGAACTGTAGCCTGCCAGGCTCTTCCGTCCATGGGATTCTGCAGGGAAGAATACTGGAGTGGGTTGCCATTTCCTTCTCCAGGAGATCTTCCCAACCTGGGGATCAAATCCAGGTTTCCCACACTGCAGGCAGACTCTTTACCATCTGAGCCACCAGGGGCTCCTGAGAAATCTCATGAGAGCACAATGGGATAGACACCAGAATAGGCACTATGATGCACCAGACTTATCCTGCAATGGATTTGTTAAAGGGAAGAGGAAAAAGCTAAGTACTAACACTGGACATCAGCAAAGAAATCCATGTATTTCATCACATTTCATTTTCATCCATTCACATTTCCCCAGAAGAGAAAAGAGGAGAGAGAATGTGAGCCCATGTGAAGGATGCATTGTGACCCTAGGATCCATCCTCTTTTCAGTTGGATCATTCACATTCCATCAGTGGTTTGCATTGTGTGAAGTGAGAGGATATTCCAATGCTATGGTCCCTGCTTGGTCCTCCGATTTCTCTCTGCCCATGGCCAGGCCTCTGCCCATGCCCTGTTACTTGCCACCACAAATCTAATCAGTGCCTATTTGAAGATCAAGGGAAAAACTTAAGGATGCACAGAAGATTTTCAAAGGATCAGACTTGAGAGCCTGGAATCCTTACCAGTTTAACCCTATCCCAGAGAGGATTCTTTCTCTGGATATTCAAAGAAGCACTGGTGATGTAATTGTGCTCTAAAGACACCTCGAGCCAACTACATTACTTCTGAGTGGATGCAGCCTGGTGAGAGTTTCGCATGGTGGAAAAAAAAAAAAAAGTGTTTTCATTTGTGTTTCAGTCTCCAGGACTGCTTTAGTAGTTGAAGATCAGAAACTAAAAGTGGACAGGCAGGCATTATCTGAGGTTGAGCTTTTTACAACTGTGAATGCTTGGAAAGGGCAAAATCAGATAGTTAGTGCAAGCCAGGGTCTTAAAGATAATGCCTTTACATTCAAACATCTTTCCCCTGAGACTAACTTAGGGCCAGTGCTGAAAAATGCTCATTTTTTAATAGTAATCTTCCTGGCTGCCCTCAAGAGCATTTTATAAAGTGTTTTATATGTACTGGAAATCAGAAGTGGGATTCTGAGTGCAATGTTGGATACATTAAAAGCAGTGATCACTCCATTAAAAGGCCTCACTCACGAGTGTGACCTGTCTACCCTGCCATCGAGGTTAGGTCCCAAAAGCAGGAGTAGTCTCAGCAGTACATGGCTTTATTCTTTCAGGCACCTGACATACTCCAGCTAAGAGACAATATCATCTCTGGCTCTGAAACTCTTTTGAGATAGATGTTACTGTAATATTGGATTTCCCTCATTATATAATATAACCCCCTTATTTATTCATCAGCAACTATTTTTTTTTCTTCTCTCCATTTATACCCAGACTTTTCCACCTAATGTCCCAAACTTAAGAGACTCTGTGCTGGCAGCAATAGTAGTTTAGCAAGTAATAGAAAGCAATAGCAAGCAGCAATACTAGTCTAGAGAGTTCCTCCTCCACAGTCCACTCCTGTTCACATAG
The DNA here is from genome assembly GCF_033118175.1 of Dama dama. NCBI lineage: Eukaryota > Metazoa > Chordata > Mammalia > Artiodactyla > Cervidae > Dama > Dama dama. The sequence goes on along the minus strand of NC_083714.1, from coordinate 50,419,036 downwards.
AGTAACATTACACAGGTTACACAGATGCAACTAGTGGGCTATTTTTACCACCAGGCTGAATTATTGTTAGTCCCAATTTGGCAGATGGGATGAAGGCACAACCCGCCCCATCAGGCCCTTAGGAATTGTGTCTAAAGGTCAGACACGTGTGTATTGCTGAGACCACTCCTCTTCTGGAACCTGACCAGATTAAATAGAAATGTACAGACCTGAGTGGCTTCATCTTGGGAGACATTTTCATAAGATGTGATGATGGATTGGAGAGTTATTAATGACTGAGTGAGAATCTAGGAAGGTGTCACTATCTTGACTTACATGATTGTTGGATGGTAAGAGGTCATCCTTGTTTCCAGACCTTGTGTGACAGCTGCAGCCCTGGTGCTATAACCATAGCACCAAGTAAGGAGAAAAGAAAAAAACTACAGTGATGCAGGGAAGGATGTACACACACCTTCCTCACATCGTCTTCCCCAGATCCACTAGGAAGATGGAAACCTCTCCAGTGGGGACTGTCCTTTAGCCTCACTCTTATTCATGTTGAATGTGAGTACACACTCATGAAGGCCTGTAACCCAGTCCTTCATGCCTTGATTTCTCCCCCATTTTAGACAACCAACGTTTCAACTGCCCGTTCCCATTCTCCACCAAACTATTACTCTCTGAGGAGATCTCTCTGCCAATCACTGGACATTATCAGCTGTAAGGTGATGTCCTTGCTCTGAAGAAATGACACTCTGCTCTCCAAACTGGTGCACTATCTTCTGGTTCTTTTAGGACACTCAGAGCATCTGCATCTACCACCTGTAACCTCATCGAGGGTCTCTGTCTATTCCTGGCAGGACTCATTTGCAGCCCCCAGGGCCACCAGCCACAGTCTGACTGTAGAGCCATCTGCAGTCTCTGTCTGCTGCTGGCACACACAACGGTCCTTATTGGTAGGTTCTGCCTCAGAGGCTGCAAGAGGACTATGTCTAGATTCAGTCTGTCTGTCTGCACATTGCTGCCAACCCCTGGTGTCCACTTATCTCATGGACCCAGGTAGCTAACTTAAGTGAGCACACGGGAATATCTGCTTGTGAATTCCAATCACCTTCCTAACCTGAAGGGGGTGCTTCTGATGGGCCTTGACTTTCCTACTTTGATGCAGCCCTCCGATTTCCATAGGACTCTGCCTCACACAGGCAATCATGTAATCGGCCAGGTTTCTACCGCCCTCCTGCTTGACCACAGGGCCAGGCCACTGGCCACTGCCCAGGAGTCAGTAAAGAGCCAAACACAGGGGCTTTTTTTTTTTTTTTTAATCACTTTTCAGTTCTTCCATCACTGCTGGGAAAATAGCATGCAATTCAGCCCACTGAGATGACTGATTTCATTTTACCTTCTATTGGAGTGGAGGCCTCTGAAACAGGATGTCATCCATTCACCATGGAACTGCAGTCCACAAACTGAACAGCTCTCTGTCAAGACCTCTTTACTGGGCACTATTCAAGTGCTGATAGAATTCGGCAGCTCCTCCCTCAGTTCCAGTCAGTCCTGGCATAAAAGAGGCTCCCTGCTACTGAAAATCCCCTCCTTGCATTCCCCAGGCAGCAGATTCCATGGGTTAAGGGCTCAGTCCTACAATACTGCCTTCCCACCACTTCAGATACCAGTTTCAAGCCCAAGTTATCACCCTTACTTCTGACCAATCAGCTACAGACTGTAGGTTCCAATGATTCACCACCACCCTTGCCCCCGCAGGTTCAACTAATTTACTAAAGCAGCTCACAGAATTCAGAGAAAACATGTTGCTTACAAGACCCTCTGCCGCTGCTGCTAAGTCACTTCAGTCGTGTCCGACTCCGTGCGACCCCATAGACGTCAGCCCACCAGGCTCCCCCGTCCCTGGGATTCTCCAGGCAAGAACACTGGAGTGGGTTGCCATTTCCTTCTCCAATTCATTAAAGTGAAAAGTGAAAGTGAGGTCACTCTGTCGTGTCCAACTCTTAGCGACCCCATGGACCATGGCCTACAAGGCTCCTCCATCCATGGGATTTTCCAGGCAAGAGTACTGGAGTGGGGTGCCTTTGCCTTCTCCGTACAAGACCCTCAGTCAATCATAAAATGCTATAACTCAGACACAGCCAGATGAAAGGGAAGCTGAGGGCAGGGCCTGGGAAATGGAAGCAGGGTTTCCATGGCTTCTCCAGTTGCCCCCCTCACCTCCATGTGGTCACCAGCCCAGAAGCTCTCTGAACCCTGTCCTTTCAAGTTTTTATGGATACTTCTTTATATTCACATGATGGGCTAAATTACTGACCACTGGTAACTGAACTCAATCTACAACCCATCACTGCTTCCCAGAGGTGGGGGAGAAGGACTGAATGTTGCAACCCTCTAATCACTTGGTTAAGGCTCCGAACAAAAAGCCTCCTACACCTAAGGGCTTTCCAAGAGCTACCTCATTAACATAACAGACGACACCTTTATGGCTCTTCAGTTCAGTTTAGTCGCTCAGTCGTGTCCGACTCTTTGCAGCCGCATGGACTGCAGCACGCCAGGCCTCCCTGTCCATCACCAACACCTGGAGTTTACCCAAACTTATGTCCATTGAGTCAGTGATGCCATCCAACCATCTCATCTTCTGTTGTCCCCTTCTCCTCCTGCCTTCAATCTTTCCCAGCATCAGTGTCTTTTCAAATGAGTCAGTTCTTTGCATCAGGTGGCCAAAGTATTGGAGTTTCAGCTTCAGCATCAGTCCTTCCAATGAATATTCAAGACTGATTTCCTTTAGGATTGACTTGTTGGATCTCCTTGCTGTCCAAGGGACTCTCAAGAATCTTCTCCATCAATTTTTATGGCTCTTATCACAGGACATCCCAAGGGTTTTAGAATCTGAGAGCCAGGATCCATGAACAAAGACTATATATGAGGTTCAGGAGGGAGGGGACATGGGTGTACCTATGGCTGATTCTTGTTGATGTATGACAGAAAACCACAAAAGTCTGTAAAGCAATTATCCTTCCATTAAAAAACATTTTTTTAAAGGCTATATACAAGAAATATATTTTGGCCCCCAATGGTGGGAAAAATTGAAGGCAGGAGGAGAAGGGGACAACAGAGGATGAGACGGTTGGATGGCATCACCAACTCAATGGACATGAGCTTGAGCAAGCTCCTGGAGACAGTGAAGGACAGGGAAGCCTGGCGTGCTGCAGTCCATGGGGTCACAAAGAGTCGGACATGACTGAGTGACTGAAAAACAACAACAACAACAATATTTTGGTCACCTGAATGACCAAATGTATGTTTCTTATAAATCACAATATCACATCTGCTACCCAGAAGCCCCTGTATCCTCTCCAGATCATCACTGCCCTTGATGTTGTGGTGACTCAAGGATGAAAGATCAGATAAAACCAAGGAGGGTCTTGGAATGCAGGAATGGAAAAACCAGACCCTTATCATCCTTCCTTCCCCCGTGTTGTAACTATTAACGGGTTTCAGGTCCTCCTGAGCAGTATAACCTGTCTCACCTCCTACCCCATAGGGAGAAGTTATTTGCCATACTCTTCCCCACCTAGTATACATGCCTCATCCAATCAGCAAATGACCTGCAAGACCTCTATCCCATTCCTTGTACCCTGGATATTAAAGTGGACTAAGAAGCCCTGTTCATTGTTGGTTCTCCCTTGAGCTGGCCCACTGTTCTAATAGCATCTCCCATTCTAATAAACTTTATTTCCCTCTCATTCTGTCTCATGTCTGGAAATTCTTTTCCAGCCTGCGCCTGGACCATGACAGATGTCACTATCCTAAATTGTACAGTAACTAGTTCCCTGTTTTTCTATATGATTTAACCACATATATATGCAGTACCAAGTCTTTCAGTATAGTTTTCCATGGTTTTGAGTTTTCTATAAATGGAATCACCACGTGTTTCTTTTGGTCTTGCTTTTTTTTTTTTCTCTCAGCATAATGTTATAAGATTCATCTATACCATGTTTTGCTGTATTTAATTTGGTTTTTATTAATGTCCCACAGTTTACCTACACAATCTATTGATGGCCATTTGGTTTGTTTCTAGTTTTTCACAATTGGGAATCATGTTACGAGGACTGTGAGCATGTGTGGATTTAGGGAATATACATAGGAGTAGTCTTTCTGAGTCATAGTTGTACTTCATTTTCTACTTCTTAGAAAATGTCAAATTATTTTCCAAAGTAGTCCTATCAGTTTTTATTCTCATTAAAAGTGATATCTCATCTCCTTCGGTTTGAAGTCAGGATTTTCTCATAGCCTAACACATGGGCCTGGCCTCCTAAGTATTCCCTTGTGTTCCTAGTTGGCTAAGAATTTTTATCGTAAAAGAATGTTGAATTTTATCACATGGTTTATCTGCATCTATTGAGATGATCATATGATTTTCCCCCTTTAATGTACTGATGCAGTGAATAACACTGAGATTCTAATGGTAATCTTGTATTCCTGGGATATAGCCTACTTTGTCATGATGATTTATCCTATTTATATATTGCTGAATTCTATTTGCTAATATTTGGTTAAAGTTTTTATATCTATCACAACAAATGAGGTCAACCTCCATTTTTCCTTTCTTTTAATGTTTTTGTCCATCAGAATTAAGCTGGCCTCATGAAGTAAGTCTGGGACTATTCACTCATTTTGTGTTCTCTGGAAGGTTTTGTGCAAAACTGGAATTTTTTCTCACTTGAATATTTGGTAGGACTTGCCAGTGAAGTCATCTGGGTCTGAAGTTTTCTTTGTGGGAAGGCTCCTGATTAGTGATTCAATTCTTTGGTTTATAACTCTTGTCAAATCAGTTTGGGTATGTTATGTTTTCTAGGAATTCATCCATTTTATCTACACTTTCTAACTTATCAACATCCAATTCCTCATAATAATGTATTATTCTCTAATTATCTGAGGCATCTTTAGTGACATATTTTTCATAGCCAATCATATTATTTTGCAGGACAGGTCTAAAAAGATATATGATTTCCATTTGTAAAAAAAACTATTATTCTGATAACTGAATTCTTTCTAAATTTATCTTACTTTTATTTATTTTTAGAGTACATTTTACTTTTAAATATTTTGATACTTGTTTCAATTCTAAGGGTAAGTGTTTTTGAAGTTACTAAAATCCAGTGATTCTCCCAAGTAAGATGGGAAATGATAAGCAATTTATCACCAGTTTCATGGGATTACTTGAAATAATATTTTTTAATTTATTTTTTGCCAATCATTGTTTTTCATACCATTTTCCCAGTCTTCTTTTCGACCTTCTGTTCCCTCTTACAAATTTTTCTCTGGTCACTAACCTATGAACATATCACACTTTTTAAAACTCTGGTCCATGCTTCTGCCCTTCCTGCTACCTGGAAGGCTTTTCCTCACCTATCTCCATCTAGCAGAGTCCTAACCATCCTTACATAGGCAACTAACCATGAGATGAGAGAATTTCACTCTCCTTCCTACAGTCCCTGTATCCTCCTCAAAGAACAATGATGCAGTATGCTCTCTGACGTGAATTCAGAGAGGCAGCACTATACAGGAAGGTAGAATGGGAGGATGGAAATGAGCAGGAGGAATGTGGAGATTTGGGAGATGTTCCCAGTCCTTAACAGAACTACAGAAAAATTCCATCTTTTCTAGACTTTTTTTCCTCTGCAGGTATCTCAAGGCAATCTTTCTCTGGGAGAACACTGTCTCCCCATGATACTGATGTAAGGATTTGAAGGTACCAGTTATTTGTTCTCATAGTACCTGAACATCTTGCTGTTTTGGAAAGTTTTGATGCACAAGCAATATCAACATCTGTTTCAAGGATCTCTGCTGGAATTGCAGCTTCACACAGCCAAATTGCCTATGCTGCCATCAAGGAAATGGCTATTTATTTTATGCAGCCATCTGGGCTCTAGCTAAGATGTTTTGTCATTTGTGGTCTTGTTTTCTGGCTTTTCTTTTAAGGATAAAAATTTGATGACTTCATAAGCAATTTCATACATATACATATATATGTATATACATGAAATCAAACATAAATGGTGCCCAAGTTCTTTACCATGTCACTGTGGTGATAACTATTCCAGTTCAGCATCCTCTCTTCCCTTCCCCTCCCCCAGCTGCTGTTATTTGGCTCTCCAGCATTTACACTTTGGTGGAAAACAAGTTAATAAACTCCACAGGACCCATATGCAATTGTCTAAAGACTTTCCACGGGACTGACTTCCTCTGAAAAGAGGCAGACTATTTGGAGACTCAACATGCTACCAAATGGTATTCTCCCCTACCTTCCTACCTCCCAACAATCTATCAAGGAAATGGTTTGTCTTATCACTTTAACAAGCATTCTCATAATCTCAAACATTGGAAACATTTCTTCATTTTTTATGGTGGCTTCTCAAGAGGAATATCACAAATGACTTGTGGTCTAGAGCAGCAGTCTCCAACCTTTGTGGCGCCAGGGACCAATTTTGTGGAAGATAATTTTTCCCCGGACTGGGGTAGGGGGAGGTGATTTCATAATGATTCAAGTGCATTACATTTATTGTGCACACACTTTATTTCTGATCTAATGCCACTGCTGATTTGATGGGAGGTACTGGTCTGTGACCCAGACATTGGGAACCCTTGGTCTAGACTGTAGTTTCAGTGACTACCACTGTAGGGAAAACTGGGGGGTGGAGTGAGTGATCTGAAAACAACCAATTTATCTATTAAAATGCTATATCTTCCCTTTTATTGAACTCAATTTACTCAGGATCATGACTTTTATAAAGTCTTCCAAGAATTCTTATTTGAAAAATAAAAATACATGATACTCCCATTGACAACACATTGCTTCTCATATTCCTGGCAATCTCACTTATTCAGAATGGAGCCATAAATAGGAAGAACTTTGAGAGACCTATAAGCTGCCCAAATAAATGTTGCAGAGTTCACACCCCAAAGCTTATGGACTATTCATAGAAGAGTACTTCACCCACACTCTATGTGTGTAATGTACTCTTACATTACACACAATTATATCTGGTTTTCCAGCCCATTGCAGATTAGGATCAGCCAATTAGAATGGAGAGAGGAGCTGCCAAGGGAGAGATAGAAATATTATCAATAGAAAACACAAAACTAAAAATTCCCAGCAGTTCTAGGGCATTTAGAATTGGGCACAAAGCTCTTTACACTTCCATACCAATGAGAGCACACTGTGTTACAACTCAGTGCAATCATCGATGTTCAGAATGATAACTTGGAGTCACCGAAAAAATGCATTATGTTCAGGATTCTCTCTGTAGGAGAGCAGAGTGTGAAATATATTTTAGGGAGATTGCCATCCAAAATGATTAACATTTTAAAAGGTAAATTTCAGCAATAGAGAATGGATTATTGAAGTCACCTTCTACCTAGTCTTCTGTGTCCAGTCTCTCCTCCCAGCCCCCAACTACCCACCTCCATCAAGTCATCCTTTAGGTTACTACAAGATTCATTTTCCTAAAGTAATGCACTGTGCTAAGTCACTTCAGTCATGGCCGATTCTTTGCGACCCCATGGACTGTAGCCCACCAGGCTCCTCTGTCCACAGAATTCTCCAGGCAAGAATACTTGGGTGGATTGACATTTCCTCTTCCAGGGGATCTTCTTGACCCAGGGATCGAACCCAGGTCTCCTGTGGCTCCTGAATTGCAGGTGAGTTCTTTACCACTGAGCCACCAGGGACACCTTCCTAAAGCAATAGCTCTAATCAAATCACTTCCACATTCAGGAATCGTCAATGCTTCCTCTCCACCAATAAAATCAACAAAACAAAACATCAACTTATCATTTAAACACCTTCCACAGTGCACCCCAATCTACCTTTCCAGCTTTATCTACCACGATTCCTTCCAAATATACTGCTCTCCAGCTCAGTAGTTCTCAAAGTGTGGTCTTTGGACCAGCAGCACCTGGGAAGGTATTAAAATGCACATTATTGGAGCCCACCACAGAAGCACTGAGTCAAAACTCTAGGAGTGGAGCCCAGAAAACTGGGTTTTAAGACGTCTTTCAGGTGGTCCTGCTGCAACTCAAGTCTGTGAAGCACTAATCTAACCTAGCTGAACTAGCTGTTACATAATGATACTTCTGCCTCTGTGGTTCCCTCATGATGTTTCCTTTGGAATTCCTCTTGCCTTTTCCCCTTATAAACTCTTACATATTCTTGAAAAATATCTCTAATGATATATCCTTTCAGTTCAGTTCAGTTCAGTTGCTCAGCCACGTCCGACTCTTTGCAACCTCATGGACTGCAGCATGCCAGGCTTCCCTGTCCATCACCAACTAACGGAGCTTACTCAAACTCAAATGTCCATCAAGTCGATGATGCCATCCAACCATCTCATCCTCTGCCGTCCCCTTTTCTCCTGCCTTCAATCCTTCCCAGCATCAGGGTCTTTTCCAATGAGTCAGTTCTTCACATCAGGTGGCCAAAGTATTGTCGTTTCAGCTTCAACATCAGTCCTTCCAATGAGTACTCAAGACTGATTTCCTTTAGGACTGACTAGTTTGATCTCCTAGCAGTCCTTGAGACTCTCATATCTTTTAAGGAGTATCCTATATTCTACCCAATTAAATGCAAATTCTTTCTTCTACAAAACCTCACAAAAAGTTACTTGCAATCCATTCAATTCACTTATTCATTTTTTTCATTCATTCAACTGATAATTCACTGAAGTTGGCTATGTACCAGGCACAGGGCTCAGGGGTACAGATACAAATAAACAGAAAATTACACCATGGTATTCTGTGCTGGTAAGTATGAGAACATAGAAAGGGGATATCTCTCCCAGATATGGAAGCTTGATAATACTTCTTACAAAAAGTGTCATCTGAGCTGAGTATGAGGAAGATAAATAGAAGTAATCAGCAGGGAAAATATTTTTAAAAGAATATGCAACAGGTAATCAAGACTTGTTTTAAGTAAAAATTCATATATGATATAGAGTCAAGTTGAGTTGTGTGAGTAAATATCATTAGTAGAATGTCAAGGTCTCTTTGGGGACCTTTTCTTCCATCCAAGAGCAACATTTATTTCAAAGATATAGCCAACTCAATTATCTCCAAAGGATGCCACTCATATAGCTGGTGTCTTGGAGAGTCCCGTTCCCTAAAATCTTTAGAGATTAACTCACAGGTGGTTTCTTTCTAAATTCTGCAGCCAGAATTCCTACCTCAAGCCAGCATAAACTATTGCTAGAACCATATTTTATTGTTGTTTTGACCACCAAAGTCCCCAACTACTTCCTCACCAACCTCTCCATCAAATGTCAAATCTCTCATTAAAAGTGTCAAGGCTACCACAGAAATTTACCACTGTTCTAATGCTACACCAGAAAATTGACCTTCATCTACAGAGTCTCACGAACTTAAAAGGATCTCTCTTGTCAATTAGGCAAACAACAGTCTTGGGTTACTCCAAGGTTACATGACCCTCAGGCAGTCAAGGGTCAGAGACTTTTGAGACCTGGTGTTTGAAGTGACTCCTTGGAGGAAGAAAGCTATTTTCCAGTTCACTGGAGGCTCCCTTCAGAGTGGGCTGAAAGTGATGAAGATGGGATCTCAAATTGCCTGATCTGCTCAGATATCCTGAGCTCATCCCCACTGAGGTGGCTGTAGACTCTGTCCAGCTGACATGATAATCCACAGACAGGAGTCTGACATCAGGTCCAAATGCTACCTTCTAACCAAATACTTGGGTGTCAAAGAGATATGGATGGAAAATTACTTTGCTGTAAAAGCAAGGAGACTATACAGTGCTGGGGAAAAAAAAAAAAAAAACACAAAACTTGAAACTAAGTGCCCCTAAAAGCAAGTTCCTCTGCCGAGTTTATGATTGTGAAACCCCTCTCTATTCAGGGGCTTCCCTGATGGCTCAGCTGATAAGAATCTGCCTGCAATGCAGGAGACCTGGGTTCGATCCCTGGGTTGGGAAGATCCCCTGGAGAAGAGAACAGCTACCCACTCCAGTATTCTGGCCTGAAGAATTCCATGGACTGTATAGTCCATGGGGTCGCAAAGAGTCAGACACAAGTGAGAGACTTTCACTCACTTCTCTATCCTGGGGGCTTCTCAGGTGGCTCAGTGGTAAAGAATCCGCCTGCCAATGCAGGAAACACAAGAGATGTGGGTTCGATCCCTGGGTGAGGAAGACTTCCTGGAGGAGGAAATGGCAAACAACTCCAGTGTTCTTGCCCGAAAAATTACATAGACAGAGGAGCCTCAGTCCAGGGGGTTGCAAAGAGTTGGACATGACTGAGCGCCTGAGCACAATCTGTATCCAAAGCGTTATTCCTTTTCTTATCCTAACCTGTTTCTTTCAAGATTGAGGAGTATCAAAGAAAGGGGGGACTGAAACCTTATACAAGCTCCCATGTCCCTGTATTTTGAAGTAGAAGGCTCTTGCTTTAGTCTCCCAGGCCTCCCCTGAGTCTCAAAAACCTGGCTAACGAGTAGGAAGTGTGAAGATGTATTGTTCTGTAGATGTTCTGTGGGTTGACTGCAATATGTCTAGATGGGGATTTTGTTTTTCTGCTTAGAATTCATTTTGGCTTACTGGATCTGAGGATTGGTTTCTCTTAGCAATTTTGGAAATTTTTCAGCAGTTAATTCTTTAATATTGCTTTTTCCTTTATTATCTCCAACTAAAGCACCAATTATATTAAGCCTCTTGTTTAGTCCTCCATGTCTTTGGTATAGCTTTCATGTTTCCCATCTCTGTATTTCTGAACTATATTATGGAGAATTTCTTCAGGTCTATCTTTCAATTCATGAGTTTGTTTTCCAACTGTGTCTAACCTTCTAATATAGTCATTGAATTTTTAATTCCAATTATTTTAAGGTGATTTTATAACATTTTTTTGTACTTTTTTGTATTTTTTAAGCTATTTATAATTAGAAATTGTCCTTTATAACAAAACATTTCTAATTGTTTAAAAATTTTTAATGATGAATGAAGAAGTAACTTTGGGGACTATTATAATTATTTCATTTTACATGTAAGAAAATGAAACTGAGATCAGATAACACACTATTTCAAGGTCACACGGTAGGTTAGGGCAAAACCAGACTTGAATCCAACTCTTCTGACCCACAATTCCAGGTTCACTCCACTCCACTCCAATTCTGAAACAATGCTCCTTATACAGAGAAATGGTACTGCCACGTCCCCAAACCTCTACATTTTTCTTGTTTTCTTTCTTTTCTATTTCATAATAGTTTATTGAGCTAAATCATCTCTTTTAATCCTTAAGCTCAAAGGTCTCCCTTAACTGATTTCACTTTTACATTCATACTATCATTTCCAAGATAACAAGAAATGGTATCTCAGAAAAGAGATCAGTTAAAATGTCCTCCATGTCATCACTTCAACTAGGAATTTCTATGTAACACATCAAATTAAGCATTCTAAAGTTTGTTCCACTCTCATAGACCTACCACACTCCACAGTTTACAAAGCGTTCTCACATTCACTACTTCTGGGATCCTCACCAATCCTGAAGTAGGTACTCAGAGGTCATTATTTCCCTAGAAGTGGATTCTCTGTACTAATGAATCAAATATCCCTCTCTTACACTTTATTTTGTTTTTGTGATTTTTTTATTACTTTTCTTCAAGAGGAGAACCCAAACAGTGTAAGCTTGAGCCACATAAAACCTGGATCTGACATTGAAAAGCCCCAGACAGCACCTGAGGCTAAGTGAAATTAAGTGATTTCACCAAGATATAATGACCATTAAATTATGTGTATAGAGCAAGACCAATTAATTATTCTGAAGTGAAAGTTTTTTCATAGGCTGTCATGGTAAAACATCCTGAACTCGACCACATTTCCACATATTTGTTAACTGAATCAAGATGACTTGCTGGTAGAATATTCTGAAATATTCCCTGGTGTTTTTCCACATTCACATGTCCCTGCATCACACAAGCCCAAACCACATGGAGCATTCCACACACACTGCCTTCGAGTTAGGACTGTCACTGCAGAGAGGTAGAGAAGGGAAACGTGAGTGGTCCCCTCTTGAATTTCAGCTTTTGAAGCCCATGGCAGACATACCTGTAAGGAGACAGTCTGGCAGGAGTTCCCTCTACTATCACAGCATAGGAACCATACGGATTAGTGCCAGAACAGTACAGATTACAAAGGGGTGATATTAAACCCTGTGACAACCAAAAATGGTGTGGGAGAGAGAGGAAGATATCCCCTTATTCCTGAGAGAAAGTATGAGCTTGTGGGCCCAAAAGAATCATGTGGTTGTGAGGAGGGGACAATGCTGGATAAAGTAGCATGGACCATAAAGTGGGAGGACATGGGGACAGTCTAAGAGGATGCTCCATGGAGGTGACAGCGGACAAGAATCATAGGGGTTGGCGCACCTCACAGGAGCAGCTGGCATGACCCATGCCATAAAGATTTATAAACCCCCTATAAACTAGGGGCTTCCCTTGTGGCTCAGCTGGTACAGAATCTGCCTCCAATGCAGAGACCTGGGTTTGATCCCTGGGTTGGGAAGATCCCCTGGAGAAAGGAACAGCTAACCACTCCAGTATTCTGGCCTGGAGAATTGCATGGACTGTATAGTCCATGGGGGTCGCAAAGAGTCGGACACAACTGAGGGACTTTCACTTTCACTTTCATAACCTAGAAGGCAGTCAAGGGGAGGGAATGGGAAGAAGGATCCTGATATGAGCAAAGACCTAAAAGTAACTGACACTGCACTTTGCACCATCTAGCAGATTCAGGGCTTGAGAAAGAAGCCAAATTCACTTAGAGAAATAGTGAACCAAGTTGAGAAACTGAGTTGTGTGCACTATGAAATTTGTATCCATTATATGACTATTATCCAGCAAACATTACTACATTGGCAGAAGGTGTGATTTAGTAGAAAAGACTTCTTCTTAGAATGAGAATGTGTATTTTTAAGTCCCAGCTCTGTCAGTTACTAGCTCTGTAATCTTGAGCAAGTAATTTAACCTCTCTGAAACTCAGTCTTCTCTTTTTTTTTAATTTATTTATATTAATTGGAGTCTAATTACTTTACAATATTGCAGTGCTTTTGCCATACATAGACATGAATAAGCCTCGAGTGTATATGTGTTCCCTATTCTGAACCCCCTCCCACCTCCCTCCCCATCCCATCCTTCTGGATCATCCCAGTGAATCAGTCCTGAGCACCCTGCCTCATGCATTGAACCTGGACTGGTGATCTGTTTCACATATGATAATATACATGTTTCAATGCTATTCTCTCAAATCATCCCATTGTTGCCTTCTCCCACAGACTCCATAAGACTGTTCTATACATCTGAGTCTCTTATGCTGTCTCGCATATAGGGTTAGCATTACCATTTTTCTAAATTCCATATATAAGTATTAGTATACTGTATTGGTGTTTTCCTTTCTGGCTTACTTCACTCTGTATAATAAGCTCCAATTTCATCCACCTCATTAGAACTGATTCAAATGTATTCTTTTTAATGGCTGAGTAATATTCCATTATGTATATGTACCACAGATTTCTTATCCACTCGTCTGCTGATGGATATCTAAGTTGCTTCCTTGTTCTGGCTATTATAAACAGTGCTGCCATGAACATTGGGTTACACGTGTCTCTTTCAGTTCTGGTTTCCTCAGTGTGTATGCCCAGCAGTGGGATTGCTGGGTCATATGGCAGTTCTATTTCCAGTTTGTTAAGGAATCTCCACACTGTTCTCCATAGTAGCTGTACTACTTTGCATTCCCACCAACAGTGTAGGAGGGTTCCCTTTTCTCCACACCCTCTCCAGCATTTACTGTTTGTAGTCTTTTGGATAGCAGCCATTCTGACTGGTGTGAAATGATACCTCATTGTGGTTTTGATTTACATTTCTCTGATAATGAGTGATGTTGAGCATCTTTTCATGTGTGTGTTAGCCATCTGTATGTCTTCTTTGGAGAAATGTCTGTTTAGTTCTTTGGCCCATTTTTTGATTGGGTCATTTATTTTTCTGGAATTGAGCTGCAGGAGTAACTTGAATATTTCTGAGATTAACTCTTTCTCAGCTGCTTCATTTGTTATTATTTTCTCCCATCATGCAGGTTGTCTTTTCACCTTGCTTATAGTTTCCTTCATTGTACAAACACTTTTCAGTCTAATTAAGTCCCATTTGTTTATTTTTGCTTTTTTTCCATTACTCTGGGAGGTGAGTCATAGAGGATCCTGCTGTGATTTATGTCAGAGAGTGTTTTGCTTATGTTTTCATTGAGGAGTTTTATAGTTTCTGGTCTTATGTTTAGATCTTTAATCCATTTTGAGTTTATTTTTGTGTATGGTGTTAGAAAGTGTTCTAGTTTCATTCTTTTACAAGTGGTTGACCAGTTTTCCCAGCACCACTTATTAAAGAGATTGTCTTTTCTCCATTGTATATTCTCGCCTCTTTTGTCAAAGATAAGGTGTCCATAGGTGTGTGCATTTATCTCTGGACTTTCTATTTTGTTCCATTGATCTATTTTCTGTCTTTGTGCCAGTACCATACTGTCTTGATGACTGTAGCTTTGTAGTAGAACGTGAAGTCAGGCAGGTTGATTCCTCCAGTTTCATTCTTCTTTCTCAAGATTGCTTTGGCTATTCGCAGTTTTTTGTATTTCCATACAAATTGTGACATTATTTCTTCTATTTCTCTGACAAATACCATTGGTAACTTGATAGGGATTGCATTGAATCTATAGATTGCTTTGGGTAGTATACTCATTTTCACTATATTGATTCTTCCATTCCATGAACATGGTATATTTCTCCATCTATTTGTGTACTCTTTGATTTCTTTTATCAGTGTTTAATAGTTTTCTATACATAGGTCTTTTGTTTCTTTAGGTAGATATAGTCCCAAGTGTCTTATTCTTTTTGTTGCAATGGTGAATGGAATTGTTTCCTTAATTTCTCTTTCTGTTTTCTCATTGTTAGTGTATAGGAATGCAAGGGGTTTCTGTGTGTTAATTTTATATCCTGCAACTTTACCGTACTCATTGATTAGCTCTAGTAATTTTCTGGTGGAGTCTTTAGGGTTTTCTATGTAGAGGATCATGTCGTCTGCAAACAGTGAGACTTTTACTTCTTCTTTTCCAATGTGGATTCCTTTTATTTTTTTTTCTGCTCTGATGGCTGTGGCCAAAACTTCCAAAACTATGTTGAACAGGAGTGGTGAGAGTGGGCACCCTTGTCTTGTTCCTGACTTTAGGAGAAATGCTTTCAATTTTTCACCATTAAGATTAATGTTTGCTGTGGGTTAGTTATATATAGCTTTCATTATGTTGAGATATCTTCCTTCTGTGCCTGCTTTCTGGAGGGATTTTATCATAAATGGATGCTGAGTTTTGACCAAGGCTTTCTCTGCATCTATCGAGATAATCACATGGTTTTTATCTTTCAATTTGTTAATGTGGTGGATTATGTTGACTGATTTGTAGGTATTGAAGAATCCTTGCATCCCTGGGATAAAGCTCACTTGGTCATGATGTATGATCTTTTCAATATGTTGTTGGATTCTGTTTGCTAGAAAGTTGTTAAGGATTTTTGCATCTATGTTCATCAGTGATATTGGCCTGTAGTTTTCTTTTTTTGTGGCATCTTTGTCTGGTTTTGGTATTAGGGTGATGGTGGCCTTATAGAATGAGTTTGGAAGTTTACCTTCCTCTGCAACTTTCTGGAAGAGTTTGAGTAGCATAGGTGTTAGCTCTTCTCTCAATTTTTGGTAGAATTCATCTGTGCAGCCGTCTGGTCCTGGGTTTTTGTTTGCTGGAACATTTCTGATTACAGTTTCGATTTCCATGCTTGTCATGGGTCTGTTAAGATTTTCTATTTCTTCCTGGTTCAGCTTTGGAAAGTTATACTTTTCTAACAATGTGTCTATTTCTTCCAAGTTGTCCATTTTATTGGCCTATAGTTGCTGATAGTAGTCTCTTATGATTCTTTGGATTTCTGTGTTGTCTGTTGTGAACTCTCCATTTTCATTTCTAATTTTGTTGATTTGATTTTTCTCGCTTTGTTTCTTGATGAGTCTGGCTAAAGGTTTGTCAATTTTATTTATCTTCTCAAAGAGCCCGCTTTTAGCTTTGTTGATTTTTGCTGTGGTGTCTTTTGTTGCTTTTGCGTTTATTTCTACCCTAACTTTTAAGATTTCTTTCCTTCTACTAACCCTGGGTTTCTTCATTTCTTTCTTTTCTAGTTGCTTTAGGTGTAGAGGTAGGTCATTTATTTGACTTTTTTCTTGTTCCTTGTGGTAAGCCTGTATTGCTATGAACCTTCCCCTTAGCACTGCTTTTAGTGTCCATAGGTTTTGGGTTGTTGTGTTTTCATTTTCATTCATTTCTATGCATATTTTGATTTATTTTTTGAATTTTTCTGTGATTTGTTGGTTATTTTGAAGCATGTTGCTCAGCCTCCATATGTTGGAATTTTTAATAGTTTTCCTGCTGTAGTTGACATCTAATCTTACTGCATTGTGGTCAGAAAAGATGCTTGGAATGATTTCAGTTGTTTTTAATTTACAAGGCTAGATTTATGGCCCTGGATGTGATCTATCCTGGAGAAGGTGCCATGTGCACTTGAGAAAAAGGTGAAATTCATTGTTATGGGGTAAAATGTCCTATAGATATCAATTAGGTCTAACTGGTCCATTGTATCATTAAAGTTTGTGCTTCCTTCTAATTTTCTGTTTAGTTGATCTATCCACAGGTGTGAGTGGGGTATTAAAGTCTCCCACTGTTATTGTGTTATTGTTAATTTCCCCTTTCATACTTGTTAGCGTTTGCCTTACATATTCTGGTGTTCCTATGTTGGGTGCATATATATTTATAATTGTTATATCTTCTTCTTGGATTGCTCCTTTGATCATTATGCAGTGTCCTTCTTTGTCTCTTTTCACAGCTTTTATTTTAAAGTCTATTTTATCTGTTATGAGTATTGCGACTCCTGTTTTCTTTTGGTCTCTATTTGTGTGGAATATCTTTTTCCAGCCCTTCACTTTCAGTCTGTATGTATCCCTTGTTTTGAGGTGGGTCTCTTATAGGCAGCATATATAGGGGTCTTGTTTTTGTATCCATTCAGCCAGTCTTTGTCTTTTGGTTGGTACATTCAAACCATTTACATTTAAGGTATTTATTGATAAGTATGATCCCATTGCCATTTACTTTATTGTTTTGGGTTCGAGTTTATACACTCTTTCTGTGTTTCCTGTCTAGAGAAGATCCTTTAGCATTTGCTGAAGAGCTGGTTTGGTGGTGCTGTATTCTCTCATCTTTTGCTTGTCTGTAAAACTTTTGATTTCTCCCTCATATTTGAATGAGATCCTTGCTGGGTACAATAATCTGGGTTGTAGGTTTTTCTCTTTCATCACTTTAAGTATGTCCTGCCATTCCCTTCCGGCCTGAAGAGTTTCAATTGAAAGATCAGCTGTTATCCTTATGGGAATCCCCTTGTGTTTTGTTTGTTGTTTTTCCCTTGCTGCTTTAATATTTGCTCTTTGTTTTTTATCTTTGTTAATTTGATTAATATGTGTCTTGGGGTGTTTCACCTTGGGTTTATCTTGTTTGGGACTCTCTGGGTTTCTTGGTCTTGGGTGATTATTTCCTTCCCCATTTTAAGGACGTTTTCATCTATTATCTCCTCAAGTATTTTCTCATGGCCTTTCTTTCTGTCTTCTTCTGGGACTCCTATGATTCGAATGTTGGGGCATTTAACATTGTCCCAGAGGTCTCTGAGGTTGTCCTCATTTCTTTTTATCTTTTTTCTTTTTTTCCTCTCTGCTTCATTTATTTCTACCATTCTATCTTCTACCTCATTATCCTATCTTCTGCTTCTGTTATTCTACTGTTGGTTCCCTCCAGAGTGTTTTTGATCTCATTTATTGCATTATTCATTATTGATTGACTCTTTTTTATTTCTTCTAGGTTCTTTTTAAACATTTCTTGCATCTTCTCAACCCTTGTGTCCAGGCTATTTATCTGTAACTCCATTTTGTTTTCAAGATTTTGGATCATTTTTACTATCATTATTCTGAATTCTTTTTCAGATAGACTCCGTGTCTCCTCCTCTTTTGTTTGGTATGGTTGGCATTTATCATGTTCCTTTACATGCTTGGTAGATCTCTGCCTTTTCATCTTCTTTAGATTGCTGTGTTTGGAGTGGCCTTTCTGTATTCTGGCAGTTTATGGTTCCTCTTTATTGTGGAGGTTCCTTGCCGTGGGTGGAGTTGGATGGGTAGCTTGTCAAGGTTTCCTGTTTAGGGAAGCTTGTGTTGGTGTTCTGGTGGGTGGAGCTGGATTTCTTCTCTCTGACATGCAATGAAGTGTCCAGTAGTAAGTTTTCGAGATGTCTACTGGTTTAGTGTGTCTTTGGGCAGCCTGTATATTGAAGGGTTATGTTCCTGTGTTGCTGGAGAATTTTCGTGGTATGTCTTGCACTGGAACTTGTTGGCTCTTGGGTGGTGCTTGGTTTCAGTGTAGGTATGGAGGCTTTTGGATGAACTCTTATCAATTAATGTTCCCTGGAGTCAGGAGTTCTCTGGTGTTCTCAGGATTTGGACTTAAGCCTCCTGCCTCTAGTTTTCAGTCTTATTCTTACAGTAACCTCAAAACTTCTCCATCCATACAGCACCAGTGATAAAACATGTTTCGAAGACAATCGGCTGCCTTTTTGGGTGCCTGATGTCCTCTGCCAGCATTCAGAAGATTTTTTGTGGAATTTCTTCAGTGTTCAAATGTTCTTTTGATAAATTTGTGGAGGAGAAAGTGGTCTCCCTGTCCTATTCCTCCACCATCTTAGGACTGCCCCTGAAACTCAGTTTTCTCATCCATGAGACAAGATCCCTCACCTGTCTTCCTGCCAGTGCCATTATGAAAATTAAACAAAGTTATGTGAGAGAAAGAGTTTTGCCAAATGTAAAGCTCTGGGCAAATATTAGGTACTATTATCAATCACACATTTAATTTCATTCATCTTGTACTTTCTCTTTTCATAGTTTTGGATACTATGTCGGTGTCTGAAGAAACATCTATTTTGTAAATATGCTTTGTTCTTTTTCACAGACTATACCCAGAGACACGAGAATGAAATAGGGAAGGTCTCATTCGAATTCCAGTGTCAGAGAGAGCTGGATGCTGGATGCTGAATGTGGCCTGTTTGGAGGCCGGATTGCAGTTTTCATTGTATTCATCACTTATGGTTGCTGTAACCATCACAAACTGTAGTTTAAAGTGGTATGAATTTTATCTTACCTTACGAATTTTATCTTACCATTCTGGAAATCAGTGGGCTTGAATCACATTGTCAGCAGGGCTGTGTTCCCTCAGCAGACTCTGTGGAGAATCCACTTCCTTGCCTTTTCCAGCCTCTAGAGGCCCCCATATTCCTTGGTTTATGGCACCTTTCTCTATATTCAAAGCTGGTGGCAGGGCGTCTTGAAATCTGCTTCTGACCAGCCTGCTTCCCTCCTCCAAGGACCCCTGTGATTCCACCGGCCCACCTTGATACACCAGAATAACCTGTCCATCTCAAAACTTCTGACCTTAATCACATCAGCAAAGTCCCTTTTGCCACGTGTTTTAGTTTTGGGGGGCTGCCACAAATTGAGTGGCTTAGAACAGTGGACATGTACTCTCTCACAGTGCTGCAGGACAGAGGACTGAAATCAAGGTGTGAGCAGGACACAGACTTTCCAAGGCTCTGGAGGAGGACCCTTCCTTGTGAGAGGGCAATAGCCAGGAAGGCTAGGGGGTCCACAAGCATAGGAAATAGACTGCAAGTATCAGACAATTTTTTCCCCTCTCACTTAAGTGGCAGGAGGAAACAAACAATAAGGGTCAGATTTTTTTTCCTTCTGTACACAAAATTAAAAGGAGGTTTCTTTTAAAATTATGTGTTACCCTGACGACACCTGGTTCCACCTGAACTTAACTTTTCTCAAACTTTGAGCTAACCAAAACATTGGTCAAAAAATAAACATCCAGAAAACTAAGATCATGTCATCCAGTCCCATCACTTCATGGCAAATAGGCAAGAAATGAAAACAGTGACAGACTTTATTTTGAGGGGCTCCAAAATCAGTGCAGATGGTGACTGCAGCCATGAAATTAAAAGACACTTGCTCCTCAGAAGAAAAGCTATGACCAACTTAGACAGCATATTAAAGAGCAGAGACGTTACTTTGCCAACAAAGTTCTGTCTAGTCAAAGCTATGGTTTTTCCAATAGTCATGTAGGGATGTGAGAGTTGGACTATAAAGAAAGCTGAGCACCAAAGAATTGGTGCTTTTGAACTGTGGTGTTGGAGATGACTTTTGAGAGTCCCTTGGACTGCAAGAAGATCCAACCAATCCATCCTAAAGGAAATCGGTCCTGAATATTTATTGGTAGGACTGATGCTGACGCTGAAGCTCCAATACCTTGGCCACCTGATGCAAAGAACTGACTCATTGGAAAAGACCCTGATGCTGGGAAAGATTGAAGGCAGGAGGAGAAAGGGACAACGGAGGATGATATGGTTCAATGGCATCACTGACTCGATGGAAATGAGTTTGAGTAAACTCCAGGAGTTGGTGATGGACAGGGAGGCTTGGCATTCTGCAGTCCATGGGGTCACAAAGAGTCAGACATGACTGAGTGACTGAACTGAACTGAACTAAAGCTATGTTAATGAACTACATATTTCCCTTAGAATCTGCCTTTCTTCAAGTCAGTTCTCCTAAGACTCAGAACCTATAATGGCTCAACAAACTAGTATGTTTTACTCATGGAAATATTCTCTTAAGCTATGTTAATGAATCTATGTATTTGCTTGGAAACCTGCCTTTCTTCAAGATTCATGTCAATTGTTTTATGGCCCAGGATGACTCACCTCATGCCAATGCTATCTCAAAATGCATGTTGTGTGTGAGGGGTCTGGTATGGCTCTCTCAGTTTTGAGGAATTTCTTGTCTCTAATTTGCAGCTTGCTATAAATTAGTAAGGGGGCACTCTTTCTGCCCCCTTCTGATGTCTATGTCAGTTTTCTCTATCTCTTTTATACTTTAATAAAACTTTATTACACAAAAGCTCTGAGTGATCAAGCCTCGTCACTGGCCGCAGATCGAATTTCTCTCCTCTGGAGGCCAAGAATCCTGGCATCATTCAAGGCTCATAGCAACAACCTTTCACTTGCCTCTTTAGTTTCTGGCAGTTGCAGGTGTTCCCAGGCTTGAGGCTGCACTCTCTGATCTCTTCATTCTCCACGCCTCCCTTGTCATGTGGCATTCTCCTCTATATCCCTGTGTCCAAACTGCCCTCTTTCTGTAAGGATGTCAGTAATTCTGGGCTAAGGGGACACATGACTTCATCCTAACTTAAGTAACTACATCTGCAAAGACCCCATTCCCAACTGAGGTCACACTCTGAGGTGTCTGGGATTAGGGCACCAACATATCTTCTGAGGGGACACAATTAACCCCCAGCACCCTGTAAGGTAAGGTATTCACAGGTTTTGGACATCTTTGTGGGGGTGGAGCACTCTACCTACTGCATCCAGGTTCTCCAGATCGCTCCACTCACCCATAATGGGGAGAACTCTAGGCCTTGCAGGAAAGGCAAGGGAGAGCTGGCCAGGACCAGACTGGCAACACGGAAGAGTTTGGCTTTTGCCTTAACAAGGTCTGAATTCAAATTGGTTTCTGTTCCTTGTAGCTGTGCAAACTTAGAGGAAGCACTGTTACTTCTGTGAGGCTCAGTTGTAGTTCAATCACTCAGTTGTGTCCAACTCAGTGACCCCAGGGACTGCCACGTGCCAGGCTTCCCTGTCTTTCACTATCTCCTGGAGTTTGCTCAAGTTCATGTCCACTGAGGTGGTGATGTCATCCAACTATCTCATCCTCTACTACCCTCTTCTCCTTTTGCCTTCAATATTTCCCAGCATCGGGGTCTTTTCCAATCACTCAGCTCTTCATATCAGGTGGCCAAAGTATTAAAGCATCAGTTTCAGTATCAGCACTTCCAGTGAATATTCAAGATTGATTTCCTTTAGGATTGACTGGTTTGATCTCCTTGATATGCAAGCAACTCTCAAGAGTCTTATCCAGCACCACAAATTGAAAGCATCAGTTCTTTGGCACTCAGCCTTCCTTATGGTGCAGTTCTCACCATACATGACTACTGGAAAACCCATAGCTTTGAGGTTCAGTTACAGCATCTGAAAACAGATCCTAAGATCTCCATCTCCCAAGGGTAGCTGTCATAACTCCATGAGGCAAGTCTGTGAAGTGCCTGGCCCATCAAAAGCACATATGAAATGGGAGCTATTATCGTGTGTCCCCACACCTCAATTTTTGAGGAAAAAAGTAAGACTATGCTTCATATAATTACTCCCACTGCTACTTCTATTCCACTTTGAAACAATAGATTTGTCTGTGTGCCCAGCTGGCCCTTCCAAGGCAGAGGAGGAGTTAAATTAAGAGGCCACATGCCAGGTGGGGGCAGGAGAGACCTAGCAGGCCTCTGAGAGACTGCTCCAAAACCCTGCCTGGAAACATCTTCCCTGTGATGTGACTTTGTTAACACACCAACCTTAGCAGGAAGGTTGTATTTGTTTGCTAGAGCTGCCATCAAAACAGGTACCACAAAACAGATAGCTTAAACAGGAGAAACAGATCATCTCACACATCTGGAGGGTAGAATCCCAGACCAAGGTGTCAGCAGGGCACTTCCTTGTAGCTTTTCATGCTGTTGGCAGTCCTTGTGTTCACTCCGACCTCTGCCTCCCTCCTCACATAGCCTTCTCCTTCTGTGGCTCTCTGTCTTCTTATAAGGACATCAGTCATGGATTAGTGCCCACCCTATACCACTATGACCTCATCTTAACTAATTACATATGCAGCAACCCTATTTCCAAGTAAAGTCACATCAGTTCAGTTCAGTCGCTCAGTCATATCTGACACTTTGTGACCCCATGAATTACAGCACGCCAGGCCTCCCTGTCCATCATCAACTCCCGGAGTTTACTCAAACTCATGTCCATCGAGTTGGTGATGTCATCCAGCCATCTCATCCTCTGTCATCCCCTTCTCCTCCTGCCCCCAATCCCTCCCAGCATCAGGGTCTTTTCCAATGAGTCAGTTCTTCGCATCAGGTGGCCAAAGTATTGGAGTTTCAGCTTTAGCATGAGTCCTTCCAATGAATACCCAGGACTGATCTCCTTTAGGGTGGACTGGTTGGATCTCCTTGCAGTCCAAGGGACTCTCAAGAGTCTTCTCCAACACCACAGTTCAAAAGCATCAATTCTTCGGTGCTCAGCTTTCTTCACAGTCCAACTCTCATATCCATACATGACCACTGGAAAAACCAAAGCCTCGACTAGACGGTCCTTTGTTGGCAGAGTAATGTCTCTGCTTTTTAATATGCTATCTAGTTTGGTCATAACTTTTCTTCCAAGGAGTAAGCATATTTTAATTTCATGGCTGCAATCACCATCTGCAGTGATTTTGGAGCCCAAAAAAATAAAGTCTGACACGGTTTCCACTGTTTCCCCATCTATTTGCCATGAAGTGATGGGACCAGATGCCCTGATCTTAGTTTTCTGAATGTTGAGCTTTAAGCCAACTTTTTCACTCTCCTCTTTCACTTTAATCAAGAGGCTTTTTAGTTCCTCTTCACTTTCTGCCGTAAGGGTGATGTCATCTACATATCTGAGGTTATTGATATTTCTCCCAGCAATCTTGATTCCAGCTTATGCTTCTTCCAGCCCAGCGTTTCTCATGATGTACTCTGCATATAAGTTAAAAGTCACATACTGAGGTACTAAGGGTTAGGACCTCAACATCTTTTGGGGGTGACTCAGTTCGACTCAGAACAGAGGTGAATTAGGCCATGTTTGGTACAAAAATCCAAAACACAACCTGCTGAAAATGCTTTAATGTGCCACACCAGAAGATCTCAACCTGGGAGTTTCTGATCCCCGGGAGACACTTGGCAGTGTCTGGAGACAGTTCTGTGCTCCCCTTTGGTGGAGCAAAAGTTCTGGAAGGTGCTACTGGCATCTAGTGAGGAAGGGCCAGGGATGCTGCCAAACCTGCTAGAGTGCACAACAGAGAAGTATGCGTCCCCTGGTGCCCAAGCTGAGACCCCTTGTGCTATAGGATCCAAACTGCATCTGTCTCCCCTACTTTCCCCATCAGAAGAGTGTCCCACTCTACCCAACCTGCTCCCCAAGACCTGTCCTTCTCTCTCTCTCTCAGGAGCCATTGTTGACCCTTTAACTTCAAGTCCTGTTTATTCCCCTCCCCTCCAGACTTGCCCATTTGAGGCAGGGTCTTGAAATTGATGATTTCAAAGGTTTCTCTTCTGCCATGCTGCTTGGCTCCTGCCTGCCTGCCGAGCCAACAGATGAAGTTGTGAGGGTTGCTGGCCTCCCTGCATCTAATCCTGAACCTAGACAACAGCAGGGAAGGTGGCAAATGTTGAATAGCTGTTGTTGGCAAAGAAGCACAGCAGTGGCCAGACCCACTGATGCCACTGCACACGCAAAAGCTGCTATAGCAAATTTCTCCTCATGGTCAGATTTGCAACCAGGACAAAGGTCTCTGCTGTGTGTGGGTTCTGGGCACAGGGAAACACAGAGCTCCTGTTTTATTTTTTATTTTTTTCAGAGCTCTTTTTTATTTCTTTGCTGATTAATTACTTTGGATGATTGGCTGAGATCTCAGTTTTTAATTCCACTTCTGTGATTAATATTGATAAATTCATCTGATCTTTGAAATTCAATGAGGGATGAACTTATGTGGCAGTAAAATATAAAGCAGAGAATTTCTACATGAGTATGGTTTTATCTAAAGTAAAATGGCTTCTGCACTGATTAGGCTCTGGTCAGCAAACCATAGTAAACTACTTGCCAGTTTGCTAGATTACATTAATTAATTAATGATTGGGTAATACTTGCAAACTATAAAGGGCTGATTAACAGCGAATAATCTTACAATTAGGCACAAATGTGATTTTTGTTACCTCCTGATAGAGTCTTTGGGTTTCTATTCTTGTCTTTTAACATTATTATGTTTGTTAATCAAATAACAGTGTGTCAGAATTCAGTAATCTATCCTTTCAAATCCTAGCCATAAACATCAGATAGTCACATAGCCTTGTATTTAATTTGGGAGGAAAATGCCATCTCAAAATTTAGCATTTGGGCCCTAGCTACCTGTTGTTTTGAATCGGTTTGGATTTGGGATTGAGGAGTTGGCAGAGGTTCCTACTGTTCTATTTTCAGATCAGCTGTGCAATCAAGGGCAAGCAGTCACCCTTGCTCAAACAGCAAGTTGGCCAGTATCTGTTACTGTTTCCACGGTGAAGTATTCTTCCCCAGCACCCTGTGTTAGTTCCCTTTGCCCACAGCTCCCTCATGTGATTTGTCACTATAATTGTAAAGAGACCACAATGAACAAATATAGCTCTTTTCGTTTGAGAAATGCCAAGCCTCCACTTTAAACTACTCATCTCATAAGATCTTTGGATCGTCATCTCCATCGGAAAGCATGAAATATGATAGAGTAGGGAATCATTTAGAAAGTACAAGCACCTCTTTTGGGGGGATATATTTTGCTTTGGGGACAAGACAGTCAAGTCTGCGGTCTTGTGGGAGTCTGGCACTTGAGAAAGTGACTCTGAGCTGAGCTAAAGAGCAGGTGAAGTCTATATTCCTCAACTTTTATCTGAGTGTCAACTAGGGGTCAACACAGGGCCTGGGGTCCTGAATCCCTTTGATTTATCTTTTTAGCTCAGTTCAGTTCAGTCACTCAGTCGTGTCCGACTCTTTGCGATCCCATGGACTGCAGCACGCCAGACTTCCCTGTCGATCACCAAATAACGGAGCTTACTCAAACTCATATCCATCGAGTCAGTGATGCCATCTCATCCTCTGTCATCCCCTTCTCCTCCTGCCTTCAATCTTTCCCAGCATCAGGGTCTTTTCCAATGAGTCAGTTCTTCGCATCAGGTGGCCAACATATTGGAGTTTCAGCCTCATCAACAGTCCTTCCAATGAACATTCAAGACTGATTTCCTTTAGGGTTGATTGGTTTGATCTCCTTACAGCCCAAGGGACTCTCAAGAGTCTTCACTGACACCACAGTTCAAAGGCATCAATTCTTTGGCGCTCAGCTTTCTTTATAGACCAACTTTCTCATCCATGGGCTTTCCTAGTAGCTCAGTTGGTAAAGAATCTGCCTACCCAGTATTCTCGGACTTCTCTTGTGGCTCAGCTCGTAAAGAATACAAATGCAATGCAGGAGACCTGGGTTCAGTCCCTGGGTTGGGTGATCCCCTGGAAAGGGAAAGGCTACCCACTCCAGGATTCTGGCCTGGAGAATTCTATGGACTGTATGGTCCCTGGGGTCGCAAAGAGTCGGACACAACTGAGTGACTTTCACTCACATCCATACATGACTACTGGAAAAACCATAGCTTTGACTACATGGACTTTTGCTGGCAAAGTCATGTGTCTGCTTTTTTTTTTTTTTTTTTTTATGTGTCTGCTTTTTAAGATGCTGTCTAGGTTGATCATAACTTTTCTGCCAAGGGGCAAGCGTCTTTTAATTTCATGGCTACAGTCACCATCTGCAGTGATTTTGGAGTCCCCCAAAATAAGGTGTGTCACTGTTTCCACTGATTCCCCATCTGTTTGCCATGAAGTGATGGGACCGGATGCCATGATCTTAGTTTTTTGAAAGTTGAGTTTTAAGCCAGCATTTTCACTGTCCTCTTTTACTTTCATCAAGACTCTCTTTAGTTCTTCTTCACTTTCTGCCATAAAGGTGATATCATCCGTGTATCTGAGGTTATTGATATTTCTCCTGGCAATCTTGATTCCAGCTTGTGCTTCATCCATCCCGGCACTTTTCATGATATACTCTGCATATAAGTTAAATAAGCAGGGTGACTATATACAGCCTTGATGTACTCCTTTCCCAATTTGCAACCAGTCTGTTGTTCCATGTCCAGTTCTAACTGTTGCTTCCTGACTGGCATACAGATTTCTCAGGAGGCAGGTAAGGTGGTTTGGTATTCCTATCTCTTTCAGAATTTTCCAGCTTGTGACCTACATAATCAAAGGCTTTGGCAAAATCAGTAAAGCAGAAGTAGATGTTCTTCTGGTATTCTCTTGCTTTTCTGATGATCCAGTGGATGTTGACAATCTAATCTCTGGTTCCTCTGCCTTTTCTAAATCCATCATGTACATCTGGAAGTTCCTGGCTCACATACTGTTGAAGCCTGGCTTGGAGAATTTGGAGCATTAATTTACTAGCAAATGAGACGAGTGTAATTGTGTGGTACTTTGAACATTCTTTGGCATTGTCTTTCTTTGGGATTGGAATTAAAACTCACCTTTTCCAGTGTGGCCACTGCTGAGATTTCAAAATTTGCTGGCATATTGAGTGCAGCACTTTCTCAGCATCATCTTTTAGGATTTGAAATAGCTCAATTGGAATTCCATCACTTCCACTAGCTTTGTTCATAGTGATGCTTCCTAAGGCCCACTTGACTTTGCATTCCGGGATGTCTGGCTCTAGGTGAGTGATCACACCATCATGGTTATCTGTGTCATGAAGATCTTTTCTGTACAGTTCTTCTGTGTAGTCTTGCCACCTCTTCTTAATATCTTCTGCTTCTGTTAGGTTCATACCATTTCTGTTCTTTATTGTGCCCATCTTTGCATGAAATGTTCCCTTGGTATCTCTTATTTTCTTGAAGAGCTCTCTAGTCTTTCCCATTCTATTGTTTTCCTCTATTTCTTTGCACAGATCACTGAAGAAGGCTTTCTTATCCCTCCTTGCTATTCTTTGGAACTCTGCATTCAAATGGGTATATCTAGAGTTATGATTTGACATTCTGGCTACATTTTTAACAGGGCAAGTGAATAAAACATTTAGCCAGAAGTTTCTGTGTCTTTAATAAACATATAATAAAAACTACTGTCTAATATGTCACTTACTGTTGCTTATATAAGACGCCATACAATAAATTTCTTTAAGTATTTTCCTTCAGTATATATACAAACAACAGAGAAAACCTAGTTACCATTTCTGGTTCGGAACCAGAAACCTCAGAGCTAAACCCTGCGTTTTATTTAATAGAAAATTCATTCCATATTTCCAGCAGTTATCTCATTCCCTCCAAATGGTTATCTCATTTCTTCTCAACAATTTGTCATTTTTAGTTTATACATTTATTTTTATCGCTCCACTTCAGGTCTTTTAATATTGTAAACAGCTTCAAATGTACAAAGGATATAAGTTAACTAATTGGTTTTCTTTGGCTTTGGTCTATTCAAGATGAATGACAGAATTGATTATACTGAGCTACAATTATATTCAGCATTATGAAGGTCTCACAGGATTGCGCCAACATACGCTCCTTTTATATCACTATTTATTCAGATTACATTCTCATAAAAAAATTCAGACAACAGAAAAACATATGAAGTAGAAAATACAAGTCCCCTTGCCCTGCAATACTACTGTCTTCCTCACAACATAAATAATCCACTTTAAGCAAATTAGTGAATGATCTCTTAGATCTTATTTTCTGAACATATAAAAGAAAATATATATTTCAAACCAGGATCATACTTTACATATTGTTCTGCAACTTGCTCTGTTTCTCTTACAATTCAGTTTGGATACCTTTCCATGCCAATATTTATGAGTCCGTGTCATAATTTTGAACAGCTACATACAGTCCATCATATGGATGTGCCATGATTTATTTAACCAGTTCTTTACCTAACATAAGTTTTTCTACCAAAGAACATAATGTTTCCACTGGGAATACAAAAAGGGAGAAGTTAAAAGTTCCTTTCTAAAGACAAGATTATTTTGCTATTCAGTCTTTCACTTGCAGTCATATTGCTAACTACTGGTGGTTTATAGACCATCAGTAAGGAAGTCTCCAATGCTAACCAAGTTGAGAGAGTTAAAATTGGTAAGAACTCAGTAAATGATAGTTTAAACCAACTACACACTGCCAATGCATCTTAAATGAGCATTTTATATTCCCCTAATACACGACTCTTTTTTAAAAATGAAGGTGCTAGTATATTGTATTGGTCTTTATCTTTCTGGCTTACTTCACTCTGTAAAATGGGCTCCAGTTTCATCCATCGCATTAGAAGTGATTCAAGTGAATTCTTTTCAATGGCTGAGTAATATTCCATTGTGTATATGTACCGTAGCTTCCTTATCCATTCGTCTGCTGATGGGCATCTAGGTGGGAGGGGGGGATCGGGATGGGGAACACATGTAAATCCATGGCTGATTCATGTCAATGTATGGCAAAAATCACTATAATATTGTAAAGTAATTAACCTCCAACTAATAAAAATAAATGAAAAAAAAAAGAGGAAAAAAATGAAGGTGCTTATTAGCAGGGAATTTCTTTTACAATCGAGTCAATATGCAGGCTTTTAAGATAGCTATCTACCAGGTTACTTTCAGTTCCACAGAAACCAAAGCCCACTCTTTGGTTAGTGAATCAAAATGAGAAGAGTGTTCTATGGCTTATCCCTCACATTGCAAGCTGCTGACGTTGCAATCTGTAGAAACCTAGACCTGATACAAACCAGGAACTCTTGGAGGAAAATAAGAGTCACAGGTGACACTCACAGGAGACTAGAAACGTTCTACAATCACAAGAAGCTTGGCTCACATTACCCTAACAAATGAATTATTTTGATATATGTTTATAGAAAGTTTTATATGGCTAGCATCTCCATTGAACAATAAACTATTTTTCTTTGGGGAATACAAAAATAAGCAGAGGCAAATGACTGACTCTGGTAGGGCATTGCTTTGTTGTTGCTGTTGTTCGGCCGCTAAGTTGTGCAACCCCACAGACTGCAGCATGCTACACTTCCCTGTCCTTCACTATCTCCCAGAGTTTGCTCAAATTCATGTCCATTGAGTTGGTGCTGCTATCTAACCATCTCATCCTCTACTGCCCTCTTCTCCTTTTGCCTTCATTCATTCCCAAATTCAGGGTCTTTTCCAGTCAATCGGCTCTTCATATCAGGTGGACAAAGTATTGGAGCATCAGCTTTCAGCATCAGTCCTTCCAATGAATATTCAGGCTTGACTTCTTTGAGGACTGACTGGTTTGATTTCCTTGCTGTGCAAGGGACTCCCAAGAGTCTTCTCCAGCACCACAGTTCGAAAGCATCAATTCTTCAGCACTCAGACTTCTTTATGGTCCAACTCTGACATCTGTACATGACTACTGGAAAAACCATAGCTTTGACTATATGGACATTTGTCAGCAAAATGATGTCTTTGTTTTTTAATACGCTATCTAGTTTGGTCAGAGCTTTCCTTACAAGGAGCAAGTGTCTTTTAATTTCATGGCTGCAGTCACTATCCTCAATGATTTTGGAGCTCAAGAAAATAAATTCTGTCACTGCTTCCACTTTTTCCCCTTCTATTTGTCATGAAGTGATGGAACCAGATGCCGTGATCTTCATTTTTTGAATGTTGAGTTTTAAGCCAGCTTTTTCACTCTCCTCTTTCACCCTCATCAAGAGGCTCTTTAGTTCCTCTTCACCTTCTGCCATTAGAGTGGTATCATCTATATATCTGAGGTTGTTTATATTTCTCCCTGCAATTATATGACCACAAATATTTTGCTAAACACTTTTTATCTTGGTGCATTGGTTTGAGAAGTTGAGTGGAGAGGAGGGACACATATGTATCACACTTACACCTAGGTTTCTGGCTCCCATCCATACACACCCACTCATTCCTACATCAATCAGTTTAACAAATACTCAGTGCCAAGACTCTTCACGAAAACTCAAACACTTATAGAGAACTAATTAAAAGAAAATTACTTTACTTAACAGCAACTCTGACGTGGTTAAAGCATTGACCTAGTACCACTTTCTTGAGTCCCTCGAGCTTGTCAGTGTGGGGACTGATAACTACTGTGAAACATGGTAAAAACTGTGGATATGCTTATCAGAAAAATGCTCATTTACACAATATTTTAAATACATTTCAGAAGTTTTGTGGATCAAATTTAACAAAATGGTATATTTTTAAAATATTCATATTTATTTATTTGGTGGCACTGGGTCTTAGTTGGGGCACACAGGATCTTTGATTTTTGTTGCAACCCGCAGGATCTTTAGTTGCGATATGTGGGATCTAGTTCTTCAACCAGGAATTGAACCTGGGCCCCATGCATTGGGAGCACAGGAGTCTTAGCCAGT
Organism: Dama dama; assembly: GCF_033118175.1. Taxonomy (NCBI): domain Eukaryota; kingdom Metazoa; phylum Chordata; class Mammalia; order Artiodactyla; family Cervidae; genus Dama; species Dama dama. Next base: position 50,387,747 of record NC_083714.1, on the reverse strand, counting down.
GGACCACCAGGGAAGTTCCAAAATGGTATTTATTTCAACAAAAGCAAACCATAGAATGATACAGCCAAATGGCATTTTGTGTTCATGCTCTTGTTTAACTTTTCATATAAATGTATTCACAGAGCAAAAACAATCATTTGTTGGATCTTGCATCCTGCTTTTCAGAGAAAATAAGGTCACCTTATAAAAGGCTACAAAGAAGCATATAAGAGCATTCCTCTACTGCCATCTTGTGGGTTTTGGCTGAAAAACAGCAGAAGGCTACAAGGGCTTTTCTCCCCCTTCTCATTTTCAACACCTTCATCTATGTCCGCCAATATTTAAATCTTGCAACATGCACTCTATCTGTCTACACACTCACACATCCAGTTTTCAAATTACACTTTCATCATTACACTTCACCATGAAATATGTCAGTATACATTTCCCAAGAGTCAGATCCCCCTGTTTAACTACAGTATAAGCACACCTAAAAAAATTCACTATAAATTCAATATCAAGCATCCAGCCCATACTAAATTTCTTTTATTGTCCTCAAAATGTCCTTTACGGATTCCAGTTTTCCACTCCAGGATCCATTCAAGATTCACCCTGAGCATTTGATTGCTGTGTCTCTTTAGTTTCTTGCAATCCAGAACAATCCCCCTGACTCCCTCTGCTCTTCATGACATCAAGTCCTTTGAAGAATCCAGGTCAGTTGTCCTTTATCATGCTGCACACCGTAGAATTGTCTATTTCCTTGCAATGAGATTCAGGTCAAACATTTCCAATAAGAACATCACATTAATGACATTAGGTACCAACCACTGAGACACTGAAAGCACACAGTGTCAGGTCAAACCACTACTGGCAATGCCAAGCTTGACCACTTGGTTAAGGTGATGACCACCAGACTTTTCCATTGTAAGAGCATATTTTTGCCTTTATGAAAAGTAATATATGGAGTGATAACTTCAGACTTGTTCCCAATAACATTTTACCCAGTCATATTTGCATCAACTGATCATCCTTACCCAAACCATTTATTACTTTGGAGGTTATAAAACAGCAGTTTTCTAACTATATTATTCTTTCTACATTTAATAGTTGATATTCTTCTGTAAAAAATAAGAACAGAGTTTTCTTCATCCTTACCTTTTCTTTTCAATATTCACCATGCATTTATGAATTTTTCTTAATTAAATGCATTATAAACCATTAGCATCATTTTTTTTTATATTCATCAAACAGTTCCATACTTAGCCATTGGGTGTCCCTTTAAGTTGGCCCCTGTGTCCTTATGACATGTTCCCATCATTCTTTGGTCACTGTCTTACTTTCTCATACAGCAGGATACCCAGGCTTGTACTTGTATTTTACTTGAAACCAGCCATTTCTTTAAGGAAATCTGATTCATCTTTAGTGAGAAATGATGCATAGAAACAAAAATGAAGTGCTAGATGTGCCCACTGCTATTGGAGAGTTAATGCTCCTATATCCTTTTAGTCTATATACAGGGGAAATACACACACACACATTATAATCATGAGCTCAGAACTATGATGGAGTAGTTTTGTAGCAGACCAATAAACTAACAGAAACAGAGGGTAGGATGATTTGAGGAATAGCATTGAAACATGTACATTACCATATGTAAAACAGATGACCAGTGCCAGTTTGATGCATGAAGCAGGGCCACCAAAGCCAGTGCTCTGAGACAACCCAGAGGGACGGGGTGGAGAGGGAAGTGGGAGGGGAGTTCAGGATGGGGGGACACATGTGCACCCGTGGTCGATTCATCTTGATGTATGGCAAAAACCACAATATTGTAAACTAATCATCCTCCAATTAAAATAATTAATTAAAAATATCTTTTGTGAAGGAATTGGAGAGCTACTGAAGCAGTCAGGACTTGAGAGACAAGATCTAGAAAGAAGTCTGGAAGCTCATTAAGGTGAGCCTTACTTTCCACATACTACTTTTCCCTCAGGATAATTTTGGCATGGAGCTTGAGACAGAGAAGCCAGCAGATTAGCTTTAGGTTGCCTCATGGGCTGGGGAAACTAAAAATGAAGTTTGGCTGCCAAGGCAGCTGAATGTTGACAGGCCAAGATCCTAGAAAGCTAGGAAGTCATGGAATAGAATCCAACACTAGGAACCAAATTTCTTTAGAGGAATTAATAGGCTAAATTGTGCAGAGAATGAGGATAAGAAGTCAGGGAGAAAGCATGGGCAAAGTAAAGCAAGTCTGTGACAGGCTCACAGTGCTGAAGAGAGAAAAACTGGAATTTATGACCTACCAGTAGGAGGCACCTAGCAACCAACCTTTCCTAGAAGGCTATGCCCTACAAGTGGGGGTTAACCAGAGGTAAACCTGGACATATAAAGACTGCATACTAGCCTTGAGACAGCCAAGTCCCTAGTTGAATTAAGGTGATCGGATCCTCTGCTGCCTGCCAGAGGAAAAGGGTAGCTCTCTCTGGAGGAAGATAACATGATCAACAGTCACTACCATTTCTCATATATAACGTTGAGCATTCAATAAAAATTTACTGGCATAAAAATACACAAGACAAGGGAAAAAGAGAGGGGATAGAAACAGAAACATAGGTGATATTGTAGTTATCAGACACAGACTTTGAAATAACTGTGATAAACAGGTTCAAGAAAATATATAGCAACAGAGAGATTTTCACCACAGAACCAGGAAATATAATAAAAAGTCAAGTTTAAAGTCTGGAACAGAAAATAAAATGGCTAAAATTAAGAACTCAACATATGGGTTTAATAGTAGATTGGGCAAAATTGAAAACATGATTAGTGCACTAAAAGATAGGTCAGTAGATATTAACTAGAAAAAAGAATGGATAGAAAAAGGATGAGAATTCCCGAAAACAATGTAAGAGACATATGAAATATGGTAGGACTTCCCTGGTGGCTTACACGGTAGAGAATCTGCCTGCAATGCAGGAGACTCAAGTTTGATCCCTGGGTCGAGAAGATTCCCTGGAGAAAGGAATGGCTACCTACTCCAGTATTCTTGCCTGGAGAATCTCATGGACAGAGGAGCCTGGTGGGTTACAGTCCATGGGGTTGCAGAGAGTTGGACATGACTGAGCAACTAAGCACGAGCATGAGGAAAGTCTAATGCAAGTGCAGTTGACAGACCCAGAAAGAAAAAAGCAAAAGAGAATGGGCCAGAAGCAGCTCTAGAGGAAGTGTACAAATTCCTTGAGAAACATAATTCAACAAATCTGACAGAAGAAGAAAGGTTCCTATATCTCTGAAAGACATAAAACCTGTTATTAAAAACCTCCCAACAAAGTATAACTCTAGGCCTAAATGGCTCCATGATAAATTCTTTCAAACACTTGAAGAAGAAATACTTCTTACACAAATACTTCCAGAGATTAGAAAAAAAGAAAAAGAATACCCGCTATCTTATTTTATGAAGTCAGCGTAACTAAAACTTGAAAAGTACATTCTAAGAAATGAAAATTACATAACATAGTAATGGGGAAGGAAGAAAGTTTGCAAGAAGATGGATATGTCTAAGATATTTATGGTGATGATGGTTTCCAGGTACATGTAAAGTGAAAGTGTTAATCGCTCAGTAGTGTCCAATTCTTTGCGACCTGGGGACTGAACCCAAGTCTCCTGCATTCCAGGCAGATTCTTTACAGTCTGAGGCACTAGGGAAGCCCTCCAGGTACATGAATCCATCAAGTTTTATACATTAAACAGGTACAGCTTTTTAATGTCAACTATAACTCAATAAAATGGCTTTAAAAAAGAAATAAAAATTATGTGTAGATGAAAAATGTGTGTTAATCTAATCCAATGATATTTAACAATGATAGTATATCTCAAACAAGTAGAGTTAATGGGAAAATCAATTAGTACAATTTACTACATTAGCAGGAAGAGAAGGTAGAAAATTATATGATCACTTCAATGCAGAAAAGGCATTTGATAAGCCTGAATTCCTACTTGTGGTTAAAAAAAAACTCTTAGCAAATTTGGAAGAAAAGGGAAATTCCTTAATCTGAATAAATAGTAGCTACCAAAAAAATCACATTGTTAAATTATTTTTTAAATTTCACCTGAGGTCAGGAATAAGACAAGGATGTTTGCTAGCAACACTTCCATTTAACACTGTACTGGAGGTCCTAGACAGTGTAATCAAGCAAGAAAAAGATATAAAAGACATAAAGATTAGAAATGAAGAAATTAAAACTATCATTTGCAGATGACATGACTGCATACATAAGAAATCCAAAAGAATCTACAATGTGAATTGATAAGTGGGTTTAACAATGTTGGTATAAGATCAAAATATAAAAAGCAATTTAATTTTTACAGATCAGGACAAGTAAGTAGAAAATAGATGTTTTTTAAATTTACATTACCAACGAAAAGTCATAAACTACCTAGAAATAAATCTAACAAAAGATATGTAAGATCTTTACAATGAAAACTAGAAGATACTGTTGAGAAAAAACCTAAGTATGCCAATGTAGGAATATACTATGTCCATAGGTTAGAGTCTAAATATTGTTAATATGTGAATTGATTTATGGAGTCAATGAAATTCCAATGAAACCTGCAGCAAGTTTGTGATGAAAACTGACAAGTTGGTGTGGAAACATATGGAAATGCAAAAGGCCAAGAATAGCCAAAGCAACCTTAAAGGACAAAGCTGGAGGACCTACATACCCAGATATCAAGACCTATTATATAGCTATAAGACAGTGTGGTATTAGGGGAAGGATGAACACATCAGCATAGCAAAGCAAAAAGTTTAGGAACAAACCACAACTATATGATCACCTTATTTTTATATCCTTAGGCTATATCCTTCTGAGATTGTTCAGCATCAAATTTACTTGAATTAATTTTTTCCTCTGTGATTATGTTATCAGTCTAAATCATTCGTTTTTGTAGGTATTCAACTTAAGATTTGTTTTTCTTAAACCCCTTCTGACTTTACCTTTTGAATGAATATATAAAATATTTACATGGCTCAAAAGTCAGAACTATATAAAAAGGGTGGAAATAAACAGCACATTTCTTAATAATCATATGATCAAAGAAGAAATCACAAACAAAATAATAAAATACTTTGAGATGAATGAAAATGTAAAACACAGTATAAAAAACTCATAGGATATAGCTAAAACCCAATGTTTAGAGAGAAATGTATAGTCGTGAAGAACCATATTAAAAGAAAGAAGATTTCAAAACAATAACTTAATATTCCACCTTAAGAAACAAAAAAGGAAGCCAAACTAAACTCAAAGCAGTCAAAAGGAAGGAAATAATACAGATTAGAGCAGAAATAAACAAAATAGAGCTGAAGAATAGAGATTAGTTACACCATAAGTTGGTTCTTGGAACAGATCAGCAAAAATGGAACATTTTTAGCTATATTGACCAAGCAGAAAAGAAAGAACTCAAATGATTAAGAAATGAAAGAACATCACTACCAAACTTAGAGAAATAAAAACAATACTATAAACAATTATATTCCAATAACTTAAACAACTTAGATGAAAGGAATAAATTCCAGAAGAGAAAAAAAAATAAACTCAAGAAGAAATAGAAAACTCTAAATAGACCTTTTAAAAGTAGAGATTCTATCAGTAATTTTATTTTATTTTATTATTTTTTTTACAGTACAGGGGAATATAGCATTTATTCTCTAATAACTTAAATGGAGTATGAGCTATTAAAATGTCAAATCACCACACTGCATAACTGAAACTGATATAATACCAACTAAATTTCAATTAAAAAACAAAATAAACCAGCATATGATTTATTATATTGTAGAATTCATATCACAGTATGTTTTCTCACCAATATTAATTTAACTCAATAAATGTTTTCTCAATTATTGACCTTTTGTAAGTGTTAATTTTGATAGTCTTATAGGTAAACTGTGGATAACTAGATAATCCTAAATGGTGTTTCTGGAAAGAAAGTCAAGTAAAGGCAAAGTTGGCTATATCAGGTACTGGAACAACAGTAAAAGTTCCCTGAAGTCGTCTATGGAGCCCTGCAAACAGGAGTGCTGGGATATGTGGAGATTTGATGGATTCCATCCTCTGAGCCTCATGTTAGTTTTGCGCATTCACAGAAACTGTTAGGGGAAAGAGGCATTGCTCTCTGGGCCTGCACAGGGTACACACTTGCCCAGTTTCCCGTCTAGATGGCAGATAGGGTCAAAGATGGATGGTATCTCTCCAAAACTCTCAAGGTAATCCTTAAGGAGAAATCTTCAGGAAATGGAAAAACCTGTCAGCTGAATGCCAGAAGTTTAACATGTGCAATAAACATGAACCACTAGTTACAGCATGCAAAACCTCTCATTGTCATTCACAACATGTATGTTTACATATTTATACATGGGTCCAAGGAAAAAAAAGCCATGCTCTCCCTCTGTGTTTATATGGAGGGTGAATCCTCCATGCTGCATAGGACACAAGGAACCCTGACCCCAGATGCAGGCTGCGAGGCGACTTGGGGCAAGCACTTCGAGGGAGAGTAAAAAGTAAAACCTGCAGAAGAATGTTGAAAGCAGACAATTAAAGGGATGGCTGCCTGGAGGGGATTAACAGGGAAAAAAAGATAGACAGGCACAGGCAGAGAAGCTAAACTGAGAGCAAGACAGAGGGTGACTTGGTGGTTTATCAGTAATTTTAAAAGTATTCCCAAAAAAGAGGCCCAGGTCCAGATGGACTCACTGGGCTTTACAATCTCTTTCAAATAATATAAAAACAGTGAAACTTTCTAACTCATTCTGAGGCCATTATTACTGACACCAAAATCAGACATAGACATTACAATAAAGAAGCTAAGCCAATATCTATTATGAATATAGACACAAAAATCTTCAAAAAACTACCAAACCCAGCAACATATAAATAGGATTATATTCCATCATCAAGTGGGACTTATCTCAAGAATGAAAGGTTGGTTCAGCATATGAAAATCAATCAACGTAACACACTGTATCAGTAAAACCAAGGGGGAAAGCACATAATCATCTCAATAATCACAGAAAAAGCCTATGACAAAATCTAACACCCTGTCAATAACAACAAACTAGGAATGAAAAGAATCTTCCTCAACCTGATAAAGGGCAGTGAGGAAAACTACATAGCTAATGCCTACACAGCACATTGCAAGGCAGAGACAGCCCTTTGCTGTCTGTATAGTCAAAGGTCTGTATAGTCAAAACTATGGTTTTTCTAGCAGTCATGTAAGGATATGAGAGTTGGACCATAAAGAAAGTTGAGTGCTGAATAATTGATGCTTTTTCACTGTGGTAATGGAGAAGACTTTTGAGCGTCCCTTGGACTGCAAGGAGATCAAACCAGTCAATCCTAAAGGAAATCAGTCCTGAATATTCATTGGAAGAACTGATGCTGAAGATCCAATATTTTGTCCACCTGATGTGAAGAGCCAACTCATTGGAAAAGACCCTGATGCTGGGAAAGATTAAAGGCAAGAGGAGAAGGGGGCAGCAGAGGATGAGATGGTTGGATGGCATCACCGACTCAATGGACATGAGTCTGAGCAAGCTGGGAGATAATGAAGGACAGGGAAGCCTGGTATGCTGCAGTCCATGGGGTCGCAAAGAGTCAGACATGACTTAGCAATTGAACAAAATTGACAGGAAATCCTGTCAACACTCCCTAGTACCCCCAGGATCAGACCTTCTTAACACCACTTCTCACCTTGCTTCCACACTGGTCTGAGCTACCTACACTGCTGCAACAGGTTCATAACTGGTGTCTCTGCTTCTCCTCTTGCCACTCTACAGTCTATTATCAACACAGTAACCTAAGTGATTCTACTAAAGCACAAGTCAGGTCCCATCTCTGCTCTGCTCAAAACCCTGCACCAGCTCCCATCTCACCCAGAATGAGAGCCCAAGTCCTCACCACAGCCTACCAGGCCCATTCTGTCTTCTGGCCCTGACCACTACTCTCATTTCTTCACCTTATCCCCTCCCCTTGCTCTCCAAATCAGTCACACAGACCTCTTAGCTCCTCTGCAAACAAGCCAGGCAAATTCCTGCACTGGGGCCTTTGCTCAGACTGTCTCCTCTGGTGGGATGTACTTCTCTTGGATATTAGCTCAGCTGACTCCTTTACATCCTTCAAATTTTTCCTCAAATCTTCTACCTTGACTATTCGGTAGTGCAACATGTGCCTCCCCTCAATGCCACTCTGAACTCCTCTCCTTCTGCTGTTTTTCCACAGTGTTTAAGACATTCTAACATACCACACGATTTACTTATTTTTATGCCTATTGTTTCTTCTCTGTCTTACCCCACTCCTCACTAGAATGTAAACTTCTTGATGGCAGGGTTCTTTACTGTCTCCCATAAGGTAGTCCAAGCACCCAGAACATTGCCTGGAATATAGTAAGTACTCAGTAAACATACATATTAACTCTTCTTTAATTTCTTTTAAAATTTTTATTATTTTTGGCTGTGCTGGGTCTTTGCTGCTGCTGGAGAAGGAAACAGCTACCCACTCCAGTATTCTGGCCTGGAGAATTCCATGGACAGTATATATAGTCCATGGTGTCATAGTCAGACATGACTGAGCAACTTTAAATGTAAATATAAAAATATGCTGGGTCTTTGTTGCTGCGTAGGCTTTTCTCTAGTTATAGCAAGTGGCAGGCTACTCTCTTAATTGTGGTGCAGAGGCTTCTCATCTCGATGGCTTCTCTTGTTGCAGAGCACAGGCTCTAGGGCACACGGGCTTCAGTAGCTGCAGTTTCCAGGCTCTAGGGCACAAGGGCTCAGTAGTTGTGGTACACAGGGTTAGTTGCTCCACGGCATGCAGGATCCTCCCAGAACCAGGATCGAATTCTGTCTCCTGCACTGGCAGGTGGATTCTTTACCACTGAGCAAGCAGGGAAGCCCCAATAAACATACTGAGTGAACAAACAAATCTGCTCCAGTTCTTCTAGAGAAAAGTCACTGCCACTGCTGCTCTTGTCCTTGAGACACTTCTATGCTCAGGATACTGTCTTCCAGAGCTCTCAACCTGCAGCTTCCCTTCAGTCCTCACTGCAATTTAATGCTATGTTCTAAGGTGAAATAAAAAATGCTCTTCTCTCCTTAAGACTCCGGCCTCGTCGATGGGGCCAGTTAGAGAAACAGGCATTCTGTTCACCCATTCATCACCAAAATTCTACCTCCAAGAATCAAACATAAGCCAAAGTTCCCCAGGAGCTAGACACAAACCAAACTAGGCCCCATACCCTAGGTGACAAACCTATGAAAATGGATGCCCAGATATATCAGAATCTTAGCTTTTACTCAGCTATAGCTTTTACTCAGATGTAAACTTCTGCTATATATAAAATGAGGTAATTGGATGAGGTAATTTTTGGTCTTTTCTAGTGCTCGGTTATTATATTTAAACTTAGCTTTAACAGTTAAGGTCAATTTCCTAATATACTAATTACTTTAATGCTCATTTCAAGTATGATTCTCTACTTTAAAAAATTATTAGTCAGATTGCCTAAAAGCTGTTCTGTGAGCTATTTTATCACAAACGTGTATCCCATGTCTGTCTATATTAAGTGAAAGACTTGACATCTTGATTCAATTCATTAGGTGATTTTTTTCATCCTCCAGTAAATGAACTGGTCATTTGACTGATATATCTAAATAAAACAGTTGTAGAATAATGTTTTAGAAGGCCATTTCTCTAACTGCAGCAAGACACTGTGGCCTATATAAAACTGAAAATGAGCTCCAGTTTCATCCATCTCATTAGAACTGATTCAAATGAATTCTTTTTAATGGTTGAGTAATATTCCACAGTGTATATGTACCACAGCTTCCTTATCCATTCATCTGCTGATGGACATCTAGGTTGCTTCCATGTCCTGGCTATTATAAACAGTGCTGCGATGAACATTGGGGTGCACGTGTCTCTTTCAGATCTGGTTTCCTCGGTGTGTATGCCCAGAAGTGGGATTGCTGGGTCATATATTATCAAGGGTGAAACAGATCACCAGCCCAGGTTGGATGCATGAGACAAATGCTTGGGGCTGGTGCACTGGGAAGACCCAGAGGGATCGGGTGGAGAGGGAGGTGGGAGGGGGGATCGGGATGGGGAATACATGTAAATCCATGGCTGATTCATGTTAATGTATGGCAAAAACCACTACAATATTGTAAAGTAATTAGCCTCCAACTAATAAAAATAAATGGAAAAAAAAGGAAAAAAAAAGTGAAAATAAATAAGGCTCTTAAGTCTGTATTTATCTTTCTGTCATCTAAGGCATAATTTGGCAAGGCACACAAGTGTCAGTCAGCTCAAACCTCTTCTGCCAGCCTTGGTACTCAACTAAGACAAAATAGGCAGGATATTTGGGGGTCCTGCTGGCTTTTCCTGGGAGATGCTAGTCTACACGACCTATTTTTTGCTGTTCTTGTTTCTATATTAAAAAAAATGTTTATTTTGAAATAATTTTGAATTCCTTGGAAGTTGCAAAGAGAACAAACGGGGTCCCACAAATCCTTCATCCAGTTTCCCCCACTGGTTACATCTCACATAGCTACAGTACAATTATCTGAAACTAAAATAATATATAAATCAAATATACTTCGATAAAAGCAAACCCAGGAAATTGACATTGGTACAGTGTGTGTGTATAATGCAATGCCATTTTATCACATGTGTAGGTTCATTACCATTGCTGCAATCTGGATATAGAACTATTCCATCATCACAAATTATCTTCCTAGTGTTCCTTCTTTATACCAATAGTTACACCCATCCTCCTCCTCCCTACAAAACCTATTTTATATAACTATTTAAGGAATATACTTCCTCTGGCAGGATTTCCCTATTTTGATGCACTTATACCTAAAATTTCTAATAATAGACCTCCATCATTTTCATGACTAAGAAACCACTAACAACTCATCAAATCTCTGTTTTGAGCCTGGGTTTACAGGTACTGGATTGCTTAATTAACATTAAAAAAAAAACCCTGGACCATATCAGAGTCTTTCTAGGGCTAATTAACATTCAAATGTATTTTAGTTAACTTATTTTATTCCTGCCCTGGTTAATGCACAGATTTTTTAAAAATTCCCTTAGTAACTGATTGTTTAAAATGCCTGATCCAATGACCTAGCTGCATGCTCACTAAGACAATGTAATCTGGATCCAGGGCTCTGATGAATAACATTTGATCACTTTCTCCAAGATGAAAGTAGTCAGACAATGTGAGAGAAAGAGCTACAGGTTGTAAGTGTTTAAAATACAAACTGTCTCACTGTAATGAAAGCATGCCCCCTTGGTTACCTTTCACAATCTTCACCATTTTTCTCTCCTATCCTCCATCCTTCCCCCTTTCCAGCTGCTCATCCTGTAAGATTTCTTTTCCATTCATCCATAGTCATCTCTCTGAAAGAGACTGAAGTCAATTCTATCTGAAGTTCTGCTAGCTATCTCAAAAATTTTCAAAAATGTGAATACATATCTTTACAATAAAAATAGAGTTGTGTAGTCTGCTTTTTTTCACTCGATACATGAACATTTGCTCATGTCGTTAAATGCTTCCTTATTCTTAAAGGCTTAATAAGGGAAATTCTGGCAAAAATAAAGATTGAGCTGATGCAGATCCATACCTTATGCTAAAAATACCTATAAATGCTGGATAACTGTAATAAAAAAACAAATTTTAATATATAGCCTAGCTTGAAAGGAAATTTCCAGGGGTTATGAGAGAAGAAAGAAATCCAAGTCAGAACTAGGGTGACTGTTTCATTTTTGGCATGAAAAATTCTGCATCCAGGGAAAACCCTCAGTCCTGGGCAACCTGCACAGTCGCCATACTTGCCCAGAGCAGTAAGAAGCTGACAAATAATGGATATCTGTAGGCATATCAGGACTGATAATGACTCTAGGGGCTAGATCCAACACTCATTAGTCCCAACAATTTGTAGACTTTCTTAGATTGTCTATGTAAATGATATTTGTATGCAAATAACAGTGGTTGTCTTTTAGCCATTACAAGTCATCTGTTTCTATTATTTGACTCTTTGACTAGACCCTCTAGTATTATGTTAAATAGCAGCTGTGATATAGGGCTTCACAGCCTTGTTCTTTTTTTTTTTTTTTTCATTTATTTTTATTAGTTGAAGGCTAATTACTTTACAATATTGTAGTGGTTTTTGTCATACATTGAAATGAATCAGTCATGGATTTACATGTATTCCCCATCCCGATCCCCCCTCCCATCTCCCTCTCTACCCTATCCCTCTGGGTCTTCCCAGTGCACCAGGCCCGAGCACTTGTCTCATGCATTCAACCTGGGCTGGTAATCTGTTTCACCCTAGATAATATATATGTTTTGACGCTGTTCTCTCAAAACATCCCACCCTCGCCTTCTCCCACAGAGTCCAAAAGTCTGTTCTGTACATCTGTGTCTCTTTTTCTGTTTTGCATATAGGGTTATCATTACCATCTTTCTAAATTCCATATATATGTGTTAGTATACTGTATTGGTCTTTATCTTTCTGGCTTACTTCACTCTGTATAATGGGCTCCAGTTTCATCCATCTCATTAGAACTGATTCAAATGAATTCTTTTTAATGGCTGAGTAATATTCCATGGTGTATATGTACCACAGCTTCCTTATCCATTCGTCTGCTGATGGGCATCTAGGTTGCTTCCATGTCCTGGTTATTATAAACAGTGCACAGCCTTGTTCTTGACCTCAATGGGACTGCTTCTAGAATCTCTCCATTAAATATGTTTAGTTTACTTTTATAAGGTTAGAGGAGCTCCCTGCTATTCCTAGCTTGCTAAGATTTTTTTAAAATTACAAATGAGTGTTGATATTTCTCAACTGGTTTTCTTCACATGTTTTCAGAAAATCCTATCATTTTTATTCTTCAGCCCATTAATATGATTCTATTCCTCTGCATTCCAGCACTGAAACATACTTGCACTTCTGGAACAAAGCCTACTTAATACATTATTGGAAATTGGGGTCAGATCTGGTGGGGGGCAATGAAGGAAAAATAAAAAGTGCAACTAGAAGCCTTTAGCCTAACCATTCTGGCATCTGTAGGCCTAGCCATCTCCCACATTTCCCTTCATATACTGACTCTGCCCAGGGGCCTTTAAAAGATTTTTAGTTAAGTTTGATGTTGAGTTCCATTAACCTCCTTATCACTTTTATAGCACTGACAGGTGTGAAGGTGGTGGAGGAATCCATATACAACTTGGTTTGCCATATCACAACTATTCTCCAAGGTGTGAATGGATATGCAACCTGTGCAATCACATAAGGCCCAGCTCCTTGAACAGCCCTGTACTTGGTTTAATGTCCTGTTGTCATCATCTTAAAATTCTTAATAATTTTGAATATGGAGCCCTGTATTTTCATTTTGCACTAAGCCCCACACATTCTATAGCCAGTCCTACTATTCCTGGATACCTTCCCATTTGAGTATCACCTCCCTTTGCTCTGTCTTCTACCCTAAAGCGATAACCCACGTACAGATATGTTTTCTTAGCAAGTCTCTGAGGTCTAGGGCAGGCAGCAAGTTAACTTGGATGGTCCACATGTTACAGCTGGGTCTAAGGCTCTAAATTCAGCCTAACAATTCCATAGCAAGTATATCAGTTTCCCAGTCCTCCTAAGGGCAAGTTGTGCATCACTTAGGCCATAAATAGACAAAAAAATACTCACAAAAGGCCATAACAAATAAAATAGGCCTTTATGACAGTAAAGAGAAGCCCTTCTTTTATGGAGAGCTTATCTGTGACAGTGACATTCAAGAAAGATTTTCTCATTTTCCAAGTGACCTAACTTTATATCTATCCAGATTCTTTTTTTTATAGCTGCGCTACCCAGCATGCAGGATCTTAGTTCCCTGACCAGGGATTGAACCTGTGCCCCCTGGCACTAGCAGTGCAGAGTCTTAACCACTGAACCACCAGGGAAGTCCCTCTATCCAGATTCTTTACCAACATCTGGTTGGCCAGTGATCCAGATATGAGATCTTTTGACTGGTGATTTTGAAGTTAAAGTCTCAATGCCCATGGAGTTTGAGAGAATGTCTATCACTTCTAATTTTAAAGCAGTCACTATGATCAGTTTAAGTTCAGGCTCTGCATCATAGTACCTATCACTTCACTAGTATCTTTCCATTTGGAACAGATATGGTAATGACTTAAGGGAAATGACTCTGTGACTGTTAAGGTTTGAATGTTAGTGACATGTGTATGATCTACTCATATGTCTCATTGGGCTTGATCATCTGTGTCAGACACGACTTTAGTACTGCTGACTACTACTGTTGTTATTGGCACTGTGTTGGGAGCCAGCACTCTGACAACCTTATTTCCTTCCCACTCTTGTGAGGGTCCCTTTGGCTTTTAATCTTTGCTAACAGCAACTTTCAATTGTTTCAACTTTTCATCTTGGGTCCAGTTATTTATTTGGCTGCCACTCTATGCTCACATTCTTTCCTCTCATGTTACCCACTTCATGGTAATCTCTGTCAGTGGACCCTGCAACTCAACTTCTAATCTGTTAAACAGAGAAGAGTTGCAGATGTTCCTCTCTATTGCTTTCAGAGTACTATTTGTTTCAGACTATGCTTATATTCTGCATAGACTGCAGCAGCTTTTGCTAAAATCTCAATTTTGTATTCTAAAGTATTTGCTTCCTTATGGAGTTGTCTTATTACTTATTTCTACCAAGAGAAAATTTTGGTTGTTCTTCATTTAGTTTTCCCTGAATGCAGTTTTTTTTTTTTCATTTATTTTTATTAGTTGGAGGTTAATTACTTTACAATATTGTAGTGGTTTTTTTTTTTGCCATACATTGACATGAATCAGCCATGGATTTACATGTGTTCCCCATCCTGAACCCCCCTCCAACCTCCCTCCCTATCCCATCCCTCTGGGTCATCCCAGTGCACCAGCCCCGTTCTTAAAATTTAGAGAAGCAGTATTAGATTCTTGGGCAACAGCTTTAAAAGCAACATTTTACTCAACTACTTTTCTTCCCTAAGATTTCAGTTCACTTGGAAGTACCTGATCATCATAGCAAAAATGAAGAACACAGCAAAACATCTTTTTTCCTAATCTAATCATTCAATAGGTATTTTATTTGTTGAGCACTTACTATGTGCCAGATACTGTTTGAGGCACTTGGGAAATATCACTGAACAAAATACATAAAAACCCCTGCCCTCAAAGAACTTATATTCTGGCACAGGAAGGCAAATAATAGGCAATAAGCACAAGAATTATTACATAATATATTCACAGATGATAGATGTTAAGGAGAAAACAGCAGGGTATAGTCCCGACGGATCAGGAGGGCACATGGAAATGTCCCTATATCCCCAGACTTTATATTCAATGTTCCATCTACTCTTGTATCTTGAAAAAAGTTATTCTACCCCATTCTGTTATCAATAGATCACTGCACCGTTATTTCTCTGATTCCTTTCAGAAAGTTTTTCAACAAATAGTCTACACTCTTTCATATTCTCACTTTCCAGTTACTCTGCAACTCAAAGTCACCTAGTTTCTGCTCCTACCTCTTCCCTGAAACCGCTATTGCCAAAGTCACCGACGACTTCCATGTTATCAAATCCAGTGGAAATGAATCTGAACTTTGAAACTCTTGAGTACTTCTTCCTTGAAACATGCCATCCTGCTGAGTTTCATTATATTGTTCTCTCCTATTTATCCTCCTACTCTTCAGTTTCCACTGACAGCCACACTACTTCTGACCATCCTATAAATCCCAAGGAAACCAGAATTGAAAGAGACACATGTACTCCAATGTTCACTGCAGCACTATTTACAATAGCTAGGACATGGAGGCAACCTAGATGTCCATTGGCAGATGAATGGATAAGGAAGTTGTAGTACATATACACAATGGAATATTACTCAGCTATAAACAGAATGCATTTGAGTCAGTTCTAATGAGGTGGATGAACTTAGAGCCTATTATACAGAATGAAGTCAGTCAGAAAGAGAAAGACAAATACTGTATACATGTGTGCTAAGTCACTTCAGTCGTGTCTGACTCTGAGAGCCCATGGACTGTAGCTCACCAAGATCCTCTGTCCATGGAATTCTCCGGACATGAATATTAGAGTAGGTTGCTATTTTCTTCTCCACAAATACTGTGTATTAATGCATACACACACAAACACACACACACATATATATACACACACACACATATATATATGGAATTTAGTAAGATAGTAATGATGATCCTACATGCAGGGCAGCAAAGGAGACACAGATGTAAAGAAGAGACTTTTGGACTCAGTGGGAGAAGGCAAGGGTGGGATGATTTGAGAGTGTAGCATTGAAACATATACATTACCATATATAAAACAGATGACCAGTGCCAGTTCAATGCATGAAGCAGGGCACCCAAAGCTGGTGCTCTGAGACAAGCCAGAGGGATAGGGTGGGGAGGAAAGTGGGAGAGGGGTTCAGGATGGGGGCGGGGACACAAGTATACCTATGGCCGATTCATGTTGATGTATGGCAAAAACTGTCACAATATTGTAAAGCAATTATCCTCCAATTAAAATACCTAAACTAATTTTTTAAAAATGCTTGGGATGCTTGCGGTGTTCCTCTGGATTCTATTCTAGTCCCCCCTTTTCCCCTTATTCCTTCCATTTAGAATCAATTTTTCATTGTGATTTCAATTATCATCTATATATTGAGGACTCTCCACTTTTATATGCAGCCAGACCTTTCTCCTGTGCTCCAGAACAATATATCTAACTGCCTACTAGTCATATCTACTTGGATGACCCATAGACACACCCGTGGCTGATTCATGTCAATGTATGGCAAAAACCACCACAATATTGTAAATTAGCCTCCAATTAAAATAAATAAATTTTTTAAAAAGAGTTCATCCAAAAATGACCCATCTTCCCCTGCCAAACCTGCCCTTCTCATTGGTCCAGCTCAGCACCACTATCTCTCCAGTTGGCCCATCATTCAGAAACCTGAAATTCATACTCTCCTTTCAGCATGCTAACTCTTGCCACACATACATTAATCACCAAGTCCTGCTGATGCTACACACTCAACAGCTCTCAAATCTACCTCTATCCACAAGTGCCACTACCCCAGCCGAGGACACATTTTCTCATCCACATTAATACAACAGCCTCATAACTGGTTCCCTTGACCCTAATGTTGTTCACTCCCAATTATCCACACAATAGTCAGACTGACTTCTAAGGATTAGATTTAACCATACCATTCTTTTGCTTGAAATCTATCATTGTTTCCCTTCGGTCCACAGGATAAAACCCAACCCTTTAATGTGGGTTAAAAGTTCTTCTGATCTAATATCTAAGTCAAAGTCGCTAACACCCTAAACTGTTTGCAATGCTTCAAATACTCCATGAAATCTGGCCTTCATATCTGAAACATTCCTGCCACTACAGTGACTGCATGGCAAACCCTGTTCAGCCCTCTTATCTTTCATTTTATATCTCTTTCTAAAGTCTGGGCTAGTTCCCCTGCCAACTGCTTCCATAGAACTTGGTACTCCTCTAATCATAGCCCTGTCATTACTTCTTTATGTGGCTTCCTCCCCAGCTGGATGGTGAGCTCCATGAAAGAAAGGCTAAGTCTATCTTGCTCACGACTATGTCCAAAGTACATACCCTAACAGGGACTAAAGCAATGTTTGTTGAATGAATGAGCAACAAGCCCGGGTAAACTTGAGCCCTAGACATTTCAAAGAGGAAAGTAAATCATAAAAAGTATCACTTTCTTTAAAATTCAATTTTATCTATGTCACAGGACATAACTTTTTTTAAGTAAAAAAAAATATATAGTAACAGTGTTCAGCTCTGGGTGGTGGATTATGGTTGCTTTTTCCCTCTTTCTTCTACATAACCTTTTTACCAAGTTCTCTGTAATGAGTGTGTCTTACTTTCAGGGTGGAAAAAATGTTATAAATTATAAACTACAAAGAACACTAATATAAAATACTTTTACCTCTTTCCCTCAAAACAAAGTGTCATATACAGTGAAATTTGATCACTGTTTTTTTCCATCACTTTGCTTGAAGGTGAATAACAGCGTGATATCTCTGCCTTATTTAACACCAACAGAAGTATATATGCTGATAACAAAACCCAAGTTGCAAAAATCCATCACTGTCCAGGACCTGAAATGCAAGCAGTACTTTTCATACGGTTTTTTAAATTCTATAAAGAAGCTACTTTTAATAAGAATTTGGATTACAGTTTGATGCAGACAACTTTATTTTTTATCTGAAAATAAACACAACAAAAGTTTTTATCCTTCTGAAATGTTCCACCAGGTTTAGATGACTGGGACAGCCTCCTCTGCTCTTGAAAGGTACGAGTTCTTCTCAACGGGAAAATAACGCTACAGGAGAAAAGTAAAGCAGAGTTAAAACAACTTCAAAACTAGTATACATACATCATACTTTGTTATACAAGGAACTGACTGAAACAAAGTTCTCCAACTATATACTGAATGCTACAATTAGCTTATTTTCAGTTTGCCAATATATCATCTTATTACAGTGAGGCATACAGACAAAATATTGATATACTACAACAAATACCATTACAATGACAATTTCTGAATAACAAAGTTAAATCCCATGCCCTGGAGAACTGCCCACAGAAATCAAGTTTTGTTAGTCTACTTATAATGTCATATGTATGTGCATATATATATGCATGCGTGTACTGCATTAAAGTTATACAAACTAATATATAGGTATGTGTAGTAATATACATATATTATTATTGTATATACTTATGTATTATAGAAATAATATATCAATTACATATATACATATAATACCTTGTATAAGGATTTTATTTTGTTTTTTCTGATGTAAGTCACTTTTCTTATTCATGTAGTCCAAATCTATATTCTGCAGTTTAATCAACTGAGCAAAGGTTAAAGGACTTACCCAAGCTCCCACTGTAAATAACAGGGAAGCTGGGACTAAAGCCAGAATCTCCTGACACTCAGTTTAATGGTCTAGTATTCCACTCTTCCCCTTCTCCATAACTGAGGCTAGAAATTAACACCTTACATTTGAGTAATGCACTGCAATTTTCAAAGCATTTTCACATATGTTATATTGCTTCAGCTACACACACACACGCGCGCGCACACACATATACACACAAATATCTCAGCTAATGGTATCAAGGACCTGAACGGTTACTTGCCCATGGAAACACTAGTTAATGGCCCAAGTCTCCTGACTTTCAATCCAGTCCTCTACTCCTTGAAGAACACTCCTTTTCCCACAAACCACTTTTTTCTTACTTGATCCTTCACAATTATTTTGGAAGGAGGGAATCCAGGCCAAGGCTCGGGGGAGGGGGGGGCGGGATCGGTAAGCCTGCACAAATGAAGTGAGGCCCAGGTAGTCCCTGGTGTGTGATTCTGGGATCCCCTCTCTGAGCCTTTTCTAATACTACATTGTGTATCTTTGGGGAGCAGGAAGCTGAAACTAGGATTAGCTAGGATCTAGGATTTGATCCAAGATTTGTCAGATTCCTGAGGCTATGCTATTTTTCCCTGCATATGTCATGTAGTCAACACAACATGGAGGACCATGGCCACTACTACTTAGCAAGGGTGTCTATTATGGAGCTTCAGAATTAGGGCAAGCAGATTCTATTTATTTGTTTCCCTGAAGGGCTGAACTACATATACCAAATAATATGGCACCCAAACAACCTAGCACATTTCTTGTCCACCTTCTTTCCATCCAAATGGTAATAGTGATATTATTTCAGAAACTGATACTCCTGTGGTCCAAACATTTGCAGGATAAAAAAATAAGCATCAACTGAACCAAGATGAGGACAACAAAAATCAAATATCAAATACTTTAACCTTAAATCCTTGTCATTACCTGTAGTCTCCTGGTCCTTTTCATCACCGTATCCTTCCTCATCCACTGCTGTCTCCAACATTTCAGTATCCCTCTTTGGTTTCTTTCTGTGTTTCTTCAAACGCTTTAAAGTTCTGTTGAATCTTCTTCGTAAAAGAAAAGCCCATTTGCTGTAATATTAAAAGTTCAAAGTGAAACTTTATTTCTCAACAGTGATAACATAATAAATAACAATGGTGGGTTATAAGGAAAAGGCTATTTGGTAACATAACCCTTTACTGTGAGGAGACACCCCATGTCCTAGGGCAGAGAAGCCCCAGTAAGACGGAAGGAGGGGTGAAATTGGGACCCAGAGATCCCAAAGAGACTGAGACAGAACTGTGTTGAGTGTCTACTGAGGAGGTACGGGTCAGAAGTGGACTGCTGCAGGGATAGGGGCTCTGGGTGCAGTAGACCTGGGTATGGCATAAGCACTCTTGGAGGAAGTCGCTATTAACCCCACCATAGAACCACCAGAACTTACATAGGACTGGGGAAACATACTCTTGGAGGGCACAAATAGAACCTTGTGCACACCAGGATCTAGGAGCAAAGAGCAGTGACCCCACAAGAGACTAACCCAGACTTGCCTGTGAGTGTTCGGGAGTCTCCGGCGGAGGCGTGGGTTGGCGGTGGCCTGCTGCAATGGTGGGGGCACTGAGTGTAGCAGTGTGTGCATGGGACCTTTTGAAGGAGGTCTACATTATCTTCATTACCCCCACCGTAGTTTGGCCTCAGGTCAAATAATAGGGAAGGAACACAGCCCCACTCACCAACAGAAAATTGGATTAAAGATTTACTGAACATGGTCCCGCCCATCAGAACAAGATCCAATTTCCCCCTCAGTCAGTCTCTCCGAAGCTTCCATAAGCCTCTTATCCTTCTCCATCAGAGGGCAGACAGAATGAAAACCACGGTCACAGAAAACTAACCAATCTGATCACATGGACCACAGCCTTGTCTAACTCAATGAAACTATGAGCCATGTTGTGTAGGGCCACCCAAGACAGACAGGTCATGGTGGAGAGTTCTGACAAAATGTGATTCACTGGAGAAGGGAAAGGCAAACCACTTCAGTAATGTTGCCTCGAGAACCCCATGAACAGTATGAAAAGACAAAAAGATAGGACACTGAAAGATGAACTCCCCAGGTCGGTAGGTGCCCAATATGCTACTGGAGATCAGTGGAGAACTAATTCCAGAAAGAATGAAGAGATGGAGCCAAAGCAAAAACAACACCCAGTTGTGACTATGACTGGTGATGGAAGCAAGGTCCAATGCTGTAAAGAGCAATATTGCACAGGAACCTGGAATGTCAGGTCCATGGATCAAGGCAAATTGGAACTGGTCAAACAGGAGATGGCAAGAGTGAACGTCGACATCTTAGGAATCAGCGAACTAAAATGGACTGGAATGGGCGAATTTAACTCAGATGACCATTATATCTACTACAGTGGGCAAGAATCCCTTAGGAGAAATGGAGTAGCCACATCATAGTCAACAAAAGAGTCAAAAATGCAGTACTTGGATGTAATCTCAAAAATGACAGAATGATCTCTGTTCGTTTCCAGAGCAAACCATTCAATATCACAGTAATCCAAGTCTATGACTTGACCAGTAATGCTGAAGAAGCTGAATGATTATATGAAGACCTACAAGACCTTTTAGAATTAACACCCAAAAAAGATGTCATTTTCATTATAGGGGACTGGAATGCAAAAGTAAGAAGTTAAGAGAAACCTGGAGTAACAGGCAAATTTGGCCTTGGAGTACAGAATGAAGCAGGGCTAAGGCTAGTAAGAGTTTGGTCAAGAGAACACACTGGTCATAGCAAATACCCTTTTCCAGCAACACAAGAGAAGACTCTACATGTGGACATCACCAGATGGCCAACACCAAAATCAGACTGATTATATTCTTTGCAGCCAAAGATGGAGAAGCTCTATACAGTCAGCAAAAACAAGACCGGGAGCTGACTATGGCTCAGATCATGAACTCCTTATTGCCAAATTCAGACTTGAATTGAAGAAAGTAGGGAAACCACTAGACCATTCAGCTATGACCTAAGTCAAAATCCTTACAATTATACAATGGAAGTCAGAAATAGATTTAAGGGACTAGATCTGATAGACAGAGTGACTGATGAACTATGGATGGAGGTTTGTGACACTGTACAGGAGACAGGGATCAAGACCATCCACAAGAAAAGGAAATGCGAAAAACCAAAACGGCTCTCTGAGGAGGCCTTCACTGTGAAAAGAAGAGAAGCAAAAAGCAAAGGAGAAAGGGAAAGATATCCCCATTTGAATGCAGAGTTCCAAAGAATAGCAAGCAGAGATAAGAAAGCCATCCTCAGTGATCCATGCAAAGAAATAGAGGAAAACAACAGAATGGAAAAGACTAGAGATCTCTTCAAGAAAATTAAGAGACACCAAGCAAACATTTCATGCAAAGATGGGCTCAATAAAGGACAGAAATGGTATGGACCTAACAGAAGCAGAAGATAATAAGAAGAGGTGGCAAGAATACACAGAAGAACTGTACAAAAAAGATCTTCACGACCCAGATAATCACAATGGTGTGATCACTCACCAAGAGCCAGACATCCTGGAATGTGAAGTCAAGTGGGCCTTAGGAAGCATCACTATGAACAAACCTAGTGGAGGTGATGGAATTCCAGTTGAACTATTTAAAATCCTAAAAGATGATGCTGTGAAAGTGCTGTACCCAATATGCCAGCAATCTTGAAAAACTCAGCACTGACCACAGGACTGGAAAAGGTCAGTTTGCATTCCAATCCCAAAGAAAGGCAATGTCAAAGAATGCTCAAACTACTGCACAATTGCATTCATCTCACATGCTAGTAATGTTCAAAATTCTCCAAGCCAGGCCTCAACAGTATATTAACCATGAACTTCCAGATGATCAAGCTGGATTTAGAAAAGGCAGAGGAACCAGAGATCAAATTGGCAACATCTGCTGGATCATCAAAAAAGCAAGAGAGTTCCAGAAAAACATTTACTTCTGCTTTATTGACTATGCCAAAGCCTTTGACTGTGTGGATCACAATCAACTGTGGAAAATTCTGAAAGAGATGGGAATACCAGACCACCTGACCTGCCTCTTGAGAAATCTGTATGTAGAACTGGACATAGAATAGCAGACTGGTTCCAAATAGGGAAAGGAGTACATCAAGGCTGTACATTGTCACGCTGCTTATTTAACTTCTGTGCAGAGTGAATCATGAGAAACGCTGGGCTGGATGGAGCACAAGCTGGAATCAAGATTGCTGGGAGAAATATCAATAACATCAGATACGCAGATGACACCATTCATATGGCAGAGAGCGAAGAAGAACTAATGCACCTCTTGATGAAAGAGAAAGAGCAGAGTGAAAATGTTGGCTTAAGGCTCAACATTCAGAAAACTAAGATCATGGCATCTGGTCCCATCACTTCATAGCAAATAGATGGGGAAACAGTGGAAACAGTGACAGACTTTATTTTGGGGGGCTCCCAAATCACTGCAGATGGTGACTGCAGCCATGAAAATAAAAGATGCTTGCTCCTTGGAAGAAATGTTATGACCAACCTAGACAGCATATTAAAGAGCAGAGACATTACTTTGCCAACAAAGGTCTGTCTAGTTATGGTTTTTCCAGTAGTCATGTATGGATGTGACAGCTGGATTATATAGAAAGCTGAGTGGTGAAGAATTGATCCTTTTGAACTGTGGTGTTGGAGAAGACTCTTGAGAGTCCCTTAGACAGCAAGGAGATCCAACCAGTCTATTTTAAAGGAAATCAGTCCTGAATATTCATTGGAAGGACTGATGCTGAAGCTGAAGCTCCAATACTTTGGCCACCTGATATGAAGAACTGACTCATTTGAAAAGACCCTGGTGCTGGGAAAGATTGAAGGTGGGAGAAGAAGGGGACGACAGAGGATAAGATGGTGGGATGGCATCACTGAGTTGACTGACATGAGTTGGAGTAAGTTCCAGGTGTTGGTGATGGACAGGGAGGCCTGGCGTGCTGCAGTCCATGGGGTCACAAAGGGTCGGACATGACTGAGCAACTGAACTGAACTGCACCCTTTTTATGGAGTGTGACTTTCTATCTTGGATACTTTTATATATTTTTATTAAACTATGTGACCCTTGAAAGCACAAAGCATGATCTGATTCACCTTTTTGCCCTTCATAGCACCCAACAGAAGGCCTGGAATCAAGATATTCTTGAATGAATTTTAAGTTCTTTTTTTTTTTCTCACTGACAAACTGTTTATTGAATTTTGCAGCAGTATGGGGCATGTCTTATTGTATCTTAGAATCTCAGGATTCAGAGAGATGGTAAAGTGGCATTGGTGAATTTGGGAATCTGGTCTCCCAGAAGTACCTGCCACTCCATCCCTGATTCCTCAATGGCTGCCAGGTGGATCACCCCTCCACTGGAGCTGTCCTGCTCCATGTCCAAAGTGAGAGCATTGGCAGTGAACTGCAGGCATTCTTCCTTGGTCATCCCTTCCCGGCAGGTAGCATTGACACAGCCATAGATATAGGAGTTCCCAGAGCCCCCAGTGGCAAAGGACTGTTATACCATCATACTCCCCATGGGCACTGAGTACACCTGCCCCCCTTCTTGGGGGTCCCAGCTGGCAATGATGATTTCTGCCATTAGGTCTTCTTGGTATCAGTAACATATTTCCTTAAAGAGGCTGGCTGCCATGTGTACCAGCAGAGGCTCATTCAGCTCAATGCTGAGGAAACCAAGCTGATAAATGATTCCATCAGCTATTGCCTGGGTATCAGCTGCTGAGCCTGAGTGGCAGCAGAAAATACAGTCATGAATAGGGGTCAGAAAACACGGTCACAAATAGGGGTTAGCTTGTCAGTCACTCGATTGGCGATGTACGACCCAGTGGTTGATCTGGAGTCAGTTCATAGAACCACGCCCTCAGCCAATTGCACGGCCATGACAGTGGTCCCTGTGGAAACTTCCCGGTTTTCCCAGTCGGAGGCAATGTCCTCAGGCCCCCAGGATAGTGCCGGCAAGGCTCCCCAGCAGCTACTAAGGTGGTCGCCATCTTCCTCTTCTGGTATTCCCCAAATTTTAAGTTCTTGAATGATATAACGAGATGAAATAATGCTGTTTTAGGGAGATAAGCCTGGCTGGATGTAACTGGGTGAATTAGAAGGAGAGTAGATGAGGAATCCATGTACATGTCCAAATTAGCTTGGCAAGCATCCTTACTCACTCTCACTCCCTCCATGTGAAAGGCACAGCCATACTTTCCTATTGAAATGCCAGGAAAGTTCTCCATGACCTAACTCCTAGCCATCTTCCAAACTCCACTTGCAGCCCCATCCCAGTTATTGTCTCTCTTGTATAAATTCTTTGGATTGGATGCATCATCTCAATGTTCTCCTCAGTTTCCAATCCCGCATTTGCATTTGAATGCCAGCTAGCCTCCTGTTACAGACTGAATGTTTGTGTTCCTAAAATTCATGTTGAAGCCCTAGCTCCCAGTATAGTTGCATCTGAAGACAGTAACTCTAGGGAATAATTAAGGCTCAATCAGGTCATAAAGATGGGGTGCTGATCAGTAAAATTAATTTCAGTATAAAAATAATAAATTTTTGTTTTACTAAAAACCAGACTACCAGCTCGTCTTACTCTCACACATCATGGAAAGGCCATGTGAGCACACAAAGAGAAGGTGGCCATCTGCAAGCCAGGAGGAGAGCCCTCACCAGAAACCAAATCAGCTGGCATCTTGATCATTGACTTCTAGCCTACAGAACCATGAGAAAATAAATGCCTATTGTTTAAGCCAACTGGCATTTTGCTATGGCAGCACTGGAAGACTAACACATTTTGCCCTTCTTTTGCACCTCAGGAAACCACTTACTTGTTAAGACAGCAGGTGACAAGAGGACTAGGCCTGGACTAAGCTGTGACTATAAAATATGAGAAGAAGTGAATCCCAAATTCATTCCAAAGGAAACAAAAAAAATGACAAGGAGTCTAAAAGAATAGAATTACATATTAAAGATAAAGGAAAGTAAATAGTCACAGATGATTTCAAGGATTCTAGCCTGAGAGACTAAAGAAATCACTGATAGAAATAAACAGGTGTCAAGGGGAGATGATTTGGGAGAAAAAGAACTCTAGTTTTGCACACATTGCATTAAATGCAGTTAGAAATACAAAACAGGTAGAGGTGATTTCAGTATGTATGAGTCATTTATGCATAGAAACCCAGAACACTATGTTCAGAAAGGACTTCTAACTCAATTTTCTACTCTAATATTATGAGAAAAACAACATCAAAAGAAGTTAAGCTCACTATAAAACTGGTAGTAAAGACAGAACTAGAACAAAGATCTTTTAAAATACTCTTTCTGCTACATACTTGTAATATTTTCTGATAGATGAGAATAAGGCTTTGGGAGACAACCACAGTTAGGAAAACAAAGAAAACCAAACTGAGGAGTATCAGAATGGGAAGAGGAACAATGAAATCCAAGGAAGGAAACTTTCAAAAAGCGAACAGTCAACAGTGTACTTATGTGATAAAAATGTCAAGTCAGATTGAAATTCAGAAAATGTCACTGCATTCTGCAATGACATTATTAGTTACTTGGCAACAAATTCTTCCTTTTAATAGTACCTAATATCCCAGAATTTTATAAAATGCCACCCTTGGAGTCCTTGCAATAGGAACACCTCAGACATATAATCTGCATATAATGAGGTTCTCTTATTATTTCAATAACTAAATTACCTTGAATGGGGTCCAGTAAGAATTGGTGTTATGTGAATTTCAAATCTATAGTGACTCATGTTTGAGAACGGGTCCAGTTGCTCACATTTTCATCTGACCATATTTTATAAAAGTTCTTAGAGCCCAGCCCAGCAATACTTTTATAGACTCTATTTCCTTTCTTTGAATTCATATGTCTATAATCCTAGGAACTTCAAACCTTTCAGCAGTTGGCTAATTACTGCATAAACCTTTTCAAAATAACATTACTAATTATATTGTACAGTATAATGAGACAAACAAACATGGGGATTTGAAAATGTAAATGCTCATTTTTAAAATTCAATGGGTCATGTTTTTAGGCAATTTTTGGCATATTTATTCCTAATTCTTTACCTCCCATTCTATGAAAGTAAGTGGTAATAAGACTGTCTACATAATGAAAACCACACTATAATACAGAGAATCACTCAGCAGGATTTGTCTAAATGTAGAAATTCTCAGTAGCAGCCATCTGGCAAGCAGCAACATTGAAAGAGTATGGGGGATGTGCTATTTACATCATCTGTTTATCAGATGATCTACAATCTTAAAAAACACAGTTTTATTAGTTGGAAGAAACATAGTCTTGTCATTTTCACACTGAGTTCTGAATTTTCTTAATATGAGGTTACAAATTCAATCTGATAGGAAGAAAAAGAACATGAAAATACACTTCATCTGATTTGAACAGTCATTGCATTACAGTGTTTGAATCTTTCCCCTTGCCAAAGCTACGTATATACTCAAGTATCATATCCCTATATAATACACAGATGTTTAACTGGCATATACATACAGATTAAACTTTATATAAAAACAGGTAAATATTAGAAGCTAAATTTGCACTTGAAACTACTGTTCTTGGCATTCTACAACTGTAACAGGAATAATTCAGCTACTTGTCTTCTCTCTCACCCTAGAGCCCCCACCTGCTTCCTTTTGTCCCATCCACCTGATATTTTTGCTTTTCATCTCTGTGTAAGTCTTAAGTCTACCAGTGACACTTAAACCTGATGAGGCTTCTGATCCCTATTAATTAGAATAAAAATAGATCTTACAAAACCTTGAGGACATAATGAATTTCAAAATGCATCTTATATATAAGTTTAATAAGGCTATCACTAGCAAATTCTTAGAAAGCTTTTCACTAATATTCTCTGCTCCCTATCGTGTATGTGAAACAGTTCAAACTAGCTTCTCTGTTTACATTTGAATTCAAGTCAAGTAGAAGTAAACTACACACACAAAATAAGTAAACTACAGATTCAGTTATAAATTATTAAAGGGGCAAAGTTCAGCCACTCTTGCTAAGAAATGATAGGCATTTAAGGGGTCTATATTATTAGGAAGACTATATGTGAATGTAATGAATTCTGTGGGAGAGCCCCCTTCCCACCTAACCCAAATTTTGTTCTCCCTTCAGAAATTTAGTTCAAATAGCATCTCCACCATGGAGCCCACCTGCTCTCTTCCATTCAGCCTGATCCCCAGTGCCTCAGAACTTTTACAACTCACTGTCACCACTCATTTTAATCCTTAATTATATTCCACCTTATGTTGTTCTTAGTATGTCATGCTTGGGATGTATTTTAAGGTATATTTAAGTTCCTCAAAATGAAAATCCACCTCTTAAGACATTTTTGTATCCTAATATCTAGCATAAGCAGTGACTGAATATGGTCAATTGTAGAAAGCATGAATTAGGCATTAAAAATGAAATGCACTTGTCTTTGGAAAGTGACTATCCTCTTTACATAAACTGCTTTCATTTCTCCTCTCTCCTCATATTATTTCCCATTTTTCATCCCTCCAACACTTGCAGGTTGTTAGCTCCTTAGGTTGGGGCTTCCCTGGTGGCCCAGATGGTAAAGAATCCACCTTCAATGCAGGAGACCTAGGTTCAATCCCTGGGTTGGGAAGATACCCTGGAGGAGAGCATGGCAACCCACTCCAGTATTCTTGCCTGGAGAGTCACCACAGACTGAGGAGCCTGGCCAGCTATAGTCCATGGGGTCATAAAGAGTTGGACACGACTGAGTTACTAAGTACAGCATAGCTCTCCTTAGGTTGCTGGTGGTTGCTTAGTTGCTAAGTCATGTCTGACTCTTTGAGACCCCGTGGACTGTAGCCTGCCAGGCTTCTCTGTCCATGGGATTCTCCAGGCAAGAATACTGGAGTGGGTAGCCATTCCCTTCGACAGGGGGAATCTTCTTTGAGATGGAAAACAGAAAGTGAGTTAATGTGATAGCTCAAAAAAGACAACTTACCTCCCAAAAGGAAGATTTAGCAGACTTTGGCCTTCATTTAAACTCCTTGTTTGGTATCAAGGATAGGATCTTTAGTCTAACACATGATTGCCCTTGCCTCTAAAATCAGCTTACCAGGAAAAGCTGCCAGTGCTCCATCCACCCTCAGCCATCCATTGTTCCTGAAACTTTAGCTAAGCAGCAAGCTGAAACTGATACCTGCTCTGAGGCTGCAACGAACAGCTCAGGATGACTGAAG
Organism: Dama dama; assembly: GCF_033118175.1. NCBI lineage: Eukaryota > Metazoa > Chordata > Mammalia > Artiodactyla > Cervidae > Dama > Dama dama. The sequence continues at coordinate 50,358,458 of NC_083714.1, read as the reverse complement.
GTACCTACTACTATTACACAAGATAGTAAAATAAGTAAGTAAATAAATAAATCATAGTAAGGCAAGTTTATGGTGTTCAAGATATATATACTATTCACATTGGTTAAGTCTCTCAAGCAGTTTGTTTATTATGTAAAAAGAAGAAAATATATTCCTATCAAGGGATAATCCTCTGGAATTCATTTTAGAGAAAAATCCAGTGTACTTTAACATCCCCATACCTTGGCAGAGGAACACTAGGAGGGGCCATAACAGAGGCATTATACAAGGCAGAATATATGAGACACTCCAAATTGCTTGGCATAATCCTAGGTCTAATGCTGCAAGAGCAATATTGCATAGGAACCTGGAATGTTAAGTGCATGAATCAAGGCAAATTGGAACTGGTCAAACAGGAGATGGCAAGAGTGAACGTTGACATCTTAGGAATCAGTGAACTACAATGGACTGGAATGGGTGAATTTAACTCAGATGACCATTATATCTACTACTGTGGTCAAGAATCCCTTAGGAGAAATGGAGTAGCCATCACAGTCAACAAAAGAGTCCAAAATGCAGTACTTGGATGCAATCTCAAAAACAACAGAATGATCTGCTCATTTCCAAGGCAAACCACTCAATAACAGGGTAATCCAAGTCTATGCCCCGACCAGTAATGCTGAAGAAGCTGAAGGTGAATGGTTCTGTGAAGACCTGCAAGACCTTTTAGAACACACACCCAAAAAAGATGTCATTTTCATTAGAGGGGACTGGAATGCAAATGTAGGAAGTCAAGAAACACCTGTAGCAACACAAATTTGGCCTTGGATTACAGAATGAAGCAGGGCAAAGGCTAATAGAGTTTTGCCAAGAGAATGTACTGGTCATAGCAAACACCCTCTTCAAACAACAGAAGAGAAGACTCTACACATGGACATCACCAGATGGCCAACACCGAAATCAGATTGATTATATTCTTTGCAGTCAAAGATGGAGAGGCTCTATCTTTGCAAAACAAGACAAAAACAAGACAGGGAAGCAAAAACAAGACAGGAAGCTGACTGTGGCTCAGATCATGAACTCCTTATTGCCAAATTCAGACTTAAATTGAAGAAAGTAGGGAAAACCACTAGACCATTCAGCTATGATCTAAATCAATCCCTTACAATTATACAGTGGAAGTGGGAAATAATACTTAAGGGACTAGATCTAATAGAGTGCCTGGTGAACTATGGACAGAGGTTCATGACATTATACAGGAAACAGGGATCAAGACCATCCACAAGAAAAGGAAATGCGAAAAACCAAAACGGCTCTCTGAGGAGGCCTTATGAATCATTGTGAAAAGAAGAGAAGGGAAGAACAAAGGAGAAAATGAAAGCTATATCCATTTGAATGCAGAGTTCCAAAGAAGAGCAAGGAGAGATAAGAAAGCCATCCTCAGTGATCTGTGCAAAGAAATAGAGGAAAACAATAGAATGGGAAAGACTAGAGATCTCTTCAAGACAATTAAGAGATACCAAGGGAACATTTCATGCAAAGATGGGCTCAGTAAAGGACAGAAATGGTATGGACCTAACAGAAGCAGAGGATATTAAGAAGAGGTGGCAAGAATACGCAGAAGAACTGTACAAAAAAGATCTTCACAAACCAGATAATCACGATGGTGTGATCACTCACCTAGAGCCAGACATCCTGGAATGCAAAGTCAAGTGGGCCTTAAGAAGCATCACTATGAACAAAGCTAGTGGAGGTGATGGAATTCCAATTGAGCTATTTTAAATTCTAATAGATATTTCTGTAAAAGTGCTGCACTCAATATGCCAGCAAATTTGGAAAACTCAGCAGTGGCCACAGGACTGGAAAAGGTCAGTTTTCATTCCAATCCCAAAGAAAAGCAATGTCAAAGAATGCTCAAACTACTACACAATTGCACTTATCTCAACATGCTGGTAAAGTAATGCTCAAACTTCTCCAAGTCAGGCTTCAACAATACATGAACAGTGAATTTCCAGATGTTCAGGCTGGTTTTAGAAAAGGCAGAGGAACCAGAGATCAAATTGCCAACATCCGTTGGATCATCAAAAAAGCAAGAGTGTTCCAGAAAAACATCTACTTCTGCTTCATTGACTATGCCAAAGGCTTTAACTGTGTGGATCACAATAAACTGTGGAAAATTCTGAAAGAGATGGGCATACCAGACCACCTGACCTGCCTCTCGAGAAATCTGTACAAAGGTCAGGAAGCAACAGTTAGAACTGGACGTGGAACAACAAACTGGTTCCAAATAGGAAAAGGAGTACATCAAGGCTGTATATTGTCACCCTGCTTATTTAACTTCTATGCAGAGTAAATCATGAGAAACGCTGGGCTGGATGAAGCACAAGCTGGAATCATGATTGCCGGGGAAAGTATAAATAACCTCAGATATGCAGATGACACCACCCTTACGGCAGAAAGCGAAGAACTAAAGAGCCTCTTGATGAAAGTGAAAGAGGAGAGTGAAAATGTTGGCTTAAAGCTCAACATTCAGAAAACTAAGATCATGGCATCTGGTCCCATCACTTCATGGAAAATAGATGGGGAAACAGTGATAGATTTTATTTTTGGGGGCTCCCAAATCACTGCAGATGTTGACTGCGGCCATGAAAATAAAAGACACTTACTCCTTGGAAGAAAAGTTATGACCAACCTAGACAGTATATTAAAGTTCAGAGATATTACTTTGCCAACAAAGGTCTGTCTAGTCAAGGCTATGGTTTTTCCAGTAGTCATGTATGGATGTGAGAGTTGGACTCTAAAGAAAGCTGAGCACCGAAGAATTGATGCTTTTGAACTTTGGTATTGGAGAAGACTCTTGAGAGTCCCTTGGACTGCAAGGCGATCCAACCAGGCCATCCTAAAGGAGATTGGTCCTGAGTGTTCATTGGAAGGACTGATGCTGAAGCTGAAACTCCAATACTTTGGCCACCTGATGGGAAGAACTGACTCATTTGAAAAGACCCTGATGTTGGGAAAGATTGAAGGCAGAAGAAGCAGGGGACAACAGAGGATGGGATGGTTGGATGTCATCACCGACTCAATGGACATGAGTTTGGGTAAACTCTGGGAGTTGGTAATGGACAGGGAGGCCTGGTGTACTGCAGTCCATAGGGTCACAAAGAGTCGGACACGACTGTGTGACTGAACTGAACTGAACTGAATCCTAGCCACCTATTTCTAAGAAATAATATTTCAGTTTTACTCATGGGTTTCCTTTTACATGAACACAAGCTTTGAAGGGAAGATGAAAGGGTCAAGAATTCTACTCCTATTCCCATTCACCTGTGAAAAGAAACAGAAGAAATAAGCCTAGGAAGAGAGATAACTCACTCAGTATAGGAAACTAAGTAAAAACTGAGAAAAGAATTGACAGTCATATGCAAACTGGAAAAGCTTAAAGAAAGGCTGTGATCCAACAGTGTCTTCAAAGTGGTCTGAGAAAGTTATGAAAGCAATGAGAAGGTTTAAATCAATACAGAACTGCCTTCCAGGCTAGCCATCTCCATCCACTGTATTCCTTTATTTGTTCAAGTACTCATTTACTCAACAAAAATATATTAAGCATCCACTGTATCTGAGGCACTTTGCTATAAATTGAAAATACAATGAGGAATATGACAGATTCACCAGACTCAAGAAAAAGGTACAGAAAAGAAAAAGACACAATCTTTATGCAAAATAAGGTAACGTGTATAGTCTAAATCTTCCAGTGAAATCTAACTTGAATAAAAACATAAAGATGCTTAATCTTCAACAGGCACGTTATCAGAAAATTTAATAGGTACTTGTTCTCAGGGTTGTGCTAGTGCCAACCCTGCACTTGCACAAACCTGACAGTGAGCGCCTCACTCACTCCATCTTAGTCCTTGCCCTGCTCTCTACCTGTACACACACTCTGTCTCAGTAGGCGGGAAGCTATTTAAAAAAAAAAAAAAAAACTTACAAGCATCATGCCAACATCCCACTGGGATTTTGATAAGAAATCTGATACGAATTGGCTTGAAGTCAGATCAAGGCTTTCAAACCCAATAGTAGATGACCATCTACTAGATGGAGAGTAGCGCTTCTGGGAATCCTTCTGATTTGCAGTTAACCACCTCTACTCCATATACCCTCAGCTCACTTATTTATTTTTCCTTTCAATTGGGATTTTGTTTTGTTTTCTGAGGGAATGTACAAACTAGGACATGCAAGAGGATGTCTTCAATGGGTGGAAAATAAAAATAGCATGCATGAAGAAATATTCTGGTAACTTAACTTTTTCCCAAGCTACCTCCTCTTCAGCAAAAGGGACCGATATGTAATCCCCGTACTTTCGAAGCTATGAATGAATGTGTCTACACAGGAATTCTCAAGTATACTCAGCAACTGGCAAATAAAAGTTGTTTGCCTACCTCCTCCAGCAGAGAGAGCAGCAATAAATGGGCAGACATCCCAGGAAGATCATGCTCATCACACCAAACCCAAACATCCGGAACATCTGAGTAGGCTCTGGTGGTTTAATTATATCCTGTTACTTTTATGACTTAAGCAAGAGAAGCAAATCTGAGCTCTTTCATAAAGTCTTTATAAAAAAACCTATTAGTTAATAAAGCAAAATAAGGAGATATTCTTACATGGCAGGTAAATATCATTGGTACTCTATAAGCAGCAGGAGTTTATGAAATGTTCTAGAAATACAACTAAAGGTTCAGTTTGTGTGTTCTCTGCAATGGACATGATTTAGCAACTGAACAACAACTCCAAAGGAAGCCTTAACAAAACAATCCTGTTTCTGTTAATATACTAGATTACTACTATTCAGACTATATATATTTCTTCCTGTGACCTAAGCATGTTTTTCCCTTGGCTATATGTTATATATTCTAGAATACTCAGGGAGTGAATCAACTTATGAATAGCTAACTTGAGAAAGGAATGGTTTCTTAAATGTTTACTTCTAAATATAAAACATTAAATGAAAAATCAAGAATTTGCAGGTGATTAAGTATATTTTATTCTTATATTCATTTGGAAATGCATTCTAATATGTTTGGGGGATTTTAAGTCACGGTTCAAATTTTCCCTCTACAAAAATCAAACGTTTCTTCACACATAATATAAAGACTAAATCAATGAATGAATTATAACACCATGTGACACTGTTAAAACTGTAATACTACATTCACAATCGAGTTTAGGTTTCCATCATTAATACTAGATGCTCAACAATTGAATGGGGCCTATATTAACCTAAGACACTGTTTTGCATGCATCCTTTTAGCAGCATTTGTTAGTGCTTAATCATATCAATCAAATATGTCCATCAAGGGACCAACTGGTAGTATGTCCCCACTATCCAAATGAAGGAGCAAAAGCAGATGGTCTGGTGCTCAAAACACTGTAAAGAAAAAAAAATCTTAAGAGAAGAACCTAATTCAAAAACAAAATGACAAAGAAAGAACCTGATAAACAGACTTAACAAGAAACATTCAATTTACTGTTACATACTGAGATGCTGAAGAAAAAGATAAATGAGAAGAATTCTACTCAGGAAGAGATGGTGGGAAGAGAAAGTAAGCTAAGGCATGCCTGACTGGTATTTTCTCCCAGGCACATTGATGGTTATATCTTGTAAAGCCTGGAATCTATGGGAGAAGATAGTGACTAAAACAATCTCAAACTGCAACAGTTATGACTTCCCTGGTGGTCCAGTGATTAAGGGGCTTCCCCGTTGGATTAGCAGTAAAGAATCTACCTGTAAAGCAGGAGATGCGAGTTGGATCCTGGGTAGGGAAGATCCCTGGAGGAGGAAATGGCTACCCACTCCAGTATTCTTGCCGGGAAAATCCCATGGACAGAGGATCCTGGTGGGCTACAGTCCATGGGATCGCAAAAGGTCAGACACAACTGACTGAGCAACTGAGCATGTAGGCACCATTGGTTAAGACTCCATGCTTCCAATGCAGGGCGTGCAGATTTGATCCCTGGTGGGGAACTAAGATCCCACAAGACACTTGGCCAAAAAATTAAAATAAAAACAACAACAAAAACCTGCCATAGTCACACCTAAGGACGAAGCAGAAACAGCTCATGAATAGAGGTCTCCAGGCCTTTCTACAGATGGCAGTATTGCTCTAGGGCTGGGAGCCTCCTTTAAGGGTTAAGCTAAGAGATCCAACTGTAAACATATGCCATTGTGACCTATTTATTCAATTTTAAAAAAACAGGAATATAATAAATGTAAAAGGATTAACTTACTGTCTCTCAGCGGGGCAAAACAGCTAACCGTAGTGGTCTTGAGTGAAGAGTAACAGCATTTGTATTTCAAACATTCATCCTTCTTAAGATCTTGCCCCTGCTTGCAAGGCTTTAGCACCTGACCCTCCACTGGAACACATGCTTTTAGAAACAAAATGCAAGAAAGAGATTTCAGCATGGTTAATAAGCACTTCCCCTAAATTAAATAATTATGCAAGACAAAAACAAAGAAAAAACAAACAAGCTTGTATATTTAAAGAAAAGAGTGAATGACATATACGAATAGTAATGAACACTGAAAAAATAAAAGTAAAACTAAAAGCTATCAGAAAGTTACTCAACATCACATTTCCAATTCTAGATGAACTACAGAAAAATATAAATTGTTAACAGATCATTGGTAAGGTAGTTTTAAAATGACTTTAAACATAAGTTGAGCAGTAGTAATACAAATATAACACAGAAGGTGTTAAATAGCTAGAATGGGCCAAATGCCTTTAAAACTGCTGCTAAGTCACTTCAGTTGTGTCCTACTCTGTGTGACCCCAGAGACGGCAGCCCACCAGGCTCCCCCGCCCCTGGGATTCTCCAGGCAAGAATACTGGAGTGGGTTGCCATTTCCTTCTCCATCTTTAAAACTAACGCCTTGTTAAAAGAATACCACAGATACCCTCTTTTTTTTTCATTTATTTTTATTAGTTGGAGGCTAATTACTTTACATTATTGTAGTGGTTTTTGCCATACACTGACATGAATCAGTCATGGATTTATATGTGTTCCCCATCCCAATCCCCCCTCCCACCTCCCTCTTAACTCAATTTTACTAAGTTACAGACAAGTACTGAATTCATCAATGAAAATGTAAGTAAAATTCACAGCATTTACTGCTAGAAAATAGAGTAATATTATTGGCATCGACCTAGTTTCTGTCAACACTTAACCATACTGGCACTGCAATATGTTTTAAGATTCTTCCTTTTGGCCTTAAGTTACAACTCTAATTCTGAATAGGCAATAATTTATGGCATGAATACCACGATTCATGCAACTACAGTAAGTTCATACATAACTGAATCTGTAAGATTCACAAGCTCAAATAGCTGATTTTTTTAAACACCCTGCTTTATATGAGAAACAAATGACAACTTAACAGGCAGATATCAGATTTTTATTCAAAAAGAAAACCTCTACAGTATGGCTTAAGGTCAGCATAAAATCAGTTCAATCTCCAATATTATCAACAACTACAGACTTAAAAAAGTAGTTAAGTGATGTTTTACCATCACTCTAAAGCATTTCAACATCAGCAAAAAACAACATAATGGTTATATTATTACCTCCTGGTATATTCTTATTATATTCCTCTTCTTTAAAGATTGAGAATTCCTGAAGCTCAGGTAAAAATAATAACACCTACCATTCATTAGTCACCTATTTGGGCCAAGTATCTTGCTTTACACACATTATTTCTAAACTTCACAACAAACCTCAAAATTGGTTTTACAACCTCCAGTTTTAAAATTAAGAAATAAAGGATTGGAGTAACTTGTGCAAGGTCACAAATTTAATACATTACTGGTTGGCCTGGATACTCATTTCCCAAACATTTTAGTCATGTGAGAGATAAGCCTACTTTGTTGTTATACTCTAAACAAGTTGTTCCTCAATCATGCCAGGCCCAGAGTGAGTCTCCTCCCCAGGATGAACTGCATCTAGAATACCATGTTCAGTCCTGGACATCACATACTCAAGAAAGAGTGACAACTGTCAGGCTCTGGTCAGAGAGCTGATGAACTTCCTGTGTGCTGAGATCCTCACTTTTGGTATTGTTCAAAGACCACTTTCCAGGAATGAAAATCATACAAGAAAAGATTTTAAATCATAGAAGAGACTGGGCTAGATCATCTGTAAGGTCCTTTCTAATGCTGGGCTTCTGTTATTTTATATCTAAATTAGCATCTGGAGTTTATGCCAGATACTAAAATTAGCTTTCAGATTCAAATCACTAATTTTGAATAACAAAAAGGTAGAACAATTTTTATCAGCTGTAAGTGTATGATTTTGTCCAAAGGGAGAAGGATTGTGGGACCTCTCAAGGTTCCCTGTCTGTCTCAACATTTTCATTTAAATCTGCAAGAGATGAATCTATTACTGTGCGTGCATGCTAAGTTGCTTCAGTCATGTCTGACTCTTTGTGACCCCATTGACTGTAGCCTGCCAGGCTCCTCTGTCCATGGGATCCTCCAGGCAAGAATACTGGAGTGGGTTGCTTTGCCTACTAAAAACAGTCTAACAATGAGATGACAGTCTTTTTGCTAGTGCTTAAGTGGGATGGATGTTCATTTCTAATTACATAGGGGAAGAAATAAACTGGCTAAAAGTACTTCATATTTTATAAGCTTATAGTTTTTCTTTTTTGAGAATAAGGTATGTACATTTTATAAGTATTAATATTTAATCACTGTTGAAAGATGTGAATCAACCTGTGCTGTGCTTAGTCTCTCAGTTGTATCTGACTCTTTGTGACCCCATGGACCGTAGCCCGCCAGGCTTCTCTGTCCATGGATCTTTCCAGGCAAGAATACTAGAGTGGGTTGACAGGCTCTCCTCCAGGGGATCTTCCCAACCCAGGGATCAAACCCAGGTCCCCCATGTTGCGGGTGGATTCTTTACTGTCTGAGCCAGCAGGGAAGCTCTGAATCAACCTAGGTAAGATATTTCTCTTAAAACGGGACAGTATGATTTTACTGGGTGAAAACATCAACTCATAAATTGGTTTTCACTCAACTTACTGCACTATATTGGAGGAGTATTTCATAAATGCAGATATTTTATTTAGACTATTTTTAAAGGTGGCTTCAGTGTTTGTACAATGTACTTATTATAGGTAGCTTGGGATAGTTTACATCTGCTATCTTCTTGAGCTCTAAAGCCTGAATCATCATTTGTTGTTTATGACCTACTCCAACACTCATTAAACTATTCTCTTAGCTTCACAACAAATCACCTTATCAGACTTTTCTTTCTCCAATCAATTTAACCATAGAAGCATTTTTAAACAAATTATTTGAGTTTATTTTGCTATTCTCATTAGTAGTAGGTGTTATAATGCTTGTTTAGAATTTGAAATCTCTATAGAGAAACATGAAGAGATTTATGAAAGTCACAGAAAAATTCAGTGGTAGAGTCTGGAATTAAACAATGTATACAATTTTGTGCTTGTATTTGTATATCAAATTTTGTTAGAATAAACTCTGCATGATTTTTAATAAAAGCTTCATCTTTGTAATTCACATATGTCAATTTATTTGAACTTTCTCCTTGAAAGGGCACCACATGCTGTACAAAATGAAATGTGTTTGTGGTTAATCTCAGGAGCCATCACGTGCTTCATAAACACATTATATACAGAACCACAAAAAGACAAAGATAATGTGACTTGAGGCCTGAACTTTTTATCATTAAAACAGATGGGGAAACATCTGGTATATTCCATAATATTAGAGCTACACAGTACCCTGATTAATGCCACAGAAGACACTGCTTTCACAAAACTGGATCAGTGACTAAATTTCAAGCAATGCCATTAGGGCAAATTGAGGTTTAGAAATTTGTAAAGGAAAAGTATTATATAAAGAGTAACAAGCATTTATGGAATGCCTTAAAATACTGTCTCAATTTATCTTCACAATTATTTCTGATAAGCATTTTCATTTTAAAGATGAAGACATTGAGGTTCAGAGGTTATCTTGCCTAAGGCAAAGGGCAGAGTCAGGATTAAAACTCAGGGGTATATCACTCCAATACCAATAGACTACACTGCCTCTTAAACATCTAACTACTGTTTTCAAAACAAGGACACTGGGAGGAATAAAATAAAACAGAACCTTACTTGTTGGAAAGAAAAATCTTATCAGAGATCCCGAGGCAGAAGATTCATTCAGAGATTGTCCATCAGCATTTTCACTGCTCCACAGAATATAGTTACTTGCAGATACAGAATCCATAAACCCTTAAGAAAAGAGAAATTATTAACCCCAACATAAAATTATCACCTTCCTTGACCCTTTAAAAGTAACTACCTTTGTTTAAATTAAATATGGAAAGTCTAAGAACTAACAGACATTGTATTTAAAACTCATAGCAGCTAGGTACAATTAATAATCAGAATACATTGGTGCTCTGAAACTAAAAAACTGAGTATTAAGTTTAAATAAATTAATTAAAAATACATTTTAAGATGTTTAAACTATAGGCCATAACATGCCATTGTTGAACTGTAAACTACAATAGTGAATTTGCCTCTAATAGTCTTGACATTCAGTGTGAAAGCTGCTCAGTCATGTCCTACTCTTTGCGACCGCATGGACTGTAGCCTGCCAGGCTCCTCTGTCCATGGAATTCTCTGGCAAGAATACTGGAGTGGGTAGCTGTTCCCTTCCCCAGGGGATTCTCCCAACCCAGGGATCCAACCCAGGTTTTCTGCACTGCAGGTGCATTCTTTACCATCTGAGCCAGGAGGGAAGCCCAAGAATACTGAAGTGGGTAGCCTCCACTTGTGGAGGATCTTCTAGACCCAGGAATCAAACCAGGGTCTTCTGCATTGCAGGCAGATTCTTTACCAGTTAACCTTCCAGGGAAGTCCTTGACATTCAGAGGCCCAATCAATTAACAACATGAAAACAGTACGTATTCCAATTAAATTAGACCCCATCACAGAAACTCTTGGCAAATATGTTGGCTTCTTTATTTACTGATTAAAAAAAAAAATCATCCAACCTGGGTTGGTGGTCTGTTTCACCCTTGATAGTATACTTGTTTCAGTGCTATTCTCTCAGAGCATCCCACCCTCACCTTCTCCCACAGTCCAAAAGTCTGTTCTGTACATCTGTGTCTCTTTTTCTGTTTTGCATATAGGGTTATTGTTACCATCTTTCTAAATTCCATATATATGTTAGTATACTGTATTGGTGTTTATCTTTCTGGCTTACTTCACTGTGTATAATGGGCTCCAGTTTCATCCATCTCATTAGAACTGATTCAAATGAATTATTTTTAATGGCTGAGTAATGTTCCATAGTGTATATGTACCACAGCTTTTTTATCCATTTGTCTGCTGATGGGCATCTAGGTTGCTTCCATGTCCTGGCTATTATAAACAGTGCTGCGATGAACACTGGGGTACACGTGTCTCTTTCAAATCTGGTTTCCTCGGTGTGTATGCCCAGGAGTGGGACTGCTGGGTCATATAGCAGTTCTATTTCCAGTGTTTTAAGGAATCTCCACACTGGAAGACCCAGAGGGATGGGATGGAGAGGGAGGCAGGAGGGGGGATTGGGATGGGGAACACATGTAAATCCATGGCTGATTCATGTCAATGTATGGCAAAAACCACTACAATACTGTAAAGTAATTAGCCTCCAACTAATAAAAATAAATGGAAAAAAAAATCAAGGTTTTAGACATTGTAAACATTATCTCCTTCCTCACCACTTCAGAAAAATCTGGTTTCAGTTTTACTTGCATGATTCCTTCCTATATAAGGGGAGAGGATATCCATCCTCATTCCCATAATAATGATTTATCCATATCATTAAGTATTTTCCAACACTATCTTTAATTTAACAGCATTCCATTATGCAAGTCTATTATAAATCAGTTGATAATTTCTCCCAAACAAAGACATGTAGGTTTATTACAATTTATTGATATTACAAAGAACACAGGAGAAGGGAATGGCAAACCACTTCAGTATTCTTGCCTTGAGAACCCCATGAACAGTATGAAAAGGCAAAAAGATAGGACACTGAAAGATGAACTCCCCAGGTCGGTAGATGCCCAATATGCTACTGAAGATCAGTGGAGAAATAACTCTGGAAACAATAAAGAGACCAAAGCAAAAACAACACCCAGTTGTGGATGTGACTGGTAATGGAAGCAAGGTTCAATGCTATAAAGAGCAATATTGCATAGGAACCTGGAATGTTAGGTCCATGAATCAAGGCAAATTGGCACTGGTCAAACAGGAGATGGCAAGAGTGAACGTCGACATCTTAGTAACTGGCAAACTAAAATGGACTGGAATGGGTGAATTTAACTCAGATGACCATTATATCTACTACGGTGGGCAAGAATCCCTTAGGAGAAATGGAGTAGCCATCAGTCAACACAAGAGTCCAAAATGCAGTATTTGGATGCAATCTCAAAAACGACAGAATGATCTCTGTTTGTTTCCAAGGCAAACCATTCAATATCACAGTAAACCAAGTCTATGCCCCGACCAGTAATGCTGAAGAAGCTGAAGTTGAACAGTTCTACGAAGACCTGCAAGACCTTTTAGAACTAACACCCAAAAAAAAATACCGTTTTCATTAGAGGGAACTGGAATGCAAAAGTAGGAAATCAAGTAACAGGTAAATTTGGCCTTGGAGTATGGACTAAAGCAGGGCAAAGGCTCATAGAGTTTTGCCAAGAGAATGCACGGGTCACAGCAAACACCCTCCTCCAACAATATAATAGAAGACTCTACACATGGACATCACCAGATGGCCAACACTGAAATCAGACTGATTATATTCTCTGCAGGAAAGATGGAGAAGCTCTATACAGTCCGCAAAAACAAGACCGGGAGCTGACTGTGGCTCAGATCATGAACTCCGTACTGCCAAATTCAGACTTACTTGAAGAAAGTAGGGAAAACCACTAGACCATTCAGCTATGACCTAAATCAATCCCTTATGATTATACAGTGGAAGTGGGAAATAATATTTAAGGGACTAGATCTGATAGAGTGCCTGATGAACTATGGACAGAGGTTCATGACATTGTACAAGAGACAGGGATCAAGACCATCCACAAGAAAAAGAAATGCAAAAAACCAAAATGGCTCTCTGAGTAGGCCTTACAAATCACTGTGAAAAGAAGAGAATGGAAAAACAAAGGAGAAAAGGAAAGATATAACCATTTGAATGCAGAGTTCCAAAGAATAGCAAGGAGAGATAAGAAAGCCTTCTTCGTGATCTGTGCAAAGAAATAGAGGAAAACAAAAGAATGGAAAAGACTAGAGATCTCTTCAAGAAAATTAGATACCAAGGGAACATTTCATGCAAAGATGGGCTCAATAAAGGACAGAAATGGTATGGACATAAAAGAAGCAGAAGGTATTAAGAAGAGGTGGCAAGAATACACAGAAGAACTGTACAAAAAAGATCTTCATGACCCAGATAATCACGATGATGTGATCACTCAGCTAGAGCCAGACATCCTGGAATGTGAAGTCAAGTAGGCCTTAGGAAGCATCACTATGAACAAAGCTAGTGGAGGTGATGGAATTCCAGTTAAGCTATTTCAAATCCTAAAAGATGATGCTGTGAAATGAAAGTGCTGCACTCAATATGCCAGCAAATTTGGAAAACTCAGCAGTGGCCACAGGACTGGAAAAGGTCAGTTTTCATTCCAATCCCAAAGAAAGGCAATGCCAAAGAATGTTCAAACTAGCACACAATTGGACTCATCTCATAAACTAGTAAAGTAATGCTCAAAATTCTCCAAGCGAGGGTTCAACAATATGTGAACCGTGAACTTCCAGATGTTCAGGCTTGTTTTAGAAAAGGCACAGGAACCAGAGTGTAGGAGACAGGAAGAATAAAAGGAAAGTATGCCCTGGTAAGGGCCACAAAAGAAATTTATAATTATTGATAAACTGGATGCTATACGGCATGAGACTCTTGGAACAAGTCTAGAGGGAAGAGTTCATAGTCTTGAAAACAAGATATGATCCTGGGTTCAGAAAACCGACCCCAGACTGTTTCTCAACTGGCATCTCAGAGTCACATGTTTTACGTATCTGGTAGATAAGAATATTAGTCTTAGTTACCGATTTGTTATTGATTACTGTTTCTTAGTTACTCAATGGTTAATGATCATTTTGTTCTTTGGCCCTGAAGGACACATGAGTTATAACTTAACTGCCCGCATATTCTTTCATTCATGGCTGAACGTATAATACAGCTGGCTTAGATTCAGTTTTGGCACCTTCACCTTGGAGCAGTGTTGGTACCCTGATCCTTGCTTTTCACTGAATTCTTGTGTCTTGTTTCTCATTCTCTTGCAGTATCGCACTTTCAGAAACCCTGCTTGTCGAGGGAGTCTCGACACCAGAGATCAAGTTGCCAACATCTGCTGGATCATCAAAAAAGCAAGAGAGTTCCAGAAAAACATCTACTTCTGCTTCATTGACTATGCCAAAGCCTTTGACTATGTGGATCATAATAAACTGTGGAAAATTCTGAGAGAGATGGGAATACCAGACCACCTGACCTGCCTCTTGAGAAATCTGTATCCAGGTCAAGAAGCAACAGTTAGAACTGGACATGGAAAAACAGACTGGTTCCAAACAAGGAAAGGAGTACGTCAAGGCTGTATATTGTCACCCTGCTTATATAACTTACATGCAGAGTACATCATGAGAGATCCTGGGCTGGATGAAGCACAAGCTGGAATCAAGATTGCCGGGAGAAATATCAATAACCTCAGATACGCAGATGACACCACCCTTATGGCAGAAAGTGAAGAAGAACTAAAGAGCCTCTTGATGAAAGTGAAAGAGGGGAGTGAAAAACTTGGCTTAAAGTTCAACATTCAAAAAACTAAGATCATGGCATCTGGTCCCATCACTTCATGGAAAATAGATGGGGGAAATAGTGGAAACAGTGCAGACTTTATTTTTGGGGGGCTCCAAAATCAATGCAGGTGGTGACTGCAGCCATGAAATTAAAAGACACTTACTCCTTGAAGGGAAAGTTATGACCAACCTAGACAGCATATTAAAAAGCAGAGACATTACTTTGCCAACAAAAGTCCGTCTAGTCAAGGCTATGGTTTTTCCAGTAGTCATGTATGGATGTGAGAGTTGGACTATAAAGAAAGATGAGCACCAAAGAGTTGATGTTTTTGAACTGTGGTGTTGGAGAAAACTTTTGAGAGTCCCTTGGACTGCAAGGCGATCCAACCAGTCCATCCTAAAGGAGATCAGTCCTGGGTGTTCTTTGGAAGGAATGATGTTGAAGCTGAAACTCCAGTACTTTGGCCACCTAATGCGAAGAACTAACTCATTTGAAAAGACCCTGATGCTGGGAAAGATTGAAGGCGGGAGGAGAAGGGGAAGACAGAGCATGAGATGGCTGGATGGCATCACCAACTCAATGGACATGAGTTTGGGTAAACTCCGGGAGTTGGTGATGGACAGGGAGGCCTGGTTTGCTGCAGTCTATGGGGTCGCAAAGAGTCTGACACGACTGAGCAACTGAAATGAAAGAACACTGCCTAAAACACTCATACGTACAGAGAATAGACTGGTGGCTACAGATGGGGTGGGGTGGGAGAATTGGGTGAAGTGGGTCAAAAAGTTCAAACTTCCAGTTATCAAAATAAATAAGTCCTGAGATAATGTACTGTATATTTTAAAGTTGCCAAGAGAGTAAATCTTAAAAGTTCTCATCACAAGAAAAAAAAAGTTTTGTAACTGTGTATGGTAACAGATGTTAACTAGACTTACTGCAGTGATTTCACAATATATACAAAAATTAAATCATTATGTTGTACACCTGAAATTAATATAATGTTAGATGTCAATTATACCTTAATTAAAAAAGAAAAAGAAAAAAATAAAGAACTCTGCAATGTAACAATTATCACTGGAGCTACATATTTGCAGATATTTATAAAAAATTCCTTAGGATAAATTCTTAAGGAATGGCTCCTGACCTTGGCCACACTACCCTCCAGTAAGGCTGCTGCAAAGTATAACATCAACCAGCAGTGCAGGCAAGTGCCAACATTCTTGAACCTTCACCTTTTTGCTGTTGCTTGTCAGTTTGATGGCCAAACTAATGATATTCCTTGTTTTAACCTCACTTTTAGTCATCAGTGGGCTGATCTCTTTCATATATTTGTTGTGTAGTAGAGAACTTATCTTTTAATCTGCCACATATGTTGGAAATATTCTTCAAAACAGTCAGTTACGTTTGTATTTTTTATGATGTTTTGGGAAATTCAAAAGTATAAAATATTTTCAGACTGGGTGGTCCAGTAGTTAAGAATCCTCTTTCCAATGTAGGGGACATGGGTTTCATTCCTGGTAGGGGATCTGAGAATCACATGCCACAAGCAGGGCAACTAAGCCCATGCACTACCAACTAGAGAGCCCAGGTGCCACAATTAGAGA
The DNA here is from genome assembly GCF_033118175.1 of Dama dama. NCBI lineage: Eukaryota > Metazoa > Chordata > Mammalia > Artiodactyla > Cervidae > Dama > Dama dama. Next base: position 50,341,972 of record NC_083714.1, on the reverse strand, counting down.
GCCCACATGCCAACTACTGAGCCTGCATGCTCTAGAGCGTGTGTGCCTCAATGACTGACTCAGTGCAGCATAAAATTAAAAATTTTATGTAATCAAAGGTATCAATCTCCCACCAAATATTTCTGCATTTCAGGTCATGTTTTAAAAGGCACTATGGACAAGGAATGTCACCCGCCATTACAGTAAACAAAGAATGTTGCCGGCCACATGCAGTAAGTCCTCAGCCATTGCAGCTGCCAAAGACAGTGCACCCTGAGGGGGTTCAACGTGGAGAAGAGCAGGATACTGGTCCTAGACAGTTAAGATGCATATCAAGGGAATAATTTCAATAAGCCCAGACTCTTACATATTCCAATACATAGAAAAGCACTAAATTCATTAACTTGATATGTTTGTTTTTCTTTTTTTCATTTATTTGTATTAGTTGGAGGCTAATTACTTTACAATATTATAGTGGTTTTTGACATACACTGACATGAATTAGCCATGGATTTATATGTATTCCCCATCCCAATCCCCCCTCCCACCTCCCTCTCTACCCGATCCCTCTTGGTCTTCCCAGTGCACCAGGCCCGAGCACTTGTCTCATGCATCCAATGTGGGCTGGTGATCTGTTTCACTATAGATAATATACATGTTTCAATGCTGTTCTCTTGAAACATCCCACCCTTGCCTTCTCCCACAGAGTCTAAAAGTCTGTTCTGTACATCTGTGTCTCTTTTTCTGTTTTGCATTATAGGGTTATCATTACCATCTTTCTAAATTCCATATATATGTGTTAGTATACTGTAATGGTCTTTATCTTTCTGGCTTACTTCACTCTGTATAATGGGCTCCAGTTTCATCCATCTCATTAGAACTGATTCAAATGAATTGTTTTTAATGGCTGTGTAATATTCCATGGTGTATATGTACCACAGCTTCCTTATCCATTCGTCTGCTGATGAGCATCTCGGTTGCTTCCATGTCCTGGCTATTATAAACAGTGCTGCGATGAACATTGGGGTGCACATGTCTCTTTCAGATCTGGTTTCCTCGGTGTGTATGCCCAGAAGTGGGATTGCTGGGTCATATGGCAGTTCTATTTCCAGTTTTTTAAGAAATCTCCACACTGCTTTCCATAGCGGCTGTACTAGTTTGCATTCCCACCAACAGTGTAAGAGGGTTCCCTTTTCTCCACACCCTCTCCAGCATTTGTTGCTTGTAGACTTTTGGAGAGCAGCCTCACAATTTCTATGGAAATACAAAAAACCTCGAATAGCCAAAGTAATCTTGAGAAAGAAGAATGGAACTGGAGGAATCAACCTGCCTGACTTCAGACTATACTACAAAGCCACAGTCATCAAGACAGTATGGTACTGGCATAAAGACAGAAATATAGATCAATGGAACAGAAGAGAAAGCTCAGAGATAAATCCACGAACCTATGGACACCTTATCTTCGACAAAGGAGGCAAGGATATACAATGGAAAAAGGACAACCTCTTTAACAAGTGGTGCTGGGAAAACTGGTCAACCACCTGTAAAAGAATGAAACTAGAACACTTTCTAACACCATACACAAAAATAAACTCAAAATGGATTAAAGATCTAAATGTAAGACCAGAAACCATAAAACTCCTAGAGGAGAACATAGGCAAAACACTCTCTGACATAAATCACAGCAGGATCCTCTATGACCCACATCCCAGAATACTAGAAACAAAAGCAAAAATAAACAAATGGGACCTAATGAAACTTAAAAGCTTTTGCACAACAAAGGAAACTATAAGCAAGGTGAAAAGACAACCCTCAGATTGGGAGAAAATAATAGCAAACAAAGCAAGGATTAATCTCAAAAATATACAAGCAACTCCTGCAGCTCAACTCCAGAAAAATAAATGACCCAATCAAAAAATGGGCCAAAGAACTAAACAGACATATCTCCAAAGAAGACATACAGATGGCTAAAAAACACATGAAAAGATGCTCAACATCACTCATCAGAGAAATGCAAATCAAAACCACAATGAGGTACCATTACACGCCAATCAGGATGGCTGCTATCCAAAAGTCTACAAGAGATGTTTGTTTTTCTTTAATTAGCAGTAATCTTTTGATGTTCGACACCTTGGGTGTTTTTTGTTGTCGTTTTGTGTTTGCCAAAATTCCTATAAATCCTGGGTCCTCCCCTACTTCTTTTGGAACAGTCCTTCAGAACTATCTCAGAGGATGTTTCCAGGCTTAAGTCCTCAGAAAGTCTGCCAAAAAAACGTAATTCTTAAATATAGATTGTGCATTTTTTCAGTTGACAGCATTCTAAACTCTAAAGCTCCTTCTACATTTTTAGTTCCATTTTTTATTATTATTATTTTTTCCCACTTATTTTTATTAGTTGGAGCCTAATTACTTTACAATATTGTAGTGGTTTTGTCATACATTGGCATGAATCAGCCATGGGTGTACATGTGTTCCCCATCCTGAAACTCCCTCCAACCTCCTCCCCATCCCATCCCTCTGGGGCATCCCAGTGTACCAGCCCTGAGTACACTGTATCATGAATTGAACCTGGACTGGCAATCTGTTTCACATATGATAATATACATGTTTCAATGCCATTCTCTGAAATCATCCCACCCTCACCTTCTCCCACAGATTCCAAAAGACTGTTCAATACATCTGTGTCTCTTCTGCTGTCTCACATTGTTACCATTTTTCTAGATTCCATATATATGCCTTAGTATACTATATTGATGTTTTCCTTTCTGGCTTACTTCACTCTGTATAATAGGTTCCAGTTTCATCCACCTCATTATAACTGATTCAAATGTAATCTTTTTAATGGCTGAGTAATATTCCATTCTGTATATGTACCACAGCTTTCTTACCCATTTGTCTGCTGATGGACATCTAGGTTGCTTCCATGAGCTGGCTATTATAAAGTGCTGTGACAAATATTGGGATACACATGTCTCTTTCAATTCTGGTTTCCTCGGTGTGTATGCCCAGAAGTGGGAATGCTGGGTCATATGGCAATTCTATTTCCAGTATTTTAAGGAATCTCCACAATCTTCAGAACAGTGTGGAGCTACCATAGTAGCTGTACTAGTCTGCATTCCCACCAACAGTGTAAGAGGGTTCCCTTTTCTCCACACCCTCTCCAGCATTTACTGTTTGTAGACGTTTGGATTGCAGCCATTCTGACTGACGTGAAATGGTACCTCATTGTTGTTCTGATTTGCATTTCTCTGATAATGAGTGAGGTTGAGTATTTTTCATGTGTGTGTTAGCCATCTGTATGTCTTCTTTGGAGAAATGTCTGTTTAGTTCATTGGCCCATTTTTTGATTGGGTCCTTTATTTTTCTGGAAATGAGCTGCAGGAGTTGCTTGAATATATTTGTGATTAATTCTTTGTCTGTTTCTTCATTTGCTATTATTTTCTCCCATTCTGAGGGCTGTCTTTTCACCTTGCTTATAGTTTCCATCAGTGTGCAAAAGATTTTCAGTTTAATTAGGTCCCATTTGTTTATTTTTGCTTTTCTCTGGGAGGTGGGTCATAGAGGATCCTGCTGTGATTTATGTCATAGAGTGTTTTGCTGATATTTTCCTCTAGGAGTTTTATAGTTTCTGGTCTTATGTTTAGATCTTTAATCCATTTTGAGTTTATTTTTGGGTATGGTGTTAGAAAGTGTATAGTTTCATTTTTTTTACAACTCGTTGACCAGCTTTCCCAGCAACACTTGTTAAGTCTTTTCTCCATTGTATATTCTTGCCTCCTTTGTCAAAGATAAGGTGTTCATCAGTGCGAGGATTTATCTCTGGGCTTTCTATCATGTTCCATTGATCTATATTTCTGTCTTTGTGCCAGTACCATACTGCCTTGATGGCTGTGGCTTTGTAGAGCCTGAAGTCAGGCAGGTTGATTCCTCCAGTTCCATTCTTCTTTCTCAAGATTGCTTTGGCTATTCGCAGTTTTTTGTATTTCCATACAAATTGTGACATTATTTGTTCTAGTTCTCTGAAAAATACCATTGGTAGCTTGATAGGGATTGCACTGAATCTATAGATTGCTTTGGGTAGTATACTCATTTTCACTATATTGATTCTTCTGATCCATGAACATGGTATATTTCTCCATCTATTTGTGTCCTCTTTGATTTCTTTCATCACTGTTTTATAGTTTTCTATATATAGGTCTTTTGTTTCTTTCTGTAGATATATTCCTAAGTATTTTATTCTTTTTGGTGCAATTGTGAATGGAATTGTTTCCTTAATTTCTCTGTTTTCTCATTGTTAGTGTATAGGAATGCACGGGATTTCTGTGTATTAATTTTATATCCTGCAACTTTACTCTATTCATTGATTAGCTCTAGTAATTTTCTGGTGGAGTCTTTAGGGTTTTTGATGTAGAGGATCATGTCACCTGCAAACAGTGAGAGTTTTACTTTTTCTTTTCCAATCTGAATTACTTTTATTTCATTTTCTGCTCTGATTTCTGTGGTCAAAACTTCCAAAACTATGTTGAATAGTAGTGGTGAGCATGGGCACCCTTGTCTTGTTCCTGACTTTGGGGGAAATGCTTTCAATTTTTCACCATTGAGGATAATGTTTGCTGAGGGTTTGTCATATATAGCTTTCATTATGTTGAGGTATGTTCCTTCTATGCCTGCTTTCTGGAGGGTTTTTATCATAAATGGATGTTGAATTTTGTCAAAGGCTTTCTCTGCATCTATTGAGATAATCATACGGTTTTAGTCTTTCAATTTGGTAATGTGGTGTATTATGTTGATTGGTTTGCGGGTATTGTAGAATCCTTGCATCCCTGGGGTAAAGCCCACTTGGTCATGATGTATGATCTTTTTAATATGTTGTTGGATTCTGTTTGCTAGAATGTTGTGAAGGATTTTTGCATCTATGTTCATCAGTGATATTGGCCTGTAGTTTTCTTTTTTTGTGGCATCTTTGTCTGGTTTTGGTATCAGGGTGATGGTGGCCTCATAGAATGAGTTTGGAAGTTTACCTTCCTCTGCAATTTTCTGGAAGAGTTTGAGTAGCATAAGTGTTAGCTCGTCTCTAAATTTTTGATAGAATTTAGCTGTGAAGCTGTCTGGTCCTGGGCTTTTGTTTGCTGGAACATTTCTGATTACAGTTTCAATTTCCATGCTTGTCATTGGTATGTTAAGATTTTCCATTTTTTCCTGGTGCAGTTTTGGAAAGTTATACTTTTCTAAGAATGTGTCCATTTCTTCCAAGTTCTCCATTTTATTGGTATATAGTTGCTGATAGTAGTCTCTTACGATCCTTTGTATTTCTGTGTTGTCTGTTGTGATCTCTCCATTTTCATTTATATTTTGTTGATTTGATTCTTCTCCCTTTGTTTTTTGATGAGTTTGGCTAATGGTTTGTCAATTTTATTTATCTTCTCAAAGAACCAACTTTTAGATTTATTGATTTTTTCCCATGGTCTCTTTTGTCTCTTTTGCATTTATTTCTGCTCTAAATTTTAAGGTTTCTTTCCTTCTACTAACCCTGGGGTTCTTCATTTCTTCCTTTTCTAGTTGCTTTAGATGTAGAGTTAGGTTATTTAGTTGACTTTTTTCTTGTTTCTTGAGGTAAGCCTGTATTGCTATGAACCTTCCCCTTAGAACTGCTTTTACAGTGTCCCATAGGTTTGGGGTTGCTGTGTTTTCATTTTCATTTGTTTCTATGCATATTTTGATTTCTTTTTTGATTTCTGCTATGATTTGTTGGTTATTCAGAAGCGTGTTGTTCAGCCTCCATATGTTGGCATTTTTAATAGTTTTTCTCCTGTAATTGACATCTAATCTTACTGCACTGTGGTCAGAAAAAATGCTTGGAATGATTTCAATTTTTTTGAATTTACCAAGGCTAGATTTATGGCCCAGGATGTATTCTATCCTGGAGAAGGTTCCATGTGCACTTGAGAAAATGTAATTTCACTTTTTAAATGTAAATCTTTAATTCACCTAGAAAATATTTTGACATATGAAGCAGGGATACATTTTTTCCAGTTTTCTTAATACCATTTATTAAATCCACCCTTTCCTACTTATGATATCATCAGCATAGTCTAAGTCCTTAGTCATAAAGTTGTTTCTTAACTTTCTATTTTGTTCCATTAAACCATCCATTCACCCACCAATACCACTGTTATAATTTATCTTGTATTGTCACATGCTTTAATAATTGATCTGGCAATCTTTTCATTAATCCTCATTATGAAAATTTTATTCTCAACTCTGAAGAATTTTTTAGATGAAACTTAGAATCATTATGTCAAATCACAAAATCCTAAAAATAGTTTTATGGTAATTATTTAACATTCATTCAAAAACATTTATTGTGTGCCCTGTATACCTGGTTTGAATTTTCTTAAATGTAGATTCATTGAGAGAGAATGGATAACAGTACAAAATTACCTCACCCTAGAATCTCACTCATTCTATTCTCTTTTTTATCTCCTTGAGTAATGTTTATAGTTACATTCATATAACTACATAAGACCATACGTACATAGGACCATATAATGGTCCTATTCCATTCTTATTACACTTATTTCCATATGTCAAGCGTATTTTCTTCTTATATGAATATGATTTATTTCACCACATTTTCTAGCCAATTACTGCTGGTATGTAAGAAAGCTAAGGAGTTTGTTTTTTAACTTACTACTTTATTTGACTCTTCTTAGCGCTCACTGGTCTTCAGTTTCATTTCAGATATATACAACCACAATATCACTAAATACAGATGTAGACAGAAATTTCTGGCTTAAGAAAGAAATTTTTTTCTGAATTAAGAATGTACTCCCATAGTCCTAGTTTACTACAAATTTTCTGTTATTTTGCTTTATTTTTAAGCAAGAATGGAAGTGGGATTTTATCAAATGCTTTTAATATTTACTACCATGATCATATTTCCTCTGCCTCTTAATTGCTGAATATTAACATATTTACCAATATTAAAATATTCTTGCATTCCTGAAATAAAGCCCAAAGTGTTAATGCTGTATACAGAATTTGTGGATCAACATTTCTAAGACAAGTGTGCCTGCAGCTTTCTGTTGTTTGCTATCTCTATAGGTTTTGGCATGACGGTTATATCTGCTTCTTAAAATAATCTGGGAAGCTTTTCATATTTTTTTTCTATACTTAAACAGTTTGAACAGAATAGGAAATATTTGATCCATTAAAGGTTTAGAAAAACTCATCCATAAATAGTCTGAGTCTGTAAGTTTTGAAGGGGGATGGTTCCTTTCTAGACGGTTCCATTCTACAGAAAATAACTATTTCTTCATGCTCATGAGTTTATTTTAATTTTCCTAGGAAATCATTTGCTTGTAAAGTAATTATCAAGATGGAATCATAAGAATATTCACTTGCAATTTTTAAATCTCCTTTATATCAATGAAAATATTATTTCTTATTTTAATGAGACCAGCTTCCATACACATGTACCTGAATGTATATTCTCAGCCTGTAGGGTACTTTGTTGCAATATGAACTTTATTATATGAATATGAACTTTGTTATACATGTTAAATCAATCTAATTGTATTATTCAAATGGTCAATATTTTTATTTTTTTCTGTCAAGGACTAAAATATGTGTATCATAGTCTGCCACTACAATTGTAGATTTGTCCATTCCCACTTGAATTTCTAAGAGCATTTGTTTTATATATTTTAGCATTATGCATCAATGTTCATTCATGATAGTTTTATCTTCATTGTGTATTACAATATCTTGACAATGTTAAAAATAACCCATTTTGTTCTGTTTGTTTTATCCTAACCCCTACTCGTTCAATAAATATGTTTTTAATGCCTACTATATTTGAGGTTTTGGGAATATATCAGTGAACAGATCAGGTAAGATCCCTACCCTCATGAAGCTCACCATATAGTGGAGAAAACAAAAAACGTAAACTAACAAATAATTATGGGCTTCCCTGATAGCTCAGTTGGTAAAGAAACTGCCTGCAATGCAGGAGACCCCAGTTCGATTCCTGGGTTGGGAAGATCGCTGGAGAAGGGATAGGCTACCCACTCCAGTATTCTTGGGCTTCCCTTCTGGCTCAGTTAATGCATATTATATTTGAGATTTTGTGAATACATCAATGAACAACTCAGATAAGATCCCTACCCTCATGAAGCTTATTATCGATATAGTAGAGAAAAAAAAAGTAAACTAACAAATTAAATAACTGTAAATTGCAATGTGTGCTATGAGGAAAGTGGATATCAATACAATATAGGGTAAAGGATCTACTTTAAACAGGAGCTGACCTCTCTCAGATGATATTTCAGCTTAAAAAAAAAAAAAAGATTAGGAGAAACTGGCCATACAAGGGGCTTGGAAGCCCAGGGAACAAGAAATTAGATTATTGCCAGCCATATTTTACCAGATTAGAGGACTCATTGCTCTGCATCATATAGGAAAGGAGCTACAGGTGGAAGGAGCCTTGACAGGACCTTTGTGTTCTGTACTGCCATTTGTTCACTCAATGCCAACCTTGACTACCCTTGTCAACATGCCATCTGAAGGATGTATCAGCTGGCAGTAGCATAAAGTGACCTGAGTCTCCATACTAGGTTGTCTTCTGCAGAGAGTGTGCTCTCTGGAGTCCTTGCAGGATGCAGATTGATCTCCAACTCAGGGTACTCTAGCCTCCAAACCCTGCCAGACAGGCTTGGCTTTAGCTGAAGTGAAATACAGGTCTGCTGGAACTTATCTCAGTAGTGTCTAGCTTGGCTATCTTTCAGAAATCCCTCCAAATTTCTGGTATATAAATAAAGGTAGCACCCTTCTTGGCTCTCTGAGTTTTCAACTATTAGAGATCTTTTGGTCACTTCAATGGGTACAAAAGAAAGAGGCAATTAAATGTTTACTCAGATAAGCACCCATCAGCAGCAGCCTGAACCAAAAGCCTCCAGCATGTTTAATCTGCTCTCTACCACTGCTCTCTTCCCTACTCTGAAAGACAATTATTTTTAAATTAACATGAGCACTATTTCCCAAAGTATATATAAGTATCATCAGCATTACATGATTTGATTTTAGGTGGAACACAGCTGAATATTTATGGGTGTATTTAATTTTCACTATTTAGGTATTTACTATGAAAGTGTAGAAAAAAATATACATGACCAGTATAGCAAAACTACCATGACACCAAACAAGGTTTGACATTACTCACCATATGGCAAACCTTTATAAAAATCCCCTTTGATATCCCTGTTCTTTCATTCTCAGAAGCAGCTGTCCTTTTCTCTCTCCAGAATCTCCCATCAGCCAGTGCCCAGGTCTTTTCAGAGCTTCCTCTTCACCTTATTAGGCTCCAGACTCTTTCCCCTCCCCCTTGTTTTTCATATGCAGAATAATTCTATCCTCTATGCTTCTAATTTGCATCTGTACACTCATTAAGCTCAGCAAATAGAAGATTAGGAACCAGCATCCCTAAATGACAACAAGAAATGGTAAAGAACCAATTATGTTTCCCTGTCACAAAGAATTTTTATTTTTTAATTTCCCTGTTACCAAAAAAGAAAAAAAAAAGACTGAAAATCTAACAATGTTTCAAAGGGAAAAAATAAAACAGACTCAAAGCTGTGGGCTTCATGGGCATGTGACCTGTGCAATCTACAGAATATGCCTCTTAAAACAGTCCTACACTTGGTTTAACGTTCTGCTACATCTTGAAATTCATAATACATTTTGAACAAGGGAGCCCCTCTCCTACATCTTCATTTTGAAAATCATGCTGCCAGTCCTGCTCTGTAGTGAAGTATCTCAGATGAGGAACTAGATTAAAGGGTGAAGAGACAGAATGCGAACAGCAGCTAATGGTATCAGCTTGAAGAGGATTTCACTAGGGCATTATTTGAGGGTCTACCTATGCTGCAGTCTTTTCTGGGCCTCAGTCTCAAATAGACCTGAATTTGCATTCTGACTCTGCCAGGTACTAGCTAGTCAACTTGGGCAATTAGTAAACTTCTCTTTGCCTCAGTTTACTCATCTGAAAAATGGGAATAGAATTTACTTTGAAGAATTCTAAGCATTACATGAAGTCATACATGAAATGCTTACAATGTAAAACCATAAATATTTCATCATATGTCTTTCACTTTTTAAACTGTTTCTAACTTTAATAACATTACTTTGTTTTCAGGATATTTATTTTTATAAATAATTCTCTTAATCACAAATATGACCAGTTTTCCATTTATAACAGTGCTACAGTTTCCTTTTAAAACAAATGCATTTATATTAAAAAGTGAGGCAATTTAAAGAAAATATGAATAATTGGTAGCATTAAGATAACAAATTATGAAGGTGTTATACAAATGACTGAGGCAGGAGAAACACCTGTCTAGTGAAATCTCAATTTTTAGACAAGATAACTGAAACCTAAACAGGTAAAACGATTCATCAAAAGTCACACAGCAAGTCAGTGGCAGAATCATGATGACTCAGGTCTCCTAACTCCTAGTTCAGGGCTCCTCCAACTACACCACATATACAAACGGTTAAAGCAAGACCAAAGTTGGTCCTTAGTGTGGTATAAAGCAGTCAGTCAGACCCTCTATCGAGGTTCACTGCCTCATTTACTCACCAAGCATAACAGAGAAATTAAGTACAATAATACAAAAACTAGTGAAGAGGTTCCCCGCCCCCATGGAGCTAAAACATTCTGAATATGTTACCTACTGGTCAATCTTTATTTTTCTTTTTTAACCTTCCCCCAAAAAGGACATGCAATAAGGACTAACCCAATAAGTTCGAGAATTGGTGAAGGAAATGGGATCAAATTCCCAGTCCTAAACTACTGGTCTCTTCATCCTGTATGCCACTAGTTTATATGCCTTGTGCATAAAAACAACCTGAAACGCAAGGTCAAAATGACAATAAAACCTGCAGCTATCCCAGCAGTTACTTCAGATCCCTCAACCTCAATTCTCCCTGGTGGCATTAAATCTAAGAGAACTCAGAAGATTCTATCTAGGAATTTTAGTTCTGGGATCATGTACCCTGCTTTCACTGCAATACTCCAAGGGCATGGCCAAATTATTTTTATTTATTTTACCCTGAATATACTCTGACCACCTGATGCAAAGAGCCGATTCACTGGAAAATACCCTGATGCTGGGAAAGACTGAAGGCAAAAGAGAAGAGGGCAGAAGGGGATGAAATGGTCAGACAGCGTCACCAACTAAATGGACATGAATTTGAGCAAACTCCAGGAGATAGTGAAGGACAGGGAATCCTGGCATGCTGCAGTCCATGGGGTTGCTAAGAGTCAGACATGACTTAGCAACCGAATGAACAACAACAGTATGTTTTAGTTTGCTAAGGTCATTGTAAGAAAGCACCATAAATTTGGTGGCTTGAACAACAGAAATTTATTGTTTCAACAATTCCAGAGGCCAGAAGTCCAAAATTAAGATGTCAGCAGGGTTGATTCTTTCTGAGAACTGTGAGAGAAAGCCCCTCTCCTTGGCTTATAGATGGCTGTCTACTCCCCATGTCTATTCATATAGTCTTTCTACTATCAATGTCTATCTCTGGGTTCAATTCTCTCCTTTTTATAATGAAACCATTCATACTGGATTAGAACCCACTTAACTTTAACTCGATTACCTCTATAAAGACCTTATCTCCAAATCAGGTCACATTCTGAGGTACTGGTACAAAAAATGTACTACAACATTTTTTGATGCAGGGAGGGGGGAGATACACGTCAACCCATCACATAATTGAGTTAAATCATTTTAAATGCAAAATGATATTTAATCCGTCCAGTCATATATTACCTTTTGAGGATCTGGGAAATTTGACAACATGAAGAATGAATCATGGATTATTTTAAGAGAAAACATGTTAAACCTATATTGGAAAAAGTCCTCATGGAAGTAGAGAAATTACACTGAATAACAGTATTCTCTTTTTCAAAGAGTTCTACTCAAAACAGAAGTAGAAAATGAAGAACTCATGAACTAAGAAAATAAAAATGTACAATATATAGTTGTGTTTTCTAAATTACTTTTTCGAGAATGAAAAAGGTCTCAGTTTGCAAAGTTCTCAGTTTTATTTGTAACTAACATTTACAAATACATTAAGAGTAATTCAGAAATACTTTGTATTTTAGATGAATAGTAGGAAAAATACATATGAATAATCTGAAGTAATATGATTTGTAAATGATCATTTAAAATGCATCTTAAAATATTTTTCAAAGAGCAGGAATCATATTTTTCTGCCTTATTTAAAATAGTTGATAAGAATTCATAACGTATACTTTATTTAACACTAAATTTTATCCCCAAGCAGCCATGACACAGTATATAGTGGTCTCTGTTCCTTTTACTTACAATGCCTCTGCCCAATTTTTGCCTCCTCCTTTTGACTGTGGAGGACCTTAGTCGAAGAGATGGAAGGACTCTGGGGAGGGCAGGGAGAGAGAAGTCACTGAGATTAGAGGTGGGGATCATGGAAGGTCTTTGGGTTTCAAGCTGGAGCTGGAGGGAGGGAGGGGGAAATACTGTGGGAAACCCAAGTCCTTTATGCAGGGAGGAGACAAAATAGTGAGGGGGTTGGGAGGGAGGGCAGGCTGAAGGAGGTAAGGTAGAGAAGGCCCTTTCTTGACAAGGGTATCTTTGAGCTGAGAGAGGAGGCTGTGGGGAAAGGAGTACTGAATTTGTGGTGGGGGGGGTGGGGGGCGGCTCAAGAAAAGATCTGGAGGAGTAAGTAGGAAAGACTTTGAGTGAGGAAAGTGAGGCCACAAGAGCACTGAGTAGAAGGAGAAAAATAAGACTTCTGAGGAAAGAGAGTACCTGTGGGTGGTGAGGGAAGAAAAACCTGTGAGTGGGGAGATTAGGGGGTCTTTGGAGGGCCAAAACAAGCATCTGGGGGAGGAGGGTGAGTAAAGGTCTCAAGGAAGGTAAATAAGAAGAGAAGGAAAGGATTTTGACTGAGGAGCTCTTTGTGAAGGTAGGTTAGAGTGAGAAGAACAATGAAGGCATTTTAAGAAAGAGATGAGAGAGTGAAGACCTTGAGTGAGGGGAGTAAAGGGCTTTATGGAATAAAGAAGAAAAGTTTTTGAATGAGGGGAGAGAAGGCTTGTATGGTAAGCCAAGAAAAGTCATTATGGGGAGGTGAAGAATGAAAGGACCTTGACTTAAGGTTAATAACTTCTGGAGTGGTGATGAAGAGGGGAAAGCATTTGTGAGAGTAAGAGAGGAAACGGATTTGTGACTGAGGTGACAGCGGGAGAGTCTTTGTGAGCATACATAAAGGAGAAAGTTCTCTGAGAAAGGTGAGGGAGTTTAGTACTATGTGGAGAGAGGGAAGTTCCTACACTTTGTGAAAGGACTGAAGGGAAAGAGGCCTTACAGGGGAAGAAGGGAAGTCATTTGTGAGGTTAGAGCAGGCAGGGATGGCAACCATGAAAAAAAGGGAAGGGCTTCCCTGGTGGCTCAGTGGTAAAGAATCTGCCTACAATGCAGGAGATCAGGGTTCGATCCCTGGGTTGGGAAGATCCCCTGGAGAAGGACATGGCAACCCACTCCGGTATTCCTAACTAGAGAATCCTATGGACAGAGGAGCCTGGTGGGCTACATTGCATGAGGTTGCAGAGTCAGAAACGACTGAACTACTAACACATTCACCTCCACTTTTGTGAGAAAAAGTGAGCAAGGAAAGATTTTTGAGAAAGGAGGTGATGTAGAAAGGAATTTGATAGGTAAGGGGGGTTAGTAAGTAAGCTTAGACCTCGGAAGTGCATGTAAACCAGGGCCCACCTCAGACAGCTCCCGGCAGATCAATCTAGAGCCTGAACAGTGTAGACTGGGAAAGCACACGTGGCGTGACCAGGGGCAAACCCAGTGTGGCTGAGACACTGCGAGCACTCCCCACACACGCCACTGACATTTGCTTGCAGTGTTCTTCCCTCCCCACAGCATGACTGAACAAGTGAGACTAAAAAAAGTGACCACCATCACCACCCCCTTGTGTCAGGGTGGAAATTAAGACACTGAAGAGGCCAGCAAACAGAAAAAGGTAAAATAATCAGAGGGAACTGCTTTGGAAGTGACAGGTGCAATAGAATAAAACCCTGCAGTTAGCATCCGACTACATAGGAAGGTGCCTATAGATCTTGAGAAGTGTAAGCTGGATCAAGGAACTATCTGAAAATGAACTGACCACACACTGTCTGCAACAGCTCCAGAGAAAGTCTCAGATATATTTTTACTATTATCATTTTTTTTAATTTTTAAGTCCCCTATTACTCCTTTAATTTTCATTTTTATAACCTACTATTACTTTGCAAATAAAGACCCTATTTTTAAAGCAAACTTCATGTATATATATTTTATAACTCTTATGACTTTGTTTTTTTCTTTAATATTGTATTTTTGAGAATCTATCCTCCATTCTACATTTTTAATCTTTGCTTTTTGGTATTTGTTATCAATTTTGTACCTTTAAGAACCCAATCTTCAGTACCAATTCTTAGTTGGGAGTGAGATTACTGGCTGGATTGGTCTCTACTCCTTTGGACTCTCCTTTTTCTCCACCAGGTTGCCTCGATCTCCTCCCTCCCCCTTCTCTTCTCTACTGAACTCTGAATCTATTTGTGTGTTCCGGGCTGCGGAGAACAATTAGGGAACTGATTACTGGCTGGATCAGTCTCACTCCTTTTGATTCCCCCTTTTATCCTGCTGGCCACCTCTGTCTCCTTCTTCCCTCTTCTAGTCACTGTGTAACTCCGTGAACATATCTGAGGGATCCAGACTGTGGAGAGCACAAAGGGAAGTGATTACTGGCTAGCTTGCTCTCTCCCCTTTTGATTCCACCTCTTCTCCTCCTGGTCACCTCTATCTCCCTCCTCCCTCTTCTATTCTCCATGTAATCTGTGTACCTCCCCAGGTGTCCCTCACTGTGGAGAAACTGTTCATCATTAACCTAGATGTTTTATCATTGGTGCTGTATAAATGGAGAAGTCTTGAGGCTACTGTAAGAATAAGACTGAAAACCAGAGGCAGGAGGCTTAAGTCCAAATTCTGAGAACACCAGAGAACTCCTGACTCCAGGGAACATTAATCAATAGGAGCTCATCAAACACCTCCACACCTGCACTGAAACCAAGCACCACCCAAGGGCCAAGAAGTTCCAAAGAAAGACATACCATGCAAATTCTCCAGGAATGCAGGAACATAGCCCTGAGCTTCAATATACAGGCTGCCCAAAGTCACACCAAACCCACTGACATCTCAAAACTCATTACTGGTCATTTCAGTGCACTCCAGAGGGAAGAAATCCAGCTCCAGCCACCGGAACACCGACATAAACCTCCCTAACCAGGAAACCTTGACAAGCCACACCTCACCCACAGCAAAGAACCTCCACAGTAAAGAGGAACCACAGACTGCCAGAATACAGAAAGGCCACACCAAAAACAGCAATATAAACAAGATGAAAAGGCAGAGAAATACCCAGCAGATAAAGGAACAGGATAAATGTCCACCAAACCAAACAAAAGAAGAGACAGGGAATCTACCTGATAAAGATTCCGAATAATGATAGTGAAAATGATCCAAAATCTTGAAAGCAAATTGGAGTTACAGATAAATAGCCTGGAGACAAGGATCGAGAAGATGCAAGAAATGTTTAACAAGGACCAATAAGAAATAAAAAGGAGTCAATATACAATGAATAATGAGACCAAAAACACTCTGGAGGGAACCAAAAATAGAATAACAGAGGCAGAAGATACGATTAGTGTGGTAGAAAATAGAATGGTAGAAATAAAGGTAATGGATAGGAAAAAAGAATTAAAAGAAATGAGGACAACCTCAGAGACCTCTGGGACAATGTGAAATGCCCCAACATTCAAAACATAGGAGTCCCAGAAGAAGAGGACAAAAAGAAAGACCATGAGAAAATACTTGAGGAGATAATAGCTGAAAACTTCCCTAAAATGGGGAAGGAAATAGCCACCCAAGCCCAAGAAACCCAGAGTCTCAAACAGGATAAACCCAAGGTGAAACACCCAAGATACATATTAATCAAATTAACAAAGATCAAACACAAACAACAAACATTAAAAGCAGCAAGGGAAAAACAACAAACAACACACAAGGGGATTCCCATAAGGATAACAGCTGATCTTTCAACAGAAACTCTTTAGGCCAGAAGAGAATGGCAAGACATACTTAAAGTGATGAAAGAAAATGACCTACAGCCAAGATTACTGTACCCAGCAAGAATCTCATTCAAATGTGAAGGAGAAATCAAAGGCTTTACAGACAAGCAAAAGCTGAAAGAATTCAGCACCACCAAACCAGCTCTCCAACAAATGCTAAAGGATCTTCTCTAGACAGGAAACACAGAAAGGGTATATAAACTTGAACCCAAAACAATAAAGTAAATGGCTATGGAATGATACTTATCAATAATTACCTTAAATGTAGATGGGTAGAATGCCCCAACCAAAACACAGAGATTGGCTGAATGTATACAAGAAAAAGACCCCTATATATGTTGTCTACAAGAGACCCACCTCGAAACAAGGGACACATACTGACTGAAAGTGAAGGGCTGGAAAAGGATAATCCATGCAAATAGAGACCAAAAGAAAGCAGGAATAGCAATACTCATATCAGATAAAACAGACTTCAAAACAAAGTCTGTGAAAAGAGACAAAGAAGAACACTACATAATGATCAAAGGATCAATCCAAGGAGATATAACAATCATAAATATATAAACACGCTACAGAGGAGCACTGCAATATGTAACACAAATGCTAACAAGAAAGGGGAAATGAATAATAACACAATAATAGTGGGAGACTTTAACAACCCACTCACACCTATGGATAGATCAACTAAAAAGAAAATTAACAAGGAAACACAAACTTTAAGTGATACAATGGACCAGTTAGACCCAATTGGTATCTATAGACATTTCACTCCAAAACAATGAATTTCACCTTTTTCTCAGGTACACATGCAACCTTCTCCAGGATAGATCACATCCTGGGCCATAAATCTAGCCTTGGTAAATTCAAAAAAATTGAAATCATTCCAAGAATCTTTTCCAACCACCATGCAATAAGATTAGATGTCAATTACAGGAGAAAATCTATTTAAAGTTCCAACATATGGAGGCTGAACAACACGCTGCTAAATAACCAACAAATCACAGAATAAATAAAAAAAGAAATCAAAATATGCATAGAAATGAATGAAAATTAAAACACAACAACCCAAAACCTATGGGACACTGTAAAAGCAGTGCTAAAGAGGAAGGTTCATAGCAATACAGGCTTACCTCAAGAAACAAGCAAAAGGTCAACTAAATAACCTAACTCTACACCTGAAGCAACTATAAAAGGAAGAAATGAAGAACCCCAGGGTTAGTAGAAGGAAAGAAATCTTAAAAATTAGGGCAGAAAAGAAACCAGATCTGAAAGAGACACATGTACTCCAATGTTCATCGCAGCACTGTTTATAATAGCCAGGACATGGAAGCAACCTAGATGCCCATCAGCGGACAAATGGATAAGAAAGCTGTGGTACATATACACAATGGAATATTGCTCAACTATTAAAAAGAATACATTTGAATCAGTTCTAATGAGATGGATAAAACTGTAGCCCATTATACAGAGTGAAGTAAGCCAGAAATGTAAACAATACAGTATACTAATGCATATATATGGAATTTAGAAAGATGGTAATGATAACCCTATATGCAAAACAGAAAAAGAGACACAGATGTATAGAACAGACTTTCGGACTCTATGGGAGAAGGTGACGGTGGGATGATCTGAGAGAACAGCATGGAAACATGTATATTATCAAGTGTGAAACAGATCACCAGTCTAGGTTGGATGCATGAGACAAGTGCTCAGGGCCGATGCACTGTGATGACCCAGAGGGATGGGATGGGGAGGGAGGTGGGAGGGGGGATGGGGATGGGGAACACATGTAAATCCATGCCTGATTCATGTCAATGTATGGCAAAAAACACTACGATACTGTAAAGTAATTAGCCTCCAACTAATAAAGATAAATGGGAAAAAAAATAAAAGAAATGACGACAACCTCAGAGACCTCTGGGACAATGTGAAATGCCCCAACATTCAAAACATAGGAGTCCCAGAAGAAGAGGACAAAAAGAAAGACCATGAGAAGATATTTGATAAGATAATAGTTGAAAACTTCCCTAAAATGGGGAAGGAAATAATCACTCAAGTCCAAGAAACCCAGAGAGTCCCATACAGGATAAACCCAAGGTGAAACACCCCAAGACACATATTAATCAAATTAACAAAGATCAAACACAAACAACAAACATTAAAAGCAGCAAGGGAAAAACAACAAACAACACACAAGGGGATTCCCATAAGGATAACAGCTGATCTTTCAATAGAAACTCTTTAGGCCAGAAGAGAATGGCAAGACATACTTAAAGTGATGAAAGAAAATGACCTACAGCCAAGATTACTGTACCCAGCAAGGATCTCATTCAAATGTGAAGGAGAAATCAAAGGCTTTACAGACAAGCAAAAGCTGAGAGAATTCAGCACCACCAACCAGCTCTCCAACAAATGCTAAAGGATCTTCTCTAGACAGGAAACACAGAAAGGGTGTATAAACTCGAACCCAAAACAATAAAGTAAATGGTAACGGGATGACACTTATCAATAATTACCTTAAATGTAAATGGGTTGAATGCCCCAACCAAAACACAAAGACTGGCTGAACAGAAACAAAAACAAGACCCCTTTAAATGTTGTCTACAAAAGACCCACCTTGAAACAAGGGACACATACAGACTGAAAGTGAAGGGCTGGAAAAAGACACTCCATGCAAATAAAGACCAAAAGAAAGCAGGAGTAGCAATACTCATATCAGATAAAATAGACTTTAAAACAAAGGCTGTGAAAAGAGACAAAGATGGACACTATATAATGATCAAAGGATCAATACAAGAAGAAGATATAACAATCATAAATATATATGCACCTAACATAGGAGCACCACAATAAGTAAAACAAATGCTAACAAGTATGAAAGGGCAAATTAACAATAACACAATAATAGTGGGAGAATTTAATACTCCACTCACACCTATGGATAGATCAACTAAACAGTAAATTAACAAGGAAACACAAACTTTAAATGACACAATAGACCCATTAGACCTAACTGATATCTATAGGACATTTCAGGCCAAAACAATGAATTTCACCTTTTTCTCAAGTGCACACAGAACGTTCTCCAGGATAGATCACATCCTGGGCCATAAATCTAGCCTTGGTAAATTCAAAAAAATTGAAATTGCAAGCATCTTTTCTGACCAAAATGCAGTAAGATAAGATGTCAATTACAGGAGAAAAACTATTAACAATTCCAACACAGGGAGGCTGAACAACACGCTGCTGAACAACCAACAAATCACAGAAGAAATCAAAAAAGAAATCAAAATATGCAGAGAAATGAATGAAAATGAAAACACAAGAACCCAAAACCTATGGGACAGTGTAAAAGCAGTGCTAAGGGGAAGGTTCATAGCAATACAAGCATACCTCAAAAAGCAAGAAAAAAGCCAAATAAATAACCTACTCTACACCTAAAGCAACTTGAACAGGAAGAAATTATGCATGCCAATGTTAGCAGAAGGAAAGAAATCTTAAAAATTAGGGCAGAAATAAATGCAAAAGAAGCAAAAGAGACTACAGCAAAAATTAACAAAACCAAAAGCTGGTTCTTTGGGAAGGTAAATAAAAGTGACAAACCATTAGCCAGACTCATCAAGAAACAAAGGGAGAAACATCAAATCAACAAAGTTAGAGATGAAAATGGAGAGATCACAATGGACAACACAGAAATACAAAGGATTATAAGAGACTACTATCAGGAACTACGTGCAAATAAAATGGACAACCTGGAAGAAATGGACACATTCTTAGAAAAGTACATTCCAAAAGTGAACCAGGAAGAAATGGAAAATCGGAACAGACCAATGACAAGCATGGATACTGCAATTGTAATCATAAACCTTCCAGCAAACCAAAGCCCAGGAACAGACGGCTTCACAGCTGAATTCTATCAAAAATTTAGAGAAGAACTAACACCTATCCTACTCAAACTCTTCCAGAAAATTGCAGAGGAAGGTAAACTTCCAAACTCATTCTATGAGGCCACCATCACCCTGATACCAAAACCAGACAAAGATGCCACAAAAAAAGAAAACTACAGGCCAATATCACTGATGAACATAGATGCAAAAATCCTTCACAACATTCTAGCAAACAGAATCCAACAACATATTAAAAAGATCATACATCATGACCAAGTGGGCTTTATCCCAGGGATGCAAGGATTCTACAATACCCGCAAACCAATCAACATAATACACCACATTACCAAAGTGAAAGACAAAAACCGTATGATTATCTCAATAGATGCAGAGAAAGCCTTTGACAAAATTCAACATCCATTTATGATAAAAACCCTCCAGAAAGCAGGCATAGAAGGAACATACCTCAACATAATGAAAGCTATATATGACAAACCCTCAGCAAACATTATCCTCAATGGTGAAAAATTGAAAGCATTTCCCCCAAAGTCAGGAACAAGACAAGGGTGCCCATGCTCACCACTACTATTCAACATAGTTTTGGAAGTTTTGACCACAGAAATCAGAGCAGAAAATGAAATAAAAGTAATTCAGATTGGAAAAGAAAAAGTAAAACTCTCACTGTTTGCAGGTGACATGATCCTCTACATCAAAAACCCTAAAGACTCCACCAGAAAATTACTAGAGCTAATCAATGAATAGAGTAAAGTTGCAGGATATAAAATTAATACACAGAAATCCCGTGCATTCCTATACACTAACAATGAGAAAACAGAGAAATTAAGGAAACAATTCCATTCACAATTGCACCAAAAAGAATAAAATACTTAGGAATATATCTACAGAAAGAAACAAAAGACCTATATATAGAAAACTATAAAACAGTGATGAAAGAAATCAAAGAGGACACAAATAGATGGAGAAATATACCATGTTCATGGATCAGAAGAATCAATATAGTGAAAATGAGTATACTACCCAAAGCAATCTATAGATTCAGTGCAATCCCTATCAAGCTACCAATGGTATTTTTCAGAGAACTAGAACAAATAATGTCACAATTTGTATGGAAATACAAAAAACTGCGAATAGCCAAAGCAATCTTGAGAAAGAAGAATGGAACTGGAGGAATCAACCTGCCTGACTTCAGGCTCTACAAAGCCACAGCCATCAAGGCAGTATGGTACTGGCACAAAGACAGAAATATAGATCAATGGAACATGATAGAAAGCCCAGAGATAAATCCTCGCACTGATGAACACCTTATCTTTGACAAAGGAGGCAAGAATATACAATGGAGAAAAGACTTAACAAGTGTTGCTGGGAAAGCTGGTCAACGAGTTGTAAAAAAAATGAAACTATACACTTTCTAACACCATACCCAAAAATAAACTCAAAATGGATTAAAGATCTAAACATAAGACCAGAAACTATAAAACTCCTAGAGGAAAATATCAGCAAAACACTCTATGACATAAATCACAGCAGGATCCTCTATGACCCACCTCCCAGAGAAAAGCAAAAATAAACAAATGGGACCTAATTAAACTGAAAATCTTTTGCACACTGATGGAAACTATAAGCAAGGTGAAAAGACAGCCCTCAGAATGGGAGAAAATAATAGCAAATGAAGAAACAGACAAAGAATTAATCACAAATATATTCAAGCAACTCCTGCAGCTCATTTCCAGAAAAATAAAGGACCCAATCAAAAAATGGGCCAATGAACTAAACAGACATTTCTCCAAAGAAGACATACAGATGGCTAACACACACATGAAAAATACTCAACCTCACTCATTATCAGAGAAATGCAAATCAGAACAACAATGAGGTACCATTTCACGTCAGTCAGAATGGCTGCAATCCAAACGTCTACAAACAGTAAATGCTGGAGAGGGTGTGGAGAAAAGGGAACCCTCTTACACTGTTGGTGGGAATGGAAACTAGTACAGCCACTATGGAGAGCAGTGTGGAGATTCCTTTAAAAAAAATGGAAATAGAATTGCCATATGACCCAGCAATCCCACGTCTAGCATATACACTGATGAAACCAGAATTGAAAGAGACATGTGTACCCCAATGTTCATCGCAGCACTGTCTCTAATAGCCAGGACATGGAAGCAACCTAGATGTTCATCAGCAGATGAATGGATAAGAAAGCTGTGGTACATATACAGAATGGAATATTACTCAGCCATTAAAAAGATTACATTTGAATCAGTTCTAATGAGGTGAATGATACTGGAACCTATTATACAGAGTGAAGTAAGCCAGGAAGAAAAACACTAATACAGTATACTAACGCATATATATGGAATTTAGAAAAATGGTAACAATAACCCTGTATGTGAGATAGCAAAAGAGATACAGATGTATAGAACAGTCTTTCGGACTCTGTGGGTGAGGGCTAGGGTGGGATGGTTTGGGAGAATGACATGTATATTATCATATGTGAAATGGGTTGCCAGTCCAGGTTCAATTCATGATACAGTGTACTCAGGGCTGGTACACTGGGATGACCCAGAGGGATGGGATGGGGAGGGAGGTGGGACAGGGGTTCAGGATGGGAAACACATGTACACCCATGGCAGATTCATGTCAATGCATGGCAAAACCAATAAAATATTGTAAAGTAATTAGGTTCCAAAAAAATAAATAAATAAACAAAATAAAATGTTAAAAAAAAAAAAAAGAGAAAGAGCGAGCAGGTATGGAGATTAGCACTTTTAACGTGAGGTGAGGGAGCTTAGTAATGATAAATAGGAAAAGGAGTACGTCAGGCTTATGTTTTCACCCTGCTTATTTAACTTACATGCAGAGTACATCATGAGAAAAGCTGAGCTGGATGAAGCACAAGCTGTAATCAAGATAGCCAGGAAAAATATCAATAACCTCAGATATACAGATGACACCACCCTTATGGCAGAAAATGAAGAAGAACTAAAGTGCTTCTTGATGAAAGTGAAAGAGGAGAGTGAAAAAGTTGGCTTAAAGCTCAACAATCAGAAAACTAAGATCATGGCATCCAATTCCATCACTCCATGGCAAATAGATGGGAAAAAAGTGGAAACAGTGTCAGGCTTTTATTTTTTTGGGCTCCAAAATCACTGCAGATGGTGATTGCAGCCATGAAATTAAAAGATGCTTACTCCTTGGAAGGAAAGTTATGACCAACCTAGATAGCATATTAAATGCAGAGACATTACTTTGCCAACAAAGGCCCGTCTAGTCAAGCCTATGGTTTTTCCAGTAGTCATGTATGGATGTGAGAGCTGAACTATAAAGAAAGCTGAGCACCGAAGAATTGATGCTTTTGAACTGTGGTGTTGGAGAAGACTCTTGAGAGTCCCTTTGACTGCAAGGAGAACCAACCCGTCCATCCTAAAGGAGATCAGTCCTGGGTGTTCATTGGAAGCACTGATAATGAAACTGAAACTCCAATAGTTTGGCCACCTGATGTGAAGAGCTGACTCATTTGAAAAGACCCTGATGCTGGGAAAGACTGAAGGCAGGAGGAGAAGGGGATGACAGAGGATGACATGGTTGGATGGCATCACTGACTCAATGGACATGGGTTTGGGTTGACTCCGGGAGTTGGTGATGGACAGAGAGGCCTGGAATGCTGCAGTTCATGGGGTCACAAAGAGTCGGACACAACTGAGCGACTGAACTGAGACTGAACTGATACTGATTATGTGATAGGAGATAATGAAAAGTTCTTAGGAGAAATGAGGGATGGAAATCATTCATGAGGGAAAGAAGGGCATTTGTGCAAGTTGGTGAGGAAATTTAGTAGCTTGTGAAAGGAAGCTAGGGAAGAAGACCTTTCAGAGAAGACCTACTTTAAGTAAAGACACTGAAACACTCATCAAAACCCCCCTATAAAGAAAAGTCTAGGAGCAGATGGCTTCACTGGTGATTTCTATTGAATATTTAAAGAATACTGATCCTTCTCAAACTCTTCCAAAAACAGAAGAGGGAACAGGTCTTTACTCATTCTATGATGCCAGTATTAACCTTATACCAAAGCCAGACAAAGATACCACAAGAAAAAAAAAAACTACAAACCAATATCACATATAAATATATATACAAAATACTGGCAAATCAAATGCAACTGCATGTTAAAAAGAGTATACAAAATGACCAAGTGGAGTTTAATCCCAAGAATCCAAGTATGGTTCAACATAAGAGTATCAATGGAACACACCACCTTAACAGAATGAAGGAAAAAAAAAAACAACTCACATGATCATCTCAATTGATACAGAGAAAATATTTGGCAAAATCCAACAACTTTTATGATCTAACCACTCACCAAACTATGACTAGAAGAGATTTTCCTCAATATGATAAAAAGCATTTATGAAAAATCAACAGCTAACATCATAATTAATAGTGAAAAACCAAAAGCTTTCCCTCTAAGATCAGGAGAAAGATGAGGATGCCCACTTCTACCACTGCTATTCAACACTGTACTGAAAGTTCTAGTCAGAGCAGATAGAATATAAAGTGAAATAAAAGGCATCCAAAATGTAAAGGAAAAACAACTATCTCTATTCACAGATAAAATAATTCTATAGGCAGAATATTTTTTAAAATTCACAGCAAAACTTACTAAAGCTCATACAATTCAGCCAAGCTGTAGGGTACAAGATCAACATGCAAAAATAAGTTGTGCTTCTATACACCAGCAATAAATAATCCAAAAAGGAAATTAAAACAACTCCATTTACAATAGCACCCAAAAGAATAAAATATCTAGGATAAATTTGACCAAGGAGGTTAAAGAATTGTATAATTAATACTATAAACATTGCTGAAATAAATTAAAGAAGATATCCATTAATGGAAAGTCATGCAATGTTCATAGCTTGAAAGACTTAATATTGTTATGACAGCAATACTGCCCACTGTGATCTACAGATTCAATACAATCTCTATCAAAACTTGTGACCTTTTTGCATAAATAGAAAAGCTAGTCCTCGAATTTATATGGAATTATAAGAGGCCTTGAATACTCAAAGCAATATGAGAAGGAACAAAACTGAAGGAATCAGATGTCCAAATTTCTCAGCTTGCAACAAACCTACAGCAATCAGAGTATGGTACTGGCATAGGAACAGACACATAGACCAACAGAACAGAAGTTAAGAGTCCATCAATAAACCCATAGGTCTATGGTCAACTGATTTTCAACAAGGGTGCCAAGACTTTCCAAAGGGGAATGAATAGTCTCTTCAACAAATGACACTGAAATTACTGGATATTCACATGCAAAAGAATGTTAGACCCCTAACATACACCACAAACAAAAATTAATACAAACCAGGTCAACAACCTAAATATAAGGACTAAAACCGCAAAACTATTAAAACAAATGAATGGATAAAGAAGCTGTGATACATACATACAATGGACTATTACTCAACCACAAAAAGGAACATGTTTTGAGTCAATTCTGATGAGGTAGATGAACCTAGTGCCTACCATACAGAGTGAAGTTAGAAAGAGAAAAATAAGTATCATACACTAATGCATATATCTGGAATCTAGAAAGATGGTACTGATGAATCTATTTGTAGGGCAACAATGGAGACTCAGACATAGAGAAGAGGCTTATTGATATGGGGGCAGAAGCAGGAGAAGAGGGTGGGACAAATGGAGAGAGTACGATGGAAACATATACATATTACATTTTACCATATGTAAAATATATAGCCAATGGGAATTTGCTGTATGACTCAGGGAACTCAACCTAGAGGGGTGGGATGGGGTGGGAGGAGGGGGGAGGATTGAGAGAGAGGGGACATATGTATACCTATGGCTGATTCATGTTGATATATGGCAGAAACCAACATAATACTGTAAGGAAAGTATCCTTCAATTAAAAATACATAATTTTTTAAAAAAAGAAAGTGAAAAGAAAACCTACAGAATGAGAGAAAATATTTAAAAATCACATATTCTGAATATATGAAGAACTCTTACAACTCAATAACAAAACTACAAACAATCCACTTTTAAATGGTCAAATGATTTGAATAGATATTTCTGCAAAGAGTATACACAAATATACAAAAGCACATGAAAAGCTACTCAATATCATTAGTCATTAAGGAAATACTAATGAAAACCACAATAAGATACCACTTCACTTGCACTAGGATGGCGCTCATAAATAAGGGAGATGGTAAAAAATCCTGGTTAAATGAGGACCCTCATACACTGTCATGGGCTTCCCAGGGAGTGCTGTGCTGTGCTATCTACTAAGTCGCTTCAGTCATGTCTGATTCTTTGCAATCCTATGGGCTATTGCCTGTCAGGCTCCTCTGTCCATGGGATTGTCCAGGAAAGAATACTGAAGTGGGTTGCCATTTCCTTCTCCAGGGGATCTACCCCACCTAGGGATTGAACCGGTGTCTCTTACGTCTCCTGCACCGGTAGGTGGGTTCTTTACCATTAGTGCCACCTGGGAACTTGCCTGCCAATGCAGGAGATGTAAGAGACACGGGTTTCATCACTGGTCGGGAAGATGCCCTGGAGAAGGGCATGGCAACCCACTCCAGTAATCTTGCCTGGAGAATCCCAGGGACAAACGAACCTGGTGGGCTCCAGTCCATAGGGTCGCAAAGAGTCAGATATTACTGAAGCGACTTAGCACACAGCACACATACACTTTCAGTGGCAATATAAATGGCTCAACCACTTTGGAAAAAATTTGGGACTTCCTCAAACAGTTCAACATGGAATTCCCATTTGACCTAGCAATTCCACTCCTAGGTACATGCCCAAGAGAACTGAAAACATACACAAAAATCTGTACAAGAATATTCATAACAATGGGGTTTCCCTGGTAGCTCAGCTGTAAAGAACCCTCTTGCAATGCAGGAAACCCCGGTTCAATTCCATGGTTGGCAAGATACCCTGGAGAAGGGAAGGGCACTCCACTCCAGTATTCTTGGGCTTCCCTGGTGGTTCAGATGGTAAAGAATCCACCTGCAATGTGGGAGACCTGGGTTTGATCCCTGGATTGGGAAGATCCCCTGAAGAAGAGCATGGCAACCCACTCCAGTATTCCTGCCTGGAAAATCCCCATGCACAGAGGAGCCTGGTGGACTACAGTCCATGGAGTCATAGAGTTGGGCATGACTGAGTGACTAAGCACATTCCTAACAGTATTATTCAAAATAGCCAGCAACTGGAAAAAGAAAAACCCTGGGGAAAAAAAACCCAAAAGCCCAGCAATTTGATAAATGGACAAACAAAACGGAGTATATTCATACCATAGAATAGTATTCAGCCATAAAAAAGGGATGAAGCACCGATACACATGCTACAATGTTCCAAAATCTCGAAACAATTACACCAAATAGAACAAGCCATATACAAAGAAGGACAAATATTATTACAAATTCCCATTGATAGTAAAAGTCCAGAACAAATCCATAGGGACAGGACCTGGAAAATGAGTAACTGCAGTCTCAGTGGGTATAGGTTTGAATTCGAGGTGAGGAAAATATTTTGAAACTAGAGAGAGGTGGTGGCTGCTCAATGTTTCAATATCTAAATGCCACCACGCTGTTCACGACCAGTTTATGTTCCGAGAATTTCACCTCCATTTTGTTTTATAAAATGGCGGGAGGTGAGGGGGGGTAGGGCTTTGTGCAGGCAAGTGAGGAGGGAAGGGCTTTCTGAGCTGAAGGAAACGACGGAAGGTGCCTCTGAAGGGAGAGTAGGGAAGCCATTTGTGTATCAATAAGAGGGCCGACTCTGAGGGAGGCATGGATGGCCTTCGCACCGCCGCGCGCAGAGGTCGCCCCCTTCGGCATCTGCCCCTCACCCTCACCCTCCAGTTCCCCTGAGGGACCCCTGCCCAATGTCCTCCAGGCAGGCACTCACCAGCACTTATGTAGAAACACAGCAGCAGGAGGAACCAGAAACCTAGCAGGAACAGTCCGAAGCGCTGGCTGACCCACACCTTTACTGTAGATCGGAGTATCTCACCCCGGACGCCACGCACAGATGCCTGCCCTCTAGACTGTGACGCGGACGCCATGCTACCCCCAGGGTGCGACCCCGTCGCTGGGTTCGCACTTCTCTCCCCTTCCAAATTGACCATCTTGGAGCGCGCCCGCCGCAAGGCTCGGATCTTTGCCCGGGTCCTTGGCCGGGCCCTCCCCCGGCTCGACCTCCCGTCAGTAGGCATAACTCCGGATGCCCGTCAGGCTGAGGTGCTCCCTCTCTGATGGCCGCCCAAGACCCAGAAGACCTCGGGGCAGTGACGCTTACGTGACACCCCCCCTCCCCTGCGGCACGTGCGGCCCTTGTGCCGTACCTAGGCCACGCCCATTCGTAACGGCGTGGCGTGTCTGGTTGTTTGTGCCCATGCGCCTCACGCAAGGCCCAGCCCTTCTAGAGCATGGTAAACATTGTCTAATGAATGGGTGGGCCCCAGCGGCCTGTGCCAGCAGCCAAGTGGCATCAAGCACCAACAGAAAAGCCTCACTGGAATTTGTACATCAGCCTTGGCTCTTAATTCCGCTTCAAAGTCAGTCCTCTGACACCTCTGTGGTCACCACAGTTAGACACTGCAGCACCGCCAGATAAATGTGGCTTTTTAAATGTAAATTTTCATTAATTAAAATTAAATGGAATTAAGAAATTTCTTCCTCAGTCCCCGTAGCCCTGTACCAAGCATTTGGCAGCCACACATGGCTCTGGTGACCATATCAGACAGGGGAAAAAAACAAGCATCTCCATCATGGCAGAAAGTCGTTATGGGCAGCGCTGGATGGGAAAAGTGAGCATCGGGACTATGACAGATATTCAAGTGCTTGCTACCCTGCAGTAGGAGCTTTTAAGTGGAACAACATGGTATTTCCCTTTAGAGCCCTTAAGGTTGTTATGAATAAATGAAACAGTGGGACAATATGATAATATAAAGTGTGTGCTGCTGCTGCTAAATCGCTTCAGTCGTGTCCAACTCTGTGCGACCCCATAAATGGCAGCCCACCAGGCTCCTCCATCCATTGGATGTTCCAGGCAAGAGTACTGGAGTGGGCTGCCATTGCCTTCTCCGCAAAGTGTGTGAGGAACACAAAAAAGAGACTCAGAACCCTTCGGTTTGATTCCCATCATTTGTCACTAATGAATTAGGTGGTCCTAAGTGTCTGCCTTCACCTGTGCCTCAGTGCTGCATGTGTAAAATGAGAGAGTTAACATTGTCTGAAAGTCCCCTCCTGATTCTAAAATCTGACTCTTGGGCAAAATCCCATTAACTGGCTTGGTTTGGGCACATCTGGAAAAGCATCTTGTAGGTGATGCTGGAGCACCTGTTCAACTACCTTGGTCTAGTTTTCAAGTGATGTGAAAACCACCCCCTTCAAATGCATTTTCATCTTTTTTCTTACTAAAAATTACTCTGACTTTCCAAATGGTTTTCTACTAATTGTATTCTATTGTCCTTGTTATTTTTTCCAATGTTAATAAGCATTCTATAGTGGGGAGGAGGAAGGAATTTTTCCTACATAAATAATTCTTGAAATGTAGCATACTCCACCTCACCCCCACATCTAGGAGCAATTCATAATGCTCTGTAGTTTATCAAAGGAGCTGACAGAAAAAGGCGCTGCTTTCCTTCCCTTTTATCTTTCTTTAATATCGCTCTTTTTTTTTTTTTTTGTCCTCAACTTTTCCAAAACTAATTTGACCAGAGGACAACTGTATTAACAGCTTTTGAAATTACTGTCTTCAACTGTGAGGTGAAGTGTCTGAGAAAAGTGTCTGAGATTTTACTGTACTTCTGAGTAACAAGGCAGACTGCCATAGTCTCATAAATGCTGGCAGAAGATGCAAGACTGCTGGGTTAAGGACAAAACCTCCCCAAGACATGCAGACACTCGAGAGATTCATGAACAATTGTCTTCAAACAGCAACCTCGTTTGTGTCATAGAATCCATGGAAAATGAGCCTGTGACCAGGGGCACACAGCCACCCTGATCTCTCATGGACTAAACTAGAGCACACGATTAGGAACTCAGCTCTCTGCCACTTCACGGGTTGTGCTCTCTGAGCTTTAGTTTTCCTTTTGCAAATGATGAGCTGTGGACATCCTGGTTGTGAAGAGTCTTTCAGCTCTGGCTTGTTGTGACTTGTACTTGATTGCAGCATTTGATGTTGCAGTCAACAGGCAAGGCATGGCAGTTCTGTACCAGTGCAATACTCGTGAGCAATTCACATTATGCTGCTAGAAATCTGCATTATTAACAAAAACTCAGGAGGATGAAATCTCTAAGATTGAGCCTAGGCACTTCCTGTTTTACAAAACACTAATTCAAGATTGGGTGGGGGGCACTAAAAGCCATGTGAAGTATCCACCTTATAGACTATCAGATGGAGATTTAAACCCTGCACTGGGTTTCCTCTTTCATCCTGTATTTTTAAGGGAACTAAATTTGATAGTTTTTCTTCCTGTGTTCTAAAATCACTGTGGATGGTGACTGCAACCATGAAATCAGAACACAATTGCTTCTTGGCAGGAAAGCTACGACAAACCTACGCAGTGTGTTGAAAAGCAGAGATGTCACTCTGCCAACAAAGGTCCCTATAGTCAAGGTTATGGTCTTCCCAGTGGTCACATACAGTTGTGAGAGCTGGACCATAAAGAAAGCAGAATCCGAAAGAACTGATGCCTTCAAACTGTGGTACTGGAGAAGACTCGTGAGAGTCCCTTGGACAGCAAGGAGATCAAACCAGTCAATCTTAAAGGAAATCAATCCTGAATTTTCATTGGAAGGACTGATGCTGAAGCTGAAGCTCCAGTATTTTGGTCACCTGATTCAAACAGCTGACTCCCTGGAAAAGACCCTGATGCTGGGAAAGACTGAGAGCAGAAGAAGAGGGCATCAGAGGATGAGATGCCTGGATGGCATCACTGATGGAATGGTCGTGAACTTGGGCAAACTTCGGGAGATGATGAGGGACAGGAAGGCCTGGCATGCTGCAGTCCATGGGGTTGCAAAGAGTCGGAGATAACTGGGTGACTCAACAAGAACAAAATTTGATAGTAGTCAACCCAGTTGTAATTAGGGAGAAAAATCTGTTGCATGGGCATGAATACAAGAAGTGCTTCATGAGATGGTACATCCACTGCTCAGAATGTAACTATCATTCTTGTGGAAAATTGAGAATTGACACTTTTAAAAATATCACTATAGACAAGCAATCAGGGGAATGCAAATTAATCAACAATGAGATAATTTATGCTAATCAGATTGGCAAAAATTAATAAATATTCACAAGAATGTACAGAAATGTGAACTCAATCATTTTGGTGAAGGTGCAAAAGTGTACAACCACTTAAGACAGTAATTTGACAGCACTTTGAAAGGTTAAATATTCACATTGTCTGTGACACAGAAGTTCCACTTTTAGGTATCTCTCCTGTCACCCATGACATGTACAAGGACATTCACTGTTATGATGAAAACAACGTAAAGGATCACTGAGATTGCCTTGTGATGCAGGGAAGTGGAAACAAATTGTTTGTTTCTGCAATGTATTAATAGGTAGTACTTGATGATCAGGATCAATCACCTTAGCTGACACAGTAATTCTTTTTATTTATTTATTTTTTGGGGGGTGGATCTACCTAGTGGCATGAGGTGGCAGTTTCAGCTTCTAATTCCGTGGAACCATTGTGTTCCGTGAAAGAGATATTTCTTTCTTGAATAATAAGCTTCAAAAATAGCAGAAATCAGAGAATGAGAAGCTAAGTGCAAACATTTGTAGTAGCGTATCGTTAGGCATCATTCTCACCATTATCCCTTAGTCTTTAGCCCCATGTATTCTGAGTCTGGGGAACATGGTGCCTCATGTTGGTTACTGGCCCTGGTTCGGAATGCACCACACATCCTGCCAGACAGCACCCCAGACTCAGCGTGCTTTCTCGGAGGTGGTATCATAACTAGTTTTTCAACAATTCATTTCATTGTTCTAGTAAGTGAACTTTTTTTCCCCAGCATTTTTTTTGTGCTATAATTGACAAATAAAACTGTAAGATACTTAAAGTGTACACGTGATGATTGTGAACAGATTCCTACCATTGAGTTAATTAACACATCTGTCACCTCACATATCTCTTTTTTTTTTTTTTTTTTGGTGAGAAATTTCAAGTTCTCCTCTTAGGACATTTCAATTATACAATATAATGTTAGTGACTATAGTCACCATGCTCTATGTTAGCTCCTCAGACCTTATCCATCTTACAAGTGAAGTTTGTACCCTTTACCAACCTCTCCTGGTTTCCTCTGCCCACCAGCCCACCAGCCCCCTATTCTTTGTTTCTGAGTTTCACTTTTTGTGTGTGTGTGTGATTCCACATGTAAGTGATACCACACAGTATTTGCCTTATTTAAATTAGTATAATGTCCTCAGGAGAAGGAAATGGCAACCCACTCCAGTATTCTTGCCTAGAGAATCCCATGGACAGAAGAGCCTGGTAGGCTGCCATCTATGGGGTCACACAGAGCACGACTGAAGCTACTTAGCAGCAGCAGCAGGATAATGTCCTTAAGTTCCATTCATGTTATCACAAACGGCAGATTTTCTTTTTCCTTATGGCTGAATAACATTCCAGTGTCTGTGTGTGTGTGTGTGTGTGTGTGTGTGTGTGTGTGTGACATCATCTTTGTCCATACTTCTTCAGGAGAACTTTCCTAACCCTCAGACCAGGTTAGATCCCCTTTTTGTAGTTTCCTATGAGGTTACGTTATAACATCACTAATCTTCTGGTGCTTGAATGGGAAGAACAGAATTCACAGTTAATTCAGAGAAAGATCTGCTCCATGTTTACTGCCTTCTGCATTCCCTGTTTGGGAGCTCTTGCAGGACAGAATGGACTGAAGCAGCCATACATGTTCTTGGTAGCTTTTCTTTGTTTACATTGAGTTGAATTTCATCTGTTAAGCACATATGTTTCCAAACCCTCCACCCAATGTTACCACCCCATCAACAAAGGTGGGAGAGTGGAGAATTTTTTCTCTTCTTTCTGGAATTGGCATGGGACACCAAAGTGTCTAGAAAAGTCCCAAACCCTCCAGGGTTTATGAGGTGACTTAAGAGAATAAACTGCCAACCTTGGTGTATTAAAACAACAAAGGTTGAGTGCTTGTTCACACTACCTGCCCAGCACAGATTGACAGGGGCATTCTGCTGATTGTCATCACTGAGACCTGGCTTGCTTTGTGATGCCACCATCTCCACTTGAGCTTCCAAATTGCCGTGTCAAGAAAGCAAGAGCTCAGGAAGGACATATAGCCTTTCTTTTTCCACCTCATTGGCCAAAGGAAGTTATAGGGCCACGCGTCACTTGAGGGAGACACATGCTCAGAAGGAAACGGGATCCAAGAAGTTGGGTGAGCCCTAGAAACATTTAACACCAGCATCATTGCTAACAGCTGTCCTTTACCGAGGAGGAGCCGTGTGCTGGACATTCTGCTAAGCACATTTCATTCATCCTCCCTATAGACCTGAGGTCAGTGTTAATATCTCCACTTTTAGGGAAAACAGAGATTCAGAGAGATTATGTGACCTTTTTGAGGCTACAGGTGATATTTAAGCTGCCCCTCTGCCCACACACACCTGGCAGGTGAGTCTGCCAACCAGATTGCATCACCTACACTACACCACAGAACTCAATGCCCTTTCCAGAACCCTGTGCTTTGATACTTCTGATGTTCCTGTCCTGGCAAAAGTGTATTTTGTCAAACTCCTGTTCACTCCTTGTGATCCAATTCTAACCAGATCTCTCTGTGAAACTTCTTCTTTTTAAAAAATT
Organism: Dama dama; assembly: GCF_033118175.1. Taxonomy (NCBI): domain Eukaryota; kingdom Metazoa; phylum Chordata; class Mammalia; order Artiodactyla; family Cervidae; genus Dama; species Dama dama. Next base: position 50,307,978 of record NC_083714.1, on the reverse strand, counting down.
ATTTATTTATTTGGCTGTGCAGAGTCTTAGCTGTGGCATGTAGGATCTTTAGTTGTGGTATTCAAACTCTTAGCGACTTGCGCCCTCTGCATTGGGAGTGTCTTAGCCACTGGACCACCAGGGAAGTCCTCTATGAAACTTCTGACTTCCTCCTGCAGAATTCATTGCCTCAGCCTCAGTAGCACTCAGTTCAAATCCCTAGCAGGACACTCATCACATGAATTTATTAATATTATCTGTTAACCTAATTTCTTCCACTGGACTGTGACAACTTGAACAAGGGAACCACATCCCATTTCTCTCTGTGTTTACAGGGAAGAAGCAGAATAGCTTAAATAACAGCCAATATTAGTTATACATACATGCCAGACACGGGTCTAAGGCCTTTACATATCCTCACTAATTTCGCTCTCATACCATTTCTATAAGGTAAGCACTATTATTGTGTGTGTGTGCACTCAGTTGCTCAGTCGTGTCTGACTCTTTGTAACCCCATGTACTGTAACCCACCAGGCTCCTCAGTCCATGGAATTTTCCAGGCAAGAATACTGGAGTGGGTTGCCATTTCCTTCTCCAGGGAATCTTCCCGACCCAGGGATCAAGCACACATCTCTTGTGTTTCCTACGTTGCTGGCAGATTCTTTACCACTGCACCACCTGGGAAGCCCCAGGTACTATTATTAACATCATCTTTTTTTTTTAAACTGATGAGGAAATGTAATGTATAGAACGTTTAATAACTTACCCAAAGTCTCATATGTAGTGCACAGCTGTGCTGAGATTATTAATAGAACTCAGGGAGTCTAAGCCTGCTTAGCCACAATGCTACCACTCAAAACTTCCTCCAGCTTATATCTGAGCCCTTTGCTTCATCTATTTTTTTAAAGAAAACTCTCTCACATAGTCATAGTACAATTCTCAACACTGGGAAATTAACATTTTCTTACTATGCAATCTACTTGAAAGTGAAAGTGAAGTCACTCAATTGTGTCCGACTCTGCAACCGACCCCATGGACCATAGCTTACCGGGCTCATCTGTCCATGGGATTTTCCAGGCAATAGTACTAGAGTGGGTTGCCATTTCCTTCTCCAGGGGGTCTTCCTGACCCAGGGATCAAACCTGGGTCTCCCACATTGCAGAAAGACACTTTACCATCTGAGCCACCAGGTAATCTACTTTATGTATAGCCAAATTTCCCAGTAATGTCCCTTATAACAAAAGACAACAAGATTTTCTGGTCCAAGAGGCAAATCCCTGATCACATATTGCATTTAACTATCATATCTTCTTCGTATCATTTGACCAGAAACAGTTCCTCAGTATTGTCTTTCATGACCTTGATAGGTATAAAGAGCACAAGCCATTTATTTTGTAAAATGCCCATTTTTTTTAGCATGTGTGATGCTTCCACATGGTTAGATTCAGTTTATTAAGTTTTTTAGCTGTAACACTACCGAAAGTGTGCTCTGCCTTTCTCAGTGCTTCATATGAAGAAGTACCTATCTATTTGTACCTGTAATTACCTTTTATGCTAATTTTTCTGTGTGCTAATGTCTTTTTCTTCTGTATCTCCGGCATCAAATTCACTGCCTGACTCATGGTATATGTTTAATAAACAATTGAGTGAATAAATCTCCTTTCCTCTAAAAGAAAACTATAACTCAAGGCACAAATTTGTGAATCATAACATTAGTTTCTTCCCTATCCTTTCCCCCACAAGTAATAAGCACCAAGTCCCATTAATTGTATGTCCTAAATATCATAGCAATCCCACCCTTCTTCATTCTCACTGCCATTGCACTGGCTCATTATTACAACACCCTAACCTCCCTGCCTCAAGTCTTGCCCCCTGTAATCCATCTTTCGAAGGTGAGTTACAGAAAACCCCACTATATTGTGTAGAATGGGCACAATAATAGGTTTCATTGAGATAACTTAAAAGCCCAAGTGTTAGTAAGATGACATATGTGGTCTCTTATTCTGTCAGCATCTCACAGTGAGACCTGCCTTCCGTCTGGTGACAGAAATTGATTGGATTTTTCAGTAGGGTTTCTGGAGTTGGTGAGGATGGCAGAGAAGATGTTGTAAAACAAGGAGTGTTCTAAATAAGAATACAAAGTTCATCTGTACAAAGAGTACAAAGTTCAACTGCAGAGTTTTCCAAAACCTCTAGTCATGGACTCCAGGCCAAGTCATAAGAAAAAAATCCCAGGGCTGAGATGGGGAGTGGTTTAGAGTCACGTAGCTAGCTCCTATGCTTGCAGTGAACTATTCAGCCAGAAGCTGACCACAATACACACTGCCTAGTCAGTAATAACCCAAAGCTATGCAGATATCCAAGACAATCAGAGGTAGGGAGTCAAGAGTATCTTTGCTAGTGTAACTCTCAGCTATCTCTTTGGTAATCTCCCAGATAAGCCTTAGAAACACCTCTTGATGGAGGGAAATGCATGCAAAATGGTGATGCATTGTTGTGTCTCTTATCGCCCCCAAGGCCAGCCTGCTGATGGCACCAGAGACTGGGCATATATAGCCTATGCCCACTGGATCTTTGATTACTGAAGAGTTGTGTGCCTCTTTGGCCACCTGATGCAAAGAACTGACTCACTGGAAAAGACCCTGATGCTGGGCAAGACGGAAGGCAGGAGGATAAGGGAACAACAGAGGATGAGATGGTTGGATGGCATTACCAACTCGATGGTCATGAGTTTGAGCAAGCTCCGGGAGTTGGTGATGGACAGGGAAGCCTGTCATGCTGCAGCCCATGAGGTCACAGAGTTGGACACGACTGAGCAACTGAACTGAACTGTGTGCTACCTGCACGAAGTGGGTCACCCTGTCTCCAAGTGAAAGGCAGTGGAGGCAAGGGAGAGTGTCTTAGCACCCAGAAAATCTAGTCCTGGAAGTGGGTGGGAAGCATATAATGTTGCTTCGAGTTGGTTCCAAGGTGACCTTCTGCATCTATTTAGCATGGACATCATGGGGTGTGGATGCATGAGTGTGGAAGGTGAAGGAAAATGGTGGCTGAGGCCACTGCCTGGGAGAAGTGACACCTGAGACACTGTCTGATAGTGGAATGCTGGTAAGATCCCTTATAGACAAATGAAATTGGGGGTGACAGATCTAGCTTTGTGATATTTGGTACTATGGTCACTGTCCCAGACTGGTACAGTCTGTCCATAACTGGATTAGGAAAACGGAGAGGTTATGTCCTCTATAGTGCTCTACTGGCTTCACAGGTTTGAATTTGTCCATGTGGGGCCCTTGAGCTACCCTCAAGAATGAATTGGACTTCCCTGGTGGCCCAGCGTTTAAGAATCCGCTTTACAATGAAGGGGACATGGGTTCAGTTCCTGGTTGGGAAACTAAGATCCCACGTACCATGGGGCAACTAAGGCCGTGTGCCACAACTACTGAGTTGGTGTGCCACAACTAGAGAGTCCTTGTGCCACAATGAAAGATCCTGCATGACACAACAAAGACCCCACATGCCACAACTAAGACCAGGTGCAGTCAAATAAATAAATTTATATATATATATATATATATATATATATATATATAGTTTCAACTCCATGGACTGTAGGCTGTAGGGCTTCCCAGGTGGCGCTAGTGGGAAAGAACCTGCCTGCCAATGCATGAGACATAAGAAACATGAGTTTGATCCCTGGGTTGGGAAGATCCCCTGGAGGAGGGCATGGCAACCCACTCCAGTATTCTTGCCTGGAGAATCCCATGGACAGAGGAGCCTGGTGAGCTATGGTCCATCGTGCATGCATGCTAAGTCACTTCAGTTGTGTCTGACTCTTTGTGACCCTATGGACCATAGCCCGCCAGGCTCCTCTGTCTGTGGCATTCTCCAGGCAAGAATTAACCAGACCTAATTTTACATCTTGGAATGAAAAACTGCACAGAGACCCAGGGTTAACAATTCTTTCACCCAAAGCAATCTCTTCAGATTAAGGAAGATGGCTTCAGGACAAAGGTGACTTTGTTTTAACATAAGTATCCCCCAGTTTTCAGAGGAAGTGAGTGGCTAACCCAGCATCAGAGTTGTCTGCCCAGTGGGAAAGAACACAAGAAGCCATTCCACATTTGTGTTCATACACATTTCTGTGATCCATGTGGTAAAATCTTCCCCGGCTACTCGCCGTGGTCAGTGTGGGTCCAAAAAAGGAGGGAAATGATTACTATGCAGTGTGGCAGCCACACAAGCATGCCACTTCAATCTGTTGTCTAGAGCATGACTGCCTTACAGTCCCAGGCACTGTCTTTATGATCCTCCACTGAGTCTGTGCCATATTTCCTGTAGACTACTTCAGTCAATAACCAAGCACAGTGGGATATAGATCCAGTTAGCAGCAGCAGCAGCAGCAGCAAGCGCTACAGATAAGATGACTCAGAGGTCCAATTGATTTTCTCATTGCAGGTGCTTTGCTTTTCTCAGGATGTAGTCTTTTCTAGGAGACAAATATATATGTGACTTATTAACTGGGCTTGTGAGTGAGTTGTATTTGTTTCTACAGGGTATAACTTTAATAGCTTTGGGTGACTCAATGACCTGACTCCTGACTAAAGAGTGAGGCAGCAGCCCATGAGTCTATGTAAAGGGATATTTCAATGCTTTATTACCCAAAAAGCACTGCACTTCCACCCATTGTGAAGATTAGTCAATGTCAGGGGTTGTCAGCATTTATCATCATATAACGAATGGCTTAGCAGTATCCCACTGAAAATTGCCAACCTATCAGTGAAACAGGCTTCTGTGTTTGGTACCAAGTCTCAAAGTTGAGGCCACATTAAGCCAGTAGCTAAGGCAAGGCAGGCAACAGGGCCATCTCAGTACCTACTGTGTGGGTAGTCACCTATTCTTACAGTTGGGTTGACCATTTGGATGCACCATTTCCATTTTGCAATTTTTCCAGCTTGCTGCACTTTGTCAATTATTTCTCTCAGTTCCAAACTATCCTTCTACACTTTACTCTGTGAGGCTGGGGCTGGCATTCTGCACACCCCATTTCTCCTTTACCAGTGCTGCCTGTTAGATTCTGCTGATAAGAGGCTCTAGGGGGAGACTGGAAGACCGTGGTTCTTCATTCTGGCAGGAATAGTTGGGTCTAGTAGCACCTGCTGAATCCAATTTCCAGGTTTCACCCTCTGACTCCCCACTCCTCTCAGAGCCAGCATCATCATGTCTCCTCAGACACGCCAGCACCAGAGTGTTGGCTGGCACCCTGTCCTCAGTGGTCTAATTTCCCGCATGTTACTGGGGTATCACTACTGACCAATAGTGCTTCTTTCCTAGAGGTCTGGGTTTTTAACTCTGCGGGTCTTGCTTTTGAGCTTTTGGCTGCTCATCATCCCGGCCTCCTCCCATTGTTCATCCAGGCCTCAGATGGTCAATGTTTCTTGCAGAACTCAACTCTGTGACATCTTAATGCTCCAGTTTTGCATTTTCAGTCCTTTAAGATTGGATTAACCAATCTCTGCATTAAATTCTCTGTTAAAATCACTGGGGTGTGATTTCTGTTTTCCCGACTGGACCATCAGGGATCCACCCATGTGATGGAATTCAGTTCGGTAACAACCCACTGTAGGACGGGAATGTTGGATCTGAGAGTCACACTTTTCCCATTTGCCAGGGCCAATAATTGTCATTCAAAGTGCCTGCACCATTCAGTAGCAGTGAGACGACCCACCCCCAATATTGGCAGAGTGTTGTTAGAGACATCAGATGTGAGGCTCATCACAGATAATGAAAATTCCATGGGATCAGAATGAGTTGGGGGTGGGGAGAGGCAGGTATTGCTTCTGTGGCTTCTTACTGCTGCGGCCCGTGGTTTAATTTAGCTGCTTCCCAGGTGATTCAGTGGTAAAGAATCACCTGCCCATGCAGGAGATACAGGAGACCCGGCTTCGATCCCTGGGTTGGGAAGATCCCCTGGAGAAGGGAATGGCAACCCACTCTAGTATTCTTGCCTAGGAAATCCCATGACAGGTTACAGTTCATGGTGTTGCAAAAGAGTCGGACACGGTTTAGTGACTACACAACAACTGGTGACTTATATATTCCTGAATAGCATTCCTATGTGCAGGAAGTGCTGCCTCTAATACCCAGAGAGGACTCCTTCTGTGTAGTGTCTGTAAGGTCGCAGTTTTTCCTCCCCCCCCCCCTTTTTAGCGGCTCCCCGAGGCATGTGGGATCTTAGTGCCTGACTAGGGATCAAACCTGGGCCCCTTACATTGGAAGTGCTGAGTCTTAACCACTGACCCACCAGGGAAGTTCCTTGCTGCTTTCCTTATGAGGTTCTGGAATATCTCATACGTACTCCAGTGGTCTCGCTCTGACCGCTGTCCTCATTCAAGGCCCTGCCACCGTGGACAGCTGTGCTTAGAGAGCTTGCATTAGGGAGAAAACTTTCCTCTGGGGGCCGCTGTCAAAGCTACCATCAGTAGGAGACAATGGGCTTTCCCAATGGATTATTGATCTTCATAATCTATTAATAAACAATGGACTACTGCAGTTGTTAAGTATTGCTGGGGAAGTTCAACATGCCTGAGGGAGGATGGTTTTTAAGGTGAGGTTCACGCTCTGCTAAGTGAAAACAATTTTTTTTAATTCCTGGAGAAATCGAGAGCAGGGAACATGAGCAATGTCTAGGGCAATTTTGTCCAAGAGTCATATAATGTGAGCCCCACATGTAATTTTACATTTCCTAGTAGTCACTATATATTTTAAAAAAACAAAAGATCAAAAAGAGACAGGTCTAACTCATTTTAGTAACATGGTTCAGTTAACCCAAAATAGATCCAAAATAGTAACATTCCAGCATTTAAATATAAAAAACAGGTATTTTTCATTCTGTTTTCAAACTAAGTCTTCAAAATCTGTTGTGCATTCTACAGTGAGAATTGCACATCTCAGTTCAGAGCAGCCTTTGAGTGGTCAGCAGTGGCTGGTGGCTGAGGGTCTGGATAGTGCAGCTGCCGGCCACACACCGAGCGCCAGTGGTGGAGGCAGTCAGTTGAGTCATCTGCTGGTATATTAGGTGCTTTGAGTGACTGGGTGGCCACTATTAAAGCCACAGCGATCTGCAATCAGACACTGGATTTAACTGCCTACCCAGGCTGGGAGCTGGCAGATAGTATGCACTACCACTCCCTCCTGGCAACAGAATAAGCCTTCTCGGTTTTCTTTGTCACCAACTGGTACTTGATACTTGTTTCAATGGCGCAATCCTGGCAGGCTTTGAAAATTCAAGAGGCCCTGAAGTCACCAGGAGGGATGGCGGTGCCCACACCCACCCAGCAGATGAGTGTACTCTGATTGGACTGAGGGAACCCAGCATGTCTGTACCAGTCCTGCAGTCAGTTGAAGGGACCCCAAGCATGGTCCCTTCAAAGGGGCCAAAGGCCTCTGCAGCAATGGTGCCAAGTGTCTTGGGTGTAAGTAAAACCGGTCCCAAACCCTGCCAGGGAAACTTACTGTGGACCCATCAGGTCCAAGAATGACAATTACTAGGGCACCAGTGCCCGGCAGGTCTGCAGAATTCTCCCCGCACCTATGTTCCAGGCCACATGGACAAGGGCAAAAGTCAGCCATCCCTCTGAAGAGGGCAGAGGACTGGGCCCAGGGCCAAGTTTGCTTTGGACGGGATTCAAATCTGGACTGAATGGCCCTCTAGCAGTCAGGCCAGAAAAATCAAGTCTCCTGGATCACACAGAGGCTTATGGGCCTGGGGAGTCTCATTCTAGCAGCATGAATATGTGGCTAAGTACTCAGTTTCCTCCTCTGCACCCTTTTCCAAGTACACAACAAGCTGTGGAAACTTCCTGGCCAGGCAGTGGGAAACACTCATGGCCTCCAACATCCACCACCTCCTTGTGTCAGCTCTCCACTGGGCTCGCCTTAATGCCCGCTCGATTATCAGTCCTTTTTATTTCCTACATCCCTATCTTCTCTCTACATCCTCTTTAGGGTGATTTGGGTTATGTTGACCCCTGCTCTTGGCTTTCCCCATCCACCTCCTTAGGGATCCCTTTGAGGACCAGAGCCCTAAGAGCACTGCAGTAAGCCTGAAGTGTTGGTCTGGGCCTTTTCACTTTTGCTGAGACCTGGGACAATTTACACCCCCCTTATTTCCTCTTACTCTTTTGGGTGGGGCCTAAATCAGCACCAAGGGATCATCCTATCCCTTACTCCTGGTAGGAGGAGCAAAATTAGAGGGATGTCCTCCTTGTATAAGTTAACCCTGAGGCCCAGGATTTTCAAACAATCCGTTTATAAAGCTCTATAAAGCCCAGGTGCCTTGAAGTACCAGCAACCTCAGTAGGGAAGTCTCCTCTTTGTGGTATGTGAATCTGACTTCCCTGCGAGCATCTGATTCTAAGCCCAGGGCAGGCACACATGCTTGGCTGAACCAGCCAATTCACTTGGCAAAAGGGAATCTGGTGGTAAAGCTCCAATGCTGGCCATCCGTTACCACTTACCTCCTGAGTGTAGCTTCTTCATCATTTAAGTAGTTGAAGCCTCAATGGACTTCTGTGACTACTACAGGGAGTTCAATTCCCTGTGCGATGAAGCCTCTCTGTCTGAACCTCAACCCCCGGCCCTCTCCACAAGCTCCTGGGTGGTACACTGCACAACAGGTCTCAAATCTGAGGATAGGTTGCATCAACCACTCCAACGGCACTTTAGACCAAGGGCTCTTTTCTCTCAACTTCTTTTTCCTTAGGGCTTACAGGGCTGGCTGACTCACAGGGGGGTACCAAGGAATCGGTCTGTTTGCCCTCCATGGAGGGCTTTCCATGGTCTTTGTAGCAACTGGCGAGGGCCCAGACAAGCCCTGAAATTGCACGTCACCAGTTTCTCCAGGTCTCCCACCACCAGCCCTACCTAGGAGGGGTGTCACGCAGCCCTGGTATGGCTTAGTTGAGCCCTTTTGCGGTTTCCCAAATGCCAGAGCTAGAAGAAGAGGACCTTGCCTCCTGTGGGACACGATCTGTGCCTCAGAGGGCAAAGGTAAACAGCATGCTAAGTCACTTCAGTTGTGTCCGACTCTGTGCGACCCCATCCCTGGAATTCTCCAGGCAAGAACACTGGAGTGGGTTGCCATTTCCTTCTCCAATGCATAAAAGTGAAAAGTGAAAGTGAAGTCGCTCAGTCATGTCTGACTCTTTGCAACCCCATGGACTGCAGCCTACCAGGCTCCTCCGTCCACGGGATTTTCCAGGCAAGAGTACTGGAGTAGGGTGCCATTGCCTTCTCCGGGTAAACAGCATGCCAGCATGCAAAAGGAAAAGGTTTTAATGAGGGAAACTTACCAGCAAGGCTCAGGAAGAAGAGGCTCAAGGACGCCCAGGCTCCCAGCAGAGCCACAGACAAAGGCTGGGGCCCTGTAGCCTGCATCCTTGGGGCTTGGCTCCAGGGAAAGGTCTTCCCTGGGAGTTACCATTTCACAGGGCAGCATTGATGCTAGCGGCTTTGCAGGCAGAAGTTCAAACCAGGGCTTAAATGCCGGCTGTCAGGGGAGCTGTCTGGGAACACAGGCTGCTACCACCTGTGACCTTGTGGGAAGCTGGATTTGGACCACGGGCAGAGGAACCTCCACAAAGTTGGATGTGGGCCCAGTCCCTCCTGCTTGTTGGTTACCAGGCAACTTGACAGAGGCTCCTGAAGTTATGGGCAATCATGTCTGTCTCTCCACACTTCAAGCATAAATCTGATCTCGTTTAAAACCCTTCAGAGGCTCCTGCAAGTCAAACCTCTAAATGGCGCCATAGGCCTGCGCCTTGGCCATATTGCTTGTCTCACCTTTCACTCTCTGCCTCAAATTCTCTGTTCCAGCCACAATGAAACTTCAGAAAGCACCCCTAATTGGCTTTTTCATGCCCAGATCAATGGCCCTGGCCCTTTTTCTCCTGGCTAAACTTTTTAACCTGTCCTCCAATTTCGGTAAATTTCATTTCACTGAGAAGCCCTTTATTGACTCCACACCACCCTGATCTGGGTTGTTTCTATGTGCACACACCTCACCCTGTGCATCTGAGCACTGACTGTACCAAGTGTTGGAACTGCCCGCTGCCTCACCGAGTTCGCCCACTTGACACTGAACTTCTTGAAGATCTGAAACATTATCTCTATATCCCTAATCCACCTGTGAAGTGCCTGATATAGTGAATGTTCACTGAATAATAAGAACGAGATGAAATCAGGTGGGTGGCTCATTAACAATTACTAGCTTTCTCCATGTAAAACATGTTGTTGTTTAGTCGTTAAGTCGCATCCGACTCTTTTGCACCCCCATGGACTGTGGCCTGCCAGGTTCCTCTGTCCATGCGTTTCTCCAGGCAAGAATACTGGACTGGGCTGCCATGCCCTCTTCCAGGGAATCTTCCCAACCCAGGGATCAAACCTGCGTCTCGCATTGGCAGGCGGGTTCTTTGCCACTGAGTCACCAGGGAAGCCTCTATGACACCTTGGCAACCACTTATTTAACCCATGAAGAAACTGGAACATGAAGCAGTGAAATGACTCTTCCAGGAACCACAGAGCTAGTGTGCACCCAGGTCAAGTGTAGAATCTACCTTCTGATTGCTCCCTCTTCACAGCCTAACTCCTTAGGCTCCTTTTTATCATGTAATATCCAGGCTGCATTTGCAACTTTTAATGTTATTAAAGCCAGGAAGAGTTGTTCCTTGAGCACTAGTATTCTTTGATGCAATACCTTACAGGCTTCAATCTCTAGAGAAATCTGACAAACATGCCTTACTATTTACCAAAAATAATACTGGAATTCTTCTCTTACCATAAGCCATCTATGTTCTCTTTGATACTGAATAACATACTCTAGTTCTCAGGATTCCATGTAACCATTTCCTGTTGAAAATTTTCCTTCTAATTTTGACCTACCCCTGTAATTAAGTGCATGGTCTATAGAAATTTCTGCTTTACTGACTATGCCAAAGCCTTTGACTGTGTGGATCACAATAAACTGTGGAAAATTCTGAAAGAGATGGGCATACCAAACCACCTGACCTGCCTCCTGAGAAACCTATATGCAGGTCAGGAAGCAACAGTTAGAACTGGACATGGAACAACAGACTGGTTCCAAATTGGGAAAGGAGTACATCAAGGCTGTATGTTGTCACCCTGCTTATTTAACTTCTATGCAGAGTACATCATGAGAAACGCTGGGCTGGAAGAAGCACAAGCTGGAATCAAGATTGCCGGGAGAAATATCAATAACCTCAGATATGCAGATGACACCACCCTTATGGCAGAAAGTGAAGAAACTAAAAGGCCTCTTGATGAAAGTGAAAGAGGACAGTGAAAAAGTTGGCTTAAAGCTCAACATTCAGAAAACTAAGATCATGGCATCCCATCACTTCATGGAAAATAGATGGGGAAATAGTGGAAACAGTGTCAGACTTTATTTTTTGGGGCTCCAAAATCACTGCAGATAGTGACTGCAGCCAGGAAATTAAAAGATGCTTACTCCTTGGAAGGAAAGTTATGACCAACCGATAGCGCATATTAAAAAGCAGAGACATTACTTCGCCAACAAAGGTCCATATGGTCAAGGCTATCGTTTTTCCAGTGGTCATGTATGGATGTGAGAGCTGGACTGTGAAGAAAGCTGAGTGCCGAAAAATTGATGCTTTTGAACTGTGGTGTTGGAGAAGACTCTTCAGAGTCCCTTGGACTGCAAGGAGATCCAACCAGTCAATCCTAAAGGAAATCAGTCCTAAATATTCATTGGAAGGACTGATGTTGAAGCTGAAACTCCAATACTTTGGCCACCTCATGCGAAGAGTTGACTCACTGGAAAAGACCCTGATGCTGGGAGGGATTGGGGGCAGGAGAAGGGGACGACAGAGGATGAGATGGCTGGATGGCATCACTGACTCGATGGACATGAGTTTGAGTAAACTCCGGGAGTTGGTGATGGACAGGGAGGCCTGGCGTGCTGCGATTCATGGGGTTGCAAAGAGTCAGACACGACTGAGCAACTGAACTGAACTGATATAGAAATTGGTGGGAAAACCTTTAGGCACTTAATTTGAAGCTTACTTTTGAATCACTTAGCGAGTACAACTTGCAAAGACTTTTAATGCGTCTCCCATTAACATGAAACTCATTAGCATAAAACATATTTTCCCTGTTTCTTCATGGAAAGTTTGGAGAGAAATGGCAAGAAAATTTTTAAATAGCACCCCCCCCCAAAAAAAAAACACCTTCAAACAGCCTCAGATAAAGATGGGGAAAGATGATCAAAATTTAAATACTGGTACCATTAAGCCTTCTGAGCAATCAAGACTAGCATCTTGTAATGGCTATTTCAGAATAACTGCTTATCAGAGGCTCAAAGTGTCATGATGCAAAGATACTATTTATGGCCATGAAGCAAATTGGTCAAAAATGATCTAATCAGTATATTGACTCTAAAAGGTACTATACTCCTAACCACCAGGAACTGGAAGTTCATGGTCAGATCAGAGAAATGCCTCCAAGTGAGCCAATTAAGACAAGACAGGCTTCAGTCTCAAGCCTGCTGCCAGCAATAGGGTATTTACATGTAGCAAGCACTGAAACGCGAAACCACGAAAGCCCAGCATAGTTACTTGAGGATGGTTGCTACTTACCACCTCTAATGGATTGTGCAAGAGTCTAGAACTAGGCTGAACAGGTAACAGAAATTCAAAAAAAGTACCAGAATGAAAACTAGAAAGCCAGAAAATAAAGGTGGACTTTTCTCCAGAAAAAAAAAAAATTTATACATAGAGTGACTGTCCTGCTTATCACTGAATCGTTTTGGATTCTAACACTGGGAAGAACTTTGACACGGTCATCTGTTTCTATCTACTCTTCTAGGCTGTGCCAGAGTTTCCATCAAGTTATCACAATAATCAATTCAGACATATTTTACCTACAAACTGTCATGTTCTCTATTACTGACACTGACATCAACATTTTTTTAAAAGATTCAGACATATTTAATACTTTCCAAATGGAAAGTATGTTTATGTGTTGCACAGACAGGAGCATGTCTTTAACATGGTTTAGTAGCATCCTATGTAATTAATGTGTTCAAATCCTCTAATTGGAAATATATAGAATTATTTTCAATTATCTACATTTCTGCCTTTTAAGAGCACATAAAAGATTATTTGCAAGGCATAATATATGCTTTGCATGATTAATACCTCCCCCCATCTTTAAGTTTTGTTACATTTAGAAATTTAAGACCAGGAGCAAACATCTGTCAGACTAAATTTTTGCTTTTTCATAAGTGCAACTTTTTAATAAAAATTTACATCTAGATAAACAATCTTCAGATTTTTGAAACTTTAATAAGATTTTAAAAACATCATGACTTTGAACTGAAAAACATACATGTTTAGCACACAAATATTGTAATATGAATCAACTCCAACTCCACATGAAAACATGTGACTCAAATTACAGTTTTAGAAGTTAGTAATTCACATTTAAGCAAGTTAGCGCCTTGCTGAATTCAGCCGTGGTAAAAAAGAGACTTAGTGCATATTGTAATGGCACAATGTGCTTTTGTACCATTTTGTTGGTATTTTTCACCTTATTAAACAAGATCAAGTTCTTGAAAGTTGGTAGATATCGGCTAACTTCCTATGACATGTGAAATTTCCAATGGTAACAGATACATTTTGTAACAGAACACTTTCTATAGACTTTTCCTATCTTAAAATTTTAAAAGCAATCATTTGTAAGGATTGCATCAACATCAGTGTAGCAGAGGAAGATCAAACTTTATTGAAACTGCTTGCATACAAAATATATTGCACTATAACCAAACAAATGTCAACATAAAATCCAATCTGTTGTCGCTAATATGTACAGAGAATATTGCCCAAGAGCAGTTACATTACAAGGTCATTCTACCTTGGTTAATTATCTACAGTATTTTAAACCGAACAGCTTACAGATGATGTGTGCAAGGTACCAATTTCTGTTTTCAAATACTATACATTCCCAGAATAAATAACTAGAAATCAACATTAATGTTTGGCAATACTTTTAAAAGACTTTTTAATATTCTCAAAACCATGTGCAGTTTGTTGCCATTTTTATATGCTTATTTGTATGCAAGGAAAAGTAACCATAATATGAAAATTCAAAGAAACAAACTCACAACAGACATCAGAGGCAGAACTTCGGTTTGTACGGCACTGTACAGATTCAGTGGTACCCCTACTTGGAGTTATTTTTTAAGAAAAATATAACATCTTAGAGTGAAGGTCCTTCACATATTTTCCTCAGTAAATCTCATTAAAAAAAAAAAAACACAAAAAAACCTCAAAACCAAAACCCAATATGTCAAAAAAACAAAAGAAAAAAAAACTAAAGAAAAAAGTTTCATGTGTTAACCAATCCTAGTCTGCTTTCCAATTCTGCTTATACATTAGACCTAATATTTCAAAGTTTACAAAACATTTAACCTGCTTCCAATGTTTCTCAGACAAAGTACCTGTACTTCACAGGATTATTATGCACACATGGAAATGACCTTTCTACCTCCCCCAAATAAGCTTGAAATGAAAATGAGAAACTTCACAAAACTCGGGGAGGACAAAATAAAAGAGAGCTCTAAGTTAAAACTGGTCATCAGGCCAAAGAGCAGGCGTATCCTACTAACTTTCGACCAGGAAGGTTTGTTCCTAGCTGAAAACATTTGAGCCTCTTGCAAATGAAAAGACCGTTACTTCTCCGGTCTATACAGAAAAATTACACATCCCTCTCAATAACACTATTTGTCAAACTTCAGTGCAACAGAACAAAAACAAAAACAAGTCTTATTCTTTATACTGCCTAACCTGATGTTTATGTAAGAAAAAAAAATATGGAAAGCATGCATTCTTCTATAAAGTACTAATGTTTGACAGGGTTTGCTACATCTTTTAACATTTAGTGTTTCCAACTTATCTTCCCTGAACTCTGCATCCAAATATAATATTCCTACCTGCCAAGATATAAAAAAGGCACAGATCATACAACTTTTTTTTTTTTGCTAATGAAAATGACAAACGTCACATCACACACATCTCAGGGTCCACTAAAATACTGAAAAAGTGGACCAAAACATAAACTGACACAGGACATGAAATGCCATAGTATTTTATGGACTTCTATATGAGATTGAAAACAGAAGTCTAACATGATTACCATAAATGCTATTATTCAGAAAAACTGAAATATACCAGTGAGTTATCACCCAATACAGGGTAAACGGTCCAAATTAACAAAGAATATCACTGCTTGGTATTTAAAAAATAAACCAAACAAAAATCCTGTCCTGAAGTGCTAAGTATACTTAATTATTTAAAAGTAATGTCTCAAAAATTTTAAGACTTCATTTTGTGCAAATTTGAAAATTGCTGCTTATGGCCAATGTGAAAAAAGCAAAATTCTTAACGGAATTGTTCATTTCATGCCCTGTGCCACCTTGCCTACTATTTGTCTTTGGCCTAACAAAGTTTTCTAATGTGGAATAAGAATTACGGAGATGGTATAGGGGATATCACTCCAGAATTATGTTGTTTAGGGTACTCCATTGACAAGTGGTTGCTGGCCATCCATGGTGTCTGGCTTTTCCTTCTTCTGGTTACGATCTTTACCCGTGCGCAGCCGATTACCTTCACTGGAGGTATTCTGTAATGTTTTAGTGTGGACACTCCTTTCATTATTGCAGTCAACTCTGATCTAAAACAAGTTATAGTTGTTATATACAAAGACCATATTCTGTTGTAATCTGTAATTGGCCTGACAAGAAATTTAAGCCCAAAGTGTAAATTCCAGATCTTAAAAGGGATTTGAATAGAAGAAGTGTGAGAAATTAAGGTCAGGTAAGAGCTTTATTTGGCTTATGATTCTAAAACACTCCTCTTCTGTAACTGGAACACCTTGGTCATCTCACTGCATCCAAAGTTAGATAAAAACTCACAATCCTACTGTGTCTTCTTCTAAGTAGAACAAAACAATGAGAAACAAATAGTTAAAATGAACTCCTATTACTGATTGCAAAATATATATGCAAAATATAAATGTCTGTTCAAAAACATTGTTTATTCTTCAAAGATATGAAACCCAGGAAAGAGACAAATTATTGTCTTCCTATTCTGATGTTACCAGAACAATAACTTAACTCACTTATTAACTAGCCTTTAGTTGACATCTTCATTTCTATCATAAGTATGATTAACTTTTTCTACACTGAGGGCTCCCTTTGTCTTACAATATGTGTGTGTGTGTATATAAATATGCACATATACTATATATACTCATATATATATATATATACACACTATATATACTCATATATATTCATATGAGCACTGGTTTCTAGTAGCTTGTATTACAGTAAGAAAAGTCAGAGCATCATACAACTTAAACTCTGAAGAATAAGAATAGTACACGGAAATCTGAAGACACTAACGTTTGGGAGAACTGGAATCCCAGGAAGAAGCTAGAGACGAATACGATTTAAAAAATAATATCCTGAGATTTATAATATTTTAAGTGCCAGCACTGAACACTTAAAACACTGCTAATGCAACTGTAGATGTTGTATAAAAGATAATGTTGACACACAGGCCTAAAACAATTAATACAAGTATTGATCTGCTTCAAGTACAAATGGGACTACCTATAGTCACAAAATGGTGCACTCGAATTTCAAAGTGTGTTTAATTGTTGGTCCTGGGTGAGCATTTTAACTGTTTGGTTGTCAAGAGGGGAATTATAAAACTGGTACATAAACACCTTACATCTCTGTAAAACACATGTGTACATCATTTCATCAATCTCTAGGTCTAAGATCTTTTCTGTGATGATCCTTAAGCACCAGCTAATAGTTAACACCTACTTACAAATGCTATGAATTCTAAGGAATATTCTGTCATGAAGTTTCTGCTCTTAAAATTTATGTCTCACTAACTTTAGGTACTGGTCCCAAACCAATCCATAGTCATGAAGGGACCCCCAACTACTTGGATTAAGTCTTTAGAGTTAAAGAAGCAGCTGAAGAGATCATGCCTTCTGGGAGTGAGGTACCAGGGTTCAAACATCACTCTAGTGTATGCTAACTGTGTGACTCAGTCTTTCTAAACTTCAGTTTACTCACCTATAAAACAGAATAGTAAAACTTCTTACCTCAGGATACTGTTGAAACATTAAGTGAGATACAATCCACCCAGCCAAGGTACCTGGCCATGCTTGGGGGCTCATTTTAAAATTATGTTAACAATGTGGTCAGCACAGGTGCTGGCCACATGAGCTGGGTTCTCAGGGTAGAGGCTGGCTCTAAATAAGCAGCTGACTGATTCAGCATGTTATTAGCCGAGTGTCATCAGCCTGTCTACTGTGAGCTAGATACCTTCTTTTTCTTACTTTTCCAGTCAAAGAGGACACCCTATCCTTGCAACTCCAGTGAGGAGGGATGTGGGTTCCACAGGGCTTATACAAGTCTCTCTCAGTATGTTCCTGGATGTTTCTTTCCTTGGAGAATGGGGGTAGGGAGTACCTATGTGGTACTGAAGTCATAATGTGGTTGTCAAAATCTTTACAAATACTGAGACTGCACATTCTCTAGAGAAATCTTCTTTGTATACTTGTCATAAAGGACTAAAATTGACCACCAATGTAATGTTGAAAGGAAAGTATTTCACAAATACCTATATAGTATAGCAAATTCACATAAATCTCAAACTTCTGTAACTGGGATAATTTAGGTGAAAAGAGGCACACAGGTTTACCTGGAGGGATCCATCTGCTGGTCTTCCTTTAGCCTCTCTTGGATTACGTGGACGGTTATCTGTTCGGGAGTGATCGTCGTTTCCTATAGGGACATTTTCAAAAGGTTCAATGGTCACTGATTCTGACATGCCTACTGGAGAGTTCTTTGTTCCCACATCCTCAATTTATTTAGACCAACCACAGAATCTAAAATATAATCAACAACCTAGCAATTTCAGATACACACTGTCTAATAATCTAGCATCCACGTGGCACTAGTGGCAAAGAACCTGCCTGCCAATGCAGGAGACATAAGAGACCTGAGTTCGACCCCTGCATCAGGAAGATCCCCCGGATAGGGAAACGGCTACCCACTCTAGTACTCTTGCCTGGAGAATCCCATGGACAGAGGAGCCTGGCGGGCTACAGTCCACAGGGCTGCAAAGAGCTGGACATGACTAAAGCAGCTTAGTGCACAGCAGCACACATTACAGAAAACATTCCTAAGCCATCACAGTTCTACATCAACCGTGTGATAGGTCAACCTGAACTAATGATTAGGTATGATGTTTAGAGTTCCCAAAGAAGCTGAATTAGTTATCAGGGGTTATTCATATATTTATTCTATGTAAACTATAAGGAAGCCTGTCTGATATTGCTAATTACATGAGTCTTTCTTATGGTGACCAGTACAAAATGGGAGAAACGGGGGCTTGATAGTATGTCACTGAATCACCTAGCTTTTTCATAAAATTTCAGACAGTTGTTACAATTCATCTTCATTTCTTAAACGAAAAACCCTCTGTACCTTTGAAGCCGCCTCCACGTCCTCTTCCTCCTTGTCCTCTTCCTCCACCGCCACGCCGCCGCCCGTCTCCTCTGCGCAGGAAGTTCTCCCTCTCTTCCTCTGTTGGAGCTAATGACCAATCACTGAGTTCATCTCTGTGGTCAGATTCTGTTTCAGAAGCATTTGATGCTTCAGAATTAGTTCCTATCGAGAGTTAAAAGTTATATACCATTGTCTGACTTAAAAACATGTTAGGTTAACAGAAGCTTCCAGAGATGTTTCTGGGGGTAATCCAATATACTTCCCAATTTATAAGCCCACCAAAGAGTATATTATCACCTTCCATTTTGTAAAACAAAATTATCTTAAGTTCAAAATGAAGGTTTTCACAATATTTGAGGTCATTTTTGTTTCAAACATCTTTGGTTCTCATTAAAAAAAAAAGGAATTCTATTAGCCATCTAAGTTCAAACCTGAGTATGCCACATCATTAAACAGCTGTGCTCCTTTAAACATCTGTGCTCTCTGGAGGAAAAGTTGCCTACAACAGTTAAATGTAATACCTTGATAAACAAAACTTCTAGAAAGAGAGTTCCTTTTAACAAGGTTTGGCCCAGGGACAAAGGGGAATGCACACATTTTGGTCATTTTAGAGAGGGTGGCAAAGGTGGCCATCATGGCTACTATCTCAGGGAATGGTCTCTTGTGGGATCAGGGACTGGACCTTGCTGAATGGGGATATGCTTTCCTGATGCTTGGTCCACAACCTTCCCTCCCACTCCAGCAGGAATAACTGATCATTAGAAAGGATTTACTGTAGTGAACTTATTATGCCTGAGGGGGTGGGTTAATGACACAGGGGATGGGAGACGGGAAATGAACTTCCTGGTAAGGGGGGACCTTTCACAGCATCAAGAACAGACTGTTGGGAAAGGGATAAGGGCTCAGGTTCAAGGTTGGCCTTAGGAGTAGGTAGCTCTCTCCCCCACTCCAGAACAGCAACTCTACTACCTCTCTCTTCCTTTGTTGGAGCTAATGAGCAATTATAGCTTCACCATTATAGCTTCATTCCTGTGGATCTTGAAGGCTTTTCCATCTTACAGAGTTCCTTTTTGAAATGCAAATATTTGTGAGATGGATTATACCTTACACCATCATTAGCAAGTTACATAGTAGATACACAGTTGAGCAAGACAGTAGGCACGGGTAGTGGGACAGTGTTCAGTGAAAGGTACTGGGAGAGAAGAAGGAAGCACAGAGAGAAGAGCTGGGGAGGCAAAGAGAAACTTCGCCTACTTCTTGACTTTGCCTAGGGCTGACTTTGGCCATGCCACTCAAAAATCACCTTATGAGCCACAGGATGCAGACCCCTGATTTACACAGTCCATCCAGCAAGTATGACCAGCACATGCCTGACAAAACATGAGCCACAGTACACAAATGAAAGAAGTTTTGGCTATACAGTAATAAAATCAGGAAAGGCCTTAGGAAAGGCATCAGCATACAAGGGCTTAAGCAGATCTATCCCCAGTCAGACTGTGGACAGAACTCACACCTGCCCTGTGAATTCTATGGGTTATTAACAGGTTTTTCACTCTATGTGTCTTGCAACACCATTTGACCCACTGTGAATTGGAAACCATGTAGTGAGAAATTGTTATAATGGGGTTCTAATGAATATTAGAGATTAGCAGCTATTAAGTCTAGGAACAGATAAAGTTACTGAGTAAAATGCTTAGTTTGTACCTGAAGTATATCCAGGACCGCGTCTGCCGTGCCCCCTATTTCTGTAAGGTCTACTACCTCGACCCAGTCCTTGACCATCATCAGTCACATAGCCTTTTTCCTTATCTGTACGATTTGGTGGTGGTCTAGAACTAGCTCCAATCTGTCGCAACTGCTCATCAATTTGTAATCTCTCCAAACGCAACTGGTCTACTTCCTATTTAAAATATACAAGATAACAGTAAAAATAATTTGACATTTTACTTAATAATACCTTTCTCCTTTTCATCAGATAAAAATTATACTGGAAATATTTCAATTTCAGCTCCAAGTTTATAGTAGACACTGGTACACAGAATTATCAGGAAATTGAATGGTCTCCTTAAAAAGAAAATTACTATAGGTAACATATTATTGATGTCCAGAATTAAAAGAGATATAACAAAAATACTCAGCATTAAAATTATACTGATGGAATTTAAAGTTATTTAATTTGGCAACATGATCCAACAGATCTGCTAAGGCACAAATATGGTAGTTTTGGGACTTCTTGATAATAGGTTATTGAATAAAACAACTCTAAAACATATGAATACAGATAAATGACATTTAAGGCTTAACCAGCTAAGCTTAAAAATCACACATTGTAAATAAACTTAATTAATGAAACACTGAATTTGGGCCATCGTCTACTTTCAAAGAACAGGAACTATCTAATAGTTAACCCAAAACGTTGGATATCATGCCTTGAAAACCTCTTAAAGACTACAACTCTGCTAAAACAAGTATGACGAACAGTATAAAGTCAATTGATCAAAATATACACTTGGGGTCCACTAACAGACCCTCATACACAATGCTTCCAATATGCTAGGTTCTGTCAAAACCAGATGATGTCTCAGTTCTAACCCTTCTCCTTCCAATCTATTCATAAACATCGATTTACTAGCTACAGGGGACTGGATCTACAACTAGAGCAGTGGTGGGTGTCTCAGTCAAGCAGAGGCAATCACAGGGACTGTCCACATGAACAGTCACTGGGGAAGCCCCTGTAAAGCTAAATTCTTAAAATCTTAGTTACAGCAGCTTCAGGAAAAGGGCAGGTAAGGATCTAGATGAGTGTCATCTGTGCTCTGAACCATTGTTTTACAAAGGACTAAATTAAAGGAGAGATGCTGCTGAGTGAGTGGCTTACTGCAAAAGTACAGTTATAGCTCATGGAATGGGTGGATCTTGCAAAACAGAATGGTAATCCAGGTTATCCCATGGGGGCAAAGCAGTCACTACTCGGTGAGGGATGCCAAGCCCACTCAAGGGAAGATCTGGTGATGGGAAGCATGGCAACAGGACAGCTGCTAATAATCCAAAAATATATTCAACTGTGAAGAATAAATCAAAATATCTAAAGAAGAACACTGGTTAAAAGAACAAGGGACTGATACAATGCAACCTTAAATTTCCAGGTCTTCAACATTATTTAAGCTAAGAGTAGGAAGAAAAACACATAGAACAGATTACACATAAAACACACTTTAAAACAAAAATGAATAAGCAAATCAATGGGGTATCCTACCCATGCAAACCTTGCTGGATGAAACCTCTCCATTTTCAATTATTAATTGACCATCATAAGAAGGACAAGAAGTGCCTAGCTATTATGTTTTTCTTCCTTATTTACATGTAACTATAAATTGCTTCATTTAAGAATTCAGCAGAAAAAGTCTTAATAGGATAGCCTCATAAATACAATAGAAAGTTGGATTACTTTAAAAATAGTACTTAGTACCAGTTACAGTATGTTTTCGATACATGTGGATACAAAGATGGAATTATAAAAGTGACACTGGTAAAATTCTATTTTGTTGAATTACAGAACAGTTGGCCAAAATAAATTTTAAAACACACCTAGTCTAGGGAGGTGATTTGCCTACAGACACAGAGCTGGTCATGGCAGAAGACTACAGGCAAGTGCTCAACTGCCAATCCACTGATTTTTCTGCTATGCCCTGAAGCCTCCTGGTTCCTGCTTTCCATATTCTAAGCTGGAGTAGGCACAGTGGTACAAATACCAACTAAAATGAGCATTTCTACAAGAAGACATAAATTGCTTCTAATTTGTAAAACAGAGTATGGAGAAAATTATGAAGGATACACTTTTAAACAGAGGACTTCATGAAACTCTGGGCTATTCCTGATAAATGACATAAAGGGGACAACAAAGCAAGTGTTACAGACATAAAATTTGGACTGAAAAAACTCTCAAGGGCTAGAAAGGATCAATGGAAAAGGAAAAGGATTTTAGACAGGACTGTCTAAAGTGGATGAGGGTTTAACAGAAGAATAATGGGAAATACGGGAATTTCTTCAGAACGGGGATACTGATTCTTAAATTCAAAATGATGGAAAAGTGACTTGGGTTTTCAGAAAGAATACAATAAGCTAAACAAAATGAGTTTTTTTCTATTATCTTTTATATGTCTTTCATTATCATGTACATGCTAGAACAAATCTTAATTGTGTTAAGATTTACTATGGAGTTTTTCTATTTTAGTGCAAAAAGATTCAAAGTTAAAGTTCTTCCTGTTCTCACCTTTAAATAGTTCAGGTGATAATCCAAAAGAACAGTGGCATTAGCGATGCTGTCTTTTGTTCCCACAAAAACAAATGGTACCATACCCTGAAAAAGACATGACAACAATAATCTTATAAAATTAATGATGAATTACAATCTGAAATATGCAAATGACTAAATCCCTAGCAGAGGAGCGGACAAATGGTAGGCACAGAAAAGTTTGTTGAAAATATGAAATATATAAAAACAAGAGTAGTTAGTATATTTTACACATCTGTGTATAAGGACAATCAACAGAGCAACCATTAAATGCATCAGGGTTACTATGATTTACATACTATTAAATGTTGGCAAGCTTATAAATTGTTTTAACATGAGACACAAACAAAATGAGTACTTTAAAATACTCATTAATTTACTACAGGTTTTATCTAGATAAAATTTTTTTAAAAATTAAAATTAGATACTAGGGCACAAAAGTAAAAACTAAATCAACTTTGCTAACCAAGTCAACATAGCACAAACAAGACACAAACAAAAAGAGTTAGGATAAATTAATGTGCACTTAGTAATTATTCTGTGAGGGGGAGAAACTGGGCATATTCATGAACATCAAATTTAACATTTCAATATACTTCAATAATGTACTCTGAACACTGTAAAGGACTGAATCATTAGGAAACTTTGATCTCCCTGTGATACAACTTTAAGGATAGATTTTTTGAAAAACAAGTATACTAAAAATGTGTACTTTCTAGCTCAAAATGTGTACTTCTAGCTCATCAGTAGAAATGAGGAAAAGAAAAATTATTTCTTGTTGAAAGTTATAGGGAAGCCTAGGCCAGTTCTGTAGACTAATGGCTGGCAATTGTGACCTTCAAAGCTGAGAATAATTCAGTATTCCACTACTGATGAAATTCTCATGGTTACTGATAGTCACAAGTGACTGAAGAAAAGCACACAGTATTTTTGATGTAGATATATTAGCATTTTCTAGGTGAAGTTTCTAGGTGTGAGAAGCCAAGAAACTTAACTCTTTTATTTTTTTATACATATGTAGTTTTATTTCTGGATTCTTATACAGTTTCATTAATTTGTTTGTCCATGTGGACACTAATATGTATTGTATATAGTACATTGTATTGTATATTGTACATATATACAATACTATAAATACACACATGTAATTAGCCTCCAACGAATAAAAATAATTGTAAAAAAAATGTACCGCTCTTTTAAAAAGAGCATTTGTTTGATAGGTGTTAACACTGCTAGGCTGCTTTTGTTTGCTTGCACTCAGTATACAGCATCTTAAACATACGTGGGGTTGGAATAGGTTTTTTTCTTTTTCCTTCCACATGAACATGGCTGTTGACAGGGTACAACACTGAATAATCAGGAAATATTGCTTGCAAACTGGCATCCATCTGGTAAGCAAGGCATTGCTTCCTAGTAACAAGGACCACCTGAAGAGTCAGGTGCCACTGAAAACGCATGGGCTTCCTTTTTTTTTTTTTTTTTGACTGGATGAACTATGGAATTAATCAGGCCTATGACCCAGATCTCTTTTTCTCAAAAATATTTTTGACTGTTAGTTTTTTTTTTCCACAACTGACTTTCTTACAAAGCAGTTAACCATATTATTTTCCAAAATGCCCTATGAGGAAATGCTATGCCCTTCTCCCTGGATCACATACCATCAAAATAAACTTTAATGCCACAGATGTAGCTGATCAACTTTGAAGCAAATACTAAAAAACAAAATTACCTTTCAACATTTCCAAACTGATGATGTACCCAAGTGCCACTCTATTAAGCACATCACTAGTGGACCAGAATAGTTAAGACAAAGAAAGGCAAGAGCAGAACAGTGACCTTCAATGTAGATACCCAATCTCAGATGAGAACTGGACTCCCCTGCAGAGAGCAATGTCCAATCCATTTGCAGTTACATTTCTCTTTATAAAATGGCATTTTTGCTTTTAATCTCTTGTTACTCATAACATTTTTTCCCATCAACAGTTCTTACAGGCCAGGTAGGGGGGGCGTGCCCTCAAGAAACCAACAATGTGAGGAGATAACAAGCAAACATCTATGTGGTAAGTGCTACAGACAGGGATGACTACATCAGAGCATCAAAGGGGAGAAAGGCTCTTGAGCCTGTCAGGGGGAGGGACCCGATGACAAGTACATGAGGAAAGAGGCACATGGAGTAAGCCCACAGCAAGGTGGCAAGCTGGAGAAAACAGGGCCTCTGGCAGAGGAAACACATGCATATGTCTAGAAGCAATAAGGAGTAGAGAGCAGTGTTTGGACAACTCTAAGTATGGCTCAAGCCTCTCTCCAGTGCAAGGAAGAGGAATGGTAAGAGATGATACTGGTCAGGTGGCTGTGAAAGAAAGGCCTTGTAAGCAACGGGAAGGAGTATGAGCTTTCTCCTCAGGGCAATGGAGCCAAAAAACCCACAGACACACCTCCACCATGCCCCAACTCTGACGATCATTTGAAGTCTTTCTTAACAAGGGGAATAAACATTAAAATATAAAATTAAAATGGATTTTTCAAGGAATGGTTTCCTACCTGCCAAGCCTTGAGTTCAGGTTTCTGGGATTCCCCTGCTACAATGGATGAAACCACTAACACCTAAGGCAGTATAAGGAATGCAAGTGATGTCATTAACTATAACAAATGATACACAGAAGCCTGAACGCAAGACTTTCACAGGACTTCTAAATCCATTTCTAAACAATTCGGTTAGTTCAAATATTGAAAGTCAGTTTAAAAAATATGGCTTTAAGTAACAATTTATGCATCTAACAGAAGGTACATTTGGATATATTACAACCTGCAAAATTTCAAGAGCTATAGCATGAAAAAATAAAAGTCCACCCTCAAAAGAAAAATGTGACCACTAAATGCAACCCAATATTTTATGTTTACAGCATAAGATTTGTCACTGTGAATAAACTGAAAAGTAGTTATTGCATTGGTCGGTAATATCTCATAAGCTGGCAATCAGATCTGAAACAGATACAGCATGAGTAGCCTATAAGCCTAACCAGAAAAAATACCCAAAACAACAACTGACATTTGGGGCAAAGAAATTACTTTCATTATAATTCAAAGTGACAATTATTTCTTACCCTCTGGGCTTTTGTGCTGTTAGGTTGTGAAAAGTGAGTGCTATTTTCCTTTATATCTGTATGTTTTTTTTCTTCTGAGGGAGTAGGTCCAACCCTTGAGTTACTGGAAGGTAGGGAATTTGGTGGCATCATTTCCTTGGTGAAAAACACAAAACATAAAAGAGAAGAAAAGGATCCATTTTTAAGATTTTACTTAGCACCATCAACGATCATCTTTTTTAAGAATAGAAACTATTATAGACAGTTTCAGTAAACCAACTTACAGAATGCAGAAATTGTGCAATAAAAACGCACACAGATTGAACTTCAGTTAAAAGAACCTTTCACAAAAGCAAAGACTAGACAACATATGAAAATTATGGCAATTTGGAAAGATTTTATTTTAAACAGTACCATTGTACAGAAGAGCACGGCTTCACCTCCTCCATCCCAAATACTTCAAAAAATGTAAGGCACACAAACATACAAACTAAAAAAGTCAAAAGATGAAAGCCAAAAACCTAACTAGTGTCCCAGTTTTGTCTCTGCCAGTAACATTAAGTGATATTTGAAGTGAGCTTCAGATTTTTTTTTTTACATTGTGATGGCCCATGCTAAAGATCTAGAAATAAGACTTAAGGAGTTAAAGGGACTAATACACAATCACAGCATCAGAGACTAGAAAAAGGCCATCATCTACAACTGCAATTAACTGGCATGCCTGACAGAGGTTTTACATTCACATCATGTGCATATTAGAGGCCTCTAAGTTACTGTGTCAAATACAACAATAAAAGACTTTATTAGACAAACCAGAAACATATGCACTAGAAACATACCTCTTCTTGTGGAACATTTTTCTCATTTTCAGCCTCAATTCTCACCCTCACAACTCCTGACTTGTCCACAATCTCTTGAATCAGTTTTCCATTTTTTCCTATTACTTTGCCTATGTTAAAAAATGAATAATTCATGTTTGGTTTTAAAATCACACACCTCAAACCAGTAAGCATACCCTACTGTAAACTATAACATTTTATATATGTATAAAATTTCATATAATTTGAATTCTGTCTCAAAACCAAAACAGAGACTTATTTAAAAAAAAAATAACAACAACATAGAAACTGGCTTTTCATTCTATGAAGTCATCACAGTTCAAACTCCTTTGGTGAGGTATGAGTTGAGTAATAACTTGTGAACTGACAGGATAATTTTGCATTTTTAAGGCACTTCAAAGATAGGCTCTTATTTGGCATTAAAGGGCACACTTTAAACGTTCAGTAGAGTGGTATGTATCCTTTACTGCAAAGCTCTATAAAAAGAATTAACAAAAAGGATAAATAATAGAATCTTGCTTATTTGACAGTTTCAATCCTATCTGTATCTGATTTACACCTGCTTCTTTGCCCATGGCAAATATTTTTAGAATTTTATATGGCACATTTATAAGACACTCTAAAAGCGGCAGAACTATGCTGCTGCTGCTGCTGCTTAGTCACTCAGTTGTGTCCAACTCTGTGTGACCCCCATGGACTGTAGCCCGCCAGGCTCCTCTGTCCATGGGATTCTCCAGGCAAGAGTACTGGAGTGGGTAGACATCCCTCCTCCAGGGGATCTTCCCGACCCAGACATCGAACCCTGATGTCCTGTATTGCAGGCAGATTCTTTACCATCTGAGCCACCAGGGAAGCCCATAAGCAGCTATACATACACCTAAAAGTACACATTCTTCAGGCCAAGTGTGTTAGTGGACTACTACTCTTATGCATGACTCACAAATTAAACTAGTATGTTAGCAGGTGAAGTGATTATTATAGAATAAAAGATTAAGAAATCACACTTTAGCTTAAAACCACAATGAAAAAGTTTAAAACCAGTTTAAGTTTTATCGTATCATCTGTTAAAACTCTGAAGACTTCAAATACCAGCGGATGCATGAGACAAGTGCTCAGGGCTGGGTCACTGGGAAGACCCAGAGGGATCGGACAGGGAGGGAGGCAAGAGGGGGGATCAGGATGGGGAACACATGTAAATCCATGGCTGATTCATGTCAATGTAGAGCAAAAACCACTACAATACTGTAAAGTAATTAGCCTCCGACTAATAAAAATAAATGAAAAAATAAAATAAAAAATAAAAAATTTAATCACATACTTAGCTGGGAAATGACTGCTTTCAGAGCCAACAAAACAAGACATTCCAAATACTAAGAACAACTGGTTGCAGAAATATACACATGAATTACATCCAATTCCAAGGGTGCTCCCAGGTACTCAAAGCAAGCTGAGCTGGCCATGCCCAAAAATGGGCTTACGCCAACACTTCATCTAAGGTAGGGATGGGGATCCTGAAGAATTCCTAAATGAAACCCTAAAGGAAATCAACCCTGAATATTCATTGGAAGGACTGATGCTGAAGTTCCAATACTTTGGCCACGTGATGCAAAGAACCCACTCACTGGAAGATATCCTGATTCTGGGAAAGATCAGGGCAAGAGGAGAAGGGGGCGACAGAGGATGAGATGGTTGGATGGCATCACTGACTCAGTGGACATGTTGTTTAGTCGTTCAGTCGTGTTTGACTCTTTCCGAGCCCATGGACTGCAGCACGCCAGGGCTCCCTGTCCTTCACCATCTCCCGGAGTTTGCTCAAACTCATGTCCATTGTGGAAGGTCAGGGAAACCTGGCGTGCTGCAGTCCATGGGGTCACGAAGAGTTAAACACGAGTTAGCAACTGAACAACAATAATAAAGGAAAAAAACAAGAATGAAAATTTGCTGAGCCAATCCTAGATAAAAATGCAGGGAAAGCCTTCTCAAAGCAAGACCCTGTGGTTCTTCAAATCAGAGCAGCCTTGGTATTCCTGCTGTGTGTGCTAGTCTCACCTACCCCCACAACCTCTTCTGACTGGTCAGTGGTCAGGGAAAAGAACTGACACACTAAATCAGGACTCCTGACCTAGGTGTTTCTGCAATTATTTCTGTTATTCTTCCCTTTGAATGAAAAGAGAAGTTACATGGAGTCTTCCCATATTTTTTTCTTTAAATCTGTAACACATTTTCATGAACTGATGCTGATTTTAATAAAGGTCTTTTAAATGAGTTAGCAGAAAGAAAAAGGAGATTTTGGCACATGTTTCTACTAATATCTTAACAATCCTATATATATATATATAAATATATATATATATTTATATATATAGGATATATACAATTATATATGGATATATATGATTATATATATGTGTGTAATATATATATATACACATATATATGTATATGTGTATGTGTAATACACACATATATATACACACGTGTATATATATATATATATATACACACTGTGTATTAACTACAACTGATTGAACAATTAAATTCAGTGTCAAAGTGGGTGAAGAAGCAGCAAATTATTAGAAAAGATAAGTGTACATACCAAATAGTTTGTGGGGAATGAGATATCATGTTTGAAATCTGACCTTTTAGCACTTTAAGTGATAGGTTTTTAGAAAACACTTTACTGAATAAAAGAAGCAAAAATAATTTCAGTTCCACTGTTATTTTTGTGCTAGTCACTCAGTCGCTTCTGACTCTTTGTGACCCCAAGGCGTCCCTGGTGGCTCAGTAAAGACTGCCTGCAATGCAGGAAACTCGGGTTCAATCCCTGGGTTGGGAAGATCCCCTGGAGAAGGAAATGGCAATCCACTCCAGTATTCTTGCCTGGAAAATCCCATGGACAGAGGAGCTTGGCGGGCTACAGTCCATGGGGTCACAAAGAGTGGGACTCGACTGAATGACTAACACTTTCACTTACTTTCATTCTAACTATAAAATGTATGCAACTGCTTGACAAACTGTAAGTAAGGAAAAAAATACCATTCACAACCCCACTTCTCCTGAGGTAATCAGGAGAGTGCTAATCATACATTTCCCATACACACAACCTGCAGTAACATTACATCATCATGCTCTTTAGTTGACTGTATGTAGTATATAGTTGAGAAAATAATTTTTCTGCATTATTTCACTAGTATTTACACTTTATCTTCAAATTTATTTTCTTTGGGTGAAAAATACTACTCTAAGTGTTTTTATAATGGCATAGGAAGATGTTTACAATTCTATGCTGACAAAAGCAGCAAACTAAGTAGAAGTGAAAGTATGTGAAGAATATGCACAGAGCCCTTATTTTCTCCTTTAAACCTTCCAAAGGGCATGCATTACTTTTTGTAATTAGCCAAAGTTAAAAATATTTTTTAAATGTAGTATGTCCCAATTTTATTTATAAATTTAAAACATATGCAGTATTCTGATAAAACTGGACTTTGCTAATAGATTTTACTAAAGATAACTGCACCATTTAAGAACACTGGTGGAGAGTTCCAATGTTATTTGCTGGTACACATGATTGTGATGGTCATGAAACAACTCAAGTCAAAACGAAGAATTACAGCTGATGTTGCAGAAAGCCCAAGAGACATTCAGAATTACTTCTAGCTTTGGAATTTATTAGATTTAAATAACCTATATTCAGATCTTCAACACTAACTGTTATTTTATAGCCCCATTAAAGAGATCAAATACCAGTCTACTCTAAATTATAACAAGGCCCCAAATGTCATTCACTTTGAAAAAATATTATTTAACATATATATATATATATATATACAGTGAGAAGGCTGTGTAAAACTTATCCTTTCAGCAACCAGTAGGTTTGAACTAGCAAAGCAGTATCTTTTGTATGCTTTCTGAAAATGTAATCTTTGAGTGTATTTACCAAATATTTTTGTATACTGCAGAAATAGACTCTATTTCAAAGACTAAGCTTCAGCTAAATGACTCTACAATGAGTGAAAATGAAATTCTATGAGCATAAATAAGTTATTTACCTAACTTGTTTTTGTAGTGTGTGTCAAAAGCAATTTGTGACTCACCTACTAAGTTCCTTGGAACTTGTATGACATCTTCAGCAAATTCGAGAAAGCTTCGAGCCTTTTTCACTGCATCCTGATCCTAATCAAAATGGGGAAAAGGTTTAAATCAACAAAAGATGAGCCATCTGAAATATCATTTTATTTTAGACAAACTATTTAGTAAAATACTTACCTCCCCATAAATATGAAATGTGCAGGTATCTTCATCTAGATCAATAGCAGTGACCCCGGGTACCTTTCTAGCTTGCTGAATATTAGCACCATGAGTACCAATAGCTAGACCCATTAGATCTTCTCGTACGATAAACTGTTCATGAAACCTTGAGGCAAGTTGCCTTGAACTCTGAAGAGAAATGCACATCTGATTAGTATGCTTTATCAACTATTAAGACAACTGTATTTAGGTCAGCCATGTAAATTATCTTGACCCTGTGTATCAGTTTCTATTGGAAACTAACAGGTTTAAGAAAATATTTTGCACAGCTTAAGTACTTTTTAGGTTACTAAAGGTCTATGTCATTTGATATATTTTTGTTAATAGGAAAGGGCTTGTTGACAATTTTCCAAGGTAACCTTTGAAAACCCATTTGCAAGGCTGCCTTAGTTAACCAGTGACATCAACGTAATAATTAAGAAGCAGATCAACTGTTCCCAAATAAAAACCAGCTCACTGGGTCTGACAGACTCAATATTAAGTAAAAAAAAATTTAAATACCATCTTCACAGAACACTGTATTCATTTCATTTATTAAAGGTTATTGGTGTGTATATTTTTCTAGAAATGGTGCCATTTATGTAACATCACTAGATACTGTGAGTTTAGATACCCCTCTGATGAACATTAAAGGGACACCCGCCCACCACCAACCCAAATCTGAGTAAAGGAATCATAAAAATTGTTGGTACATTAAACTGAATGATTACAAAGTATCAGAGATTTACAACTCATCTTATATATGTGTGTGTCTGCAACCTAAAACAAGATCAGAGTCTGTAAGACCTTGTGATCTGGATCCACAAGTATGATGAATTCTTTATATTCAGTGATGACTGAACTAGATTATACTGACACCCCAAAACTTGTGGATAATCACTCTCTTTAGAGAGTATCATCAGTATTACCAAATTTAATGTTTAGTTCTAGCATGCCATTAATGAAAACCAAACATATTAGTGGCTCATGTTGAAAAATGGAAATTTCTTATCTGAATATGCAGATCTCTTTAATATTAGTAGTGAGGAAAGATAGGCATGCACACTAGTTTCTCATTATTCAAACATACCTGATAATCTGAATGAATGAGTGTTAACTACTATAAACAATTTTAAGTATAAAATTCTTTTTGTAGATTAGAGTAAAAAAGTGAATCAAATATTCCTAGGACTTTTCAAGAGGTCATGTTTTTTGAGTCCTGGTTCATTCACCTGCTTCATTCTTTTCACTGATAATTCACTGATAAATGATAAGCCAAAGTTATGACAACAGATCATTTAAGAATTAGATGTTTAAGAAGAGGTAAATGAGTATATTTCCGTATTACTCACAATGAAATTAAGGAGGCTGTTCTGGCCTAAAAGCTATGAGAGAATCACTAAAGAAACCACAAACTTGTGAACACAGGGACATCAAGAAAGAATGAGAGTAACTAAATAGACCTCCATGGCCAAAAAGAAAACAAAGCAGCAAAAGGAGATATGAATGTCTCCTCTCCTGCTAGGTGTTCAGCAATCTCAATTAAGCTGGAAGGTGGCAAGTTTCACAGACTTTTACAAGAATACAGCCTTTAGTAGTGGTCACCTTTTCTTTTCAAATGCAGTCTGGAACTCCTTTTTTTATTTACTATTTCAACTGCATGGTGTTTTCCCTCTAATGAAATGAATAATGATGAGGAACTCTGGAATCTGACAATTATGTACTGGAGTTGGCACATTAAACTAAAATCCATTTAGTTTCTATGGTAATGGATGGAAGTACTAAATAGTTATCAATGAAAATAAATGTATGGTGATGAAAATTATTGGAAGATTAATAAAAGTAGATAAAATGCACCTTAAAAGACGAAATAGTAAGTTAGGGAAAGAGCCTCTGGCAGGAATCTGAAGACAGGAGTTTTAAAGAGTGACAACCAATTAGAATGAAGAAGTTCTATACCCTTTTAAACAGAGATAAACATACATAATGAAAGGAATATGATTAGATATTTAAATACTCTCTAGTACTTTAATGATAACATGTTATATGGGAGAAGCATTGCTTCACTTTATTAGCAGCTTTGATGAACTTCTAGCAAAAAGTGAGTTGGCCAGAAGTTCCTTAATATACAAAAACTGCTGCTTAATTCTGAAACCTCAGCCATAAAAATTTTAGTATGATTATGCATTGTACAATTTAATTTTTCAAAATATAGAATACAAGGAATTGTTAAGAACAACAAAGGACAAATTGCCCATAGTCATGTTTTGTAACCACATCGTTATCATTTCTAGATAGCCTTACAAGCATCACTAGGGAAAGCCACATACCTCCAGCTGCTTACTGGCTTCTTCATTTCTCAGTATCAGAGACAGCTTAGTGCGCAGACTCCGAAAGTGCATGTCAATCAGCATGTGTGCTCGCTTTGAGGTGACTTCACTGATGGACTTAAGAATATTAAAAAAAAAAAAAAAAAAACCGTTACGATTAAAGCAAATGCCCTAAATGAAACACACCAAAATAGACAACTCAGAAACACTCACCAAAACGACGAGCTGATAATTTTCTGGATCGTAAGTTACAGAAAAGGCACCAACTGCCTTTTTAAAGTCTTTATGTGCAGATTCCTTGGCACACCTAGAAATAAAAAGAATAACCATTGTGAAGTTAAAGATGAATGATTACCAACTACTGGTATAAATATATGCAGAGCCATTTGCACTTAGAATTGTAGATTCATATTAAACTT
This sequence comes from Dama dama, assembly GCF_033118175.1. Taxonomy (NCBI): domain Eukaryota; kingdom Metazoa; phylum Chordata; class Mammalia; order Artiodactyla; family Cervidae; genus Dama; species Dama dama. Next base: position 50,274,125 of record NC_083714.1, on the reverse strand, counting down.
GATTTATGCAAAATATGCTATATCCATTTGTAAATTCAGTTTCTTTGCTGGGCTTCCCAAGCCAATGAAGCATTTGAGATTATAGAGAAAGGAAAAAACCAGTTATGCTCTTAGGAAATTACTGGTGGTCCTAGATTACCAAAGATGACATCTTTAGGGGAACTTACTTCCCTGGTGGCTCAGCAGTAAAGAATCCGCCTGCAATGCAAGAGATGCAGGACACCAGAGTTTGATCCCTGGGTTGGAAAGACCTCCTGGAGGAAGAAATGGCAACCCACTCCAGTATCCTTGCTTAGAAAATCCCATGGACAGAGGAGCCTGGCAGGCTACTGTCCATGGGGTCACAAAGAGTTTGGACACAACTGAGAGACTGACCACCATTCTCCTCTGCAGGCTTCCTGATTTCAGGTATATATGATGCATGCATGGTCAGTAGTGTCTGACTCTTTACGACCTGAGGACTACAGCCCACCAGGCTTCTGTTCATGGGATTTTCCAGGCAAGAATACTGTAGTGAGTTCCCATTTCCTTCTCCAGAGGATCTTCCTGATCCAGAGATCCAACTCGCATCTCTTGTGTCTCCTGTATTGGCAGGAAAATTATTTTACCACTGAGCCACCTGGGAAGCCATAGTTACATATGGTAGGTCACTAATTTTCTTGAGTCAACTGTTAAAAACTTTTGGGGATAGCCACCAGGTATCCAATTTTGTTCTGCTGTTTCTTTTCTGAAGAAAAAGTGCTGATCAATTTTAGGGTGAGAAGAAAACATGTATGAATCAGAATACATATGCAATCTTTATAATTAAGAAGTAGGATTTCTATGCATTTTGAACTATTAATAGAAGTTAATGTTTATCTAAAGTGTGACATGTCTAAATCAAATTTAATATATGCCATTTCTTCTCTAAAGTCTTATTTAAGCATTACTTCATATCAAGGATGATAAGAGAGATGACCTTTGGAAGCTTCTTTAAGCTCTACTTGTTACATATGTATCTCAGAATACTAGCTAAAAAGGAAAAAAACGTGGAGAAATCAACATTGCCTAGAAGTTGGCTTGTAACTTATGACAGAACTGTATTAGTCAGTTTCAAAAATCTTAAAATTCTATGATGAATGTTTAGTTTAGAAAAAAAATGTACATTAGCTATCTATGTGGCCAATTAAGTTTAAACAAGTGGAATCTTGGCTTGATTCAGTTTAGTCCAGTCACTCAGTTGTGTCTGACTCTATGTGACCCCATGGACTGCAGCACGCCAGACCTCCCTGTCCATCACCAACTCCTGGAGCTTGCTCAAACTCATGTCCATTGAGTCAGTGATGCCAACCAATCATTTTATCCTCTGTCATTCCCTTCTCCTCCTGCCTTGGCTTCATTACATAACCAGAAAAAGCTACAATTTTTTTTTCCACTGCTTTTGCAAACCATTTATGTCAAAGTTCACTGAGGTTAAAAATTGATTCCTATTATTTGAAAATGTATTATTCTTTAAAATTAATTGCACAGCACCTCTTAGTTCTCAGCCTTTCTTGCAAATCAACTCACATTTGTCTTAAGTCTTCTGGAACATCCAGTTTGATTTTATGAAAAGTCTCTTTTGTGGCAGGTTTGTTGGGATTAACCGATCGCAAACGTTCAATTGTGACAATTTCATTGTATGTAGCATCACAAGCTGCATATTCTATCACGTAAAACTGTAAGAAATAAATGAAAGTCATTCCTGATCACAGTGTTTAAATTAAGAACAAGAAGCTATATACCTTTTCAGTTCTTTTAAAGGGAAAAAAAGCTATTTGATCAATTAACTGAAACACACAAAACATACTGAACATATAAACATTTAAATAAAATAATCAAGTTAGCTATTACTTTCAAATAGAAATCCAAACAGAAATGTATATACCTGGATTTAGAAAAGGAGAAGTATAAGAAAAACAATTAAAATAGGCATTTTCCTACCTCACCCTTTATCATCCTCACTTTAGCTAACCACCAACAGCAAGGCTCTTTTTCATTTGCTCTGGAATAAACCTACACAAAAATTACAACATAGAATATTTCATGATTAAAATCATTCAGAAATCTGTAAATTATCAGACATCAAGGAAAATTTCTTAAAATGACCTTAGGTATCTTGCAAATCCGTTAAGTTGTACACTTTTAACCAGACTGCACCCCTGCTTCTAGACAGACATTCAGAAACTACCTGGTTACCAGGAAGAGAACTGTAAAATACACTTTCCTATTTCTCTGTGCTGCCTCAGTAATCATCAGTATTCTGAATATGAAAGATTGAGAAAAGCTGACCACTTATAAAGTTGGGCATGCTTTCTTTGGGTACTTTGTGAGCTATGAAAATGTATCTAAACATGTAAAGATGAATGCGTTTTTGTTTTACTTTAATAAGCAAATAACAAGTTGGAAGCTAGTGACCCTGGCCTACTGCCTGGCTCATGGTCGCTAAATGGGTAAAGCCACTGACTATTCAGCCCACTAAGGATACCACCTGGTGTTCATGTCTCCTGGGACTAAACGGACAGCAACTGGGTCACTCTCTGGTCTCCTGTCCCCTCTCCACTAAAATGGACAACTCCACGCTGGCAGTCCTCTGGATACCACCTTTCTCCTCTCACACACTGTGGATCAGCTCTTCTAAACTGATCTCTCGGGTGACCACTTCAAAGTTCACTTATGATGTGCAGCATGGAACCTTTTGTGAAGACACTAGCAAATCAAGGTTAATAGGAAAAGAGACACATGGTGAGTGACAGAAATACTCAGAAGTAGAAAGAAGACACAGGGAGAACAAGGGGATGGGGAGGAAAGGACAGGAGAGAAGACAAACAACTCAGGGCTCCAACTCTGGTCCCCCTTTTACTACTGAAATTCATAGTGACAAAACAGTGATGAAACACAACTTAACTCAACCTACCTTTCCCTCTTGCCCCCATTACTTCCTTTCAACTCTGCTCTAGTCAGAGAAATAATGTCAGTTATTTGTTAACTGTTATGTCATCTTGACCACAGCTTTTCATTGGTTCCCATTGGTCATGTGACTAAGGTGGGCAAAAAGTCCCCTCTATCCAGTACTATTATGAGCATTCCTAGTGTAGACAGACCAAAAGACCCAAGTTAATGGTTATACAATACAGTGACTAAATATAACTAGATTTAACCCATATTTTCTTGTAACCATCAATTCCTTTCATCTCTGCTCTAGCTAGTGATAACCTCAGTTATGTATCACTGTTAGTGAGGTCACTATGGCAACAGGATCTCATTGGTTACCACTTGTCATGTGACTCAGTTGAGAACTATAAAGAAAAAACAGTCCCTTTTATCAACCCAAACACTACTATGAGGTCTTCTGATACAGACAGACCAAAAGTCCTGGTCCTTGACTTCAAGCAGCATGTAGTCTCCTGGGGAAGTGAACAACTAAAGGTCCTCAAGTACAGTGTCTGTACTCTCTACTTGAGTCCTGCCAAAACCAAGCCCAGTTCCTTTCACCTGTTTAAGTACTGAGTACGTCTTGGGTAAATAAATAGCACTTGAGAAAAGAACACAGGCTGGACATCGAGACCTTCCTTGAGCACTCCCTAAAACGGCACTCTTGCCCCTACATCACCTTCCATCCTTGGTTTTCTTTCTTGGCCTTATTGACAATGGCCCTAATATTAACTCTCCTCACTAGAACGGGAGCTTGTCAAAGGCTGGGGCCTCTTCTGTTTCACCATCTATACCCAGCACAGAAAATAAGCATTCAAGGACCCAGTACACCTCACCTGACCTGCACAAATGGATTCTTAGCTGCTTCCATCATACTGCAAATAAAACTGCTACCATTAACAAGGCATTGTGGAGAAGAGAAGCAACTTAAAATGAGGTATGTGCAGGGGAATGAAGAAGAGGATACTGTACAGACCAACTACAACATAAAGCCGACTCCAACTGCCTGAAGTCTCACAAAAATTTTCAGTGGCTACAGAAATCACAAACACAATCTTTTTGTCAATGTGTTACATCTCCATAGCACCTTTTGGTCAAAGACATCACTGGCACATAAGCAGTTGGTTCACAGCATCTCCTGTGAAGCTATTTTACCTGTAGGTGTATATACTAAAACTCAGATGAGTTTTTAAAAATATCCCAGAAGGCTTTATCGCTACTTAAAGAAATCCTAGGATGCTGCTCTATTGAAAGGCATGGTTTTTTCCCTAACCCATTTTGCTTAAAATGGGGACATGGTTGTAAACTAACAATATATTATTCAAACAAGATTCAGAAATTGAGGAAATGGGGAAAAGAAATCCTCGTAGACAAGGGAAATCAGTGGTGACTTTCCAAGCTGTGCCTCGAATGCTGTTCAGGCAGCCACATTTAAGCATCAATAACGTATTAGGATGGTGCAGTTAAAAGCCTATTTGCATCAGAGCTAATTCTCAAGGTAGACTGAAAAGCATTAAAGACAAGGGATACAAAAGGCTCAAACAAGTTAAATGTTCCCAGTTCTTGAGTGCTTAATAACTTGATGGCAGGGGAAACTTACCTCTACTTCATCGCTTTCATTTATATCTTTATTATAACCCACAGGTGGTGGGAATCTCACATCATGGAATGGAATCTGCCTGTCTGGCTGCCAGCTGCAAATAAGCAAACACAATTATTTAACACGTTTTTTGGTTTAATGGAAGGGATGACTATGCTGCCATCAACCTTTGGTTAAGTGAGACCCTTCGTTTTTCTAATTTAAAGAAGCAAATGCTTTAAAACTGTCAGTGTTTCGCTGAGTGGGGGCATAATGGCAATATAGAGACATTTCAACAAAGTCTGCATGCAACACAGCAGCCTTGTAGTTCTATTTGGAGTATTTCTCTAAACACAATAGATCAACATTACAACTTAGCAAGTCTTTCTTCCAATAATTTCAACTTCTAAGGGTTCTAAAATTCAGGCCACAACAGCAATTTCCTTTGGTGCTTAAATACATTAGTATCAGAATGTGTTAGTAATGTCATCACCATACTTCTACTTGCAAAGGAATTTTAACCACATTCCAACAACCACAAAAACTGGTCCTAATGCCCTCTAATTTCCAAGCAAAACGGGGCAGTCAGCACATTAGCAATTCACAACTCACTTTTCCCCCTTTAAATTTTAGATCCCGCGAGGTGGTCAACTCTTGCCATGGATAGCTGGCTGCTGATCGGTATGACGTACCAGCATGCACTGGATGGGTGGGGTCTCCTAAACCACAGAAACCCAATGGAGATAGCCTACAGGAGTTCAGTAAGTTGCCTATGTTTTTTCATTTAAAGTTATGTGGAACAATTTTGAAAACACCAAATTATTCTTTTATATCACGATGATATGAAATATTAAAAGATAAACTTTGCAAAACACTGGCGGATTCAACTGCTAGAGCAGTCATTTCTGGGTTTTCTGTTAAAGGGCTTTCTTAGTAAAATCCTATTGAGAAATGTGCTATTTGTTTTGGGGGATTTTTTAAAAATATTCTATTATATAAGATAGCAAGGTAAGGAAGTCAGAATTTGTGGAAATCTGATTTGGGCCTATGTTACATTGAACCTCTTTTCTGCATTACTATAAACGCTTGAAAACTCTGCAACTTAAAAAAAAAATTATCTTCAGGGAATTCCCTGGCAGTGCAATGGTTAGCACTCATCTCTCTCACTGCTGGGACTCTAGGTTTGATCTCTGGTTGAGGAACTAAGATCCCACAAGACGTGCAGTGTGGCCAAAAACAACAACAAAAAAAGTGTCTTTACAGCAGAAAAACTTCTTTAAATATACTTACTGAAATTAGTGACCAATGTTACAGATAAACATATATATCACAGATTCATTGCTAAATTTGATTTGTAAAGCATGTAGTAATACATAATTTTCTTCATTCCAAAGAAGGAAGAATTATTTTAAGAATAGAGATAAAAATTCAAATTGTTTCTTTTTAAATGTGAAACATGGAAGACAAAAAGACGACATCTAAAATAATATGGTATTATAGGAGTTTATGATTGAAAGGAAAGAAAGGATATAAACTGAAGTTTTATAAAACATCAGGTGTGTTTTTTATGCTTGCTTTTAAAAAATCAGAAAACAAAAAGGAAATGCAAGGGAGTGCAAAGACACTACTTTGGTAGGGACCTATCAAATCCTGGTGACATGCTCAAACCCAGTGTTGAATCGCATACATAGTACACAAACACAAAGAAAAAGTTGATCTATTTGAAATTCCCAGCATGACAGTAAGAAGAAAAACTTGAACACAACTGTAGTACAGGAGAGAACTAGAAGGTCCAAAGAAAATAATGTTAAGTTTATAGTAGAAATCTGATGGAAAACATACGAGAACTGATCACTGTAAAAACTAGAAACCAGACACATTCTTAAATGCATAGAGGAAATAAGTATTTGCTTAATACCTTAAAAGAGTAGCAAATGAAAACTCTCCCTTTAAGAAAAATAGCGTTTTCCTCATTATGGAAGCAAGCTGATAAAGAGTATAATTACAAGAAAAAAATTCCTCTCCAAGTTATTAAATATTCCTCTGTTAGAGGCATGATGCTGTTATCCAGTCTATAATGCATGGATAATCATGTAACGAAGCAGATTCTGAAACTTTTGGCTCTATGTATTCAAAGAAAGGTATTCTATTACCCAAACTTGTATTTTGGACCAAGACCATCTGTCTAGAACTGAGAATACGGTTGGACACTCTAAATCCTTTTATCTCTGTCCCCTTAAATTTTAGGCATCTGAGACTACTACAGTTAACTCTTGAATAACTCAAGAGGTTAGGGCCACTAACTCGCTCTCTGTGCAGTCAAAACTCCATGGATAACTTATAGTCAACTTTCCATATCCAGAGTTCCTCTGAATTGGTGGTTTGTATCATGGATTCAAATGACTCTGATTTGTGTACTACTGTAGTATTTACAACTGAAAAAAAATCCACATACAAGCGGTCCTACACACTTCAAACTCATGACCCCTGGTCAAGGGTCAATTGTACTTTGTCCTGTTGGTAGCTAAAATATCCTGCTAACATTCTATTTATACCATGTCTTGGTCAGATACTGTATTTTAACAGATTTACTGAGATATAATTCACATAAGCCTATAAGCCATCCACTTAAGTGTACATACAAGTCGATGACTTACTTAGTAGATTCACAGATATGTGCCACCATTACCAGGGACTTCCCTGGTAGCTCAGTTGGTAAAGAATACACCTGTAGTGAAGGAGACCCAGGTTCAATTCCTGGGTGGGGAAGATCCCCTGGAGAAGGACATAGTTAATGCACTCCAGTATCCTTGCCCGGAAAATCCCATGGACAAAGGAGCCTGGCGGGCTACAGTCCATGGGGTTGCAAAGAGTCGGACACGACTTAGCAACTAAACTACCATCATTACCAGTCAATTTTAGAACATTTTCATCACTTCAAATAGAAATCCCATACTCTTTGGCTATGGCTCTCCACTCCCACCAGCCCTAAGCAACCACTAATTTATTTATTTTCTCTATAGATTTGTAATCTGTTTTTCATAAACTACTAATTTCTCTAAACACCAAAGAACTGATGCTTTTGAACTGTGGTGCTGAAGAAGACTCTCGAGAGTCCCTTGGACAGCAAGGAGATCAAACCAGTCAATCCTAAAAGAAATCAGTCCTGAATATCCAATGTAAGGACTGATGCTGAAGCTCCAATACTTTGGCCACCTGATGCAAAGAGCCAACTCATTGGAAGAAACCTTGATGCTGGGAAAGACTGAGGGCAGGAGGAGAAGGGGGCGACAGAGGATGAGATGGTTGGATGGCATCATCGACTCAATGGATATGAGTCTGGGTAAAGTCTGGGAGACAGTGAAGGACAGGGAAACCTAGCATGCTGCTAGTCCATGGGTTCACAAAGAGTCGGACATGACTAAGCAAGTGAACAACAACAACAATTGATTTCTCTTGGTAAATAAAAAACAAACATTATTAACTGCTGACCATCCTTGAGAGTTCAGTAAAATCCTAAGATCATGATCACATCTATGGGCTTGGCAAAGGAGTTTATATGTACTTTAGAATCTTGAATGGCTACTCTGAAAATAGCTCTTATTAACAGCATTCAAAAAATTTAGTCAAGAGACCTGTCTCCCCAATAAAATGTTAACATCTCTACTATTGATGCCTTTGTACATACAGCTAATGTGCCTAGGTGTCTAAGTATTTTTATATACTCATCTAAAAGTAAACAGACAAGATCAGTTACTGCTATTGATGATTTTAAATATATGAAATAGATAAAAAAATGTTAATAGGCAAACATAATCATTTCCAATAAAATATACCAAAGGACTAAAACTATCAGTTTTAGATTTAACATTACAAAAGTCACATCAACTCTCCCAATACCCATGAATCCATTCACTTTCATCTTTTAATATTTATAAATATTTCTATTCAAACTCTCAGTTACTAGCACAAAAGAATCTGGTTTCTTTGTTCACAGTCAAAGGAACTGAGATGTAAGGGTCAAGATTATACAAAAGGGATCTCCGAGGTCATTAGCAGGAACAGTCATTCCATTGGTTTAATACTGAGTTGTTCAGGAACTTCCTGGTCAGTAACATGAAGATCCATTCCTGAAAAACACTCAAACTAGACTTGAATTTTTTTAAATGAGGAGTACAAGGAAAAATTAGCATAAAATATTAAAGAACCTAAATATTAAAATTATATCAAGACACTTACTTGTTTTCAAATGCCACTGTTATTGAATCTTCATGAACATCTTTTACAAATGCCTATTAAAAAAACACAGTTAAATTAACTTCTAAGCTTAAATATCATTTTTGTTTTTAGTTACATTTTACAGTGACACAAATATTTTATGTTTAACAACAGAATGAAGCTTCAAGTAAAAGTTTGTTAGTTTGCGACGCTCACTCATTCATGAACCACATCTATATTTACATACCTACAACGAGCTAGGCCCTAGGAATACTGATTATTTAAAATAGAGCAAAAAGAACTGCTCTAAAGTTCAGCATCTAATAGGAGAAAGACAGATAAGTAAACTGAAAATGACAATGCAAAGCTGAAGGTATACTTTAGATTAAAAGTATTAGAAACTAAGAAACTTGTTACAGAGCTATATACCAGTCAGTATAGATCTGTTGTAACCTATTTTTTTCTCCTTAATACAATTTTAGGAGAATACAATAGTAAATAACTAAATATAATCTCAAATCTATGTGAACACAAGTACACTAAGTTCTCTTTAACAACATGCTGCTAATACCACTAAAAAGTCCAATTACCAGAGTTTAATTAAATTCTCAATCTCACAGGCACTTGGTGGAAAGAACAGTAATATAAAGTACAGAAGTTTAAATCTTTTAAATCTGATGACGCAATTGCTAATAATCTGCAAAAAGACATAACAAAATAGCTAATTATCAAGAATTCTTTAATCAGCATGCTGTCTGTAATTCTATAAAATGACATAACAAAAGTAATAGCTAACTAATTATCAAGAATTCTTTAATCAGCATGCTGTCTTTAATTCTATAAAATTAAGTTTTTAATAGGTGCAGGAAAGGAGGCTTTGTTTTTTGTTTTGACAATTAGAGGAGTAGGATAAAGGATAAAGAAACCCAAGGGGCTTTATATCTTAATTCATTTTAAAATGGTTTTAGAGATTTCAGCTTCTTACTCCAGTGTGTTCTGGGCATGTGTCTGTGCTTTCGTGGTTTCTCCCTGTCTACAGGATTATGGTCAAACTCCCCCAGCTGTAGAAGGCCCATGGTGACCTGAGGTGAGCATTTTTGGAGGCTGTAACCCAGCAGTGCTAAACTACTTGGGCCTTTCTTCCTTCCCCTCTTCTCACTGAGCTATCTCCTATGGGTTTTAGTTCAGTTCAGATGTCACCTCCTATGGGAAAACCCAGAAAACTAAGTTCAATTTCACTTTCTAACTTCTTAGAGAGTCTTATGAGTATACCCCACTATAAACTACCCTACTAGAGTATTTTGCCCATTTTCATACCAAAGGTAAGCTTCCTGAGGGTGTCTTTTATTTACTGTTGAACTTCAAAGTACGTATTATGGGTTCAAGGAATAGTTATTATCATGGATCACTGCCTAAGGGGTTCTTATCCTAACCTCGAGGACGAAAGGTATTTGTGTGGTTTGGGGGGATGGGACTGGGTGGGGATGCTAATCAGGGAAGACAAATAGAAGAGGGTGAGGTTCCTATGCAGCAGGCCTAAATGTGCAGTGGGAACAAAGGCTCAGACCTGGAGAAACAGCTAGGGGTGTGGTAGAAATAAATCCTCTGTGGAAAGGAAGTGAAGACAATTCAATAGGGGGAAAAGAACAGTGCTTTCAACATACGGTGCTGGGACAACTAGATTATCCCCTTGCAAAAGAATAAATTTTGGCCTAACCTTATACCACATACAAAAATCAACTAAAAAGTATCAAAGACTTAAAGGTTAGAGCTAGAACTATACAACTCTTAGAAGAAAATATAGTAGTAAATCCCCCTGACTTCAGATATTGAGAAGATAACTAGCTTGGAGTAAGACCCTTCTTTAACTTCTCTATGTTCTCCTCTCTATGTTCTTCTCTCCTCAGTAATTGGCACAATTTCTGGTATACAGTAGGTACCCAATAGATGTGTTAAACAAATGATTCAATGCAAATATCGTGGTAAACAAATACATCGTCAAAAGCCAGAAATTAAAGCACTGTTTAAAAACTAAAACTTCCCAAAATATCAAATTAAAACCTATCAGCCAAGTATTAAATAGCTGTGCAAAGTCACTTCAGTCGTGTTGGACTCTATGTGACCCCACGGGCTGTAGCCCACCAGGCTCCTCTGTCCATGGGATTCTCCAGGCAAGAATACAGGAGTGGGATGCCATTTCCTTCTCTATTAAATAACTGCTCCTAAGAAAAACAATGACAAGTAAGGCAGGGCCCTGGAAACCATTTACAGTTGACCCTTGAACAACACAGGTTTGAACTGTGAGGATCGACTTACACATGGACTTTTCCCAGTAAGTATAGTACCCATATTTTCACTTCATAGACATTTAAATTATCTAAAGGGGGGGGGGGGGGGAGTGTGTGTTCAATTAGAGGTCACAATATGTGGAATCAAAGGAACTTGGGTTTGAGTCCCGATTCTGTCCAAGCTGTTTCACCTTCCTGCCTTCGGGTGAGTCATTTATCAACTGCTTTTGGTATCCCAGTCCCAGTGTTCAAGGGTTGACTGTACATTGAACCTAAACAGAGACACCAAACTCCTGTAATTATGCTGTAAAGAATAGAGCAAAGCTATGCTAAAAGAAAGTTTCCTTGTAAGATCAAGGTGGACTATAATGGAATCTAGGTGTTCTGCTATATCCAAGATGCCTAAATAATTATTTCTAAATTAAACATATGTCTGTATTTTTATAGTTGTTCGTTTCAAGTGGGGGGAATTCACATTTTCTTCCTATCATTTTGATATTGCTTATTTTCCCTCAGCTATATTTAAATCACACACATTTTCAACAGAGTGTTGAGAACTCTAGTTAACTACTGACCATGATATCTTAGAATATACTAGAGATTTCATAAGGGTGTATGCCCCCACTGCTCTAAGGGGTTTGCCTCACTATTACTATAGCAACAGCAAGGCTTGATTTTGAGTAAAGTTGAAGGAACTGGACAATTAGTTTTCTAAAGTAAAATTAGCTTTTTAGTTTTAGTAATTAGTTTTCCACAAATCACAAAGAATGGGAGAACAGGGGCCCCCTGCCCTCAATTTCTCCCCTGTCTTAACAATGATGGCTAGTATCAAATTAACAATTTGCTTTTTGAGGGTGGGACTTCTATTAGGAGCTAATCCCTTATTTACCAAAAAATGTCATGGCCTCTGTCTTCATCCTTGTCTGAAGTTTTATGTTTGCATGTCATGGCAGTAACAAGTATTAGTTCCTTACTTTATATTATGGGGCTTTCCAGGTGGCGCTAGTGGTACAGAACCTGCCTGCCAATGCCAGGAGACACAAGTTCCATCCCTGGTTTGGGAAGATCCCCTGGAGGAGAGCATGGCAACCCACTTCAGTATTCTTGCCTGGAGAATCACATGGACAGAGGATCCTGGTGGGCTACAGCCCATAATGTTGCAAAGAGTCAGACATAATTGAAGTGACTGAGCATGCACGCACTGTATATTAAATGCTGAAAATGTTAAGCCCTTTAGTCAGCTAAGAGAACCTTGTTACAGCTGGGTGAAGATTTGTTCTCACTAAATCAGGTATCTTTCCAATACTACTGCCCTTGTCTAAAACTGTGCTACTGTTCACCACTGAAGCTGCTGGTCATGTGTAAATATTTCTATTTAACAGATTACAAGTAAATAAAATTAAAAATAAGTCTCTGAGTTATACTTGCCACATTTCAAGTGCTCAAAAGCCACACATGGCTTAGGACCTACTGCAGAGGACAGCACAGGCAGAGAGCATTGCATCATCACAGATGGACAGATCTGTGGACAGCACTGATTTCAACACTTAGAAATTTCGGGGAATGATTTCAAATCCACGTTGAAAGCACTCTAAAAGTTCGTCTCATTATTACACAGCTACATTTTAACTTTTCTTTCTATTTGCCAAAAAGTTTTTGTGCAGTTTAATCACACTCATTCACCACATTTGCCTATTTCCTAAAATTAAACATTCCTTCAAAGGAGGAAGATCTGCAACAGTTGTGACTATTTAAAAAAACAAAAACTGCTCTCAAAGACTGTAAAAACAATTCCGGATGTACAGTGTCAAAAATGGTTTAAGCAATCATCACAGCCTACCAAGGCCACTGCCTTCGAGTTAATGAGGCTTATCTGTATATGGATGTTTGCATGATTGTTTCAAAACCAGTCATTTTTAGTGGAATAAAAGAAATTCATAGGTTACCTCTGGTTCACACACTCGCCAAGCACAAAGGTCTCCTGTGACTTCAGAGGCCTTTTGCTAAAATTCCAACAAAGGTCCCAACTTTCTGTTTCTCATCATACTTTCTCCAATAACTCTCCTTTTTGGCCCTGCTCCTCCCTTATCCCAATAATCATGTCCTTTCCTTCCCTGGCCGCCCCCAGAGCACTATCACCCCACCCACCAACTTGAAAAAACTAAGGTTGGTTGCACTCTCCACCTATCCACACATCAAAGTTGATAAGATAGGTTGAGGGGATTTCTGTGGGGTTGGTTACCAAAGAAGGCAACTGAATGGGTTTGAATGAATACAGGAGGAGAGTTGCATGGAACTGGATGAGAACCAGGGCAATTACAAGAGTCAGTAAACTTGGTGGTTGTATTCTGCTGTGGGGACTTTCCTGGAGGTCCAGGGGTTAAGACTCCACGCTTCTACAGCAGGGGGCGCACATTCAAGCCCTGGATGGAGAACTAAGATCCCACATTCCTTTATGGCAAAAAAAAAAAAAAAAAAAAAAACCCGCAAACAACAACAACAAAGAAAAGAGCCTTTGAGGAAAGACAAAACAAAAACGAGTTTTGTTGTGAATGAGAGCTAGGTTCAAAATCTTGATTCTATGACATAATAGCTGTGGGACTCTCCAAGAAGTGGTCTCTGGGCCTTGTATGCCTTGTCTGCCTAAGTAAGGAATGGATACAGAACTGGACTTGCTGTCTGCTGTTGTGAATAAAGAAATCACACATGTCTAGTGCCTAGCATGAGGCTTAACACATAGTTGGCACTAAGTAAGTTACAGGTAAAGCAGAGAGGGGCATATTTTATAAAAGATGCAGAGCCATAAACACTCTTGCATTTGAGAAAGTTACATTTCAAAAAATCATACTTAAAAAAAAGATATTAAAACTTAGGACAGAAAAAGAAAAGGGTAGTTCCTCAAAGATACTAAGTACTAACAGGTCATTCAGACTTTTAGAAGGAAAAAAAAAAGGTGACAAAAGCTCTTGGGGTTTGAGAAACTGCTAAAAGTGCAGTTAAAGACAAGACACCTAAAGCAACTATACTCCAAAAACAAAAAAAGACAAACACAGACTTATCATCAAGGGGAATAAACACAAAATCAAAAAAAAATCATTATGGGATCCCCCCACCTTACTGGCAACTGGGCCAAAGAGGCAATCATAACATCATACTAGCCAAAGTGTGTCATGACTAGATATCTAATTCCAACATCACATCACCCGGACTGATGAAACCAAAAGAAAGTCTGTCCCCATTCTGGCGAACTTTTACTCTCTCACTATACCTTACACCTTGGCAAACTCTTCTCACAAACATGACAGAGATGACTGTGTAGAGAAATTTCAGTGTAAGCCACTGACCAGCAATGAACAGCTATTACATTATCACTGAAGACAGCTCATGTAGTGCAATGATGATTCTCATTAGAGAAAACTTAAAAGCATCGCAAAATATCCCTCCTCAAGAAAAGCTATAGGAGATAAGATGATAAGGACATATGAAATCTGATAAAATATGATTCAAAGCCAAGGCTTCACATACAAAGTGAGTTTTTGCTTTGCCACCCTTTGAATGTGGACGCTAACAACATATGAGAATGAACAACAGAGAGGGCAAAGTACAATAAAACTCATCAACAATTCTTCCAACCACAGTGCATGACTAGGAATACTTGACTTCATTTGGGCATTTACCACAAATTCTGAGAAAAATGCATTCTTTCTGGTTCACCTTGACCCAAAGACAACACACAGGTACAGAAAGAATAGTATGAAATGAATTATTAATTTCCCTGTGCCTATGTATTCTAACTTTTGAATGCATCAGTTCTTACCTGCTCCTAATGTAACAAAAGCAAATATTATAGGAAAATCAAAGATTTCAAACTTTATCTTTCATTAACAGGCATTCACATGAAGAATTACTGTGTGCAAGAGTTGCTAAAAAGGAAGCCTATACATAAACGGAGTATTTCATGATGTCATTGTATGAACTTATAAAATAATGCTGAACCCACAAATCTTACACCTCCTGCATTGGCATTCAGGTTCTTTACTAGTGCCACCTGTGAAGCCCAGAATAATGTTAAGATAGTGTTATAATAACAATTACAATAAAAAAAGTACAATGAAAATTTCAAAGTGAAAGTGTTAGTTGCTCAGTCACATCTGACTCTTCGGGACCCCCATGGACTGTAGCCTGTTAGGCTCCTCTGTCCATGGAATTCTCCAAGCAAGAATACTGGAGTGGGTTGCCATGCCCTTCTCCAGGGGATCTTCCCGACCCAGGGATCGAACCTAATTCTCTTGCAATGCAGACTGATTCTTTACCGTCTGAGTTACCAGGAAAGCCAATTCACTTCTTTAAGTTAAATTTCATTGCTTCAGGAAGTCAGAGTACCTCATCTCAAAGCCCCAATCTGACCCTTACTAGCTCTGACAGTTAGTAATAAGTCACCTACCTCATCTCTTTGTACATCTATATCCTTATCTATTACCTAAAATGGGAGTAACAATAGTACCTCACGGTTGTGGGTGGTGATTAAACAAATTTAAAAGAGGTAAAGCACCTAGAACAGTGCCTGGCACCTAGAAAGCTCTCACTATCTGTTAACAGTTATGCTCGTAGTTATGTCAAGAACCACATTCTCATAGTGGTCAGGAATCAGAAATCCAACTATTATAACACTGAATTTTACATTTACATAATAATATGTGGAGATTTTCAGAGTGCATGAGTATGAAGTTGGGAAATGCTCAATTCAAAAGGGTAATAATGCTGCTTGCAAAACACTAAAAAGGGTGTTTAGACTGGGAAGAAAAAAAAATACAGCTGACCTAAAGTTGTACTTCCTTGAAGTACAGAAGACTTCAGAGAAAATATGAAGAAAATGTTAAGTTAAAAAATTTCCCCTTGATCGTACATTTTTAGGCAGATGTCCTGATGATAAAGACGTTTTTCAACATTCTTTGTTTAGGAGATGTTTTGTAAAAAATTTTGTGATGTATAATTCAAGTGTTCTCATGTCTTAAGTAACCTAGGCTCTATATGGTGTACTCATGACTTTTCCAAAGTCAAAGAAATACCTAAGCATAAAAATAGTGGCTCTGACAGTTACTAAATTTAACTTTCAAGTTTTTAAGAATAAACACCAGAGGGAAAAATACAAATGAGCTGTTATGATCTTAGGGTTTAGATGTCATGGTTCTGTTGATTCTGAACCTGAAGTTTTAGTTAATTTTTTAGAGGAAAAAACCCACCTGTTACCAGCATACAATCTATCCAGTTTATACTGCAAATCTGGACCATGTGCCCAGAAGACAGAGAACTGCACCTTCCAGTACGGCGGTTCTGGTAGGCAAATCAAAGTCTGAATTCAATTATAGTGAAGTCGTTCGAGTTGTTTAGTTCCTTAAGTCTTTTCAATCTGGTGAACTTAGGTTTCCAATTTTTCGTAAATGTAACATTTCTTCATAACAGTTCATTTTTTGTCTTTATTTCCCATCTTTTCTGTCCATCCCAATGGACAAGTGACTTACTTTTCCTTTACTTTTATAACCCAGAACAGTATTGAGTCCTATAAGAATTTAAACCTTTTTTATTCTAGAAACTATTTTTCTACCAACACAGACCATTTGAGGTTTTCTTAAAAACAAAACATTATAAGCATCTCAGCAATTTTTCTGCATGTGTCTGTTCACCATTTAACATTTCCCCTCAAGGAACTAACAGACAACCCACTCCTTCTATTCACCTTCATATTAAGCAACTTTTGTTTAAAAAAACAAAAAAGAGGCGGGGATAAAGAGAGATAGAGGGAGTTTCTTATATTCCAATCAGTTTGCAACTAAAATCACAAAGCAAATCATAGGCTGCTGGAAGAGAATAATAAATCCTTCAAGACTAGGATGTGCTTGCCCTCTATAGCAAGCTAACTCCACTAAAAGACAGTAAGAGTGATATTCGATCTAATATCACAGATCTATTAGACTACCGCTCCACCTTTAGCCCCTATTCATATTTATTCTATTTAGCGTCCCAAATATAGTGAGCAAAACTACCAACCTAGGAATCCCAGGGACGGCGGAGCCTGGTGGGCTGCCGTCTATGGGGTCGCACAGAGTCGGACACGATTGAAGCGACTTAGCAGCAGCAGCAGGAAACAGAAGGGTTCTATGCAAACTAATCAGCAATAATTATGGATCATTGAAATAAATGCAACCAGAAACTGCAGTTACCTGGAAGAATTTTATATTGGTGAGACTTAAGAACAGAAATGCTGGGTTAAATTTCTCCTCCTTTTACAGCAAAAGATTTTATCATTTTGCTAAAAGCATGGAACAGTTTACATACTTTACTCACTTATGAAATATAATGCTCTCCAAATTTCTCCATGAAATAGGTAAACACATACATAGTTAAGTCAATGTTTATATGCCTATACCTCGTGTGAAACGTTTATGTTTTTCTATGTAGATTTAATGGCGCTTGGACAACTGGCAATATTTAATTTCCACACTTTCTTCCATATGCACCTTCTGTTGCCAAAATGCTGTAGTAAGGTGGGACATTACCTACCGAAGTTACAGAGAGACATTCAAGAGGACACGAGGACTTATAGATTGCTAGATCTACAGCAAGTATGAACCAACAGAGGCACTACCTGACATATGAAAATATTATTAATCCTGTTTTTGAAAATTTAACATATTAGTGAGATATGAAATGTTGTACTTAAAGCCTGTAGCAAAACCACGCATGCCTATTTAAAACCTCAACAATATAGTTAGCTGCAACATTACACGTTCAAAGATAAGTCAAGCGCTTGAAGCACAAAACAATCATTTCCACTCACTTAAAAAAAAATCCATAGGAATGATATATGCTTAGTAAATTTCCTAAAGTTTCATGGCATATATCCAGGCCTTTGGAGGATTATTTTTTTTTCTTAAGTAGTAGAGTTGCCAATGTTTTTTGACGCTGAAGCATCTGCATTCCAAAATTTCCCACATTTATAACGGGGGGGGGGGGGAGGGCGCAAACATTCAAGATTACCAAGTTCTTTAATCCATTACTCGGATATGTAAGGGTCTTCCTGAAACTTTTGAATCTAAAATCTCTTTTGAAATCCACAAAGAGAAGTCACTAATAATCAGTTGCCATTGTGATTTGGTACCAACTACAGCTTCTTACTCTTTCTTCACACCGCTCGCCCAGAACAGTGGAGCTCTCCGAAGTCCCAAAGCTGGACCGGAAAAGAGAAGCCAAAGGAGAACGCAAACCGTCTTTGCAAGGCAGAAGGCGGCTTGACGGAAGCGCCCCCCGCTCCTTGGCAACTACCCACACGTCAGGCCCGGATCCCACTGGAAAAGGTTATTTAAGAAAACAGAAATAAGCCTTCACCGTCACTTCGCGCGGATACTGGTGCTTCCCGCCCGGATCTCTTACCTGCCGTCGGCCCTCGCCCACCCCCAGCGCTCCCTGCTGGGGCTCGCTCCCAAAAGGGCACCCTCTTTTCCTTGCTCGCTTCTCATTCCGACAGACGCCGGGGCCTCACACCGGAGAGGCAGTGGGGCTCGAGGGGTTTCCCAAAGGCCCGAAGTCCGGTCCTTCCCTCCCTCCCCAACAACATCCCGCCGAGTGCGCCCCGGCCCTCGGGCGCGGCGCTCGGGAAGAGGGCTCCAGGCCTGCCTCCGGCCGAGGCTAAGAAGAAAAGGGAGCGAAAGCAGGGCGAAGATGGGGCCTGCCCTGGAGTCAAGTACCTTGTAGAAAGCGCCATTGGAGCCCCGCACTTCCACCACCAGCTCCTCCATCTTCTCGTCCGCCCTGCTCGCTTCGGAAGCCCGCCCTCGAGGTGGGCTGCGGGTGCTCGAGGCCCAGCCGCCGCCGCCGCCGCCGCCGCGCTACCGCACGCCCCCCGGCAGCGGCGCCGCAGTCACCGCTGCCGCCTGCGCTCGCCGTCGGCTCGCCGCCTGCTCCGAAGCGGCCCCTCACCGGAAGTGAAACCGAAACGGAGCCGAGCGCCTGACTGAGGCCGAAGGATCCGGCCGCTCCGCGTGTAAACAGTGAAACCGCGTCATGTGACCGACGCCGCCCCTCCCCCCGCGGGTTCGGCCCCTCGGCCCCGCCCTCTTTCCCCTGGCGGGCCCAGGAGCGCGCGCCTGCGCGCTGCTCCGGACGGGCCAGGGTGGCCTGGCGCAACGTGAGGCGCGCGGGCTTGGCGTGCGCGGGCTCGGCGGCCGGCGGGAAGAGTGGAAGGGCGGCGACAGGTCGCACCGCTGGCCGAGGTCGCGCCTTTTGGCGTGGCCTGGCGGGGTCCTGAGCGCCTGTTCCGTTAGTGGGGGCTGGGGGGCAAGCCAAGGGCTTGTGAAAGGGCCTCCCGTAGCGAACAAGTGTGTTCACTTCGCCAGGTCTGGACTGGCTTGGGTCGGAGGTGGTTTTTGTTTTGTGTTTTTAAGTGGGGCAGAGCCTAATGGAGCTGGAGATGGAGTGGGAGACAAGAATGGAGGTGAAAAATTAGATTGACGAAGACTTTAAACAAGTTAACAGTGGCAACAGCGGTGACCAGGCTTGTGTGACCCTTAGAGACAGAAGCTGAGAGGAACGCTTTCCCCTCCCCGGGAGATCTTGGGCCTTCCCGTGTGCTAGAAGGGGCAGTGGATTGTGTCAGGACCTCTGGAAATGTTTTTCCTCAGACTCAGCCCTGACCCACGTACTCCCCTTCCCTCTGTTCTATTTCATACCGTTTTGACACACGTTTAAAAAAATGCGCTAAACACCCGTTTATTTCTTTGCAGTTAATTTCCCTACTGTTTCATGCCTGTCGCATGCCCGCCTTGCACCGGAGGTGACCTGTCTACAGGGGCCAGTGCACCTCTTTGCAGCTCTCCCCCCTTACCCTTCACAGTAGAACAAACCCTAAATTTTTCACATTGTTGCTTCTGCACTATGCTTGTACCCACCTCGACCTCGGTTTCCTTTTGAAGGCTTGTATTCCACTGAGAAGTTTATTGAGCCTTTACCGTATGCCAGTGGAGAAGGAAATGGCAACCCACTCCAGTATTCTTGCCTGGGAAATCCCATAGGGGAGCTTGGCAGGCTGCAGTCCATGGGGTCTCAAAGAGCCAGACATGGCTTAGCGACTAAACAACAGCTATGTGCCAGACGGCTTGCTGCTAGTGAAACATTGGTGAAAGAAAAAAAAAGTGAAAAGAAAGAAAGGACCACCTTCATTGAACTTGGAACCTAGAGGAACCTGCTGCTGCTGCTGCTGCTAAGTCATTTCAGTCGTGTCCGACTCTGTGATCCCATAGACGGCAGCCCACCAGGCTCCCCCGTCCCATGAACATAAATTATCAGAAAAGAGAATCGAGTGGCAGCTGTGATAAGGGCTCTGAAGGATAGGTACACGTATGATAGTGGTGCAGGACCCACTGGGGGGTGGGGGAAGGGTGGTCCCAGCTGGGAAAAGACTCCACCTGGAATGTGACCAGTGAGAGTTAACTGGCAGCACTGAGTTGGTGGAGGCGGTTGAGCTGCCCCAGGCAGGTTCCCCAGAATGTGAGGCATCCTTGGGCCTCCAGTTCCCTTCCCAGCCCACTCCTGGCCAGAGCAGCCGCCTTGCCTCTGGTGGGGCTCCAGCATGAAAGCCTCAGATCAAGGCCACATTCCTTGAGGCCACGTAAACAGGAGTGATTTGTTGAACTAGGGTTTCTGGAGTCGCAAGAGGCAAAGATTCCAGTGCGGCTAAAAGAGACTTATCACTGTTGACTAGATGGAAGCAGAGCAGAGCATCAGCCTTAACCCCAATATAATAAAGGGGGACAGATTGATACGGATGATTCTAACTTTCACGTGTAGGATGTTGTTCAGTTTACTCCAGGCTTTCAAATATTATCAGCTCTTCATAACCACTGCAAGCAACACTAAACCTGGTGCTGTTCCCTGAAGCTCTGATGCACTTTCATGCCTTCATGTGTCCCAGTGCGTCTTGGCCCCCAGAAATCTTCTCATTAGAGTTATCGGCTGGATTCCCATTAGCTTGTAATTTGTATCTCAGGTGCAGAGAGTTTACTCTGCTCCACAATTCTCAGCATGTTATCATCAGTCCCTGCAAGGCCCTTTTCCTATTTATATTGTTTTACTTTGGTTTATTTGTCCTTGTCTTTCTCAATACCCACTCTCATTCTTTTTCTAGACACAAACTGCAATATGTTTGGTATGGATCCTTGATCATTTAAGACATGGGGTTTCGTGTATGCCTTTTACATTTATGAAGATGGTCCTCGACTGTAAATCTCTTATTTCCCACTGTTTTCACTCAATGCTATGTTCTTGAGCTATATCCACAATACTGCAATTTCCCTAGTGATGGGCGTCTAGGTTACTGCCAACTCCCTTATGTCACACTGTGGTGAAAATCCTTGTGAGTGTCTTTATGAACCTTTGCAAAAACCTCTTTTGTGCTCTTAAAGACTTTATACATGCCTCCTGTTTCTCACTCCACTACTCAGCATATAGAAGGGATTCAGTCGATGTTGAATACCTCACCTATGATGCTTGATGTACTGTCATCACTTATTTACATTTCTGTTTTCTTTGTTGGACGGTGAGTGCCTTATGGGCAGGAGAGATGTCTTAGGTATCTTTATGTCCCTGGCACATTCAGAGTGGTTGATTTTAGGAAATCTTGGATGAATGAATTCATGCCTATCCTCACTACCTCTATATACTATGACTTGGTCTTTCCCAGTTAAGTGTAAGTCTCAGCCTTGCTCTGATCTCTAGGTCCTTGAAATGCCCACTTTCAAGACAGCTCAGCTGAATTCAGACACGGGCTCAGTCCCACTCATGAACTTGTTACTCCCATATTCTTTCTCCCTAGCAACCCCTTCTTCCAGGTGATTGCTCAGGCCTAAAACTGTCATTCTGACCCTCTCTTTCTCTCATGCATTGAATCCATCAGCAAATCTTTTCAGAGTCCACAACCTATTTCTCACCACTTGTGCTGCTAAAACCATGGTTCAAGTCCCATTCCTCTTTTACCTGGATTATTTTAACAACTTCCCTAGTCTCCCTGCAGTCACTCTTAGCCTCTGTCTGTTCTCAGCACAGACATTGACCCTATTCAGGTGTCAATCAAGTCACGCTGTTATTCAAAACCTTCCAGTTGTACCCTAAATGCCTCAGCGGAAGGCCAAAGTCCTTATTCATTCTGGCCTCAGTGCCCTTCAGTCACTGGCCTCACTTATCTCCTCTGTCTCTCACCTTTTATCTCCTTTATCTCCATTCCAGCCATACTGGCTTCTTTGCTGTCTCTTGAAAACATCAGGTAAGTTCTGTCTTCTATCACTAAAATGTAAGCTCAGTGAGAACAGATTTTTTTTTAATTTACTGCTGGTTCCCAGTGCCTACCACAGCGTTTGGAACATAGCACCTACCTACTAAATATTTATGAAATGAATGAATCCGTGTTGAGGATGTAGCTTGGTTCCAATCTGCTACCGTACTTATATTTACCCAATATGAGAATGATGCTTCAGCACCTCTAGGCTTGCCTTGGCCCCTAGCTTCCATTAAATTGTTACCTGTTGTCTTTGCATTGATTTATTCTGTGTTATTTCCTGCTGCTTTGAAATTTGAGCCCTTTGAACGTTTTTCCTGCCTCAATCCCAACTGAAATGCCCTTTGCCCTTTCCAACTCTAGAAAACCTATGTACTCTCTTGGACCTACCTAAAGCCTCACTTTTTCCATGACACAGTCTTTGACACATTCATCTTCATTCACTTCACTTTGACATCTGCTTTGAACTAGACATTAGGAAAAAATTAAATCATAGTCCTTATGTTTTAGAACAGTTTAAGATTTACAGAAACATTGAGCAGATAGTAGAGAGTTCCCATATTGCTTCCCTGATACCTCCCTCTCAGTTTCCTCTATTATTCACATATTGTGTTACTGTGGTACATTTGTTATCACCAGTGAGCCAAAATTGATTCATCTTATTAACCAAAGTCCATACATTAGTTTAAATGGACTTCCCTGTAGCTCAAACGGTAAAGAATCTGCCTGCGATGCAGGAGACCAGGATGTGATCCCTGGATCGGGAAGATCCTCTAGAGAAGGGAAAGGCAATCCACTCCAGTATTCTTGCCTGGAGAATCACATGGACAGAGAAGCCTGGTGGGCTACAGTCTGTGGGGTCACAAAGAGCCAGACACGACTGAGCGACTAACACACACATGTACATTGGTTGTATAGTGTATGGGTTTTGACAAATGAATGATGTCATGTATCCCCCATTATAGTATCATAAAGAATAATTCCACCATCCTAAAAATTACCTGTGCTTCACCTATGTATTCATCAGCTCAACCCCCTACTCTAGGCAACTACTGAACTTTCTACTGTCTCCATACACTTGCTGTTTCAGGTATGTCATAGAGTGGGAATCATACAGTTCAGAGCTTTTCCACCTTGGCTTCTTTGACTTACCAATAGCATTTAAGGCTCCTCCATGTCTTTACATGATTTGATAGCTCATTTCTTGTTAGGGTTGAATAATATTCTGTTGTCTGTATGTATCACAGCTTATTTATCCATTTGCCTATTGAAAGACATCTTGATTGCTTCCAAGTTTTGACAGGAGTAGAGCTGCTATAAGCATCCATGTGTGTGTTTCTGTGTGGATATGTGTTCAACTCATATGGGTATATGCAGTACCTAGGAGTGCGATTGCTGGGTCCCATGCTAAGAGGATGTTTAGTTTTGGAGAAACCACCAAACTCTCTTCCTAAGTGGCTGTGCCATTTTGCATTCCTACCAGCAATGAATGAGTATTCCTGTTGCTCCACATCCTCACCAGCCCAACCTAACTTTTAGTGCTGTCAGTGTTCTGGATTTTGGCCATTCTAAGAGGTGTGCAGTGGAATCTTATTTTGTTTTAATTTGCAGTTCCCTAATAGGGGCTTCCCTGATAGCTCAGTTGGTAAAGAATCCACCTGCAATGCAGGAGACCCCAGTTGGATTCCTGGGTCGGGAAGATCCCCTGGAGAAGAGATAGGCTACCCATTCCAGTATTCTTGGGCTTTCCTTGTGGCTCAGCTGGTAAAGAATCCGCCCTGCAATGTGGGAGACCTGGGTTCAATCCCTGGGTTGGGAAGATCCCCTGGAGAAGGGAAAGGCTACCCACTCCAGTATTCTGGCCTGGAGAATTCAGGTTACAAAGAGTCGGACATGACTGAGTGACTTTCACAATGACTTATGATATTGAGCATCATTTTGTATGCTTGTTGTTATATGTATATCTTCTTTG
Organism: Dama dama; assembly: GCF_033118175.1. Taxonomy (NCBI): domain Eukaryota; kingdom Metazoa; phylum Chordata; class Mammalia; order Artiodactyla; family Cervidae; genus Dama; species Dama dama. The sequence goes on along the minus strand of NC_083714.1, from coordinate 50,249,790 downwards.
AGAAGGTCTCTCTTCAGATCTTTTGCTCATTTTTATTAATTAATTTTAATTGGAGGATAATTATTTTATGACATTGTGATGGTTTTTGCCATACATCAACATGAGTCGGCCACAGGTATACATGTGTCCACCCCATCCTGAAGCCCCCTCCCACCTGCCTCCCCACCCTATCCCTCTGGGTTGTCCCAGAGCTCAGATCTTTTGCTCATTTTTAAATTGGGTTGTTTCCTTATTGGTGAATATTAATAGTCTTTTGTATATTTTGGATACCAGCTCTTTATCAGATTGTGTTTTCCAGATATTTTACCTAGTTATAGCTTGTCTTTTCTTTCACCTGTCTTTCACAGAGTAGAGGTTTTTCATTGAAAACTCCAACTTAATCAATTTTTTCTCGATTATGCTTTTGGTTGTACCCAAAAAGTCGTTAACAAACCTAAGTTCACCTGGATTTTCACCTTTGTCACCTTCTAGAAGTTTATAGTTTTGTGTTTTGCATTTAGGTCTGTGATCCATTTTGTGCTACTTTTGTGAAAGGTATAAGGTCTGTGGCTAGACTTATTTTTTGCCTATGAATGTCTAATGATTTTACCACCATTTAAAAAAAAAAGACTTGTTTTTCTTTTCTTTTTTTTTTAAAGACTTGTTTTTCGTTGATTTTCTTTGCTCCTTTGGAAAAGATCATTTGACTATATTTGTATGGGTCTAATTCTGGTCTCTGTTCAATTCACTGATGTATTTATTCTTTCATTAATACCACTGTCTTGATTACTGTTGCTTTTTTAAAAATAATTTTTATTGGCGTATAGTTGCTTTATAATGTTGTGTTAGTTTTTACTGTTGATTTAAAGTAAGTTTTAAAGTCAGTCCTTCAACTTTGTTCTTCTTCAATATAGTTTGCTATTCTGAGTCTTTTGCCTTTCCATATAAACTTTAGAATCGGTTTGTCAATATCCACAAAATAACTTTGCTGGATTTTGATTGGGATCACACTTGAATCTATAGAACAAGTTGGGAAGAAGTGACAATTTATCAGTAATGAATCTTCCTATCCATGAATGTGGAATGTCTCTGCATTTAGATCTTCTTTGATTCCTTTCATCAAGGTTTTGTAGTGTTCCTCATATAGATACTGTACATATTTTGTAAGATTTATGCCTTAGTATCTGATTTTTTTTGGTGCTGATGTGATACTATATTTTTAATTTCAAATTCCAATTGTTCATTGCTAATATATGACTCTCCCTTTAACCACTGCTTTTGCAATATCCCATAAATTTTGAAAAGTTGTATTTTTTTCATTAGTTCAAAATATTTAAAAGTTTCTCTTGAAACTACTTTTACTCATGTGTTATTTAGAAGTGTGTTGTTTAATCTCCAAATATTTGGGGATTTCCTAGTTATCTTTCTGTCATTGATTTCTAATTTAACTTCATTGTGGTCTGAGAGAAGACCCCGTGTAATTTCTACTATTTCAGATTTGTTATGGGCCATTCTTGGTGAATGTTCCATGTGAACCTGAGGTCTTATGTTAATCTGACTAGGGGCTGAGATGTGTTTGCTGCAGCTGTTTCAATGTCAGTTTCTTCTAGTAACCTTATGTTTGTCTACTTTGTTATTTTGAGTTTCCCTAAGAACTCCTTACATAGTGTGTTTCTCAGCTCTTTTAGTTCTAATCAACTATTATACTGGAGCCCTGTTGATGTGGTGGCAAGGTGTTAGGGAGGGGATGCATTCTGTCATCTTATGATTAACTTCCAGATTTTTAGTGGGCCTGAGTCCCTGGGCTATGATCTTCAAAAGCACATCTTAGCTTTTCCCCCTCCCTTTAGGTGATACAGGAAGGTTAGAGGGGACTGGCAATGGCTAATAGCCCCTCTCCCAGGTTGGGAAGGCTTGAGTAAGCAGGCATTTGTTACAAAGAACACTATGTGTATTTTAAAATGGTTGTGTTTTCCATCCTCCTGCAGGAAACTGGAGGGAATTTTTCTCTGAACTTCACTCTGAGAACCTGGAGTTAGGGGTGGGATGGGGGTGGGGTGGGGGTAGGGGAAGAGCAGGCTGGTTCCCAGAGGCAAAAGCAATGAAAATATAGGACTTATCCCAAGATTGATTCCCCCAGGAGTTTTCAACTCTCAAGCTAGTCCCACTCAGCCTCAAGCAATTCATCAAAGCCAGTATTTAAGTATCCCTACCAATAATTGGCTCCAGTGGCTTCTGCCTCAGGTAACCTGATCTCTGTTGTGATTATCTGTATTCACCTGTCTCTCCACATTTGGGGCAAGCTATTTGCCTGGTGATGTCAGTTCTCTAGGCTAAGAAAAGTCATTGCTTTTCTGTTGCCTCAATGTCTTTCTTGTTTTAAGGCTTGGAGTGACAATTTCTAAGCTCTTACTCTACACTTCAATTTCTAAGCTCTACACTTCAGAGCTTGATAGTAAACATTTGGGTTGGAATTTCTTTTGTACTTGGGGTTTGAATGTCAGGATTCATGTTCATAGTCCAAACATCACCAATAAGCCTGCACAGGTGAAAGTATTAATGCTCAAGTTCAGTTCAGTAGCTACTTCATAAAAAGATAATCACATTATTTTGTCTTTATCCTTTAAGAACAAATAAGCATGTGATCTGTGGCAGACACTGGGTTGGCTAACTCCTCTTCCATTCCCAGCCTCATTCTCTCCTGCTTGCCTCTACCCTAGAGGCTGCAAAATCTAAATATGCACATTTCCACCCCCACCCCCCAGCTAGAATGGCAACGTGATGTATTTCTTTGCAATTAAGATGTAAACATGGACAGGAGTTGGAGCAAGCTCTGGGAGTTGGTGATGGACAGGGAGGCCTGGCGTGCTGCAGTCCATGGGATCGCAGAGTTGGACATGACTGAGCAACTGAACTGAAGATGTAAATATAAGTTACTGGGAAGTTTCTGGGGAAGCTTTTGCTTTTTTTGAGAAAAGGGGACAAATTTGACTGATGTTGCCTCTTCCTCTGTAATGCCTGCCTTGGCAGTGGATGAGGTGCCGAAAGCTAGGAAAACCCTGAGAAAGCTAGGAAAACCATGAGAGGGGAGCCAAGAGAATCATGGTGGTATCACTGGACTGTCACCAGCAGCCACCTACCACCAGAAAAATAAACCCCTACTTGATTAAGCTTTCCAAAGATAGCTTTTCTATAACCTGCAGCCATATGCAGTTCTAACTGATGGAGCACCTAACCTAACTGGAATCTGGGGTACAAAACCAAGAAATCAGTCTAATAGATAAACACGAGGAAAAGCAGCAGTAAATTTGGTTACAATGAACAAGTGATGCTGACACCTACCCTATTCAAAGAATGAAAGGAATGATTAGTCTTAATGTTGAAATAATGAGGGCTAGAGCTTTGACTGCCATTTGTTATCTACATATGTTACATGAGATGTGGAGGGAATATTGATTCTGTGAAGTTCAGAGTACCAGTGACCAAGCATGAGAAAAAGGCAGTTTTCATGGAGGTGGGGCTTGTAGCAATATCCCAGTACTGCACAGAGGGAACCAGTCTAAGGATGGATTGCTAGAGTTTTCTGAATTTGCCAGTCCTCTTGGGAAAGTTATTTGATCTGTGTTCAGTTTCCTTATCTGTAGTGAAAGTGAAAGTTGCTCAGTCATATCCAACTCTTTGTGACTCCATGGACTACACAGTCCATGGAATTCTCCAGGCCAGAATACTGGGGTGGGTAGCCTATTCCTTCCCCAGGGGATCTTCCCGACCCAGGAATCAAATGGGAGTCTCCTGCATTGCAGGTGGATTCTTGATCAGCTGAGCTACCAGGGAAGCCCTTATCTGTAAAGTGGGGATAATAAATAGAATGCAGCTCACTGGGGGCATTGTGAGCATCAAAGGAGATAATCTATGTGAATAGCTTAACCAGTGTCTACAAACAGTAAGGGCTGTATCAACTGTATTAGGACTGGGTTGTGGATGTAGTCCTCTGCTTGCTTTGCCATCACCAGCCACAAACGTACAAACTCTGCCTCATTCTACAGAGCAGCACACCTGATGGCTTGTTCTCCTAACATCAATGGAGTACTCCAAGAATGGCTCTTCTTATCAGGGCAGAGAAGTATTTCTAAGCTATGATGGACCTTGGTTTGATCATTCATTGGAACTTGATAACTTGCCAAGTTTAAGTGAACTTTCACCTGAAAGGCAGTAAGCAAAGTCCTTCAGAAGTGTGGATTAGTTTAGTTACAATCACATTTAGAGTTCTGCTTGGAATTAACTGAGTTTGGAGGTCTGTGTGTCCTTTATGAAATGGGGAATATTGTCTATCTCCAGTCTCCTGGCATTTTTCTCATCCTCTTCATTTCTCAGAGAAGATTTACAGCAGTTACTGACCATTACTGTACTGCAGTACTGGGTCAGTGCATGTTGCAAGTGTGACTCTGTTTATCAGTATGATTACATTTGATTATCTATCACTTAAACCTAACAAATATTGACCTAACTAAAATATTTTATTTTTATTTCATTATCACATGCAATAAAAAGTCTGGAGACAGGTTGGGTGGAGCAGCTATGGGAGCTCCTTCTGCTTCACACTCACTGTCCTTGATGTTGCCATGCTTGCAGGTTGACTGCTTCTCCTCCAGGTCTTGAGCTTACACTCTATGCAGGAAAAAGAGGGAAGAATAGAGTGCACAAGGCATATGCCAACTGCTCGTTTCCCCACTCCCTAGTTTTCAAATCAGAAAAATAATAACTTTCTCAGAAGCCCTTGTAGACCTCTGCCTCCATCTCATTGGCCAGCATGATGTTACCTGGCCATGCAGAGCTGAAAGGAAGCCTGAAGCTTGACAATTTTTTAGCCAGACACATTGCTGTGCTAAACAAAACCGGGCTTCTTTTGGAAGAGAAAATTGTGAGTGGTGTTGGGTATGCAGCTAGCCGAGAGTGCCACACTCTGCATCCTCAGTGTCGACTGTAGAACAGTAATAACTGGGGTAACCCTGGCTCACAGTTGCAAGCTAGTTGACAGAGTAGAGAATGTGGGTAAAAAGTGTGGAGATTTTTGTTCTTAGCCTCCATGAAAAGGTTGCCTATTTTGAAGGAGTAGAGGAAAGTCCAACCTCAGAAATAGAATCTGGGATTGTTATATTATAAAGCAACACTCTAGAGCTTTCTCGCTCCTCTTTTTAATGACAAACCTGCCTTTTCAGAATTAACAAGAAGAAATATTTTCCACACCCTTTTGTATCTAGACAGAGCAGGGCTCAGACTCTTCTCGTAGAACTGACATAAAAATATTTCAACTATTTAAAAATTCGGGGTACAAGGAAAGACTGAGGGGTGTTAACAGACAAAAAGAGATTAAAAAGATATGCTGACAAAACGCAATGTGGTATTCTGGATTGGCTCCTGGGAGAGAAAAAGGAAGGTAGTGGGAAAGCTAGTGAAATCAGAATAAAGTTGGTAGTTTAGTTAATAGTAACATGCAGAAATTGGCTTCTTAGTTGTGACAAATTCAAGGTGATGTGATGTGTTAACCTTAGGGGAAACTGGATGTATGGGAACTCTAGATTACCTTTGTAACTGTTTTGTGAATTGAAAATTATCTCAATATTAAAAATGGATTGAAAAATTAAGGGAATACTGGAGGAAAAAGTTGTTACATGACAAATGAAGTATTTACACTTCCTTAGTAGCCACTGTAGTTAGAATGAGTGGGATCCAGATGTACTAGAATGAGCCTAAGGTATTTTTCACAGCTAGAATTGATGCATGTCCAGAAAATGGATGGGAGGAAGGCCACCATGAGTCTGTTTTTCATGAGAGATTCAAAGCCTGTTAGGAAAAACTTAGATTTGGAGTAGAGAGATCAAGCAGATGTGGTCCAAGGACTGAGGCCACCATGGGACAGGACTGATTGTTAGTGTGGTATTAGTCATTCAGATTCTTTCCTGATTCTAGAACCCCTAGCATCATGCCAGAATTCTAGATATAAGATATAGTATGGAATTTAGAAAAATGGTACTGATGAACCTATTTGCAGGTCAGGAATAGAGACACAGACATAGAGAATGGGCATGTGGACACAGAGAGGCAAGGAGAGGGTGGGACAAATTGAGAGAGTAGCATTCACATATATACACTACTGTGTGTAAAACAGATAGCTAGTGGAACTAGTGGAAAGCTGCTATTTAGCACAGGGAGCTCAGCTTGGTGCTCTGTGATGACCTAGAGGGGTAGGTTGGTGGTAGGAGGGAGGATCAAGAGGGAGGGGATATATGCACACTTATAACTGATTCACATTGTTGTACATCAGAAACTAATACAGCATTGTAAAGCAATTCTACTCCAATTAGAAAGTGAAAATGTTAGTCCCTCAGTCATGTCCAGCTCTTTGTGAACCCATGGACTGTCATCTGCCAGGCTCCTCTGTATATGGGATTCTCCAGGTAAGAATACTGGAGTGGGTTGCCATTTCATTCTCCAGGGGATCTTCCCCACCCAGAGTTTGAATGTGGGTCTCCTGCTTTACAGGCAGATTCTTTACCATCTGAGCCACCAGGGAAGCCTCTAATATTCCAATAAAAACATAATAAATGAAAAAAAAAAAAAAAAGACGTCACCAAAAAAAAAAAAAAAGGTGAAGCAGTAAAAGAGCCCTTAAAGCTGTACTGAGGGTGGAAGGTATCGGCTACATTGAGCCCATGATTTTTTCAAGTGATGGACATAACACTGGCTCTGTTAGCAGTGATGGGCGTTCCATTTTCAGTTTGCTGGTCACAGGTCCTTTAGCAATGGCCCCGAGCATCAGTGACCTAATAGGAGGCCAGAGGTACTAGCAGTCATGTTTCCAGTTAGCCATGGTAGCATAGTTTTAGTGATAGGAGATCTAAATACAGGAGAAAGAAATATAAAATGCCTCAGGAGCCAAGAAGGCTAGTTCTAAGAGATCACATGAGGCACAATCAGGGACTCACCAGAAGTATTTTTGAGAAGCTGAAGAGGCAAAGATTTTATCAGAATTGTATAGAAGCATAGTCAGAGTCACACTAATATACAACTGACATTGGGACTCTCTTTTGACACCTTGGTTGATGTGACCTGAGAATCACAGTTTATGAGAGAATGCATTTTGTAAGGCTTCACTATAGAATAACAACACTGTAGAACTGATTGCTATTTGCTGGGTTCTTTTAGTGTGTGAAATCTGACTTATGGATGCTGACCAAATACAATATGATAAAAAAGGAAATGAAAATCACTTTGGCTTGAAAGAATGTGTCCTTGAAAATATTACTCTCCCCAATAAATGGTGATCTTGCCTTGTAAGAAAGAAAATAACAAGCTACATGTTAAGCACACTGTTATTATTCATGGAAACTGACCAATTGATTATTCAGGAGAAATTAATTCTTCAGCACCAGGCTTTGGGGCTGGTATAAATCTGATCACTGACAGGTCTTGTGATAAGACTGTGAAGAAAACCAAAAATGTTACAAATCTTGTAGTTTGTAAAATCAGGGGCTTCTTTATCATGAATTTCTGTAGTGCTTGCAATAAACCTAGCAGAAAATTGGGCAGAGTTCTTTTTTTAATGTAAAGTCAATTTGCAGCTTAAAATAATACATTCCCTAATATTAGTGGAGTTACAAAGTCCTGGGAGTGGAGAGAGAGCCTTTGTACATACAGGTCCTAATTCCAATCTCTCTACTTTTCTTTTTTAAATTTAATTTTATATTGGAGGATAGTTGATTTATGGGCTTCCCTGGTGGCTCAGTCAGTAAAGAATCCACTTACAATGTGGGAGGCCTGAGTTCGATCCCTGGGTTGGGAGATTCCCCAGAGAAGGGAATGGCAACCCTCTCCAGTATTCTTGCCTGGAGAACTTCATGGACAGAGGAGCCTGGCAGGCTACAGTCCATGGGGTTGCAAAGAGTTGGACACGACTAACACACACACATAGGTAACTTATAACATTGTGTTAGTTTCAGGTGTATAGGAAAGTGATTCAGTTATACATATGCATATTGATATATCCATTCTTTTTCAGTTTCTTTTCTCATCTAGGTAATTACAGACTGTTTTGAGAGTTTCCAGTTACTGGTCCCTGTTGATTATCTCTTTTATGTGTAGTAGTGTGTGTATGTTAATCCCAAATACCTAATTTATCCCTCCCTGCCCCTTTTCCCCTTCAGTGACCATCAGTTTGTTTTCTAAATCTGTGAGTCTGTTTCTGTTTTGTAAATAAGTTCATTTGTATAATTTTTAAGATTCCACTTATGATATAAGTGATATCATATGATATCTATCTTTCTCTGTCTGACTTACTTCACTTAGCATAATAATCTCTAGGTCCGTCCATGTTGTTGCAAATGGCATTATTTCATTTTTTTTCTTTTTCATTCTTTTTAATGGCCGAGTAGTATTCCATTGTATATATGTACCATACCGTCTTTATCCATTCCTCTGTCTATGAATATTCAGGTTGCTTCCATGTCTTGGCTATTATAAACATCACTGCAATGAACATTGAGATGCATGGATCTTTTCAAATTGTGCTTTTCTCTCAATAATTGCCCAGGAGTGGGATTGCTGGATCATATGTCTCTTTGCTTCTCTTGAGGCAAACAGACGCTGAGACCTCCAGCTATTGGGTGCAAATGAAGCTTTGGACTTTGTGGAAGCTCCAGTGGAGAGAATTGGTATGGGACTTTCTTCTCCATGGGCTGTAGAAATGCCTGGAGACCAGCATGCAGGAGCCATGGTCTGAGGGGGAGGACATTCTCCATCCTGGAAGAAGCTGGTGATTCAAGTAAAGGCAGTCTCTTCTGTGGTTGCTTGCAGGGCACTGGCAATCTGTCTGCTTCTGAATTCTTGACCTGGGGACTGAGTCATTTTCACCTGCCTTCACCTGGAGGACTGATTCAACTTTATGCTCTCTAAAATCCAGAACTCAGCCTCAAAAAGGGGGCAACAACAGTAAAATAACTACCAACCCAGGAGCCTAGCAGCCAGACAGGAAGATCCTTTAGGATGCATCCCAGTCAGCAACCTGCTGGAAGGATACAGAACAACTCGAATAGAAAATAACTAGAGCATTTGAGGCGACTCAAGAGTAGATTAAAAAGAAGTCTGAAGCTCTGCAAGTTGATTTCCCAACTACATCATACAGCCAGTGAATCACAGGAGAGAACAGTCCCTGTTGAGATCCAAATTTGTGACCTGGATCATCAACTCGAAGCACACAAAAATAGAGAGTGATGGAAATCATGAGAGAGAAGAAAGACAGAGTTGGAGGAGAGATTTAGGAGATTTAATATACAAATTAACAGAAATTCTAGGAGGAGATAAAGGAACAGGTAGAGGAGAGTCCACAGTAAAGAAAGGAGAGGGTGACCAGAATCCGTAGATTGAAGGAGATCACCAAACTCCCAAGTGGGTGATGGGAAGAGTCACCAAGGGGAGATAGGCTGTCCAGGACACCAAAAAGCTGGAGGATGAAGTATTGGCTGGGGACACCAGGGCACTGACTGTGCTCCTGACAGGTGCCAAACCCCGGCCAAGACCCACTAGAGCTCATTATTTATCAACGTTTCCTTAAAGGAAAGCAGGTTATACAAGTTGTCCAGAAGGTGACATGAGTTTGAGACTAGAAGGGCAGTGGTGGAGAAACTAACCAGCTCCTTTCCTGATTGGGGAACCCTGCCTGCATGGAAGTGCCACTGGACACTGCACCTGCACATGGAACATAGAGGCCAGGGAAAAGCCAGGGCAATTTAGGCTGCATCAGCTCCTGTACTGTGGTTGCCGTTAGTGCTCTTTACCAAATAATTCAAATTCTCTCCTGTTCTGGGAACAGGATAGTAAATTACATTGCTGCCCTCTTTGTTTGTTTGCTTTGGTTGATTTTATTTCTATTAACAGCAAAAAGAGAGTTGGAACCCTGAAGGGGAGGAAAGTATCTCAGTTGGATGCCCCAATTCCTATATGAAATGAAGGATGTCTTGAGGACCACCTTGAGACCCTAACAAATGAACAGTTAAGCTGACTTTTCAGGCAGGGTTTGATAGCAACCAGGGCTTTTAGAAGTAGAAAGTGGTGACAGCAGAGATGATAAAGCTTTAACTTTCATGGAGCTAACTCTTGCAGAAATGGTGCAAAGTACAGAGATTATGAAACAAGGGGATTTAAATCAATATCTGAAGTTTTAAATATAGGAAGGGATAATAGTAATATCAATAGAGCTTTAAAATTTGCTTTTATTGACTTTCCCTGCAAAAGTGGCTAAGGAGGAAATGAGCTTCAAGTTAAAAAGAAATTTTGTTAGAAGTAATTCTTTGAAAGAATTCTTTAAAAGCAGTTGGAATCTTTGAGCTCTGTGATTTATATGAGTGAATTCTTTTGTTTTTAATTGATGGTCAGAGGACAAGAATTCAGAAATGATTTTCTTCATGGAATGTGACCCTCCACCCCCTGCCCAAATATGTACATCTGAATAAGACATAAAGCTTCCATTGGCTAATAGTACAAAAAACAGTTTCTGACATTTTTCTTCAAAGACAAATGAGTGTATGCATGAATTTTGGGTAAGTAGATCAGACAATGTTTGGACTTTTAATAGATCTGAGCAATTGATCCCTAAGTTTCAGCATTTACATGATGACCTGTGCTAAGTATACTGAACTGAAATGGCTTTCAGACAATTTACCTAAATGGTTAAAATAAGTATGACCTTTTAAAACAAAGCACTTTATTTTACTTCAGACATGACTTTATTTAAGGGAGAAGATGTTCCTGCTAGAGCGGTATGTAACTGACATTGGGAGGAAGGAGGTGGTTGTTGTACATAAACACAGATAGTTGTTGTTGAATAGTTCCTCTCTAAGGCTGCGTCTTGGGAAAAGAATAGTTTGTTTCCTTTTCTTTTGTTTTTTTCCTCTTCGAATGTTTCAGCAAACATCTTGACTTGAGGCTGAGGTATCTGAGCTGGTGAATAGAGAATTTGGACTATTCCTTTAATAGAAGGTGGGGACGCACACACTGTAAAAGATGGGAGCGATGTTAAATGGACAGGATGGAAATCTATTGTATTCATGGTGCCATAATAGTTCTAGCAATGGGCACATGGGAGGGGAGAGTAGGAGGAGGAAATTCCACAGGAGGTCTGAGAACCCCCGCTTTCCCACCCTGCCAGGTCACAATGGGCTCCTCCTGCTTGCACAGCCAAAGTGAAAGATGTCATGAATCAGAAAGGCAAAGGAAGTCATATAAGACCTGGTAGAAGAGAAGCTGCTCCTCAGTTTCAGAGCTCAGAGAAGAGACAGAGCATGGGCACAGGGAAGATGTAGAATTTGGGGAAAACACTGTTCAGAAAACTGAACTCTGGGGAGCCAAGCTTGACTGAGCGCTGCCCCCAAAGTCAGTTTGCTGCTGACAGCAGGTGCTGATTAGACATGCAAAATGAGAACTGCTGGTATTACAGGCCACTAGAAAAGAGTTAATCTCAAGCAGTTAAATTGCTGAAGAATACATTACTGGTCCTGGTCCCACCCAAGTTTCAGTAGAATTTCAATCCCTAGTTGGCTTGCTATGGTTTTGGCAAAACCGCATCCCATACTTGAGTCTCTTATGGGGTGTATTCATTAGATCACTTGGAAGGAATAAACTTTGTGCTTTATCACTGTGTTGATTATGAGGCAATCATAGAGTGCAGAATTGGGTTATTTTCTTTCTTTGGATTGTTTTTATTTTTGAATGTACTTTACATAAAATATAATTTACTCTTTTTAGTGTATGGTTCTTTTTATGAATTTTGACAAATGGTTACAGTTGTATAACCATAACCTCTGCCTCTCATACCCAGCCCCTGGCAACCACTCTGATATGTTTCCTTTCCCTAAAGTTTTTCCCTTTCCAGAGTGTCATGTTAATGGAATCATACAATATGTATGTAGCCTTTTGAGTCTGAATTTTTGCACTTAGCAAAATGCATTTGAAATTGCATGTATTAGTACTAGTCCATAACTTTATATTGATGAGTAATATTACATTATGTGCATATGCACATGTTTTTGTCTGACTTTGTGCGATCCTATGGAGTATAGCCCACCAGGCTTCTCTGTCCATGGGATTTTCCAGGGAAGAATACTGGAGTGGGTTGTTATTTCTTTATCCATGCCTGACCCAGGGATTGAACCCGCATTGCCTGCATTGGCAGGCAAATTCCTTACCACTGAGCCACCAGGAAAGTCCCATATGCATGTGTACCAGTTTGTTTATCCATTCACTTTTTTGGAAGCCATTTAAATTGTTTCCTGTTTTGGGAGACTGTGTGTAAACATGATATAAACATTTGCATGGAGATATTTGTATGAATACAGTTTCGTAATTTCTCTGAAGTAAGTACCAAGGAATGGGATTGCTAGATCATAAGGTAAGTGTGTGCTTTATAAGAAATTGCCAACCTGTTTTCAAAAATGGCTGTGCTATTTTGCATCTCTATCAGCAACACATGTTGCTCAGCCATTTTTGCCAGCATCTGGTATTGTTACTTTAAAAAAATAGACATCCTAATAGGTATGTAGTGATATCACATTTGGGTTTTAATTTGTATTTTTCTGATAAGTAGTTAAGTTCATATGTTTATTATTCACTTGTATATCTCTTTTTGTGTGTAAACTGCTCTAAAATCTTTTCCCTGTTTTAAAAATAGGTTGTTTATTTCTTGTATTATCCTGGATACATATCCTTTGCTAGATGTGTAGTTGGTCTTTTCACTCTTTTAATACATCTTTTGAAGAGCAGTCATTTTTAATTGTGATCAAGTCCAATTTATATATTCTTTATAGATTTTGCTTTGTATTTCCTACCTAAAAAGCAATCTTTGCTTACACCAAGGTGGCAAAACTTTTTTCCTGTGTTATCCTCTAGAATTTTTATACTTTCAGCTTTTAGGTTTAGCTTTATCGTCTACTTCAATTTAACTTTTGTGTAAGGTGGGAGATATCGAGTTAAACTTTTTGTTCAAATGGATATTGAATTGTTCCAGCATAAAATGTAGGGGCTACACTGAAAGATGGGAGGTGAGAGGAAATAAAGGCCTTTATGAGGATAGGCAGAAGAGGGTAGAGTGAAAGTATTCTAAATGTTTCACCTTCCTGGAATGGGGGAAAATGGGGAAGGATATGGAGCATTTTGATGGAGACAACATTTGATATCTTATTTTAAATAGTAAAGAAATATGTGTATTAGAAAAATAGCAAACAGCAATGTAAAATAAATAATAAACATAAAGCTAGGTGCTCAATGCAAAGCATAGAGTTAGACACATCAGACTTTATGTTATATTTGAATGGACTTTTTATCTCTTTAAAATATGAAGACTGTTCAGTAGATTGAAAACACACTTAAAATGATAATGATTGAAATTAAGTGTATGAGCAAAAAGTATTAGGCAAACACAAATAAAAAGAATGTAGGAGGGATTTAAAAGTAAGAGAACCAAAGAGGACAAAGAAGGACATTATGTAATTATAAGGGGCAAGGCTATAATAAACAGAAACGTAGAGCTATATGCAGGAAACAACATAGCAACTAAATACATAAGGTAGGGTTGGTCACTGACCTATAAAAAGGAATCATTGGATGGGGGTTCTAGGAAAGCTCTTTAAAGAAGGATGACTTAACTATAAGATCTTTTTTGCCCCTTCCTTTCCTTCCTTCTGCCTGGAATATTGGATGTGATGGTTGAAACTACCAGCCCTCTTTTGGCCATGAAGCAACTTTGAGGATGAATTGTGGCACTAAAAATTGCGGAGTAGAAAGAGAAAAGAAACCCAGAACATTAATAACATCATAGAGATGCCGTATCAGTCGTGAGCTGAAATTTACTCTGTGTGTGTGTGTGTGTGTGTGTGTGTGTGTGTGTGTGAAAGACAGAGAGAGAGAGGCAGAGAGAAGACCAGTACCTTGTTTAAGCTATTGTCGTACTGATCCTCTTTCTAGCAGCTGAACATAATTCCTGTCTGGTACATAGTGGACTTGAATAATATAATTAATAAACTTCAGTTAGTAACTATATGTGTATTGATAAGTATACTATTTTGTGAGGGTAAAGGGAAGGGGGAATACACTGCCAATCATGACTTGGTCCAAGAACAGACATGAAGCAGGATTTTAAAAGTAGTTCCTTTATAGATTATACTCAGTGATAAAATTTAAATAACATTTGAAAAAAAAATTTAAATAATATTTGAAATAAATAATATAAAGGCTCATCTATTGAGATATCAAAAACCTCTCAGATTTCCAAATAATCTTTGGATCAAAGAAAAAATTGAAAACTATTTAAAAAATAATGTACAATATGTATCAAAATGTATATTCTCAGAGTAAAATTCATGCCCTAAATATCTTCATTTTTAAAAGGACCATGAAAAATAAACTAAGTGCTTATTTAAAAACATTGGGGAAAGACAATGAAATAAACCAGAAGAACTAGGAAAAGGCAATTAAGAAAAATAAAAGCTAGCATTAATAAATTGGGAAACAAAAATGGTAATACACAGGATAAAAATCCAAAAGCTGATTCTTTGAAAATACCTATTCTTTGCTAGACTAAGGGGAAAAAAATAGGAAAAAACCAGAAATCCTTAACATTTGTAAGCAGACAGGAGACATAAACTTGTGTGTAACATATAGTGAAAGAAGTATGTCAGTATTACATACATGTGTTTGGCAGCAGATCTGAAAACTGAGGGATCACTGATTTCTTTTTAAAAAGTATGCGGTGACCAAAATTGATCAAAGTAGATGTGGAAAACTGGGGAAGATCAATTTCATTAAAGAGGTTGCAAAAGTGATTTAAGATATACCATGGCAAAATCCACCAGACAATGTTGGATAAACTTTCACAAACATCCTGTCAAAAGCTTATCTGAGCTCAAGAGAAAGTAAGGGCAGTTCCCAAGTAGAGCTGAAAACCAGAGGGGTAAGCTGGAGCTGAAGTTGAGCCTACAGTATCATTCTGCCAACGTCAGTAACAAAAGGTTTAGAATACAGTGACTGTGGCCAGACAGGAGATAAGCCCATGTGACTGCATGACATGGAGAGTTAAACTGAGATCCTCAAATAATATTGAGGCAGTCTCAGTGAAAAACGAACTAGAAACACCTATGTGCTCCTTCACTCTCCTGCCTTCAAGCTTTCCCCCAGAGTTGACTATTATTTGGGATTATGTGTTTGTGTCGACACAAATACCTGATTGTTTTTGAGCTTTATGAAAATGAAATACTAAAATAGTCTTGTGACTTGCTTTTTTTTAAAAAAAATGCACTATTGTGTTTGTAAGATTTATTCATGTTGCCTGTAGTTATAGTGAATTTATTTTCTCTGCGGCCTAACATTCCATTGTCTAAATTTACAACCATTTGTCTTTATTTGCCCGTTGCTAGAGTTTTTTTCCCCATTTTTATTGTTTGCTTTTTTGAACTGTGTATAATAATGGTGAACATGCAAGAACATAAACATGTATGCATAAATATGTATATGCATACACACATATGTATATCCATATATATGTAGGCTATATTCCTAGGAATGGATTTGCTGCCTTACAGAATATATGACTGTCTTAACTTAATAACATAATGCAAATTCTTTTATAAAGTGTTTATACCTGTCTATACTCCCACCAGAAGTTCCCAGTGATCTGTATTCTGACAAACATTTAGTATTACCAGACTTGTTAATTTTTGGCAACCTCAGTTCAGTTCAGTTCAGTCGCTCAGTCGTGTCTGACTCTTTGCGACCCCATGAATCGCAGCACGCCAGGCCTCCCTGTCCATCACCAACTCCCGGAGTTTACTCAAACTCATGTGCATCGAGTCAGTGATGCCATCCAGCCATCTCATCCTCTGTCTAGTGGATATTAAATGATGTCTAATCATGATATAATTTATATATATTTCCCTGATTATTAATATGTTTGAACATCTTTTTACATGGTTATGTGCCATTCATTTTTCTTTTCTATGAAATGTCAGTTCAAGTCTTTGCCCAATTTCTAGTTGGTTGTTTGTCCTTTCTTTTTGATTTGTAAGAATTCTTTATGTATTCCAGATATGTTGCAGATGTCTTCTCCCTGTTTATTACTTTTTACTTTCTTTTTTGACAAACAGGTTAATAATTTTCATGGAGTCAAATTTATCAGTATTTTCTTTGTCATTGTTTTATGTGTCTTATTTAAGAAATATCTCCTTATCTTGAGTTTATAAAAATATCCTACTATATTGTATTAATTTTTTTTAAATTTTTTTTTCATATTAAAGTTTTAATCCACTAGCAACTGATTTTTGAGTATGAACTATGATCAGATAACCAGTTGTTGCAGCACCATTTGTTGAATAATCTGTCTTATTTCTATAGTACCATTTCTAGCACATATCATTTTTATATATTTATGGGTTTATTTCTCCATACCCTATTCTGTTTCATTTTCAGCTCTTTAGGCCTATACCAATATTATGTTAATTTTTCTTTATAGTAACTTTTGACATCTGATATAGCAAAGGCAAACCTTGGATATTTTTGAACATGTACGTTTTAGAATGTGCCTGTTGAATTCCTTTAAAAAATTTGTTGGGATTTGAGTTGGAATTACACTGAATTATGGATCACTTGACCATGAACAAGGCATCTTTTTCCATTTTGAGGATTTTCTTTAATATCTTAAGAATTTCAAGATAATGACAGCAGAGTATTAAACCAAGTGCTTAGTTCTTCTTGGTGCGAGGCTCTGTGTAGATTGCACAGGTTGCGTGCCAAAGAGACCGGCCCTGTCCACATTCCACCTCCTATACTGTCTATGTTATTTATATTTGCATTCTGTCCAAGAGATACTATCAAAAGTTGATAGAACTAGAAATAGAGCTTTAAGTACAATATTTAAAGTTACCAAGGTAACCAGAGAGAAAACTAAAAATAACAAAGATCAACAATCAGGAAGATGAGAGAGGGCCAGAAGGATGTTGTAAATTAAGTGCTTCTTTCATATCAGGGCTGTCAGGGCGTCAGCAGATACAAATCAGGAAATAGATGTCTAAGCATATCATTCATACTTCCAAAGAGCTAAAGAGAGAAATAGCAAAAAGAGATTGCTTTTGAGAGGTGGGTTTCCTGTTGGGAAAGAGTGAGATGGGAGAGGGTCTGTGGCCTCTTGTCTTTGGATTTTTTGTTAGTGGATTACTGTTTACATTCATTGCTTTTATAAAATAAAAATAAAGACAGGGAAAGATGCTTACTGTTTTGCGCTGAGATAAGCCAATATGCATGAATTACCATAATTCACTCTTAGCTGATTTTGGACAGAGTAAATTTGATTGCTTTTTGAATATGAAAATACAAAGTTTATCATGATTAATTAGATTCAGATGTTTTCTTATTCTCATGAATTGGATATTTATAACAATGAAATTTATCTGTATTTTATATTGTTAATAATGATTTGATCTGAATAGATATTTATCAAATAGAAAGATATTTTATTTTATTATGTGGCTGATAGTTCCAACTTGTATATTATGTGGTTTTCTGTTAAACAAGACAAACTAAGGTTTTTTTTTTAAGACTGGTTAGCTACTTCTGGAGGGGCATTTTAAAACTGGTTCTAGTTGTAGGAACTAGAGAGTGGTAGTTAAGACTGTGAGACTGTAGTGCTGGAGGTTCAAATCCTGATTCCTTTGCTTAACTAGCTGTCAGGCCTCTGGCAAGTTACTTAATAACTCGATGCTTCTGTTTCCTCCTTTCTCAAATGCAAACAATAACAGTGCTCACCACCCAGTATTTTGTGACAATAAAGTATGATAAAATATGTGAAATATTTTAAGCAGATTTGTGAAATTTAGCAGATCAGAATTATAAGTTTTTGTCATGTCTTCAGCCATACCATATATCTTAGAGCTCACATTTAAGATATATGTCATTTCTGTGTCTGAGACAAAACAACTGTCCAGTTCCTATAAGAGCCATCAGAAAATTGTGCTCTAAAATACCTTTCTTTTTATCTAAGAAATGGAGACAGAAGCCAATAATTTCGTGTATTTTAACTTTTTTGAAAGTCAATTCCAAAGAATCAAAGTGATTTGAATATTTAGTCTTCTACTCCCCTAAAAATCCTAGTTGACTCTGTATCCTCCATGGTGAGTAACATGTTTAATAGATAAGCAAAGCCAAAAATCTGGATCAAGTGTTTTGATGGCTCTAAATCCATTTAAAATGACTTGAGATATGTCTAGTAATAGATGGTTTATTTGATTCTTCATTCTGGCAACTGTGTGACATTAAACTGTAAAGGTAAAGCTATCTGGTTTTGAAAACTTCCTTTCCTTCTGAGATACTGTAGTGGGAAAATACACACTCCTGAGTTACTATTTGTTTATACCCAGCTTAGAACACATCAGTTTAGGGACCTGGCATGATAGACTTATAATTATGCAAAAATCTTCTGCTTTGTATTTTTACACCCCTAAATTAGCAATTATACTCATAATTAACAAATAATAATTCAATTCCAACTTATTCTTTCCTTTCTCTTTCTTTCCCTCCCTCCCTCTTTTTCATTTTCCTTCCTCCTTTCTGGAAAGAAAAATGCATGTATTCAATTTCCAAAAGAAAAAAAAAAAACAAATTAGAACCTCACACTAATCTGAGTCCCACATAAACTCATTGTTTATAGCAGTATTTAAAAAGATTTTTCTTTGTAATTCTGAAAATATACCCTGAGGAGAATACATATATACAGACTATGAATAGGAAATTGGAACAATTAAAAAATACTGTTTGGAAAGTTTAAGAGATTCCAAAGGATTTGTGAAACTTAGCAGATCAGAATTATAAACCGTTGTCATGTCTTCAGTCACACCATACATCTTAGAGCTCACATTTAAAATATATGTCATTTATGAAAATAACACTGCCTTTGTAAAATTTTTACACCCACATCACACTAATGATGAATTATAGGTACAAAATAACTTGACAGACAAATAAGATCTTTCTACTAAAAGATCTCATTGAAATGTAAGTAAATCTGGGGGGAAAATCTTTATAGTTGTTACTTGAATTTTTTGAGTGTCCTAGGAATGCTTGCTACTATTGGAATCTACCCTTGGGAAACTGACAAAGTTAGCATATTCTGGTGATTACTGTCTCATATGTTTATTCTCCTCTGAAATACCAATGTAATGAATTGTTGAATTAGTCAATATTCTTGGTTTTAGGTGACAGAAATTTATCTCAAGTGAGCTTATACAAAAAACGGGGATTGGTTGGCTTACATAACCTTGGATGGTCAGGGGTAGAGCTAGTTCCAGGCATTCAAACAATATCGTTTCAATTCTCTCTCTTTCCATCTCTTGGCTTTACTTCCCTTCGTGTTGGCTTCATTTTCAAATGGGCCTCTCACACTTGGCTGCAAAGACAGCCCCTGGCAGCTCTAGGCTTATAGTGTCCCTGGTGCTTACAATCTCAGAAGAGGCCCTTTCATAACTTATATCTGTATCAGTCCCTGAAAAAGAGTCGGGCTTGGCTTTATTTATTAAATGTATTCACTCCTGAACCAACCAGACACCTCAATTGACCTGGAGGAGGCACCCTCTCCTGAGGTAGGGGAAGAAGTATTGAGTGGAGATGGATTGTCTCCACAGTGGGGCAGTGGAAGGTTCTAAAAAGAAAAGATGTATAGCACATGGAGCTTTGCTGGATGTTATGTGGCAGTGCGGATGGAGGGGAGTTTGGGAGAGAATGGATAGGTATGGCTGAGTCCCTTTGCTATTCACCTGAAATTATCACAGTATTGTTAATTGGCTATACTCCAATACAGAATAACAAGTTTAAAGTCAAAAAGAAAAAAAAGAAAAGAAAAGAAAAGGTATAGGGCAGTGAGAAAACTAACAGAAGCTTCTAGGATCTTCCCTTTGACCTCAATGTTCTAAAATTTCTCAATGAGATGACTTAGTATGTTTCTATTTTCTTTCATTATATTGGGCATGTGATGGTGCCTTTCAAGTTGGAAACTCATATCCTTCAGATCTGGAAAGTTTTCTAATATTCTGATATTGCTTTGAAGTTTTTCATCTTGAAAGATTGCATTTTCCAAAGATGACCATGCCAATATGTCTCCTGTCTCATATACTTGTCTTACAATGTGACCTTGACATTCCTCCAAGGAATGGTAGTGTCTGTGTTCTCTTCTTTTTGAACATGGGTGGACCTTTGTAACTGCCTCAACCAATAGAATATGGGAGAAGTAACATTGCTCTTATTCCAAGGGTAGGTCATAAAAGGAAATATGATTTCTGCCTGGATCTCACTTTCCCTCTCTCTGTTTCTCCCAACACTTATTATTGGAATCTAGCCACATTGTGAGAAAGCCTAGGCCACATGTGTATACCAGTTGACAGCCCCAGCTAGACCTTCAGTCAATAGCCAACACCAACCACTAGAGTTATGAATGAGTCCTCAGATGATTCCAGTCTCTAGTCTTGGAGCCTTCCAGCTGAGACCCAGACATTGTGGAGCACAGATAAACAGTCCCCATTAAGCCCCATCTGAATTCCTGTCCCACAGAAATCGCAGTAGGTAGTGATTATTGTTGTTTAAGCCACCAAATGTTTGAGGAACCTGTTATGTAGCAATAGATAACTAATACATTTCCCTGTTTTCTCTCTGCCATTATTTGCAAGTTGTATCTTAGACTGGTCCTCTAATTTTCTTACCTTTTTTAATTCTAATATTTTGTTTCTTCACCTTTTTGCTCTACTTTCTGGGAGATTTTCTCAATTTTATATTCCAATCCTTCTATTGAATTAAATTCTTTTTACCATAATATATTTCTAGGAGCTCTTTTTTGTTTTTGTTTTTTTTAATTTTCCTTGTTTATAGCATTCTGTTTATATACATCTATATACACTATCTTTTCAGATATCTCTGAGAATATTATTATATAATTTTTATAGCAGATTACTAAGACATAATTCACATACAATTCAATCTTTAAAAGTATAAATTCAGTGTTTTTTTAATGTATATTCAGAGTTGTGTAACCATGATTATTATTATCTAATTGCAGAAACTTTTCATCACTTCCTGCTAAAACCTTGTACCCATTAGCAGTTTCTCCCTGTTTCCTCCCCATCCCGTCCCCTGGCAACCACTAACCTACTTTCCGTCTCTATGAATTTGCCCATCCTGGACATTTCATATAAATGTATCCCTATACTACATGGCCTTTTGTGTCTGGCTTCTTTCACTTGGCATACTATTTTCAAGTTTATCCATGTTGTAGCATGTGTTAGTACTTTAGAAGCGTTTTATTTTTCCTTCATGAATAGTCTCTGCTTTCTTGGATTTTTTTTTTCTTTGTTTCTGGTTTTCTTGCTTTGGGTTCTATCTTTCATGTTGGAAGCATTCCGTAGATAACTGATAATCCTTGGATGTATGCTAAAATGCTTCAGTGGGAGACCAAAAGTCATTTGGAAGCAGTCATTTGGAGGTTGTGGGTAGACCTTGTCAATGTAGAGTTTCACTGCAGAGTGATAAACTGGGCCATTTTGAGGGGAATTTGAAATAGTCCTATACTAGTTTGCTATGGCTGCTATAACGGTACCACAAACTGGGTGGCTTACACACAAGAAATTTATTGTTTACCAGTTCCTAAGACTAGAAGTTTAAGACAAACTGTCAGCAGGGTTGGCTTCTTTTGCAGCTTTTCTCCTTGGCTTATAGATGGCTCTCTTCTCCCTGTCTTCACATATATATGTGTGTGTGTCCTTCTGTATACACATATATATGTGTGTGTGTCCTTCTGTATATGTTTGTGTCCAAGTTTACTCTTTTTGTATGAATATCAACCATATTTGTTTAGGGTCCACCCTAATGACCTCATTTTAACTTATTTACCTCTTTAAGACCCTGTCACCAAATATACTCACATTCATATGTAAGACGTGAACATATAGATTTCGTGGGGCACATAATTTAGCCCATAACAAGTCCCTTTAGATTTCTTTTCTTGTGATGATCAGATTTCTTCCAAACTTGTGCCTGGAGAGCATAAAACTGGCCACCACCACAGCTCTGAGAACTGAGTAGGGGGAAAGAGCTAGAGGTTTCAGCATGTACCCACTCTGTCTGCTTTCAGGTACAGTACCCTCAGCCCACCACTGTGTCTGATGCCCTCTTGTCTAGAGACCTTCTGTTTTACCCTCTCCAGAAAATAAGCCTTTAGATCAGCTGGCTTAGGGAAGAGATCTGGAGTTCCAACTACATCCTAAGTCAACTTTCAAGTGACCTTTTTTTCCGTCCTTCCAGAAGTACCTGCTTCCACTAATTAAGTTGTCATCAGGGGTGGGGGCTCTGCATTGGAAATTGGGTTATTTCTCAGTTTTCCATACTATTAGTTCAAGATTTGGCTTTCTGATTTCTACTAAGTCACCACTCAAATGCTTTCTAGCTTTCAAAATTGTGTTGCTGTTTTCTCGCTTCCTATTGTTTTTTCCTTGTCAGTTTGTACCTTTTAAAAATCTTTTTATTATTGTTTTTGTGGAGTTTCAGGAAGAAGTAAAAGCAAATGTGGGTGTTTAATCCATCATCTTTACTCAGAAGTCCCACACATTTATATTTTTAAATGAGCTCATGCTATACAGACTGTTCTATAATCTAGTTTTATCATCAAACAAATTCTAGTGAATATTTATGTTGTCTCCATGTCAATAAATAGAAATCTACATCAGTGGTTCTTAAGCTTGGCTGCACATTGGAATCACAGGGTGGTGGGGGTAGAGGGAACTTTATAAAGCTTTAATGTCTGGGTCCCACCTCCAGAAGTCCTGATTGAATGGCTATGAGGTATTGCGATATTGGGAATGATAAAATCCCAGACAAGTCAAATATACAGCAAAGTTTAAGAGCCTTTGACTTACACCATTGTTCATCATGCCAGTATCCACAAAAGGGATGGATGGCAATGCATTTAAACCAACCCCTTTCTGTTTCAAATTGTTATTGTAAACAATGATATTATGAACATCTTTGGACATAGAACCTTATATTTCTGATTATTTTAGTGGCTGTATTCCTAGAAGTATGATCACAAAGGATATGAATATTTATAAGATCTTGGGGTACAGTTTACCTCAGTTCCTCTAAAGTGGCTGGGCCAGTTCAGACTCCCACCAGAAGCATGTGACAATCCTTGTTTCCCCACACTTAGAAACACTGTGTACCATCATTGACAAAATTTAAAAGGATTTTAAATGTCAGTTTAAACACTGAAAATTAGTATTGTGTTGCTATTTTTTTCTGATTGGTATCATATTTTTATTGTGGTAAAAATATATACAACATACAATTTACCATTTTAGTAATTCTTAAGTGTATGGTTCAGTGGCCTTAAGTATATTCACATTGTTGGGCAGCCATCACCAACATCCAGCTCCAGAACTTTTTCATCTTCTCCATCTGAAACTCTAACATTAAAGACTAATTCCCCGTTTTCCCCTCCCTTTGCCCCAGCCCCTGGAAACCACCATTTTATTTTTTGTCTCTATGAATTTGAGGATTCTAGGTATTTCATGTAAGTGGAATCATAAAGTAAGAATCTTTGTGGCTGGCTTATTTCACTTAGCATAATAGTATTGCGATTTTATTCTCAATGTATTTGCAAGGTGAAGCAACGTTTATGCCTATTGTCTATCTGTATCTTACTTTTTGTGTATGAATTGCTTAATCATATGAGGAGCATCCATGAGGAATGATTTTGGCTCAAAGTATCTGAAACCCTCATTAACAGTGGCTTAAACTAATAAGGATTCATTTTTTCTTCACACAAACAGGAGTCTGGACGTAACCAGCTGCTGGTGGTATTGAGTCAGCAGCTCAATGATATCACATTTGCAAGAGGACTGCCCAAGCTTCAGCCACCCCATCCTTGTCCAAGGCAGGAAAAATGAGGTAAGGAATATGTGTGCCCTCTGTACTTGAATTAAGAAAATATGATTTTTCCTAGAAATGCCCGTCTCCTCCAGCAGATTCTTGCTGGCAAGATTGTGTCACATTACTACCCCTAGGTGCCTGTGATTCAGGAAAAGGACAACGGGGTGGGGAATGCTTGCTGTGTTGGACGATCAACAGTCCAGAGTCCTTTGTCTATTTATCTATTAGAATGCTTGTCTGTTACTGATTTGTAGTGTTCCTTTGTATAGTAAGAATATACAACCCCCGCTTTTTATTGTATATGTCATATTTGTTTGGCAAATTTTTCCAGCTTTTTATTTACAGTTTAGTTTTGTTTCAACATACAGAAGATTGATTATTTTTTAATTCTTAGGTCCATACCTCTTATTTTATGGTTTCTTATTTGTTCCTGTGCTTACAAAAGCCTGGCCCGTTCTGAGAAAAGATGAATATATTTTCATATTTTCTTCTTGATCTTTCATGGTGTCACTTTAATTTTTAAAAGCTGGAATGGTACCCTGTTTGACTTCTTATCTGAAACTGGAGAAGGAGTGATTCAGAGATGTGGGTGCCAAGGAACAGAGAAAACAAATTTAATCTACTACCACTGAAGGTGGGAAAAACAACCCAGTCCTGCCAAGTCTTCAAGAAAATGTCCCATGTTACAAGATGCAGTGGTGGGCAGTGGAGGGAGCTGGGTAAGGGAGACTCTTGGTGGCCTGTTTAATGGCAGGAGATGTTTCATGGCAAACAAAGTTCAAATGCTGACTGGAAAGAACATGCAACAAAGACTCCGGTTCAGTTTCAGAAATAACAGGTGAGTATGAATATACAAATGGAAACATAGCACAGAGATCAATTTCGCAAGCAGTTGTGCCATGGAAAATCCTGCAAGCCTCATGTAAATTCTGAAGTTTGCTGAAAGAAGAATCATAATATAGCTAGAACTGCTGTTAGCACAGTGGTCAAAAGTAGTTTTTATGAAGGGTTGAGAACAAAACTCAGTGGGCTAAGTAAAGCTGTTTCCTATATTCTTCATTAACCTGTGGCTGGACAGTGTTTATGTTCCAGGTGAAAGTACTTAAAGTGACAGCCCAACCCCATATAATAATGAGAAAATATACAAATATACAAGACATTTTAGGCTTAGAAAAAAGCTGAGAAAAAAGATCTTCCCATATGTTTGCATCTAATCCCATCTGTCTTTGATATAGAAAGATGACAAACTGAAATTGACAATGAACTTCCAAAATTATTTTTCTTTGCTCCAAATAGAATCTACAGAATGGCCTAAAGAATAATCTGTAAATTACCATTCCCTGGCATTAAAAACAGTGACATCATGGTGTCTTCCAGTTATCTTGAGACAACAAGACTACATTTGAGAAAAAATATTGTATGACAATGAAGTATTTCTCCATGATTCTCTTTTCTGTGTTGGATAGATTATTGGATGCTCAAGATGTATGGTGCTTTTGATAAAAATTAATAAATCCGATGACTGTTAGCCTTGGAAGGGAACTTTGAGTTCAATCACTTGTTTACTGACCCCTGGTCATCATTTATTGTACATCATGCCTGTTCTTTAAGACTTTACTTCACAGGTGCTTGTTCATCAAGATGAACCTCCATTTAACTAATTATTCCTCCCCAGCTGGTCTTTCATAACACTCAGTGTTTTCTCAAGAGTTGAGTGGTGCTTCTTTTGATGTTTTAACCAAGTATTTTCCCATTTACTGAATTGGCCACTTCAACTTCAGGTCATTTGGGGAAATGGCATGAATTAAGAGCTTTGTTCAAAACTTTTAACCTTTGGATTTGCAAGTAGGCACATTTTTCTCAGTTTGCTTTTCTTAGTACAATAGTCCTTGAAAAGATGGGTTAATTTGACATCATCCTATGTACCCATCTTATTACATTTGGTTCTCTCCCACAGGACGCTGTTAGTGACTAATGTTACAGGCTTTGCATAATCTGTTTCTTTCTGCTTTTGTCCTAATAGTTCTTTTGATCACAGTTAGATCCAAACAACAACTGGCTTAAGGTGATTTATCCCTTTTTAAAAAAACATGTTATTTGCATCTGTATAAAAGAGAGACTAAGGCACTTTGATAATGAACACATAATAGAGAAAATTGGGGTTTATGATTCACCAGGGTATTAGCAACAGGTCTCTTTTTGTGTGGTGTCTACCAAACACCTCAGCAACTTCTTCAGGTGCTGCCTTGTGAAATTTTGCAGTCCCCATGTGGATCTGACCTTCACAAAGCATTTTCAATTGCGGGGCTTTGGGTTTTGTGGGATCTAATTGCACTTCCTCCAACACAGCACATATGCCCTGTAAGTGTACATTTCCCACTGTCTTTAGGAACCTGGTATCTGCAAGCGCTTGACCTATCTGTCTTTTGCTGGCAGCGGACTTTGGAATAGACAGAGCTTCTGTTTCCCAGTGCTTTAGGCAGGCTCCACACAGCTTACAGACAGCTTTTAAAGGACGGTGCTTGACCTGGAATGATTCTAC
Organism: Dama dama; assembly: GCF_033118175.1. Lineage (NCBI taxonomy): Eukaryota > Metazoa > Chordata > Mammalia > Artiodactyla > Cervidae > Dama > Dama dama. The sequence goes on along the minus strand of NC_083714.1, from coordinate 50,223,269 downwards.
CCTGCTAACAAGCATGCTCTAACAGTGGAGAAGCAGCCTTCTGTTTTCTGGAGAACTGGTCACTCTGTGTGTGTTCTCACAATGTTCAAGAGGATGGCAACAGCATGGCAGAGCGCCTGTGAAATGGTAAGGGGGTCAAGTACATGCTTGATTAGTAGAGAGCTGAGTCTCCATTTGTATTCATGACCTCTTTTGCAAAGATGAAATTGAACCATTGCTGTGGTATTGATTCGTTCTCTGTGAGCCTGGGAGAGACAGCAGTAAGTTCTATGATGATGGTTGGGCACTTCAAGGTGATGGGCACTTCAGGCCTTTTTTTGGTAGCTTTACTTCTTATGTCTTTATTGTCTTCAGGCTTGGTTGGTGGTGGTGCTGGAGCTCCAGGAAAAGGCAGAAGAGGGGAGGGAGGAGCAAGTTGAGAGAGAGATTAGTGCTCTGGTCCAAATTTCACTTAGTTTATTCCTCAAAGCTCTTATGAAAGCAGACAGTAGATAAATGCTGAAGTATACCATGTGATCACAATTATGTGAAAAAGACATGCATTGCAAAACAAGGGGAAAAAATAACCCTAAATGTTAACAGTTGTTATCTCATGGATGGGAACAGAGTTGACTGGCTTTTTTTCTTCATCTTTCTGCATTTATCTGTATTTTCTATGCTGACTATGCATTATTTTATAATAGGGCAATCATTTTATAAATTAAAATGTAAAGAAAAAAACTTCTGCATGCCAAGATAGATTTGCCTCTATGCCTTAGTATAAATATAGTATACCATGAAATATAATTGCTAAATATTTTATGCTGTAGCTGGGAGTAAATAACAACATCAAATCTTGGCTCTCTTCAGCATCTTTGGAAGAGCACACACTTAAAACAAAGGAAACAACAGTACATCATTGACTATTTCTCCAAAAACAGCATTGTTTCATAAGTAGTTTAAAAAATTCATTAGCAAATAAACTGTGTTAATGATCATTCAGATATACTGGCTGAGTTAAGAATCATATACTCATGCATTTATCAGTTTTATTGAGATGTAATTTACACATCATATAATTGACCCATTAGAAGTATACAATTCAGGTGTTTTTAGGATATTCACAGAATTACAAAACCACTACCACAGTCAATTTTAGAACATTGTCATCACCCCTAAAAGACACCCTGAACCTCTTAGCCGTCACTCCTCCTTTCTCTACACCCAACTCCCCTAGTCCCTGGTAATCACTAATCTACTTTCTGTTTATACAGATTTGCATGTTGATATATTTTACAAATGGAGTCATGCAAAATGCAGCCTTTTGTGATTAGCTATTTTTACTTACATGATAGTTTTGAGGTTCATCCATGTTGTAGCATGTATCAGTACTTCATTGCTTTTTATGGCTGAATAATACTACATTGGGCTTCCCTGGTGGCTCAGATGGTAAAGAATCCCCCTGCAATGCTGGAGACCCAGGTTCATTCTCACTGCATGGCTATACCACATATTGTTTATCCATTTATCAGTTGGTAGACTTTTGGGTTGTTTTGTTTGTTTGTTTGTTTATTGTGAGGAATGCTGCTGTGAACATTTGTGTACAAGTTTTTATGAGGGTATTTGTTATCATTCTTCTCAGGTTTATATCTAGGAGTGGAATTGCCAGGAGTGGTGATTCTATGTTTCACTTTTTGTGTAACCTCTAGAATGTTCTACAAAGCAGCCGCACCATTTAACATTCCCACTAGCAGTGTATGAGGATTTGAATTTTCTCTACACTTTCATCAACACTTGTTATTATTCATCTTTTCGATTATAGCTATCCTAGTAGGTATGGTGTTTCACTATGACTTTTGATTTGTATTCTTGTGATGGTTATGATGTTGAGCAACTTTTCACATGCCCCTTGACCATTTCTCTGTTTCCTTTGGAGAAATGTCTGTTCAAATCCTTTGACCATTTAAAATCAGATATTCTTTTTATTGTTGAGTTGTTGAATAATGGAAAGGATTTGGAGCCTGGAAATCCTGGATTTGAACTTGAGCTCAGGCACTGAGTGAAGGTAGTCAATAAGCTAGAACCAGTCTTACTGTTTATCACAGAGGACTATAAGGTATGGGGTGTTCTCTGTGAAGGAATGGGGTGTTCTCTGTGACTGCATTTTTCACATAACTGAAATGTATCCCTTTGTTTGCCAAATGTTGAAGAATTTCTAAACTGTCTTACATACTTTCTGTGCTTTATCCCACCTGATTTAACCCTTTCTTGATGACTCCTTGAAACATTCTGTATTGTATTGTATTGTATTTGTGGCCCTGTCAGGGCCGTTCAGCTATTGAGGTGTGGAAGGTTGTTTTCTGAGGCTCTTGTGGCTTTTCTAGTGACTGTTTTCCTCTGTTTGGGGTTCATTTTTCAGTGAACTTATTTATCACAGGGTTCTTCCTCCACCCCCTCATTGTTTCTAATTTGACTGTAATTTTAGAAAGAATTGAAGGTTACCAGGGGAAACCAAATAAGGAAACAGCACACATAATTCACAAATAATTGTTTCTAGTTGAAAAGCCTTGTGAAATACATAATAAACTAACTGCATGACCTTTGGTACTGGTGTCACATTAAAGGTTCAGGTACGTTTTCACTTACTTACAAGGTCCAGTTTGAGCTTCAGTTGCTTAAAGTTGTTAGAAATGATAGTATCAGGCGAGCAGCACATAGTACTCATTTCATATTTAGTAAGGGCTTTAGCTACATTGTCACTATTCTTTCAGGTAAATATATGAAATTTAAACATTCAAAACCACCTAGGAGCAAATTTTAAGTAGCATTTAATGAAAAAAATCAACCTAAACTAATCCCCAAACCTTTCGTTAAATGGGAAATTTAAAAAAAGCAGACCCCTATGTCAACTTTTAATTATCCAAAGGTAAAACATCTATATTTTCCATAGGAAAATAGTACCTTCAAAGTAACCCATTTAGGCACTTGGGTCAACCAAAAATACTCTTTGTTGAAAATTAACGCCTATTCCAGATGACCTTATTTGTGTATTCTTTTTTGAATGTAACCTGCACCCTACTGGAAAAGATTTTAAAACATTGCCCTATTTCCAAGGGTGGCTTGGGACTTGGACTGGTACAAGTTAACTGCAAGCATTGGGGCCCACTAACTAGAAGGATCTGCTGTGGGGAGCCTTGTGCTGTAGAGATGGCTGGCCTGCAGGTGCCAGGCTGTGGCAGATATTAGTCTGCACTGTTTATCTGTGCAAAATATTGTTCAAGGATTATAGGATTATGTTTCTGCTCATGAGAAACCAGCTTGAAAAATTTCTGACAGTTTCAGTAGATGTGGGGCTTAATAAACAAGCCAATGGAATGCAAGGGTACTCGGCCTGGAATCTTGCTCAAACTGCAGAACCAGGTGTCACACTCCTTGGGGGAATCCGTGACCTAGAGGGTTAATTGCTGGCACCAGCTTGCCTGGAGTGAGTTGAGCTGCAGGCAGAAGGTAGCTAAAGTGGCCCAACCAGACCCAGCTGGGGTGGGGTCGCTTTGAAGGAGCAGTATCTGTTGGGAGGGCTTTCTCCCAGGAAGGTCGTTTTGGAAACTGTGTTTAAAAGAAGCCCCTGTACCACCATTGCAGGCACACCTTGCTTAGGTCCTGGTTCTGTCTACCCTACCTGATTCCACTGGACATTGGACATAATTCTTCCATGCACTGCCACATCAGTAAACATTAAACGTGTAGGCTAGGTCTCAATTCTGGTTTTTTTTTTTTTTTTTTTTTTCTCCTGTTGTCTGCTTTCCTCTTGGCAGCACTTGTATCCCTGTTTTGGATGGCTCATTAGTGCTTGCTAGTGGACATCTGGGGCTCCCAGATTCCCTCTGCATTTCCCCGTGTCTATGATCTTGATGCATAATCAGATGCTTTCCCTACCTGTTCTCTGCTGCCGCTGGGACTGTTGCCCTTGTGGCCACTACTGTTTGCACCGCTGTCTCTTGGCCTCTGCACATCTGTGCCTTGCTGTGTTTTAGGTTCAAGTTTCCTCATGTCCCTATCTTTGGTCTGTTACCATCTCTCAGTCTGGCTCTGTCGGCACAAAAGGTGGGCCATAGGTCTCATGACTTTCCTGAGAAACCCCACCAGGAGTCGCCTGAGCACAAGGTCACCCCCTCACCATGAACACCGCTTTCTGGCCTGAGTGACAGCCTTGACTCTGGCTCTGGCCTGCCCGCATGCCACCGACTGAGCAGTGTAGCCCCCTGGCCCATTGTGCTCTCATACCACATACCCCAGCTTTGCAAACTGCTGACTTCCATGAAGCTCTGTTTCCCACCACAATTCGGCTCTGTTTGTTGGACTCCACTTTTCATCTCCTCTGTGGCTTTAGCCAGGAAGGACTAGCAGCTTCTGGGCAGCATGCCACGAGAAAGACTATTCCCTCAGGAGCAGCACTTTTTCTGCTTCTCATTTTCAAATATTCCTGCTTTAAATCCTCCTTCTCTCCCCCACCGTGGCATGCAGGTTCCATTAAGTCTCCTTTTCGGTATACAAACTCTAACATCAGCTAGGTAGTGCATTTATAGCACAAAAGGAAACATTTATAAGAGGTATCAAGATAATCATGACTGCTGCATTGGAAAAACAGAAGCAAAACCAAAAATAATAATACAGAGCAGAGTGGAATTTCCAAGAGTTTCTGATAACCTTGATCTAGGTGTTATACTGGAATGTATTCATGGAAAATGTCACCCAGAAACTCATGTGCAACTGTGAAAATGTAGGGCTTCTAACATGAGATGACCAACTATTCATAAAAACTAACTGTGTAGTGTGGACTTTCCATAGTGTGCTCACTGAACAGCTTCCAGTGGGAGGATTTTACTTTTAACTTCTCCAAACTGAGTTTTAAGTCCAAATAAATGTTAAAATTAATGCCCTTTTGGTAGCAGCTTAAAATTGGTAAGTGTTAAATACAGAGGAGCCTCACTTTACAAAACATGTGTGTTGGTAAAAAGCTTTGTATAGATACAATTTTGGAAAATCCAGTCACATCTTAAGGTCACTGAGGAAGCAGGCTATTTAAAGGAACTCTGCACTCAGTGAACTTTTACTTGCAACATGAATGACCTCCTCCTTGTGTATCTATTGTGCAACTTTGGTTCTTTTAAGGCATGGGTCCCCCACATTTTTATTTTACCTCAATAATTTTATAGGAGAACATTGAAAGAATGTAACTTCCAGTTTTGATGATTTGCTGATTGATCCACAAGCCAACACACATGAGAACGCTTTAACAGACCCATGCACAGCCTGAAGGCACAGCCTTTTCATTGACACCATCAACAGCAGAGTTTGACAGGCAGCTTTCTTTTTAGGGTTTCGACTACTTAGGTAAATTTCTTAAGAGCTCAAGTCACTTTTGACTGCTTCCAAAAATCTGTTCCCTTAATATCTGACCTTGAATTTTTGCTGAAGAAAATTCTTTACTGAGAGCTTTTCAATGACCATAGCAATCTTTTTCTTGAGGAAAAAGAATCTAGATAGGAATGCAACATACTTTTTGAAATACACACATGGGCACATATACATGTGCAAACATGTGCCCATACATCTGTAGCCCAAACTTCAGCACTTTCTCTGGATAGAGAAGTGTCATAGCAGGGTCTCTAAGAAATGGGGGGTTGGGATAATTTAATTTTCATTTGTTAATGTCCTCAACAGATATTTGTTAAATACCTGCTAAAAGCCAGGTACTGTAGTTAGGTGACGTTTCCTGCCTTTTGTAGGGAGAAGGATGGAGTATAGGTAATAGAGTTCTAAGCTGGGAGAAGGAATAAAAGGGAGACATGTTAGCTTTATGTTCCTTCCCACCATGTTAGATCAGTGGCTGAGGCTGCTTTATCAGTACCACAGCTTACGGAATGTTGAGGTTGAAAAGAACTTTTCAAATTCACATCCAAAAGCTTCCATTGTACAGAGGAGAAAACTGGAGCACAGAACAGAGAAATGACTTGGTCAGTGTCACATGGTGAGAAAGTAATAGGGCCAGAGCAAAAATTCATAATAACAGTATCCATCTCATAGGGCTATTGAGAGGATTCAATGAGTTAACATTTAGAAAGTGCTTAGGATAGGGCTTGGCACTTAGCACAGTATTAATATCTATTAAATAATAATTATAACAGCAGCAATAATTGATTTGCTGCAACTCAAGTGAATCTAATCTTACTTTATCCTTTCTGATGCCTTCAGAGCCTTACAGTGGCCTTCTGAGCTCACCTCATTATTTATTTATTTATTTATTTTTGGTTGTGCTGGGTCTTTGTTGCTGTGAGGGCTTTTCTCTAGTCGCAGAATTAGGGGTTACTCTCTAGTTGTGGTGCGTGGGCTTCTCATTGCAGCAGCTTCTCTTGTTGCAGAGCACAGGCTCTAGGCTCATGGACTTAAGTAGTTGCAGCATGTGGGCTCAGTAGTTGCAGTTCCCGGGCTCAAGGGCACAGGTTTAGTCGTTGTGGCACATGGGCTTTATTGCTCTGCAGCATGTGGGATCTTCCCAGATCAGTGATCGAACCCATGTCTCCTGCATTGGCAGGTGGATTCTTTACCACTGAGCGACCAGGGAAGCCCTGAGCTCACCTCATTTTGGCAAAGTCAAACTGGTCTTATGGGAGAGCATAGGTAAATGGTTGGGGCTTCCCCTGGTGGCTCAGTGGTAAAGAATCCGCCTGCAAAGCAGCAGACCCAGGTTCAATCCCTGGGTTAGGAAGATCCCCTGGAGAAGGGAATGGTAACCCACTCCAGTATTCTTGCCTGTGCAGTCCCTTGGACAGAGGAGCCTGGTGGACTGTGGTCCACAGAGTTGCGAGGAGTTGGACATGACTTAGTGACTAAACAACAACAGAATAAATGGTATTAGAATTAGAATCCAGATATTTCAATGACCACAGGTTAGGGAACCACATCCACATACTCTGGATTATGCAGCTCATTCTTGATTTCACCTTCTTTTAAGTTGTAAGCACATTTGCCCTTTTCAAACCACTTGTGATGTTTAATCAGCTCTCTTCAAGTGATGCTCAGTGCAACAAATGCCTCACAGTACTTACTTTATTTGACCTCAGGGCAGCATTTGATTGTTTGGATTATCCCCCTACTGGCTTAAAGAATGATTTCTATGATTCTGCTTTCTTTCCCTTTTCCTCCCATCCCTCTCCTCCTATCACTCTGGACAGCCCTAGCCTCTCTCTTCCCTGCTGTCTCTCTCTCCCTCCTCTTCTCCTTCTGCCCCTTCCCCTTTCTCCCTACCACATAGAAAATTTCAAATGTACATAGAAACAGAATAGTATCATTGCTGTCTCTGCCAACTCAGTATACAGTTAGGTTTATTTGCTTTTGATTTTTATGGGTTGTTTTTTAAATTTTAGTTTTCTCTTACATTTATATAAAAAATTTTTCTATAGTTCCAAAATCAAATCTATGAAGCAAGGCACATTTCCATCCTTGTCTCAGGCACCTTGGTCCTCTTTTCTCTCTAGAGATAACCATTTAACTTTTCATTTTTGGTTCATCCTTATATTTAAAAAAATACATTATGCATTATTCAGGTTTTACCCTCATCTTTACACCTGTGTTTACATCTATGTCCCTTCCTCCTCACACACATATACTGCAATCAAGTCATATGGAATTATTTGAAGTTGCTCTCTACGTGTGTGTGTGTGTGTATGCCTCTCTATATATATGCCCCTAAGTATATGTGTGTGTGTGTGTGTATATACATATATATATGCCTCTCCTGCCTAATTTCTTGCCTTTAACCCCATTTTATACCTGTGTTTATATTTTCTTCCTTGTCCCCAGCCTCTTGCCCATACTATGTTTCAACCATATTGAATTATTTGACAGGCTTCAATATACTGTGCTTCCTATTGCCTGTGAGCCTTCTTAAATGCTGTTCTTCCATGCAAAATCCTGATTGGAAAGAATTCAAGGGAGAATGAGAGAAAAGTTTGTCTGAAACAGACATTGTCAGATGTTGCTAGTGGGATGAATATAGGATGACCTACTACATTTCAGAAGTACACTATTCATCAGTTTCACCCCCCATATGTCAAAAACTATATACGTACATATATGTGTGTGTGTGTGTGTGTGTGTGTGTGTGTGTGTGTGTGTATGCATCCCTCCATTGTTTATTATAGTAGAAGAGCCCAGGTGCTCTGCCATTGTAGACTATCTAAATAAACTATGGAACATCTGTGAGATAGAGGAGGATGCATCTGAAAAATAATTAGGACAATCTCTATGCACTGATGTTGGAAGATCTCTAGGATATGTTGCTAAGTGTATAAAACCATGTATACAGAACAGTACATGTGTAAGAAAAAGTGAGGAAGTTGAGACTATGCATTCATAAAATGCTTTCTTTTTATGAAGAAACACTGGAAGGATAAGAAAGAAAATAATACATGTAACTGCCTATTGGGAGTCAGACAAGGTATAAGAAAAGTGTAGATGGGGTAGGAAGAGTTAGTAAAATAAACTTACAAAAGAAAGAAGAGGCATTAGTATTGAGAGGAGTTGGACAGAATATTGGCAACTTGTGATAATTTTGCTGAAAAGCAGATAGAAAATTGTTTTTACAAATGGAAGCTAAAATTCTCATTGTTTTCATCAAATTCAAATTTTAATTTCTTTCATAATGCTTGGTATTTTATTTTTCTTAATATATTTTTCATAATTGTATAATAGAAAGAAAAATGTAGTTTTAAAAAACTATTTTAATGTTTTAACACCAAAAGCATTTTTGTATTGGGGTATAGCTGGTTAACAATGTTGTGATAGTTTCAGGTGAACAGTGAAGGGACTCAGCCCTACATACACACATATCCATTCTCCCCAAAACCCCCTCCCATCCAGGCTGGCACATAACATTGAGCAGAGTTCCATGTTTTATACAGTAGGTTTTTGTTGGTTATCCATTTTAAACATAGCAGGTGTGTATATGACCTTCCCACAGTCCTTAACTATCCCTTCCCCCCAGCAACCATGAGTTTGTTTAAGTCTGTGAGTCTCTTTTTGTTTTGTAAGTAAGTTCACTTGTATTATTTGTAGTTTTTTTTTTTAACAAGTCCTTCTTAAATGCCCCAGATACCCTCCGCTTTACCCCACTACATTGTGCAGACTTCACTTTCTGTGTGTGCCCTTGTATGAAAAAGTTAGGAAATACTGTCTTACCCACTGATACTCTAGTGAGACTATTTATATATGGGGAAGATAACTCACTGCAGATTCTTTGTAAGGTCAGGAGAAGCACAAGAGGTCATTTTCATAAAGGTCTCTGGACTTCTTAGAAAGAACTATAGAGGGGACTGTGGAGGCCAAATTTAGGTCCCAGAAGTATTTGACCCTCAAGGCAAATAGGGGAGATAAGGACACACAACCTTTAGAAAAATGTGCCCCCTAGAAAGATGGGGAACTTGCCACGACAACTTGGGGGTTGTGAGAAGACTCAAAGGTAGGTCTTGAGATTTTATACAAGACTTAAATAAAAATAGGTTACAGTTCAGCATTTTCCCCCTGATGGTATCATTGTTTTTTTTCAGCCAAATTGGTAGTTTTTCCTAATCCTGGTTAGGGAAGTCCTAGCCTAATGAGATCTGATTCCATTCTCTTATGAATAAGGGACTGGGTGTGGGGAAAGAAAAGCAGACCTCTGGGTTGAGATCTAGGAGAAATGAAGTAAATATCCTAATTTATGTTTTAAACATTAAGACATAAATCATTAAACTCTGGTCAATGAAAGAAATTAATACCATCAAGCAATATATAGGGCTCAGTCCTCTCGTTTGTAAGATGAGTGGATGGTACGATATATTACAAGAGTAAATTTCATGTTCAGAAGAGTGTTTGCAAATAGAGGTGGCCAATAGTCCTTGTGCCTACCCCAACCTCTGGCACAGTGAGGGCAAGGTATCTTATTTGTTTTGTTTACTGATTTAGTCCATGCATTAGAGTAGTCTGGGCACAGAGTAGGTACTCCATAAACTTGTTCACTAAAAGAATTTGTTAAAGGAAGGAGGAAATTAAGATTTTATACTTGAAAGACTCATTATAATTCCTGATCAGAATTAATTCTTTTTAAAAAATTATTTTAATGTAGTATATCTAGCTCAATTTTTCATATATTTAAAAAAATGTTATATTTTTTGAATTATGAAAGTATGATAACACATTTACAGGAAACTTGGAAAATACACAGCAAGGTTACATACAGTTCCACTATATATTACAATTATTTTTTTAAGTCAATAAATTAAGATTTTTGGTTGGAGTTTCAATATCAAACATTCAAAAATTAATAGAATGAATATACAGAGAAGTAGAGAGATAATAGTAGACCTGAAAAGCACTGTAAACTGATTCAATATAAATAAGATTTATACAATCTTCACACAACAGTAGGATACAAATTCTATTCGAGTTCCCATAGACTATAAACTAGGAGACACTGGAACATATCCAAGGACATAAAACAAGTTGCAAAAATTTCATGGTCTAAAGGTACTGAAATCTTAGAGTCTGTTCTCTTATCACTGTGGAATTATGTTAGAAATCAATATCAAAAGATATTTGAAAATAACCCACATATTTTCAAGTGCAATGTGACATTTACCAAGAAAGATCTTCAATTTTGCCATCAAAAGCCTTGATAAAGTTAAGTGTGAAAAAAACACAGAGGGTGATTGCAGAGAAGAAAGCATTTAAATGAGAAATTATTATGAAAATGAGATTAATTTTGAAGATACTTTAAACAAGAGCTCATGTATTTGGAAATTAAATATCTACTTTTAAATGGTGGGTGTATCTAAGAAGCCATTACAAGGAAGATTAGGGAACATTTGTAATAGAATAAAAATTAAAAGAGAATTTACCAGAATTTGTTGCTTGCAGCTGAAGCTGCTCAACAGCATCAGATTCTTGATAGTCATCATTGATGAGAAACTTCATTCAAAATGTAAAATCATTGTTTATAATTCAAAATGTACAATAATTGAAACTATACAAAGAATTCAACTGTTCTTTTATTTCATTCACAAGTGTAATAATGAGTTTTGGTAATGAAGTGTATTCTTGTATCCAGTTGAGTATTTTCACATCAACTTATTCAGTAATATAGAATATATATGCATTCTTAGATCAGTCAACATGGGGCTAGCTTGGATACCATTAAAAGGTCATGTCAGCCACAAATGGACAGTAATGTCCAACATGTGTGGACATAGATTGGGGCCAATGCTTGGAGAAGTGCCAGCCAGTAGCCGCTGTCTGGACACTGCTCTGCTCCCAGCCCTCAACTCTGAGTGCAGGAATGGGGATGGTAATTCATGTCATCACATGCTGGTTTGCATTCCTGTCCTGTACCTGTTGGGACATGAAGTTGTAAGAAAATCTGCTTGGGCTATGATGAAGATTAGGCCTGACTGTGACCCTTACTACAGGTATAATATCCCAGCTATGGATTCTGTCTACAAAACAGAGTGTCTGCTGGAACTTATTACCATATAAACATTCTAGAGCAGCACTGTCCAATAGAAATACAACATGAGCTAGATAGATAAATTTAAATGATCTAGTCACATCAACAAAGTACAAAGAAACAAGGGAAATTAATTTTAATATTATCTTTTATTTAAAGCAATATATTTGAAATGTATTACTACATATTTAATACATAATTATTCATAAAACACTTGACATTCCTTTTCATTTTAAGTGTTTGAAATCTGGTATACATGTTACACTTAAAGCACACCTCAATTCAGATGCTGAAATTTCAGTGGGTAAAGTGAAATGTTATCCTATCAAAATAATGAAAATTTAACATAAAAATATTTTACACTGCTTCAATTTTTACATTTAATTAAAATGAAAGCAGTGAAATAAAACAAAAATTTCAGTTTTTCAGTTGCATTGTATCTTAAGTCCTCAATAGCCACATGTAGCCCGTGGCTACCATAGTGGACTGCACAAATCTAGAACATTTCCATCATGTTGGACAGTGCAGCTCTACTGGTATGGTACCTACCACCAAAAATCAGGTATAAATATCATCTGGAAGAGATACATAATGAAATATTTTTTGGCTATTAACACAGTCATTTAAAAAGTGAATTAAGAATGCTCTTCTCAAAAATACATTTCCTAGACTAAAGTTTCCAGGCCTTTACATGCTGACTTTTATCTTTCACAAGTCACTTTTGGAAAATCTCCAAAATTATAAGCTATCTGAAAGATCCAAACTGTAGTAGTTGAGTTGTGCCACAAGAGGACCTGCAAAGACAAGTTGAGCTCAAATTTCAGCTGTGCTTATCTTATTAAACTGAACTGTAATTAGGAAAACATCTCACTGTCAACAATAATATTTTCACATCTGCCTTTATTAAAATCTGAAAAGGTAATCCATTTTGATCTTATTTAAAAATAGCACATGATATAAGCACTCTAAGTAGTACTTGAGGTCACCGAAAGGACCATTTCAGTAGGCATGAGGAGACAGTGTATGGTGGTTAAGAACACAGGATGTGAAGATGTACAGGTTAGGGTCAAGTCCTGCTTTGATCCCACACCAGCTTTAGAATACAGGCAAGTCTCTTTATCCTAAACTAGAGCTAATTATAGTACCTAGATCCTGGAATTTTTTGAGGATTAAACAAGATAACACATATAAAGTGCTTATTACAGCATACATATTAAGTACCCCCAAATGCTTGTTTTTATTACAGTTATTACTTTTAACTAAGCCTTAATCCTCTCAGGATGTATAGAACATTTCTTTGGTAAAGGAGGAACATTGCTTTAAGCCTGCCATACTTTGTAATGTTAGTTCTGTGTAGGTAGTGACTGGAAGATTTTCATGCAGTAGTATATCAAGACAGGAAATGACTATGTTATTATATGTATTAAGGGGTTCAGCCCTGCCTGGCTTCAGCCTACACTTGCTCTTCCCAGACTTAGATTGGAATCAAGTTCCTTGACTCCTTCCAAGTACCTGTTTCTGTCCTAGGACCAACTTCCCTGGCTACTAATTTTACAGTTCATGCTCTCATTTCCATCAGAGCCACTCCTTTTTGAAGTTTGGTGCTTGATGCCATTTTCCTGCTTAACCCTTGACTTTCTCCCCTTATCCTGCTTCAGATAACACATTTTCCAGTTTGATCTGCCATCTTCCTGTTGAATCTTATTTCATTCAGCAATGCTCTGTCTCCTCATCTATGAGTAAGAATTTGCAGTGAGTGACCAAAAGAGCTCTGATTACAGAATGTCATTAAGTCACTTACAAATGTATTTGTTTTTTGAATAATAGTATATGCCTTCAGAATGAGTCATGTATGTACTTTGGATTTGCAATATTCTGCTAAAAATTTAATTTAATGTAAATATATACATCTTTATAATGTCAAAACAGTTACTACCAAACATTTAATAAACTTTTAAAAATCATATGCTGCTTATTATCTCTAGAGTAACGTCTTATATTTGTAATTGGATAGTGCAGGCGTGCTAAGTCACTTCAGTTGTGTCTGACTCTTTGCCACCCTATGGGCTGCAGCCCACCAGCTTCTCTGTCCTTGGGATTCTTCAGGCAAGAATAGTGGAGTGGGTTGTCATGCCCTCCTCCAGGAGATCTTCCTGACTCAGGGATCGTGCCTGAGGCTCCTGAGGCTCCTGCACTGCAGGTGGATTCTTTACCAATGAGCCACCAGGGAAGCCCAGTCGATTCAGTCATGTCTAACTCTTTGAGACCCTATGAACTGTAACCCACCAGGCTCTTCTGTCCATGGGATTCTCCAGGAGTGGGTTGCCACTTCCTTCTCCAGAGGATCTTCCCAACCCAGGGACTGAACCTGAGTCTCCTTATTGCAGGTATTATTCTCTTGTAGTTTGAGTAACTTCCCCCATGGCTGCAAAGCTATTACTTGAAGGGCTAAGGCTGGACTCCCAAGTTTTATGACTTCAAGTCTTGTACTTATTCCCTTAAACCAGAATGCTTCCATCACCTGCTGTCCCCTATGCCAAAAAAAATTGATGTGGGTAAGCTGGATAACTCCTAATGTCTCCTTAAAGTTTTGAGACTCTAGGTCTAGATGTCAGGTACTAGGTCTTGTTTCCTGGAAAGCAGTGGTGAAAATCAAATTGTTCCTGGTTTTGATTTTTATGTAAATGGAATCATTCTACCTATATATATTCTTCTGAGCTTATCTTTATTTCCAATAATATCATGTTTTGAGATTATTCGTGTTTATGCCTATGACTAGTTTATTCATTTTTGTAAGTGCAAAGTATTCTACGGTGTGAAAAATACCACAATATTGTCATCTATTTAACTGTAGGTGGACATTACAAAAAATGCCACTGAAAGCACTTTTGTATATGTCTTTTATTACCTATGTCCAAGAATTTCTCTTAGGTGTATTAACACTGATACTCTGTAGGTCCACACTAATATTGGGTACAGGCTGATATCCATTCTGACTGGTTAATGTCTGACTCACTGGTTGTTAAATAGCTTGTTACCTCCAAATATGGGCTTTCCTGGTGGCTCAGTGATAAAGAACCTGTCTGCCAATGCAGGAGACACGGGTTCGATCCCTGTGTCAGGAAGATCACCTGAAGGAAGGCAGAACAACCCACTCCAGTATTCTTGCCTGGGAAATCCCATGGACAGAGGAATGTGGCAGAATATAGTCCATGGGGTCACAAAGAGTCAGAAATGGCTTAGTGACTAAACAAAAACAACCACCTCCAAATATACCTAGAAGTAGAATTGTTGGCTCATAGAGGATGTGCATATTTAACTAGGTAACAACAAATTGTTTTCTAAGGTGATTGTAGCAATTTTTACTACTATTGGGAGTGTATGAGAATTCCATTGGTTCAACCTAATCATCTCATCATCAGTAAATACTTTAGTTTTGGTCATTCTGATAGAGGAGAAATGGTATGTCATTGTGATTTTAATTTGTGTTGCCCTGGTTACTAATGTGGTTATCTTCTACTGGTCATTCTCTTTTCCTTTCTGTGAAATGTCTATGTATGTCTTTTGTCAGTTTTTCTATTATTTTTTTTCTCATAGACTTATGTAAGGTTCTTGTATTTCTGGATGCTAATCCTTTGTTAGTTACATATATTGGGAATATCTTCTCCCACTTTGTGAATCATTTTATCAGTCACTTTATGGTATTTTTTGCTTTTGGCCAGATATTTTAAATTTTGAAATTGTCAAATTTATCAATCTTTTCTATTATAGTTTGATCTTTTTATTTTTATTCATTTTATTTTTATTGCAGTATAGTTGTTTTACATTACTGTGTCAGTTTCTGCTGTATAGGAAAGTTAATCAGCCATACGCATACATACCCCCCTCTTTTTTGGATTTTTTCCTATTATTTAGGTCATCACAGAGCACTGACTAGAGTTTCCTGTGCTATATAGTAGGTTCTCATTAATTATCTATTTTTTTTATGTACAATAATTTTTATTGTATCTTACATAAGATAGCCACTACAGAAATTTACATAGGTTAGAAGCACGATGGATGGTTTAGCAAGGCCCAGTCCTGTGGGCTATTTTCTCAGAGGCTATGGGTCAGAATTCACTGAGGAGAGGAGCTTCAGAGTACCCAATAAGGATGAGAGGCGAGGAAAGGCTAAAATACAGGCTGCTAGACAGAGATAACCAACCACTGGGTCCCTCAACATCCCAAGACTTGGGAAACAGCATTACAAAAACCTCTCTTCCCTTAGGCACAGTCTCCAAGACTCTCAATCCCAGCAGCTCTGATGGGAACCACCTACCTCTCCCCCTTGCATGGAGTGGGAAGACATCCACAGCTTGTACACACAATTGGTCCCTGCCCTCAACATTTGTTTGACTGGAGCACTCGATAACCCAAAAGAAAAACAAGGTAGTCTGGGTTGTCATTTATAGTGAGAGATGGGTCAGAAATACTTGTTGAAAGAATGGGAAATACAAATCCTCCAAAGTCAACTGGTTCCCAGAACAAGCCATCAACTAACAGAAGAGGGTTCTGGCTTCCCATTTGCAGTAGCCACTCCACTCTGAGGCAATGGTGCAAGGGCTTTCTCAGAATTTCGAGGTCCCTGTGATCTGCACCCATCTCCAGCCATCTGCATCTGGCCCAAAATATCCACTGGGCCTTCAGCAATTTCTTTGACTGGATGATCTTCAAGGGTTAGTAAAGGATCAAAAAGCAAGGGTGAAGGAGGGCACTGCATACCGTCACCCACAACATCCAAATCATCACTGAACTCCAGAGGTAAACCCTCAGTGGGTTGAAGCTCGGCAGCACTCAAGTACAGATCCATGGGGCCGGCTTCCAGATCGTCTGGCACAGACAGTACCTGCTTGGGCTTATACATCTGAGGAGGCAACTGGAAATGCAGTGGGCAGCAAGGATCCTCAGAAAGGCTTACAGGAACTGGTTTGTTGCAGGGTACCTCTTCAGATCCCTGGCAGCATTTGAAGAGAACCTGATTCGTGTCCTGACAAATATAACTAGAGACTGGGTCCTTCACTTTCAGTCCAGGGCTGTCTCCATTAGACCAGAGTAAAGAGTTAACAGGTTACCAATAGCAGTTGCATCTTTCTCTGGGATAAGGACTTAAGGAAGGGTAAGTGACTTAGGCAACCATGGAGTGGAAAGGAAAAGAGCATAAAAGAGAAAAAAATACTTCCCTTCTCTTTTCAAATACATTTTACGGTCAACTTTGCATTTTTAAAATATTAAAATTCTAATAAACTGAGTATAGTGCAGTAAGAAAAATCTAGAATACTCTTTAATATCCATAAGTTGGGGTTTTTGCCTTATAAAGTAATTCAAGGCCATTGAAGAAAACATGAAAGTACAAGGCAGAGGGAAAAAGGGCATTCATAACCCCACCATCCAAAAATAGTCACACTTCTGTTATATTCCCTCCCAGTATTAGTTCCATGTAGTTAAAACCATACTCTACTGAATTCCATATTCTATTTGTGTCACTATCATTTTCTTGTCATTCATAAACTTTAAATATGTTTAATTCCTGAACATATTCCATATTACATTTTATCAACATTTTCCTAATTTCCATCCCTGAAAATTTTAAGGCTGTCTCTAGTTGGAAGAATTTTATGTAAAAATATTGATATGTATTTGATTATCTTCTTAAATCCCCAGAGATGTCAAAGAACATGAACATTAAAAAAGAAAAAAAAAAAGAATATGAATATTGTCAAACTGCTTTGTAAAAAGCCTGTGTCATTTTACAGTCTCACTGGCAGTGTTTAGAAGGGCCCATTTCACTATTCCCTCACAAACTTTTGAAACTTACTATTTCATACATAGATAAGTATCAAATTTCTAGATTAGGGGACTCCCTGGTGGTCCAGTGGTTAGGACCTAGCACTTTCACTGCCAGGACCTGGGTTCAATCCTTAGTCAGGGAACTAAGATCTCACAGGCTGTGGCAGTGCAGCCAAAAAGAAAAACAAAATGCAGAGATTAAAAAAAACTTCCTTGTTTTCTTACTTCACTTATTTATAGTGAAGATTAATACTTTTCAACTATCAGCCACTTCTTTTAATCTGTCCGTAGATAGCCTTTGCCCAATTATGTTTTC
Source organism: Dama dama (assembly GCF_033118175.1). NCBI lineage: Eukaryota > Metazoa > Chordata > Mammalia > Artiodactyla > Cervidae > Dama > Dama dama. The sequence continues at coordinate 50,205,606 of NC_083714.1, read as the reverse complement.
AGTATTTATCTTTAGTTTTTAATTATGCTGTATAAAAATTTTATATACTGATATCAAGGACATAATCCTTTATCAAACACTTGTTACAATAATTAATAAACTTGTAAAGTATTTAATAAACAGAATAGAAAAAAAATCAGTTTTCCTTTCCAAAAAGAAAGTTTTCCTTCCCTTCTTACTCAAGTAAGTACATTTTACTTTCCAAATATTTGTATATTTTGCCAGGCAAATGAAACCCAGCAAGATTTATGCCTTTCATATAATGAAGATTATATTTTAAAAGTGCATTAACTATGAAAGTGACTTTTCTCAATCAATGTTCATAATGTAGATGCACTTTCACAATCTAATACACAACTCAAAAAATTTTATAACCCAATTATAAATGTAAGGTGTCCCATTTGAATGAAAACTAAAATATACAACCATGGCCCTGACCACACAAAAGGATAATATTCAAAGACAGCTCACAGTTCAGAACCATCCCACTGTTTCTGGATACACAACAATTTTCTCTTATTATAGTAACTGGACTTAACATTACTATAATTTTAATGAAAAAGTTAAACCAGGGATCTCTAAATTTTGGAATCCCAGTATTAATCAACTACAAATAAGTATTAGCCCCTATCACCAGTGACTGAGATGTTTCTAATGAATTGACCATTACATTTCGAAGATCTGAAATGGCCAACAGACCATAGAAAGAGACTTCTTTAGGCTCCTGTTTGAAACCAACAGCTTCAGCAAACTGCTGGCCTTGATTCAGGGCCATAATTATCTATTTTAACATAGTCTTGTATATATGTTAATCCCAATCTCCCAGTGCACTCTCCTGCCCCCCTTGGTATCCATATGCTTGTTCTCTACGACTGTGTCTGTATTTCTACTTTGCAAATAAGGTCATCTATACCATTTTTCTAGATTCCATATATATGTGCTAATGTATGATATTTGTTTTTCTGACTTACTTCACAGGCAGTATGACAGTCTCTAGGTCCATCCATGTCTCTGCAAATGACACAACTTCATTTCTTTTATGGTTGAGTAATATTCTGTTTTATGTATGTACCACATCTTCTTTAGCCATTCCTCTGCTGATGGACATTTAAATTGCTTACATGTCCTGGCTGTTGTAAATAGTGCTTCAGGGAACATTGGTGTGCATGTATCTTTTGAATTATGGTTTTCTCTGGGTGTATGCCCAGGAGTGGGATTGCTGGGTCATGTGGTAGTTCTATTTTTAGTTTTTTAAGGAACCTCCATATTGTTCTCCATAGAGGCTGTATTAATTTACATTCCCGCTAACAGTATACCAGATTTATCTTTTCTCCACAGCCTTTCCTGCATTTATTATTTGTAGATTTTTTTGATGATGGCCATTCTGACTGGTGTGAGGTGATACTTCATTGTAGTTTTGATCAGTATCTATCTAATAATTAATGATGTTGAGCATCTTTTCACGTGCCTCTTGGCCATCTGTATATTTTCGTATTTGGAGAAATGTCTATTTAGCTCTTCTGCCCATTTTTTGATTGGGTTGTTTGTTTTTTGACACTGGCCCAAATGAGCTCTTTGTATATTTTGGAGATTAATCCTTTGTTAGTTGCTTTGTTTGCAAATATTTTCTCCTGCTGTGAGGATTGTCTTTTTGTCTTGTTTATGATTTCCTTTGCTGTGCAAAAGCTTTTAAGTAGGTCCCATTTGTTTATTTTGTTTTTATTTTCTTTATCTAGGAGGTGGGTCAAAAATCATCTTGCTGTGATTTATGTCAAAGAATGTTCTGCCCATGTTTTCCTCTAAGATTTTTATAGTGTCTGGCCTTACATTAAAGTATTTTTTTTTTTTGCAGATAATCCCATTATGGTTTTTTTTTCCCCATTTATTTTTATTAGTTGGAGGCTAATTACTTTACAGTATTGTAGTGGTTTTTGTCATACATTGACCTGAATCAGCCATGGATTTACATGTGTTCCCCATCCCGTTCCCCCCTCCCACCTCCCTCTCCACCCAATCCCTCTGGGTCTTCCCAGTGCACCAGGCCTGAGCACTTGTCTTATGCATCCAATAAAGTATTGAATCCATTTTGAGTTTATTTTTGTGTATGGTGTTATGGAATGTTCTAATTTCATTCTTTTACATGCAGTGGTCCAGTTTGCCCCATCACATGATCCAAATAAGCACTCTTTCCCCAATGCCTTGCTAAATTTGTTCCTACACCATTTATCACCATATGATAAACTGGGCATTTAAATAATGTATTTGTTGTCTCTCTCCCTCCACTAGAATATAGAATTTCATAAAAACTAGGAATTGTGTCTGGTTTTGTTCACTGTTATATTCCTGGTACCTAGAACAGTGACTGATATGCCATAGAATTTCCATAAGTATTTATCAAATGACTACCAATGCTAATAAACAAAAGAGTGTACCACCAGTGGACCAGAAATTATGAGGGATTCCTGAAAGGTAGGAAGTGAATAGGATCGGATAGACAAGAGAAAAACAAACCACATCCCAGAATGTGACTTCCCAGGCACTAGTGGTAAAGAACCCACCTGCCAATGCAGGAGACATAGGAGACACGGGTTCAATCCCTGGGTTGGGAAGATCCCCTGGAGAAGGAAATGGCAATCCACTCCAGTACTCTTGCCTGGAGAAATCCATGGACAGAAGAGTCTGGTGGGCTATAGCCCATGGGGTCGCGAAGAGTTGGACACAACTGAAGTGACTTAGCACAGCACAGCACAGCACTGATGTAAAAACAAACCCAAAGCAACTCCAAATACAGAGTCAATAAATTTGGGGTAGAGAATGGGAGTAGAAGGGGTCCTGGGTCAACTGCCAGTGAAATTATAGAACTGCATTAGAATCATAGGACTAATTTCTCTTTTTCCTCAACCCCTTCCCAGAACACCCCTCCACTCTTACTAAGCTGAAGGCTGACACACATTGAACTGTGGAGGGGGAAACAGTAATGAGACTGCACTTTTGAGAAGTGAACTAGCTACCTAGGAACTGCTCTTAGTGTGGGTATTGGATTCTGAGACATAAGTAGAACAGAACTTGAGTTAGTTTTGGACTTCATGACAGTTCCAGGAGGGTAAGATGGAAGGAAAGAGTTCTGTTTAGGAGATAAATACATCCTTCCATAGGTTGGAATTTGCAGCAAGAATGGTCTACTTAAGTTTAACAATTTTAAAGAAAAGTGTCCAAAGTCATGCTTCATGCCCTATCAATTTACATAGACATGAGCTCACAGAAGGTACCTCTCATTCACTCAAGCAGCCTTGTTGGGAGAATGTACTTATACAACCGCACAGAAAAACCTTATCAACTATCTATATTTGGAACCTAGGTCCTTCATTCATAAAAATGAAGCAACACCTATGTGCCACTAGAAAGAGAAAGACCACTATAAACAGAGAGAACAACTGATCCCAGAGGAAGTAGGAATAATGCAGTAGGAATTGATATAGATTATACAATAAAAAGCATTGAAACAAGTCAATGATACACTAAATTAAATCAATGAAAGTAAAATCTGATTTTGGAAAGAACAAGGAAAAAACAACTTTGGAAAGTGTTATTATGAGGAAAAAGAACAAACAAACAATGATAAGAATGAGAAAGTGAATAGAGGACACATAAAGCTTTATAAGAGGAATTCTGTGAACAATTTTATACCCTACATTTAAACACTAGAAAATGGATGGTTATCAACATTAACTCAAGAAATACTAGAAAACTTGAATAAAAAATAGCAATATAAGAATCTGAAAAGATATTCAAAAATTTTACCCTCACAATGAACTTGATTCAGATGATTTTGCAGTTGCGTTCTATCAAACCTTCAATAGACATATAATTACAGTGCTATGCAAATTGTGCCAGTCATATAACAAAAATGAAAAGCTTTTAAATTCATTCTATGAAACTACTGCCTGCACTCCCCACACAAGCACACTTCCTGTTTCTCCTTTTCTTTGTGTTCCCTATACATTACTGAGTCCAGTATTTGGTGTTCACTTTATTATGACATGGGGGATACTGATGTCCATGGATTTTTCTCTACTTTTTTCCCTTCTCCCTGCATCTTGTCTGTTTCCTTCAGGTTTTTCCTCTCTGCTTGGTCTCTCTTTCATGTTAATTTCCTCAGTTATCTTTGGTCTTTGGACGTCTGTTCATACTTAAAAGTGAGGCACTAAGATTACTAGCAATGTAAATGTGGGCGGGGCTCTGTGGCTGCCAGCGGTGTGCCTGGACTGTTTTTGTTGGGGGAACCCCTGATTGTATCTTTAGACTCAATATCTTTAGATCTTTCCTGTTGAGTTAGATGTATTCTGCAAAGAGAAATCCTCCTATCTCCTGCCTAGACTGTACAAACTGGCTGCTAGTGTTCTGGGAACCCAGTTGATGGAGAAGGCTGTAGGTCTCAATGTTCAACGCTCAGAGACTTTTACTTAATCTTGGCATCCCCACCCTCATCTGTGCCTAGTGTCCTCCAGTCCAGACGTCATCTGTTTTACCCTCTCCACAGAGTATACCTTGGTTTTCTGATGAGTTTGAGGAATGGTATTCAGTCACACAGCCCTGGAACACAGAGCATGAAGGGGCAGATCTAGGGGGCTAGGGGATTCTTAAACAAACTTTCCAGCACTTCTCATTGTTTTTAACCTCTCTTCCACCCCTTTTATGGGAAGTACCTGTTACAGTCAATTGTTTGGATTTAGGGACACTCTTTAATACAATTCAGTTTGTTTCCTGGCTTCCCCTACAATCTGCTTAAGATTCAGGTTTCTTGTGTTTGCTTAGTCATTTACCACTTTTTTTTTTTTTTTTGCTTTCTGACTTCTAAAATGTTGATTCTGTTGTGCCCCTCCCTTCTGCATATGTATTTTCAACTCCTGTCATTTTCATATTGTTTTATGAGATAAACAGTGAATGGAGGCATGTTATATCTTCAGTCCACCATTTTTCTCAAGCCCACAGTCTTAACCACTATGTAACAGTGTCTTGCAAGCCAAGCTGAAAAGTTACTTGAGAGCACTGGAAAGTCATGATGAAATTGCTGTTTTAGCAAAATTGTTTCAGCAACTATGTACAGGATGGATGGAAAGGGGGAGATGAGAGAAGCAGGTTATCATTCCATACCCCTTGTCTCTAGTATCCTTCTTGATCGATCTTCATTTTCTAAACCCACAGGACCTTCAAGGCTTGCCACATAATAGGTAGTTTTCACAAAAATGCTCCTGACTTCTTAGGCCTCTGGTAATTATTCCCTCTGCAGAATTCCTTTTGCCTTTTACTTGTGTTTTGTTGGTTGTTAATATATGATTAAATCTTTGCTCTGTTAAGTATCATTTAGAGTACATGTCCTATCTTTTAGATGAGATTATGAGCCCTTGTTTTTATGACTTTGGGGAACAAGTCATTGAATACCTCCTAAATGAAGAGGGCTGTCCAAAAAAGAATTGTTAATAAGAATGAGGAGGATGTACAGTCAATAATAAGCCACGTAATAATGGTAGGGTATTATTTTTGAGGTATTAAGCTGTGTTTTTCTCCCCTCTGAGTATTTACTTCTTTTTCATTTCTTTTTTCAAGCGTGCAGCTGTCTCTCTGCTCATTAGTGAGGAATAGAATCAAGGGAAGGATATTACAGGACAGAAAGCAGAAAAAGTATGCAAGTCCTCTCTCAGTTTGTGCTTCAAAAGCCTAAGGCCTTTTTGGGGGGCAAAGGATAGGAGAAGGAAAGAAATGTAACTTTCTCTCATTGGACTGGAAAGAGATTCTTCCAGGTTGGAGGGAAGAAATAATAGAAGGAATTTGATTAGGGCAAGAATGTTGGTGGGCTCTGGAGAGAGGGACCCTGTACCCTCTTTCTTATTTTCAGGCACAACTTCCAAGAGGCAACAAAGGAATCACTGTGAGAGGTGTCTGCACAGATGGCTCCATACACAGTCTCACTGAGTTTCTTGTCTTTCCAGTACAGAAGCTGCAGAAAGGCTTGAGATCTTAAAGAAACAAAAGACCCTGTCAAGGAATGTATGCTTGCTCCAGGCCAGATGACACACCCCTCTTTTGCCTTGGCATTTTAGAAGGTCTTTGGAATGTAGACACAACCCTGGGGAAATAGGGAGACCTCGAACTGACTGAGATTATGTTTTTGCCATCCAGTGAAATGGAGCTCAAAATAGAAATTAATTTGCATTGTAGACTAAGAAAGTAATATTTTTACATATTTGACATTTTGGACTGAGATTCATACCTGGCACATAACATGAAGAAGGTAGTTGTCAATTAATATGAATAGTCTACTTTGTACAGGTGAGAGAGAACTGAGCATATCTTATGAGGAAAAAACCTGAGAGACAGGTGTGTACATATAAATCTTTTAAGAAAAGGTAGAATAATACTTTTCATTAGGTGCTTTAAGTGATCATATGCAAATTCAATTGCTTTTGAACTATAGAACAAATAACTCACTTGAGTTAATTGGGAAGAGACTTCTTTGAATTAATGAAGCGTGAGAATTTTAGAAAATTTTCCAATACCTGCAGTAACTTAGGGTTGGTTGTCAAGGCCATCAATTGCAAAAACTGTGACCTTGAATAGATTATTTCCTCAGCCCTGGAGTTGACATGATCCTTCTATTACATGGTCATTGTGAGGATTAAATGATTAAATGAGGGAACATTAACAGAAGTGGAAACAGTGGCTGACATTATTATCTGGGCTCCAAAATCACTGCAGATGGTGACTGCAGCAATGAAATTAAAAGACGCTTACTCCTTGGAAGGAAAGTTATGACCAACCTAGACAGCATATTAAATAGCAGAGACATTACTTTGTCAGCAAAGGTCCATCTAGTCAAGGCTGTGGATTTTCCAGTGGTCATGTATGGATGTGAGAGTTGGACTCTAAAGAAAGCTGAGCACCGAAAAATTGATGCTTTTGAACTGTGGTGTTGGAGAAGACTCTTGAGAGTCCCTTGGACTGCAAGGAGATCCAACCAGTCCATCCTAAAGAAGATCAGTCCTGGGTGTTCATTGGAAGGACTGATGTGGAAGCTGAAATTCCAATACTTTGGCCACCTGATGGGAAGAGCTGACTCATTGGAAAAGACCCTGATTCTGGGAAAGATTGAGGGCAGGAATAGAAGGGGATGACAGAGGATGAGATGGTTGGACGGCATCACTGACTCAATGGACATGGGTTTGGGTGGACTTCGGGAGTTGGTGATGGACAGGGAAGCCTGGTGTGCCGGTTCATGGGGTCGCAAAGAGACATGACTGAGCAACTGAACTGAACTGAACTGAATAGAAGTACCCAGCAAGAAGCAATCACTCAATAAACTATAGTTCCTCTCTCACTCTTTCCTGAATGTGAAATTGATGGAAGTTCACTGGTTTCTCTGAAAATCTAAATTGAACTTCAGAGCACAATAATAACATAAGTTGTCTGAATAAGGGCTCCACACTACAAATGGGAAATTAGAAATTAAGGTTATGTCTTTTGAGTTCTGAGACCATCAGTTAGCTTGCTGGTATTTTTCTGATATTTCTGATATTTTTCAACCCATTATGGCAAAGTTTGTGCAACATGTTTTTGGAAAGACTATTAGGCTTCAAAAAGTATGGGGCTATTGGAAAGGTTGAAGCTACAATTTCTTAATATATGGGTGATTCGTTCAAGACAATGATGTAATACTAGCTACTATTCATTGAATGTCTACTACTACATGCCTGGTGCTGCAAGAGCTCCTTTGTGTATGTAATTGGAGGAGTGTATTTGGTCAAGAGGACCCTAAATCCTTACTCACATCCTTTCGTCTTGGAGAAAACAGCTTGGTGACACATAGGAATGTGATATCTATGTACAGGGAAAAGCTTGTGCAGTTTGTTTGTGGAGCCATTGTTGGTGGATAACAGCTCTGCAATTGCTGTTTTTTTTTTCCCTAGTCCTGGGTCTCAAACTGCCTTTCCCTGTTGTTCAGTTCAGCTCAGTCGCTCAGTCGTGTCCGACTCTGCGACCCCATGAACCGCAGCACGCCAGGCCTCCCTGTCCATCACCAACTCCCGGAGTCCACCCAAACCCATGTCCATTGAGTCAGTGATGCCATCCAACCATCTCATCCTCTGTCATCCCCTTCTACTCCTGCCCTCAATCTTTCCCAGAATCAGGGTCTTTTCCAATGAGTCAGCTCTTCCCATCAGGTGGCCGAAGTATTGGAGTTTCAGCTTCAACATCAGTCCTTCCAATGAACACCCAGGACTGATCACCTTCAGGATAGACTGGTTGGATCTCCTTGCAGTCCAAGGGACTCTCAAGAGTCTTCTCCAATGCCACAGTTCAAAAGCATCAATTCTTTGGTGCTCAGCTTTCTTTAGAGTCCAACTCTCACATCCATACATGACTACTGGAAAACCCATAGCCTTGATTAGATGGACCTTTGCTGACGAAGTAATGTCTCTGCTATTTAATATGCTGTCTAGGTTGGTCATAACTTTCCTTGCAAGGGGTAAGCGTCTTTTAATTTCATTGCTGCAGTCACCATCTGCAGTGATTTTGGAGCCCCGAAAAATAAAGTCACCCGGTGTTTCCCCATCTATTTGCCATGAAGTGATGGGACTGGATGCCATGATCTTAGTTTTCTGAATGTTGAGCTTTAAGCCAACTTTTTCACTCTCCTCTTTCACTTTCATCAAGAGGCTCTTTAGTTCCTCTTCACTTTCTGCCATAAGGGTGGTGTCATCTGTGTATTTGAGGTTATTGATATTTCTCCAGGCAGTCTTGATTCCACCTTGTGCTTCATCCAGCCCAGCGTTTCTCATGATATACTCTGCATAGAAGTTAAATAAGCAGGGTGACAATATACAGCCTTGACATACTCCTTTTCCTATTTGGAACTAGTCTGTTGTTCCATGTCTAGTTCTAACTGTTGCTTCCTGACCTGCATACAGGTTTCTCAAGCGGCAGGTCAGGTGGTCTGGTATGCCCATCCCTTTCAGAATTTTCCACAGTTTATTGTGATCCACACAGTCAAAGGCTTTGGCATAGTCAATAAAGCAGAAATAGATGTTTTTCTGGAACTCTCTTGCTTTTTCAATGATCCAGTGGATGTTGGCAATTTGATCTCTGGTTCCTCTGCCTTTTCTAAAACCAGCTTGATCATCTGGAAGTTCACGGTTCACATATTGTTGAAGCCTGGCTTGGAGAATTTTAAGCATTACTTTACTAGCATGTGAGACGAGTGCAATTGTGTGGTAGTTTGAGCATTCTTTGGCATTGATCAAATTTAAGTTAGGGAAATGCTCATTTTACTTAGATTAGATCTAGATTATATACTGTATGTTATACATGAAGTGTAGTGAAAGTCACTCAGTCGTGTCTTACTCTTTGAGACCCCATGGATTGTAGCCCACCAGGCTCCTCTCTCCATAGGATTTCCCAGACAAGAATCCGGGAGTGGATTGCCATTCCCTTCTCCAGAGGATCTTCCCGACTCAGGGATTGAACCCAGGTCTCCTGAATTGCAAGTGGTTTCTTTACCACTGAGCCACCTCAGAAGCTTCATAAAATGCATGAAAAAATATATATATATATATAATATATGTGCATAATTTTGTACATGGGGGATATAACTGATAAACAACATCCCAGAATCAGCTGAAATTTGGTAGGAAAGCCCTGTACAGTGGCTGTCCTGTATTACCCCAACAGCAAAGTCTGAGAGTGTCTGTTTCCTGACAGCCTTTCCTCTTATTTGCTCTTGAACTCTTTCTAGTCCAGATTTTGTATGAAAGAATAGCATTTAAGAAGGCTCAGAGGCAAGAGTAGCATATTACATTGAAGCCTGTGAAATAATTCATGGTTGAAACATAGTATGGGGTGGGGCTGGGGGGACAAGGAGGAAGATATAGATACACATATAGAGGTACTTCCCTGGTGATCCAGTGGTTAAGACTCTGTGTTTCCACTACAGGGAGCATGGGTTCAATATGTGGTCAGGGAAGTAAAATCCTGCATGCTGCATGAAGCAGCCAAAAAGAGAAAGAAAACCACAAATATAAAGATGGGGTTGAATGTGAGAAATTAGATAGAAGATATGTTTGTGTGTATACATATACACAAATATATACATATATATATATATATACACAAATATATACATATATATATATACTTTCCAGGTGGCACTAGTGTTAAAGAACCCACCTGCCAATGCAGGAGACAAAAGAGACATGGGTTTGATCTCTTGGTAAGGAAGATTCCCTGAAGGAGGGCATGGCAGCCCACTCCAGTATTCTTGTCTGGAGAACCCCACGGACAGAGGAGCCTTGTGGACTCCATGGGGTCGCAAAGAGTTGGTCATGACTGAGCAACTTAGAACACACACATGCACACACACATATAGACCAACTTCAAATAATTCACTATAACTTGATCGTAGTATGTGGGGTTGTTTTTCAGGAGGAAGGGAGTGGTGTCTATTTGGTGTTTGATTGCCCTCTGGGTGGGCAGAATAAGCCCTCGTTCTGCTCTTTCCATTGGCAGGAAGATTTTGGAAGGGGAGCTGGTTTAGAGGATAACAGCTACTCAGGCTGTTGTGCTGAGGGGCCAGGAGGATGGACCTGTAGAATCGAGCAAAAAGGCTGAGATCTGAGAATATCCACAGTGGGAACTCTGTGAAGAGTTTTGAGGGTGCTTTTCTCCTGGGCCGTGGGAACAGATATAGGAAGAGGACAGTTCCAAATCTTTTCCCTTCTGTGTTGCAGTCCCCTTACTCTCAACTCCTCAGTAGAGACTTACTGTGCCACCACCTTCAGTGATGGAAGTGTGAGGAGGGAAGGGAGGGAGCTGCACAAGGAAGTGTGAATTGTTCCATATTCGCCCTGCGACTGATGTCCATGTGCGGGGAGCAGTGTGCTTTTTAATGGGCGACTGTACTCAAGTCTGTCTGGAGGCGACCAGCATCTAAGAAAGAGGTGGCTCATGGCCGAGCTGAGAATAGCAAGGAGGAGCAGCTGTAAGGTGGGAGACTCAGGAGCAGCTGTGAGATATCCTTTTCTCAGTATGTCTTAGAAGAAGGTGCTTCTTGCAGAGGAGAAGATTGACACGGGATTCGAACAAACCGTCTTTAAAGAAATTATCCCAGCAAACTTGGGCAATACATATTATTCTCTCCATTTTATGTATTAAAAATAATAATAATTTTCTTATCATCCACTGTAAATAATGATAATCATAATAGTGATCATATAACAACAACTATGAGCAAGGTCCTTTGCAATGCCCTTTACATGCATTATTATTATGGAAAGATTGCTGGAAGGAAATAATTGTCTTTTCAGTTTTACTGATGAAAAACTGGAGACCTAGGGAGTAAATACTATACTCAAGGTCATGGGGGTAACACTTGACTAAACTAGGAGTAGAATTCAGGACTGTGGAGCCAGAGCCATGCTAATCCCTTTTATACATCTAGAGACAAGAGATGACAGAACTAGTTAGGAATGAGTTTCCCCACCTACTCTTGCTTGTCTTTTTAGACTGACTTGTCCCCTTACCTTCTTTTAATTTCTGTATGTGTTTCTCTCTAGGATATGCAAATATCATTTGAATTCCGTGTTTTCCTGCCACCTTGGCATCTTTCTCCAGCAATTATCTCTCTTCTATTCTTACAACTAGGAGCATTAGAAAAAGAACTCCTCATTCAATCCTTTCTCTCTTTTAAGTTAGTCTTCTTCAAAGAGAAGTTTTTATTCACTGTATCCACATTCTATTCATTTGTCAATTCACCACAGTGAAGCACTCACTTAGGTTATCATGGACCTTCCGATTGCCAGATCTAATGGTCTATTTTCAGTCTCTATTCCTGTGAACCCTTATGTAGCTTTTGACACTGTCCTATTGATCATCTCACAATTCTTGAAATTCTTTCCTCCCTCAGTATGTGTGACACTAATCTCTTGTTCTCTTGTGACTTTTATTAACATTCCTCCTCAGTGTCATTCAGTGACTCTTTCTTCTTCCCCACCCACCCCTTACACATGGGCTTTGTTGCTCCTCAGCATGTGGGATCTTCCCAGGCCGGGGATCAAATCCATGTCCCCTGCATTGGCAGGCAGATTCTTAACCACTGGACCACCAGGGAAAATCCCTTCCTTGTCTTATTCCTTCTAGTAGATTGCAAGCTCTTTGAGGGTTAGAACTTTGTCTTTCTTATCACTACATTTTCGTTAGAATTGAATAGGGGTCAGTAGGTTCTGAACTTAATCAGTGTTCACGGTTAGATGAGCTCTGAGCCAGTCTAGAATTTCTCCAAGTTGAGGCCTTTTTGAGCCGTGCACCATTACAGGGCAGCATCAGGGCCAACCTCTTCTCCAAACTGCTGTGGTTGGACCTCTGCAGGGGGTGCCGTGAAAAACTGATTCTTCCTCAGTTTGGGGACAGTAGAGCCACACACTCCTCGATCCTACTGCCATACTTGCACTGAAGGAGGCCAGCCTGATTCAGGTATCTCAGTTGTCCCCTCAGTAGACACTGAGTTCTAAGCCACAGATCTGAGCCTAAGCAGGAAGTGGCTGAAAGGATTCTATGCCCTTCACAGGGAAGCTCCCCAAAGTAGCTCCCCTGCTTGTTTGCCTACCTTCCTGAGCCATGATCACCTGCTCACATGTCCGCTGCTGCCCTCTCAAACACCTGACCAGCAGTCTGTTGACCCAACCATTGTTCTGTTGCTCAGTGCTCGCAAAGCTCTTATCACTCCTGAAAACAAACAAACAAAAAAAAGGTATCAGTTTGTAGTAACTTGTCCTCCAATATAAAAGCCTTATAATTCTTGCTTTATTTGTCACTACCATTTACTCATGAACATAATATAAATACTTAATTTTAGTATTTCACTTGCTTAATGCCCACTCAATGTGTGTGGCTTGGCCTCAGTTCAGTTCAGTCACTTAGTTGTGCCTGAGTGTTTGCGACCCCATGGACTACAGCACACCAGGCCTCCCTGTCCAGCACCAACTCCCAGAGTCTAGTCAAATTCATGTTCACTGAGTCGGTGATGCCATCCAACCATCTCATCTTCTGCCACCCCTTCTCCTCCCGCCTTCAATCTTTCCCAGCATCAGGGTCTTTTCCAATGCATCAGTTCTTCGCATCAGGTAGCCAAAGTATTGGAGTTTCAGCTTCAGCATCAGTCCTTCCAATGAATATTCAGGACTGATTTCCTTTAAGATGGGTTGGTTGTATATCCTTGCAGTCCAAGGGACTCTCAGCAGCCTTCTCCAACACCACAGTTCAAAAGCATCAATTCTTCAGCGCTCAGTTTTCTTTTCTTTTTATTTTTTTTATTAGTTGGAGGCTAATTACTTCACAACATTTCAGTGGGTTTTGTCATACATTGATATGAATCAGCCATAGGTTTACTCGTATTCCCCATCCCGATCCCCCCTCCCACCTCCCTCTCCACCCGATTCCTCTGGGTCTTCCCAGTGCACCAGGCCCGAGCACTTGTCTCATGCATCCCACCTGGGCTGGTGATCTGTTTCACCATAGATAGTATACATGCTGTTCTTTTGAAATATCCCACCGTCACATCAGTTTTCTTTATAGTCCAACTCTTACATACATACATGAACATGACTACTAGAAAAAACATAGCTTTGACTAGACGGAACTTTGTTTGGCAAAGTAATGTCTCTACTTTTTAATATGCTGTCTAGGTTGGTCATAGTGTTTCTTCCAAGGAGCAAGCATCTTTTAATTTCATGGCTGCAGTCACCATCTGCAGTGATTTGGGAACCCCCAAAATAAAGTCTGTCACTGTTTCCATGGTTTCCCCATCTATTTGCCATGGAGTGATGGGACCAGATGCCATGATCTTAGTTTTCTGAATGTTGAGTTTTAAGCCAACATTTTCACTCTCCTCTCTTACTTTCATCAAGAGGCTCTTTAATTCTTCTTCACTTTCTGCCATAAGGGTGGTGTCATCTGCATATCTGAGGTTATTGATATTTCTCCTGGTAATCTTCATTCCAGCTTGTGATCCACCCAGCCCAGCATTTCTCATGATATACTCTGCATATAAGTTAAATAAGTTAAATAAGGGTGACAATGTACAGCCTTGAAATACACATTTCCCTATTTGGAACCAGTCTGTTATTCCATGTCCAGTTCTAACTGTTGTTTCCTGACCTGCATACAGATTTCTCAGGAGGCGGGTCAGGTGGTCTGTTATTCCTATCATTTGAAGAATTTTCCAGTTTGTTGTGATCCACACAGTCAAAGGCTTTGGCATAGTCAATAGATGTTTCTCTGGAACTCACTTGCTTCTTCCATGATCCAACGGATGTTGGCAATTTGATCTCTGGTTCCTCTGCCTTTTCTAGATTCATCTTGAACATCTGGAAGTTCACAGTTCACGTACTGCTGAAGCCTGGCTTGGAGAATTTTGAGCATTACTTTACTAGTGTGTGAAATGACTATAATTGTACGGTAGTTTGAGCATTCTCTGGCATTGCCTTTCTTTGGGATTTGAATGAAAACTGACCTTTTCCAGTCCTGTGGCCACTGCTGAGTTTTCCAAATTCGCTGGCATTTGAGTGCAGCACTTTCACATCATCATCTTTTAGGATTTGAAATAGCTCAACGGGAATTCCATCACCTCCACTAGCTTTGTTCGTAGTGATGCTTCCTAAGGCCCACTTGACTTCACATTCCAGGATGTCTGGCTCTAGGTGGGTGATCACAACATCATGATTATCTGGGTCATGAAGATCTTTTTTATATAGTTCTTCTGTGTATTCTTGCCACCTCTCCACCTCTTCTTAATATCTTCTGCTTCTGTTGGGTCCATACCATTTCTGTCCTTTATTGTGCCCATCCTTGCATGAAATATTCCCTTGGTATCTCTAATTTTCTGGAAGATATCTCTAGACTTTCCCATTCTACTGTGTTCCTCTATTTCTTTGCATTGATCACATTGAGGAAGGCTTTCTTATCTCTCCTTGCTATTCTTTGGAACTCTGCATTCAAATGGGTTTATCTTTCCTTTTCTCTTTTGCCTTTTGCTTCTCTTCTATTCATAGCTATTTGTAAGGTCTCCTCAGACAACCGTTTTGCCTTTTTGCATTTCTTTTTCTTGTGGATGGTCTTGATCCCTGCCTCCTATACAGTGTCACGAACTTCTGTCCATAGTTCTTCAGGTACTCTATCAGATCTAACCCCTTGAATCTATTTGTCACTTCCGCTGTATAATCATAAGGCACTTGATTTAGGTCACACCTGAATGGTCTAGTGGTTTTCCCTACTTTCTTCAATTTAAGTCTGAATTTTGCAATATGGAGTTCATGGTCTGTGCCAGTCAGCTCCCGGTCTTGTTTTTGCTGACTGTATAGAGCTTCTCCATCTTTGACTGCAAAGAATATAATCAGTCTGATTTCTGCATTGACCATCTGGTGATGTCCATGTGTAGAGTTTTCCCTTGTGTTCTTGGAAGAGGGTGTTTGCTATGACCAGTGTGTTCTTTTGGCAAAACTCTATTGGCCTTTGCCCTACTTCATTCTGTACTCCAAGGCCAAATTTGCCTGTTACTCCAAGTATTTCTTGACTACCTAAATACCATGTGGTAAATTTCTTGAGGGTAAGGGTGAGTCTGCTTAGCTCAATTTGATGAATTCTTATCTTAGTATCATTTGAAATGTGCACCTAATAAGCAAAAATGCATTTGATGATGATTTAACACACTCTACTGGTCTTTGATCTGAACGTATCAATCTTTAAAGTCTATGGTGATTTGTAAGCAGTATGACTATAGCCCATGTTCTCTTGATCTCAACCCAGTTGGTAAGAGTCTGAGATGGTAACGGATCAACATCTTTCATCATATTGAAAACTGAGACTGTGGTGGGGGTGGGTGCAGAGTCCAGCGTAAGTAACTACAGTGGAAGACCCCAGGGTATGTGCACCTTCACGATGGCAGTGACAACATGCTCCCTCTAAGGAGACAGGAGTTCTATCTGGCAGGAGTTTAGGAAGAGACTTCATGAAGGAGCCTAGATGTGACACAATCAGATTTGCATTTAGGTGGGGTTCTCTTGGCTGAAGTGTGGGAGTTGAATCAGAAGAAGACTGGAATTAAACTAGGGATACTAATGAGAAAGAAAAAATAAAAGAGCAACCACTGAAATGTGGAAGCTGGGCTGGCACTCAAAGCAAGGTCATGCTCTTCTCTTGGACATACACAATCTCACAGAACACCAAAGCAAGCAAAAATACTCTGAGATGATGATAAAGTGAAACAAAACAAGGCCACTTCATAATCTTGTCTAATTTTCTCTAAGCACAGACAGAAACCAGGTTGCTGTGCCGCACACAGAATATCAAGCACCCTCCTCTTTCCGCTAATATGAATGACTGATACTTCTTTACCAATTCCATCTTTATTTCTGCTCTAGTCTGGCCGCCACATGTGTAAGATTTACTGCGACACCCAATCATAAAATTGTCCCTATTTATTTTCTGAGGACATTCAATTCAGAGTGAAGTCCTACTTCCTTAGACCAGATAGATTATTAACTCCTATAATAAGTTCATTTAACACTCTCTTATTGAGATAATCTGTTTTCCCTTTGGTATATGTTCTCTCTCACTGCAGTGAGTGATGTACCCAACTTGTTCAAGTATAGGCATGCAGCTGGTAGCCTTTGGATAGAGGACCTTGACACTAGAAAAAAGGCGGTTAGAACAGTATATGCACGAAATAAGCAGTGGTGCCAGGGAGAAGTGTGTGCAGATTCTAGAAACATTGAAAAGGTAAAATCAACAGTACTTGATTGATTAGATGTGGGGGTTGGGAGAATGGGCAGTTTCAGGACAAAGTCTAAGCTTCTAGCTTGGGTGACTAAATGGATAATGGTGCTATTCGTGGATATGGAGAGAACAGAGAGAAGAGGACTTTTCAGGAGGAAGATTTTGCATATTTATGATAGAAATACTTGTGAGACATCCAGGTGGATAGGTTCAGATGGAGAGTTGGGTGTATGGGTTTAAAGCTTGGAAAGGTATGACGTAGTAGCTAAACCCCAAAGAGAGAATGGAATCACCCTGGAAATATATGTAAAGTGAGAAAAGTATTTGGCTGAGAGTTAAACTCTGGGAGTTGTCAACATTTGACGAGTAGGCAGTGGAAAGGAGGGGAAAACAGAGCCAGGAGAGACAAGTGTCATGAAGGCAAGGGAGTTGAGGGTTTTAAAAGGTTGGGGAATTGGGTGGAGAGGGAGGTGGGAGGGGGGATCGGGATGGGGAATACGTGTAAATCTATGGCTGATTCATGTCAATGTATGACAAAACCCACTGAAATGTTGTGAAGTAATTAGCCTCCAACTAATAAAAAAAAAAAAAGAAATTACATTAAAAAAAAAAAAAAAAGGTTGGGGAGCCATGAATAGCATCAAATGCAGGTGAGAGATGAGTCTGTTAGGTTGAAGAATTACGACATCATGGGGACCAGAGGGAGGGCAATGTAAGTGGAAGGGCAGGCATGTGAAAAGACAGCAGCAGGTAAGGGAGTGAACGGAAAGTGATGAAGTGGAGGTAGTAAGTGTGAACAACTGTCTTGGGACATTTTATTTATTTATTTTATGTTATTTGTTTATTAAAGTTTTTATTTTGTATTGGGATGTAGCCAGTTAACAATGCTGTGATAGTTTCAGGTAGATAGCAAAGGGACTCAACCACACATATACATGCATCCATCCTCCCCCAAACCCTCCTCTCATCCAAGCTGTCACATAATATTGAGCAGAGTTCCCTGTGCTGTACAGTAGGTCCTTGTATATTATAGTGTGTACATGTCCATCCCAAACTCTCTTGGGACATTTTAGATGAGAAGATAATAGAGGGTCTGGGTGGAAGCTCGATAGAGATGTGGGGTCAACAAGTAAAGAAGGAGAAGGTAAAAATGCCACTAGAAAGTCTCTTTCATCATCAGTTACTCCAACACTGTTTGGCACATATGTGTGTGTGCGCTAAGTCGATTCAGTCATGTCTAACTCTTTGAAACCCCATGGACTGTAGCCTGCCAGGCATCTCTGTCCCTGGGATTCTCCAGGCAACAATACTGGAGTGGGATGCCATTCCTTTATCCAGAGGATCGTCCTGACCCAGGGATCGAGCTCAGGTCTCTTTGTCTCCTGCATTGGCAGGCGAGTTCTTTACCACTAGCACCACCTGGGAAGCCATATGTAGACATTCAATAAATATGTGTTGAATTAATGGCAGGGGATAAGTGGTAGCAAACTTTCCAGAAGATGTAGAAGGGGTTGGAGCAAGGCAGCAAATGGTAAAGTTGTTGTCAACAGCACATTTTCCTCGGCAATGAGTCCAAAGATGCCATCCCATTTAATCCTAGGGTCTTTCCCTGGACCCATTTGACCTTTTCTGTTATCCCACCATGCTTACTTTCATTTCCTGGAATGAGAAGTCAAGTGGGCCTTAGGAAGCATCACTACGAACAAAGCTAGTGGAGGTGATAGAATTCCCATTGAGCTATTTCAAATCCTAAAAGATGATGCTATGAAAGTGTTGCACTCAATATGCCAGCAAATCTGGAAAACTCAGCAGTGGCCACAGGACTGGAAAAGGTCAGTTTTCATTCCAATTCCAAAGAAAGGCAATGCCAAAAAATGCTCAAACTACCGTACAATTGCACTCATCTCACACGCTAGTAAAGTAATGCTCAAAATTCTCCAAGCCAGGTTTCAACGATACATGAACTGTAAACTTCCAGATGTTCAAGATGGATTTAGAAAAGGCAGAGGCAAATTGCCAACATCTGTTGGATCATGGAAAAGCTGGTGAGTTCCAGAAAAACATCTATGTCTGCTTTATTGACTATGCCAAAGCCTTTGACTGTGTGGATCACAACAAACTGGAAAATTCTTAAATAAATGGGAATACCAGACCACCTGACCTGCCTCCTGAGAAATCTGAGGAAACAACAGTTAGAACTGGACATGGAATAACAGACTGGTTCCAAATAGGGAAAGGAGTATGTCAAGGCTGTATATTGTCACCCTTATTTAACTTATATGCAGAGTACATCATGAGAAATGCTGGGCTGGAGGAAGCACAAGCTGAAATCAAGATTGCTGGGAGAAATATCAATAACCTCAGATGCAGATGACACCACCCTTATGGCAGAAAGTGAAGAAGAATTAAAGAGCCTCTTGATGAAAGTGAAAGAGGAGAGCGAAAATGTTGGCTTAAAACTCAACATTTAGAAAACTAAGATCATGACATCTTGTCCCATCACTTCATGGCAAATAGATGGGGAAACAGTGGAAACAGTGACAGACTTTATTTTGGGGGTTCCCAAATCACTGCAGATGGTGACTGCAGCCATGAAATTAAAAGATGCTTGCTCCTTGGAAGAAACACTATGACCAACATAGACAGCATATTAAAAAGCAGAGACATTACTGTGCCAACAAAGGTCTGTCTAGTCAAAGCTGTGGTTTTTCCAGTAGTCATGTATGTATGTGAGAGTTGGACTATAAAGAAAGCTGAGCACTGAAGAATTGATGCTTTTGAACTGTGGTGTTGGAGAAGACTGCTGAGAGTCCCTTGGACTGCAAGGAGAACCAACCAATCCATCTTAGAGGAAATCAGTCCTGAATATTCATTGGAAGGACTGATGTTGAAGCTGAAACTCCAATACTTTGGCTACCTGATGCGAAGAACTGATGCATTGCAAAAGACCCTGATGCTGGGAAAGGTTGAAGGCAGGAGGAGAGGGAGACGGCAAAGGATGAGATGGTTGGATGGCATCACCGACTCAGTGAACATGAATTTGACTAGACTCTGGGAGTTGGTGCTGGACAGGGAGACCTGGCATGCTGTAGTCCATGGGGTCGCAAACACTCGGACCCGAGTGAGTGACTAAACTGAATGATCTGATACTTTCATGTAGCTCAAAACTCTAGTGTTATCACCAGGGATTTCTTTTGGTAATAAGAAGAAACATCATTTACAGAAAGTTCATGAATCGTTTTATTTCAAATGTTAATAACTATTTTTAGCATTCTACTTGTATAATAGTTCCTATTTATGAAGCTCTGTGACTTTGTAATTTTGTGAAGATCGTTATGAAAAGTCAAATTGGCCACTGATAGACAGGGTTACCTGGAATATACTTATTTCCTCATCCCTGGAGTGGTGTTCATGTAGAACCCTTCCTTGTAATAAAGTAGTTGGAATCCAGGCATCATGTAAGAATGGAAGTAGATAATTTTTCAAGGTCCATTGTGACTCAGAGCTTCTGAGATTCTGCCATTGTATGTCCAAGTAATCCCGTTTCCCATTTTAAGAACAATTGCATTTCTACTGTTGTTATCTCATATTTTAGGCTGTTTGCACTAAAGCTTTTTATATTAGAGAACAAATTTAAGACTTTGACAACCATGTCATATACAAACACATTATGAAAAATAATCTAAGTAGTCTTTCTTTCATAAGAATGTCTGTGTTGGGGAGGAAGGAGGGGAGGACGGGAGCGGGTGGGGAAAGAGTAGAGGGAGGGAGGGAGAGAAAATGATTGAATGGAATCATTCAATCATTCTGATGGAATGAAAATGAACTACCGAACTTCATTTGCCTTCTACTAACAAGTTAGGAGTCTACCTCTCCATCCATACCCAGAAGCACTAGACTGATTAGAGATTTTTTTGTTTCTTTGTTTACAAAGAAAGAGTTATCGGCAGGAATTTATGTATTTTATTCCAGTAGAGCAGAAAACTGGCTGTTCCCTGGAGGTCCCTGAGAGATTTATTGTTTCAGGAGCCTGCTTTGTCAATTTCACTGGATACTTTTTACCAGTGCAAACTGACCTTCCAGAAAAGCCTGGAAAAGTCTGCTGACTGCCAGGTGGCTAATGACAAGAACAGTATGAGGCTGGTATAGCAGAAAGAATAAAGTGCACCCATGACAGGGAAGGTGGTGAGAGGGCTATACTATAGAGACTGTCCCTCCACCAAATCTGGCAGGGCTAGATACAGTCTTTTTCGAAGGCCAACATCCTGGCTCCTGGATAAAAAATATAGAAGGCCTTATGGAAGGAAAATCAGGAGTCTTGTGATGTGATCTGTGTCTCAGATAGGAAGTCAGTGTGATGGGGCTGCACCAGCCCAGTGCTCTCCTTGGCACTACCATTGTCTTCCTCCTGGATCTTCAAAGCTGCTTGAATATGTCCAGACCCTATAATGACTGAACTGCTAACTTCACCTTTTCCTCTTTAGTGATCTGAGACTTTGTGACACTTGCTCCAGCATGCAGTCACATGGATAAGTATTGTCTATTGAGTGCCTATAAACAGCATGCACTTTATAGACTATGGTCATACTCACTGGGCAAAGCTGACATCATAGTTACCATTTTACAGATGAGTAAACTGATGCTTGTGGTAAGTGACTTGCCCAAGGCCACAGAGGTATTATGTTCAGTTGAGTTCTGTTCAGTTCATTCGCTCAGTCGTGTCCAACTCTCTGCAACCCCATAAACTGCAGCACACCAGGCCCCCCTGTCCATCACCAGCTCCCGGAGTCCACCCAAACCCATGTTTATCGAGTCGGTGATGCCATCCAGCCATCTCATCCTCTGTCGTCCCCTTCTCCTCCTGCCCTCAATCTTTCCCAGCATCAGGGTCTTTTCCAATGAGTCAGCTCTTCACATCAGGTAGCCAAAGTATTGGAGTTTCAGCTTCAAAATCAGTCTTACCAATGAGGACTGATCTCCTTTAGGAGGGACTGATTGGATCTCCTTGCAGTCCAAGGGACTCTCAAGAGTCTTCTCCAATGCCACAGTTCAAAAGCATCAATTCTTTGGCGCTCAGCTTTCTTTGTAGCCCAACTCTCACATCAATACATGACTACTGGAAAAACCATAGCCTTGACTAGACAGACCTTTGTTGACAAAGTAATGTCTATGCTTTTTAATATGCTGTCTAGGTTGGCCATAACTTTCCTTCCAAGGAGTAAGCGTCTTTTAATTTCATGGCTGCAATCACCATATTATGTAGAAGATCTAAGATTTTAATCCTAGTCTGTTTGTCTCCAAAGCTGGTCTCTTTACTACATTATTTATTCATGAATTAATTAATGATGATCCTAACTAATGTGTTTTTAAATTTAAATCACCATGTTTGAATTTTTTTCCATTGGTTAAATTGACTAGATAATTGTCTAACATGGTAGAAGTCTGCCAAATAGGAGATTACACACACACACACACACACACACACACACACACACACTTAGTTGAAAGCTACAGGTGCACAGTAAAGATGGTTTTTCAAACTAATATTATCTTTTTGCCACTGGTTATTAAATTTTAAGCTTGTGATATAATGTAATTAACATTAGTATTGACTGGTTGGCCCCAGGTTCAGGCTGTCAGCAAATCAGAACTCCTGCACTTTATCTCCTGTATACTTTTTCCTCTCCCTGCTGCTCTGTTCTCTCCAGGACCACCTCATAGGAGTTGCAGGTTGGACACTGAGCAAGTCCAGGGAGCCCCATTCACATCTCAGTCTATGTGAGTGGCACATGACCACCTATCTTCTCCACTTCTATTTCTAAACACACTTGTTTAGGGTGTGTATGCATGCATGATTGTGTGAGAAAAGAGGATCATCTGACAGGGAAGCTAGTAAGGGACAAGTGGTGATGCTTACAGCATTAATGAGGAATTGTACTGTCATATAGTGCAGGGAGAATGGCACGTGAAAGTTTAACCCATGGCACTAAATCTGCCTTTGAGCTAGAGAACAATGAAGAAGCGAAGCAAATTCTGAATTCTCTTGGATATTCTGTCCCTGAAAATTCAGACACAGATACATCCAGTCAGGTCAGCAGCTTGTTTCTGGTGATGAGTAACATGTTTTAAAATTTTAAAACTGTGCCAGAAAAGAGGGAAGGATAATATAAAGCTGATAATAGGGTTCCTCTTGACCTAAATTACAAAAAAATTCCCAGTGATAAATGGCTTCCTGATCTGAAAAGCTTCAAGTGTTCCTTCCAGAACGCATTTTAGATTAGGTCAATAAGACAGAATCTAGAAGTTGATCAACCTTACAGCCAACTAGTTGCCACCACTGGAGTCTTCAAGGAAGTAATTGGAGGCCTTAAAGGTATACTTCCTGGTGGCTCAGACGGTAAAGAATCCGCCTGCAATGAGGGAGAACCAGGTTCGATTCCTGGGTCGGAAAGATCTCCTGTAGGCAACCCACTCTGCTACTCTTGTCTGGAGAATCCCCATGGACAGGGGAACCTAGTGAACTTCAGTCCATGGTTTTGCAAAGAGTCGGACATGACTGAATGACTAACACTTTCACTTTCTTTCAAAGTGTACTGATGCCTATCCCACACACAGAGGATGATGGTAGTGGTAAAGCCAAGAGAAGGGAACTAGATACAGAGAAAATGGCATGACTGGAAATTTCAGAAATGTAAAGGAAGGAAATGATGCTGTGTCTGGATGAGAGGTTTTCTCCATGTGCGAGATTTTGAATGTCTTCCTTTAAAAGCCTGTATTGGTTTGTTAGAGCTGCATTAAGACAGTACTCCAAACACTCAGCCCAGGACAGAGTCCTTATACAGTTCTTGTGTGCATGCTAAGTGGCTTCAGTTGTGTCTGACTCTTTGTTTTTTTTTTTTTTTTTTTTTTTTATTAGTTGGAGGCTAATTACTTCACAACATTTCAGTGGGTTTTTTTCATACATTGATATGAATCAGCCATGGATTTACACGTATTCCCCATCCCGATCCCCGCTCCCACCTCCCTCTCCACCCGATTCCTCAGGGTCTTCCCAGTGCATCAGGCCCGAGCACTTGTCTCATGCATCCCACCTGGGCTGGTGATCTGTTTCACCGTAGATAATATACATGCTGTTCTTTCGAAACATCCCACCCTCACCTTCTCCCACAGAGTTCAAAAGTCTGTTCTGTGTCTCTTTTTCTGTTTTGCATATAGGGTTATCGTTACCATCTTTCTAAATTCCATATACATGTGTTAGTATGCTGTAATGTTCTTTATCTTTCTGGCTTACTTCACTCTGTATAAGGGGCTCCAGCTTCATCCATCTCATTAGGACTGATTCAAATGAATTCTTTTTAATGGCTGAGAAATATTCCATGGTGTATATGTACCACAGCTTCCTTATCCATTCATCTGCTGATGGGCATCTAGGTTGCTTCCATGTCCTGGCTACTATAAACAGTGCTGCGATGAACATTGGGGTGCACGTGTCTCTTTCAGATCTGG
Organism: Dama dama; assembly: GCF_033118175.1. Classification (NCBI taxonomy): domain Eukaryota; kingdom Metazoa; phylum Chordata; class Mammalia; order Artiodactyla; family Cervidae; genus Dama; species Dama dama. The sequence continues at coordinate 50,181,279 of NC_083714.1, read as the reverse complement.
TTTCCTCAGTGTGTATGCCCAGAAGTGGGATTGCTGGGTCATATGGCAGTTCTATTTCCAGTTTTTTAAGAAATCTCCACACTGTTTTCCATAGCGGCTGTACTAGTTTGCATTCCCACCAACAGTGTAAGAGGGTTCCCTTTTCTCCACACCCTCTCCAGCATTTATTGCTTGTAGACTTTTGGATAGCAGCCATCCTGACTGGCGTGTAATGGTACCTCATTGTGGTTTTGATTTGCATTTCTCTAATAATGAGTGATGTTGAGCATCTTTTCATGTGTTTGTTAGCCATCTGTATGTCTTCTTTGGAGAAATGTCTGTTTAGTTCTTTGGCCCATTTTTTGATTGGGTCATTTATTTTCCTGGAATTGAGCTTCAGGAGTTGCTTGCATATTTTTGAGATTAATCCTTTGTCTGTTTCTCCATTTGCTATTATTTTCTCCCAATCTGAGGGCTGTCTTTTCACCTTACTTATAGTTTCCTTTGTAGTGCAAAAGCTTTTAAGTTTCATTAGGTCCCATTTGTTTAGTTTTGCTTTTATTTCCAATATTCTGGGAGGTGGGTCATAGAGGATCTTGCTGTGATTTATGTCGGAGAGTGTTTTGCCTATGTTCTCCTCTAGGAGTTTTATAGTTTCTGGTCTTACATTTAGATCTTTAATCCATTTTGAGTTTATTTTTGTGTATGGTGTTAGAAAGTGTTCTAGTTTCATTCTTTTACAAGTGGTTGACCAGTTTTCCCAGCACCACTTGTTAAAGAGGTTGTCTTTTTTCCATTGTATATCCTTGCCTCCTTTGTCAAAGATAAGGTGTCAATAGGTTTGTGGATTTATCTCTGGGCTTTCTATTCTGTTCCATTGATCTATATTTCTGTCTTTGTTCCAGTACCATACTGTCTTGAGGACTGTGGCTTTGTAGTAGAGTCTGAAGTCAGGCAGGTTGATTCCTCCAGTTCCATTCTTCTTTCTCAAGATTACTTTGGCTATTCGAGGTTTTTTGTATTTCCATACAAATTGTGAAATTCTTTGGTCTAGTTCTGTGAAAAATACCGTTGGTAGCTTGATAGGGATTGCATTGAATCTATAGATTGCTTTGGGTAGAATAGCCATTTTGACAATACTGATTCTTCCAATCCATGAACACGGTATGTTTCTCCATCTGTTTGTGTCCTCTTTGAATTCTTTCATCAGTGTTTTATAGTTTTCTATGTATAGGTCTTTTGTTTCTTTAGGTAGATATACTCCTAAGTATTTTATTCTTTTTGTTGCAATGGTGAATGGTATTGTTTCCTTAATTTCTCTTTCTGTTTATTCATTGTTAGTATATAGGAATGCAAGGGATTTCTGTGTGTTAATTTTATATCCTGCAACTTTACTATATTCATTGATTAGCTCTAGTAATTTTCTGGTAGAGTCTTTAGGGTTTTCTATGTAGAGGATCATGTCATCTGCAAACAGTGAGAGTTTCACTTCTTCTTTTCCTATCTGGATTCCTTTTACTTCTTTTTCTGCTCTGATTGCTGTGGCCAAAACTTCCAACACTATGTTGAATAGTAGTGGTGAGAGTGGGCACCCTTGTCTTGTTCCTGATTTCAGGGGAAATGCTTTCAATTTTTCACCATTGAGGGTGATGCTTGCTGTGGGTTTGTCATATATAGCTTTTATTATGTTGAGGTATGTTCCTTCTATTCCTGCTTTCTGGAGAGTTTTAATCATAAATGAGTGTTGAATTTTGTCAAAGGCTTTCTCTGCATCTATTGAGATAATCATATGGTTTTTATCTTTCAATTTGTTAATGTGGTGTATTACATTGATTGATTTGTGGATATTAAAGAATCCTTGCATTCCTGGGATAAAGCCCACTTGGTCATGGTGTATGATTTTTTTAATATGTTGTTGGATTCTGTTTGCTAGAATTTTGTTAAGGATTTTTGTATCTATGTTCATCAGTGATATTGGCCTGTAGTTTTCTTTTTTTGTGGCATCTTTGTCTGGTTTTGGAATTAGGGTGATGGTTGCCTCATAGAATGAGTTTGGAAGCTTACCTTCATCTGCAATTTTCTGGAAGAGTTTGAGTAAGATAGGTGTTAGCTCTTCTCTAAATTTTTGGTAGAATTCAGCTGTGAAGCCATCTGGTCCTGGGCTTTTGTTTGCTGGAAGATTTTTGATGACAGTTTCGATTTCCTTGCTTGTGATGGGTCTGTTAAGATCTTCTATTTCTTCCTGGTTCAGTTTTGGAAAGTTATACTTTTCTAAGAATTTGTCCATTTCATCCAAGTTGTCCATTTTATTGGCATAGAGCTGCTGGTAGTAGTCTCTTATGATCCTTTGTATTTCAGTGTTGTCTGTTGTGATCTCTCCATTTTCATTTCTAATTTTGTTAATTTGGTTCTTCTCTCTTTGTTTCTTAATGAGTCTTGCTAATGGTTTGTCAATTTTGTTTATTTCTTCAAAAAACCAGCTTTTAGCTTTGTTGATTTTTGCTATGGTCTCTTTAGTTTCTTTTGCATTTATTTCTGCCCTGATTTTTAAGATTTCTTTCCTTCTGCTAACCCTGGGGTTCTTCATTTCTTCCTTCTCTAATTGCTTTAGGTGTAGAGTTAGGTTATTTATTTGGTTTTTTTCTTGTTTCTTGATGTAAGCCTGTAATGCTATGAACCTTCCCCTTAGCACTGCTTTTACAGTGTCCCATAGGTTTTGGGTTGTTGTGTTTTCATTTTCATTCATTTCTATACATATTTTGATTTCTTTTTTGACTTCTTCTATGATTTGTTGGTTATTCAGAAGCGTGTTATTTAGCCTCCATATGTTTTAAGTTTTAACAATTTTTTTCCTGTAATTGAGATCTAATCTTACTGCACTGTGGTCAGAAAAGATGACTGGAATGATTTCAATTTTTCTGAATTTTCCAAGACCAGATTTATGGCCCAGGATGTGATCTATTCTGGAGAAGGTTCCGTGTGCACTTGAGAAAAAGGTGAAATTGATTGTTTTGGGGTGAAATGTCCTATAGATATCAATTAGGTCTGGCTGGTCCATTGTGTCATTTAAGGTTTGTGTTTCCTTGTTAATTTTCTGTTTAGTTGATCTATCCATAGTTGTGAGTGGGGTATTAAAGTCTCCCACTATTATTGTGTTACTATTAATTTCCTCTTTCATACTTGTTAGTGTTTGCCGTACATATTGTGGTGCTCCTATGTTGGGTGCATATATATTTATAATTGTTATATCTTCTTCTTGGATTGATCCTTTGATCATTATGTAGTGTCCTTCTTTGTCTCTTTTCACATCCTTTATTTGAAAGTCTATTTTATCTGATATGAGTATTGCGACTCCTGCTTTCTTTTGGTCTCCGTTTGCGTCAAATATTTTTTTCCAGCCCTTCACTTTTAGTCTGTATGTGTCTTTTGCTTTGAGGTGGGTCTCTTGTAGACAGCATATATAGGGGTCTTGTTTTTGTATCCATTCAGCCAATATTTGTCTTTTGTTTGGGGCATTCAACCCATTTACATTTAGGGTAATTATTGATAGGTGTGGTCCCGTTGCCATTTACTTTGTTGTTTTGGGTTCACGTTTATACAACCTTTCTGCATTTCCTGTCTAGAGAAGATCCTTTAGCATTTGTTGAAGAGCTGGCTTGGTGGTGCTGAGTTCTCTCAGCTTTTGCTTATCTGTAAAGCTTTTGAATTCTCCTTCATATCTGAATGAGATCCTTGCTGGATACAGTAATCTAGGTTGTAGGTTATTCTGTTTCATTAGTTTCAGTACGTCCTGCCATTCCCTTCTGGCCTGGAGGGTTTCTATTGATAGATCTGCTGTTATCCTTATGGGAATCCCTTTGTGTGTTATTTGTTGTTTTTCCCTTGCTGCTTTTAGTATTTGTTCTTTGTGTTTGATCTTTGTTAATTTGATTAATATGTGTCTTGGGGTGTTTTGCCTTGGGTTTATCCTGTTTGGGACTCTCTGGGTTTCTTGGACTTGGATGGCTATTTCCTTCCCCATTTTAGGGAAGTTTTCAGCTATTATCTCCTCGAGTATTTTCTCATGGCCTTTCTTTTTGTCTTCTTCTGGGACTCCTATGATTCGAATGTTGGGGCGTTTCACATTATCGCAGAGGTCCCTGAGGTTGTCCTCATTTCTTTTGATCCTTTTTTCTTTTTTCCTCTCTGCTTCGTTTATTTCCACCATTTTATCTTCTACCTCACTTATCCTATCTTCTGTCTCCGTTATTCTACTCTTGGTTCCCTCCAAAGTGTTTTTGATCTCATTCATTGCATTATTCATTTGTAATTGACTCTTTTTTATTTCTTCTAGGTCTTTATTAAACAGTTCTTGAATCTTTTCAATCTTTGTCTCCAGGCTATTTATCTGTAACTCCATTTTGTTTTCAAGGTTTTGGATCATTTTTATTATCATTATTCTAAATTCTTTTTCAGGTAGATTCCCTATCTCTTCCTCTTTTGTTTGACTTGGTGGGCATTTTTCATGTTCCTTTACCTGTTGGGTATTTCTTTGCCTTTTCATCTTGTTTAGATTGCTGTGTCTGGAGTGGGCTTTCTGTATTCTGGAGGTCTGTGGTTCCTTTTTATTGTGGAGGATTTACCCAGTGGGTGGGGCTAGACGATTGGTTTGTCAAGGTTTCCTGGGTAGGGAAGCTTGCATCAGTGTTCTGGTGCGTGGAACTTAATTTCTTCTCTTTGGAGAGTAATGGAGTGCCCAGTAATGAGTTTTGAGATGGGTCTATGTGTTAGGTATGACCTTGGGCAGCCTGTATCTTGATGTTCAGGGCTATGTTCCTGCGTTGCTGGAGAATTTGCATGGTATGTCTTGCTCTGAAACTTTTTGGCTCTTGGGTGGTGGTTGGTTTCAGTGTAGGTATGAAGGCTTTTGGACAGTCACTTATTACTTAAAGTTCCATGCAGTCAGGAGTTTTCTGGTATTCTCAGGTTTGGGGCTTAAGTCTCCTGCCTCTGGATTTCAGTTTTATTCTTCCTGTAGTCTCAGGACTTCTCCAACTATACAGCACTGATAACAAAACTTCTAGGTTAATGGTGAAAAGATTCTCCCCCGTTAGGGACACCCAGAGAGGTTCACAGAGTCACATGAAGAAGAGGAGAGGGAGGAGGGAGATAGAGATGAGCAGGAGGAGAAAAAGGGGGACTCAAGAGGAGAGAGACAGATCTACGCAGCTGTCTGTTCCCAGAGTGTTCTCAGTAGCCCAGTCACCTACAAAGATTCACAGAATTGGATTGGGAAGAGAAGGGGAAAGGAGGAAATAGAGGTGTTCTGAGGTAGAAAACAGAGAGTCAAGATTGGGAGAGAATAATGTTCGGTTTAAAAATAGGGCTTCTCTTCTTTTTTTTTTTTGATAAGGTTATAGTGTATTGAAAATGAAAATTAAGGAGTAGTAGAGGAGTACTAGAGGACTTTAAAAGAAATAAGAGAAAAAGAAAAATAGAAAATAGAAGAGAAAAAGGAAAGAAAAAAAAGAAGAAAAAAGAAAAAAAAGGAAAGAAAAAGAAAAAGAAAGAAAAAAAATTTTTTTCCCCTAATTAAAAAATCGTAAAAATCTATGGAAATGAAAGTTAAGGCGTAATGGGGGAGTAATAGGGGATTTTAAAGGAAAATAACAGAGAGAAAATAAAAAAGAAAAAAGAAAAAAAGAAAAAAAAAGAGAAAAAAAAAGGGAGTAAAAATTAAAATTATATCTAGGAGTTTCTCTGGAGCTGTTGCGGTCAGTGTGGGTTCGGCTCAGTTTTAGATACCTCCTCGTTCGAGCTTACGGTTCTCGATAACTACAGGCCCCTTCTGGTGTAGTCGGTGTTTTCTAGAGGGATTTTAATCTGTTGCACCAGTCCCTTCTGAAGCGGTTACCTTTGTTTATTTGGCTTCTGTTTGCCGGTCTCTTCAGAGCCTCATTTCCGCCCTGACACAGGCGGGCGGAGGTGGACTCTTATTCAGGTAGCTAGTTCCGTCGCTCTGCGGGGAGGGGCTGGCGCTGCAGGGAGGGGCTGTCGCTGTGGGGACGGGGCTGGGGCTGCAGGGAGGGGCTGGCGCTGCGGGGAGGGGCTGGCGCTGTGGGGACGGGCTGGGGCTGCAGGGAGGGGCTGGCGCTGTGGGGACGGGCTGGGCTGCAGGGAGGGGCTGGCGCTGCGGGGAGGGGCTGGCGCTGCGGGGAGGGGCTTGCGCCGCGGGGACGGGCTGGGGCTGTCGGGAGGGGCTGACGCTGCTTTCTCCGTCTGCGCTGCTCAGGCTCCCGGCTGTTCTATATGGAGCACGCCCCGCGCTGCGCGAGGTTCCAGCCCTTGGGTGTTCCACAAAAGCGCGGAACGAAAAGCTGGGCCTGCTCTCAGTGCCTTCCCCGTCAGAGCGGTCCAGGCAGCCAGGGGCTTGGTGGGCGCACTCTCCCCAGGTGTGGCGCGCCCCCTCCCTTCCGCGGACCCAGTCTCAGTTTCCGCTGGCGCCAGTCGGGTGCGTGCGCTTTCTGCCCTCCGCGTCCCCAGCCCCAGTCCCCGCCGGCACCGGTCGGGTGCCTGCGCCCTGTGTCTCGCCGCGACCTTCCCCTCCCCCCTGCCTCCTGCTTCCAGCGGGGCTGGGCCGGTCCGCAGCCTGCGAGCTCTTCTCTGGATTTTCTCGGTCTCTTTGTTCTGCGAATGGCCGGCAGTGTGTTCGGGCTGGTTAATTTACTCTCTCTCTTTTGGTCTCCCACAGTTCAAGTTGGCAACTCACAGAAGCTCCCTCCGATTGTCCTCAGGGCACTCAGGCCCGGACCCTACCCCAAGCAATGCCGCCTAAGACTTCCCGGGACGGATCTCCATCCTTAGCTCTTTTGTCTCACTTTTTATGTTTTATATTTTGTCCTACCTCCTTTCGAAGACAATGGGTTGCTTTTCTGGGCGCCTGATGACCTCAGCTAGCGATCAGAAGTTGTTTTGCGAAGTTTGCTCTGCCTTCAGTTATTCTTTTGATGAATTTGTAGGAGAGAAAGTGGTCTCCCCATCCTACTCCTCCGCCATCTTGGCTTCTCCTCCCGTGTCTGACTCTTTGCAACCCCATGGACTGTAGCCCACCAGGCTCCTCTGTCTATGGGGTTTTCCAGGCAAGAATAATGGAGTGGGTTGCCATTTCTGCGTCCAGGGGATCTTCCTGACCCAGGGATTGAGCCTGTGTCTCCTGTGGTTCCTGCATTACAGGTGGTTTCTTTACTGCTGAGAAGCCCACATGAGTGTAACTGGTCCTAAGAGGACAAACATCATAAAGAGTCCTAAGCTGAACTTGGAAGCATGCTGAGGTCATTTGTGAAGTGAATTCTTGGGTCCCAGGTGTCTAAAAGGTCTTAGCATGGGCTGCAGGTAGGCACATTCTCTTAGCTCTGTGGAATCTCCCCCCACTGGGAAGGGGTACAGCCTTGGGCTGCAACAGAATTTGTTGTGCATATCAGGGTGATGTAATGGCCCTGTGAAATCCAGGCCAGGGTTCTGCTACTATTCCACTGTAAAACCTGTGGCAGCACTCCTTGGACTCTCTAAGATGCTTTAAGGACAGTTGAGTTAAGAGGCATGCAATGCCCAAAACTAGGTAGGGAGGGACCAGGGACATTTGCATCACTCCCTGCCGAGGAAAACACGTGATCCAAAGAAGAGCTGCATTGTGAAAGGTGGATCCATGAGCAAGAAAGCTGTCCTAAGAGGCCTGGGCATGAAGTCCTGTTTGCCCCCAAGGTTTCCTTCAGCAAGACTGTGGCAGAGAAACACTTTGGAGCACCTCCCAGGTGGTGCTGTGTTGTCATGGCAGAAGGATTGGGCCTGAATGCAGCTGGAAAAAGAGAGCAGCTAAAGAGAAGGAATTTGGCCGAGTCTGCAGCCAGCCCTGGCCCAGGAGACAGTCTCTGTGTCTTGCCGACAACCGTGCAGCTCCCAGAGTGTGCTGGGACTGGAGGGGAGGTGATGACTTCGCCAGCCCTTATCCCAGCCTGGAGACAGCTGCCCAGCAGCTCGGCCGGTCCCTTCACTCTCATTCCAGGCTGAAAAAAATCACCGGAAACTTACATTTCCCAGCTCCCTGGTGCTTCGTGTGCCATGCAGGCCAGTCACAGAGCAGAGAGGGATTTCTTGCACACAACTGGAATCAGATTCTCAAGAGGATGATTGACTTGGAGAAAATGAAGTGCCCCACATGATCACTACTGAGGTGCTGACCCCGTGAGGTTCAGCCTCTGGCTTTCCCTGCCCTCCACCCCTCATACTCTTGCCTTCTCTCATCTCTTTCTTTATCTTGTTTTCCTCTCTCCTCCCTCAGCCTTCTCTCTGCCTCCTGCCTCCTACTTTTTCGCAGCCCCCCTCACTTTCCTCTTTTGCCCCTGCTCTGAATCTCTCTCCTCCCTCTTCTTCCTCTTCTCTCTCTTGCCCTCTCTTCTCTCCTTTCCCCATTTCTCCCCCTCCCTTCTTCTCTCCCTCTCTAACTCCCTTTAGAAATCATTGCTGAACTCAATGGATTGCCAAAGTTTTTAAAATGTTCGAGTCTGTAGGTGATATATTTCACCAGAAGTCAGTTTTCTTTTCCACTAGAGATTTTGCATGTAGGGAAACAAAAAAGAGAAAGGGCTATTTCCGAAGAAGCATTAGATCATCCCCTCACCCTTCTGCTCCCAACCCTCCCTGTATTCACCGCAACCCCCAGCTTCAAGGGACAAACTCAGAGTGATAATAACTGAGACCAAAAACTCTGCTTCTCTGTTCTGTTTGTTTCTCTCAGTTCTGGCTGAGGCCTCATGGGGGAGCTGCTATCTCACTGTAGATAAGAGCACAGTTTCCAACAAAGCCTGACCTTTATAGGCTGGAATGAAGTGTGACTTCTGTTACAGGGAAAAAGGTTCTCTTGGTGGTTATTTTCCTGCAGGTGTCTTTATTTTATTCCCTGCAAGAGCCCACAAACACATTTGAGTCAAGTTTAGAGCTCCATCTTGCCTTAGCAAAATGAAGGATGAGACGTTCATTGTGGAAAGATTTCACTTGTTGAACATTCAAATCAAAGACAGTTTTAAGTATTGTTTTTCTTCTGCAGAGGGGTTTTGCAAGTAACAGCCTCAGAAGAAGAGTTCATTATAGATTAATTGTGTTATTGTAGCTGTATCAGATGTGCAAATCTTAAAAAATATCCGGGATAAGAAAATGAAAATGAACTTTGTGAGTGTAGCAGTGAATTTGCAAATTACAAGTCTTGTCAATTTGTTTTTTGTAACGAATTTCCAGAATAAAGTAAATAGAAGGTTATTGCTGCAAATGCTGATTTATCTGACGTTCAGTCAATTGGAGAGTCCTACAAATCCACATTTTGGTGTAGCTCCAGGATTGAGGATTGCTGTTCCTATTGAGGAACATTCCTATTGAGGTCATCCTATTGATGACCCAGAGACACTGAAGATCCTCCGTGTCTCCTGAATCATAAGAAAAGAAACAGCTTTGCAGAGCTTTAGTGCTAAGAAGATTTTTTACAGGTATATATATATTTAAATGATTAACCAGAACACTTGACAAGCTTGCAGATTATTTAGTTCATGTTCCTCATTTTGCAGCTGAGGAAACATATCCAGGTGCAGAAAAGTGGCTTCCCAGATTACCTAGGTGTGGTCCTTTTTCACCTGGACTCCATCAAGTCATAGTGAATGTTGGACATACTTTGGGGTCAGCAGTGAGAGAAGGGTATTGACAGGCCATCACCTGAGCCCATTCTCCTGTTTTAACCAGAACATCTTTGCTTTTATCTGTGTGATAGACACAATATTTTGCCAATGTAACTGAAGCCAATGTACTTCCTTCCTTGCTAAGCTGTAGTTCCTAGTCCTCTCAGGGCTTCTGAATCAAAAATCATTCCTGGCCAACACAGATCACGGGGTTTCTTCTATCATGTGTCTAGGTTGTTCTTCCACCAGTAAGGCTTAGTTATTGACTTTGAGTGAAAGTTGCTTAGTCGTGTCTGACTCTTTGTGATCCCATGAACTGTACAGTCCATGAAATTCTCCAGACCAGAATATTGGAGTGGGTAGCCTTTCCCTTCTTCAGGGGATCTTCCCAACCTAGGGATCAAACCCAGGTCTCCTGCATTGAAGGTGGATTCTTTACCAGCTGAGCCACAAGGGAAGCCCAGTTATTTACCTTCGTGCCTCAGAAAAAGGAATTGGCTATGACATAAGGAAAGTCTCCATTGCAAAAGAAAAGAAAGGGGAAGAAACCCACCCATCTGTCTAAGCAGATTCTGGGAAGAGCAAGAAGGCTGATGTAGAGGAAGTTACCATGAGACACATGAGTCCTGACCACCCTCTCTAGGCGCAGTGCCTGGAATTGGGAGGCTACTACACACAGAAATCTAAGAGCAGATAAACTTTTTCTTCACTTCCTGTTTAGACCCTTGTGGTACTGGGAAAGTGATATGATAGCCAAGCAGTGATGCAGAAAGTGGCTAGATACATGAAACAGGCTCTCCATGGCCTGAACAAGGTGTGTGGCAGACCCGCATTTCCAGGTGTCCCACACATGAGGTCAACACAAGTCAGGGATCATGTCAGAGAGGTGATCATAGGTAGGAACTTTAAGACTGTAACCAATGGGGTCCAGGGGTGAGCAGTATATAAAGCCAACAGATAGGATCAGTTAACACCCAGATTAGGTATTAACCAGTTAACACCAGATTAGGACCTCTTAGTGGTCATCACTTCAAGGACCACACCAGGGCAGCCATTCCCCTGAAATGAGCAAAGAAAGAGTCCAGAGGTCTCGGGGGATCTGAGTTATCATTGCTCTCTTTCCTCTCTGACATGAAGTAAGCCACCCCTTCTCAACAGGAAGGGGGTCGAAGGGCTAAGGAAGAAATATGAAAGAGCAAACATTTACCTGAAGGAGACTGTCATCCAAAAAGGACTGCTTCAACCAGCCCTGTTTCAGGGGTTGAAAAAAATTGTAGGGCTTGCAGGCCCTTACTGTTCCTTCTTCCTTTGCTCTGTCTCGAAAACATTGAGGGTTAGGGCACTCAGACCTACCTGGACACAGAAGGCAATGTGATGAGGTGAAAAGCACACTGGAAAGCCAGCAGAGCTGAGTTTGCGTACTGGCTGCAAAGTCTGTGTCTATGAAATAGGATGTCTAGTTCCGTAAGATCCTTCTAGCATTGGCATTCAGTATTATAGAAATCTCAGTGTTTCCTTTGGTGGAAACCCAGGGTCCCCCACTAAATTCCTCCTCTGGCACCTAAGAATAAAGTTCAAGAGAGAGTCAACCTCATAGGGTAGCATTCCTGGGTGGGGTCACTAGAGCACTAAGTCTGATTCCTGGCCTTACCAGTTCAGGGCTTGGATGAGGTCTTATGAATGCAGAGGGAATCAAGCTGCAGGAACTAACTCAATTAACCCCATTCACAAGAGACTGATGGAGTCCTCAGCCTTAACTCATGGGGTCTAGAGGAAGTTGAAAAGAAAAGAAGTACCTGGTTTTCCAGCCTCTGCAGAAGCTCTGTGGATGTCATGACATCTTGAGCACCATTGGTATCTGGGTGTTAACTCTTTTCTACCTAACTCCAAAATGACACTCACGTTTAATAAGTCAAAGATATTTGTTCAGGGTGCTTTGGCATCTTGTGAGGCTCTGCCTAATAAGAACTAAGGAATGGGGTTTGCTCAGTCACCTTGGTGATTGACGGGGGCCCATGTCCTCTATTGAACATCAACAAATCAAACTCCTGGAATTTTAGAGCTGCGTAGCAAGTACATGGAAGGGAAGGTGTTTTAGGACAAATCACAAATAGTCACCATTGGGCAACTGACTAGATAAAGAAATGCAAGAGGCCAGGAAACTAACATGGAATAAACAGAATTAGGCTGGCTTTGAGTCATTCTCCTCAAGAATTAATTGTGGAGCCCAAAACAGAAATCTTGTTCTTGCTGAAGAGACCCTACCAGTATAGCTCACAATGAAAGTGAAGTCACTCAGTCGTGTCCGACTCTTTGCGACCCCATGGACTGTAGCCTACTGGGCTCCCCCATCCATGGGATTTTCCAGGCAAGGGTACTGGAGCGGGTTGCCATTTCCTTCTCCAGAGGATCTTCCTGACCCAGGGATCGAACCCAGGTCTCCCGCATTGCAGGCAGACGCTTTACCCTCTGAGCCACTAGGGAAGCCCTATAGCTCACAATACAGCAGTGTAATTTAAACTGAGAAATATAACCCCATCCTCTGCCTTTTAGGAAACTATAGAAGAGGAAGTAAAGCTTCTAGTAGGACATGTCTTGGTTTGCATGGACTGAAAGTAGAGAAAACTTGCTGGCCTCCATGTCAGTGTCATTAGCTGTCACATCCTGACGATACTAGGGCAAAATGAGAATTATTTTTTTGATGACCAGAATTGCTGGGCTTGGGTAATGCTGCAGACCTCTAGACTTAGTCTGACCCTTTGGCCTGACTCCAAGTATGCCTCACCCAATTGTTGCCAAGTGGTCGCTTCACATAGTCCAGTCACCATGCAATTGGATAAACTATATCTTTCCATTAGTTACATTCTTGTTCCCAGGAGATAATCTGGGCTTTTGATGGATGCTTCAGAAATCCCCAAAGATGTAAGCAAGATGTTCCTTATCCTTGTGTCTTATCTCCCCTGCCATATGTTGATTTTTACTAGCTTCAACCTCAGTGGGTGGGCCTTTTTGTCCTGTAGCTCCCCATGTAAAAAGCTATAGCTACCACTGCCTTTTTGCCTACTAGCAACAGCTTCCCACTGAGTTCCCTTTGTTTACTGCATTCTGAAAGAGCACTTCTTGTCAGTGTGGTGGCATGTATCTGAGGTAGAAAACTTTGCTCTGTCGGAAATGTGAGTCCAGGAAATCCACTTTGCTCTGCCGGAAATGTGGGTAAGTATAAAATCTGACTACAAAGGGTACCTCCATGACATAAGACCCTCTTATTTTAGCTTCATACCAGGCCTGCCAGGTGGAGCATTATTCTCATTTTATAAACAGGAAACCAAGGTTCAGGGAGGTTAAGTAGCCATCTAAAGCTACTTTGTACCATTGACTGTCTGGGATTATTATTTTCTTTGAGCTATTGGTAGGGCTTCTGGTGGGATGTGGATGGGGTGGGAAAGGAGGAAAGTAATGTTTAACCAGTCAGATCTGACTCTTTTACCCTGGTACCCAATGGAGTGAAAGAAAGAATAGCCAGTTCCATCTCAGCTTTAAGTCTGTGCATTAGTAAGTGGCAGAATAAAACAGCCTGAGTGTGAAGCCCAAGCTCTTCATACTGTACCATACCATTAGCTACATCCATTCTTAGGTCTAAGCATTCATGGTCTTTCTATAGAGGCATCTATTTGTTCTTGTGAGAATCCTTGCCAACTGGCAACCAGCAAAGTGACTAGATCTTCACTTTGCTCCAGAGGAATCCACTTATAGCCCTGGCTTTTGTCTTTCTCCACCACATTTGGATCCCACTGGAAATTGCATTAACAGGTTAACGAAGACACTAATTCTAGATGCAGGGAAACCATTCATCAGTGAGGAGTAGGGCAGCAGATACTTCCTCCTTAGGAGTCATACCTGCACTACAGTCACAGCCTGAGCACACCTATCTCTAGTATTGGTCTAATGTTTCCACGTGACATCATTAATCTTTTGTCCTCTGTATCTTCATTTGTGAGACAGAAGTTTTGGATGTGGTTGAAAGCTTGAATTTCCTCTTGAATCTTTCTGTCCCTTTGCATTGTTGTAAATGGGGTAGGAGAAGTCAGCCGGTTAAGGAAGCTGAAGTGTAGCAAGAGTCTTCTGGACTCCACTGGTAGCCTTGTGTGGTCCAAGGACTTTCCAGGACTCTGCTGTGGGAAGAAACTTCCTCACCAATCATTCATGAACAATAACCAAACCGCAGACTAATTGAAGCCTTCCCTGACTGCCCTGTGTCTGAAGATGGGAAATAGAGCATCCTCATTCTTGGTACCAGAAAAAAAAAAAAAGGTGGGGAACAAGTGGTTAATTGCATCAGTTACCAATTCAGGCATCGTCCGAAGATGAGCACTCCCACAGGAGCATAAAATTGCACTGGGTTTCTGGGAGTGAAAGGTCAGAATGCAGACAGCAGACAACTGAAGTGTGGCCTCTCGGGATCTTTGGCTACCTTGACACTCTCTCCCCAGTCAACTAGTGGATCTCAGTGTGTGTTCAAAGTAGAGGAGCCATGCAAGCCCTGTCACCAAGCTGGACAGGGAAAGTCATGGTGTCTTGTGCAGGCAAGGTGGCTAAGAATCTAGGTGGAGAACCAGCACATAATCTGTTTCTGCCTCCTTCCCATATGTGTGCTTGTATTTCCTTTGAAGATTAATAACAAGCATCTTTCATGGTACTAACACTTAACTGACAAGTATAGAAATGTTAATCATGGTTTTGAAGAAAGCGCTAAGACATCAGCAGCTGTTGGAATAGAAGGAAGGCAATGAGATTTCAAGCCTCCCTTCCTTCTGGCTGGTCTAGAACTTCCTGCATCAAGTTCTAGGACATGTGGAATATGAAGTATTTGCCAATTCCTTAGAGAAAAATATTTTTGTTAAAGAGGGAGTTGCATTTCCTCCTTTAAAATAGAAAGTACTTAACAGCAACTGAAAACATGATTTGCAATAGCCTTGTATCTATGACTGTTCTTAGGAAGGCACCAGGCAATAAAAATAGATAAAAGATTATGGGGAGTGCTGTAATAGACTTGAACCCTAGTATGTATCCACCTCAACATTTTGTGAGAGTATCTCTTCAGTTTATGTTGCGTTTCTTAAAAATGTGAACTTGAAGGACAAATTCAGCAACTTGTTCAAGGCTTCAGATTGAGCTGGTGAACAATCCTGAACAATTGCCTCTGTAATCTCAGAATAATCTTTTGTTTTTAGAGATATTAGGCACAATGTAAACTTGCTACAAAAAAATCTAGGTGCAAATTCCAGTTGTTGTAGGTAATAGTAACAGTAATAGCAATTTTACAAGTCAGTAGTGTTCTTTTGGAAAATGCCATCCTGTGCCTTTTTCAAAATCTATAATTGCTGTGTTTAGAGGGATACTGAATTAGTGTTGGAATTAAATTGTCACAGCAAAATAAGTGTGCACTGTTCTTCCTGGGCACTGATTCTTGTCCTGGTTTGAGCCCAGGTTGATGAACTGACTCTTCAGGCCGTAAGAGTAGAGTTGAGGTTGAAGGTTTCTGAAGTGCACATGTGGACTATTGGGAAGGGAGCAGTCCCTCTTTCTGTTGATGGGGCTGTCCATTTGGCACTCACAGACGTAAGGCTGCTGGGTAACTGAGCACACGCAGAGAATGTTCTAGCTCAGCATATTTTCATTCCTGAGCCATGTTTTGCTTGGTCCCCCAAACCCCATTTTCTTTTTTTCTCCAATGAGCTGAGATGGGCAACCTCAGAGGAAGACTTGTGTCTCTCTTCCCTCTCCATCTTCATTCAAGCTCATAACCCGTTTGGGGATCCAGTCCCCTACCATATGTCACCTGGGCTCTATTTTGTTCTTTCTTAGCTCTCCAAAGTCAAATGTACCTCTCAGAAGATGCCCCCCCCCCAAGACAGAGCTCAGAAATGGGAGAGGGAAAAAGACCCTTCACATCTCCCTTTGAAATGTTAATACTAATTTTTGCTTTAGTCTGCCCTGGAAATATTCCATCTAATCACTCAGCACTGTGCTCCTCTCCACTGGGAGGGGGTGAGAGCATGACAGAGCCCTTCACTTTACCCCAGGTGGGGCCCGCATACCTCCTCCCAAGCTTTATCCTTTCTTAGTTGTAGGTCTTTGAGGATGACCATGGTGCCCTCTCCTGAAGGAAGCTGAAATGGGACTGGGCAAGAGCTCTTTTAACTGTGCCTGGGAATTTTTGCTTTACCAGCCTCTGTACGGAGTTTCTAAACTTCCACCTGGAGGGGAGATCCCAAGTCTCGGTGTTTCAACGTGACAGTGAGTCTTACCCTATCCCTGGGAAATGAAGAACAGCTTCTCCTTGTGCATTTCTTTTCTTTTTACATTTTATTTATTTATTTAGCTATCTGTTGTTGGCTGTGCTGGCTCTTCATTGCTGCAAGGGCTTTTCTGTAGTTGTGGCAGGTGGGGGCTACTCTCTAGATACGATCTATTGAACTTCTCATTGCTGTGGCTTCTCTTGTTGCAGAGCACAGGCTCTAGAGCCCTTGGGTTTCAGTAGTTGTGGTACATGGCTTAGTTGCCCCACGGCAAGGGGGATCTTCCTGGACCAGGGATCGAACCCATGTACCCTACTTTGGCAGGTGGATTCTTTACCACTGAGCCACCAGGGAAGGCCCCCACATTCATTTCTCAAAGGGAGTGAAATAAATACTTTGAAAACTTTCATCTTTTGATTATTTTTCTCATAGGTCTGTTTACCATTAGAAAATAGGGAGTGTCACTTACAGCATCTAATATAGATAAATTCTCCAGAGATAGAAATGAAAGCATCCAATTGAGAAATCACCTTAATGCAGAAAAAACATGTCTGTCTTAGCATCATCTACTGCCTTGGTTGAAGCAAAACTGATACTATTGGTTCTGTAAATCAGTTTCATTCAATGATGGCCAAGGCCTGCTCAAGACATAACAACGTTTGCCTGTGAAAGCAGAGTACTATACACACAATTTCCTAATCACTGCAGTATGGTGTCAAACTTAGGACTTGGATGGAAGCCTAAGCTGGTGGCAGCTCAACAGAATGTCACTGCTACGAGTAATGTAGCTAGGTCATATCCTTTAGAGTTTTTAATATATAGCAGCAGACTTTAAGGTGAAAGAAAGTGAAAGTGAAAGTGTTAGTCACTCAGTCATGTCCCACTCTTGTGATCCCATGGACAGTAGCCCACCAGGCTCCTCTGTCCATGGATTCTCCAAGCAAAAATACTGGAGTGGGTTTCCATTTCCTTCTCCAGGGTATCTTCCCAAGCCAGGGGTCGAACATAGCTCTCCCACACTGCAGGCAGACTCTTTACCCACTGAGCCACCAGGGAAGCACCTTTGGCCAAATAGTCTGTGAAACAGCTTATTTTAATGTGTGGATACTTGATAAAGGTCTCATGGATTTCCTACCCTAATTTCTAGGCCAGCCATTCTATTCTTCCTCCCTAAAGTTTACACATGGAACATTAATTGGAAAAAAATGGATCAGAGACCCCTCCAGGTAGCAGTGCTGTTTTGTTGCCAGACAGTCCTGCATTCTCTCCCAAAGTTTGTTCGTAAAGGTTTTGGCTCTAGGCCTCATATCTAACTTCTTTCCTTTTTTTTTTTTTTTGTTTATCCTGAGAAAGAATGTCTTGCTGATATTCTTCTGGATTTTACATAATTTGAATCAGTTTAACAGACACCATATTTTCTTTGTTGTGCCATTCAGATTAGTTAAGAGAATTGGGTTCACTCTGGTATTTGTTATGCAGACTTAAAAACAGTCACTGGAATGCTTAAAATAAAAATCTATTTTGTGTTCTACAGGATTGTCCCAAGGGATATGTCTTTCTGTGGGGTGCAAGTGATTATTAGAATCAAACAAATACTTAATATTGATATTTACCTTTCCCTTGAGAATGAGATACTAAGAACTATGGCAGTTTTTCTAATTTGATAAAGAGTTAAACACCCAGAGAACCCAGTGCTAAGAGTCGCTTTGTGAACTTGACCTCTTGAGAACTCCTAGTGTGTGCCACATGTGGATTTGCTTTCCAAATACAAAGATTATATGGAGCTGGAAACCTTTTTGAATTAGTATATCATGAATGGATCTTCTATTCTGTGAGTAATACTAGAGTTTCACACTGAGTTTGGTTAGCCTCTGGCAGGCCTGTGGAGGTAAATTTGCCGTTGTTTACAGGTAAAAATGATGAAATTATACATGAAAGTATGTAAAGATGTAAAATTTGCCTTTTATTTTTGTAATTCACAATAATCTTTGCATAGTTTCTGTACATTTGTGGTTCTCCTAGAATAAGGGAAAATAGATTCATATGTAAAAGAAAGCACATTGGAAAAATAAGCAGATAGAAAAAAATGAATGCACAAAACAGAAAAGAAGCCAAAACATCTCCGCTGTGCCTGTTACTTTTCATAGGATTCATGTAATCATTGGGGAATTTAGTGCTGGTTATGGCACTTCCTTCTTTCCTTTGTTTACAAATTGCCTGTGGCTGCTTTCATGTTACAACAACATAGTTGAGTGGTAGCAACAGAGGCCATATGGCCCACAGAGCCAAAAATATTTGCTCTCTGGCTCTTTACAGAAAAACTTTATGGATACTTAATCTCGGCAATGAGGATTTGAAAGCATTTGAGCAAAGGAATGACAAGATCAAAGTGGTAACTCAAGACAATTATTCTAAAAGTCATGAGTGGGAGATTGAAACTGAAAGATTAATTAGGCTTTTGAAGTATAATCTCTGAATCTTAAAAACTAAGGTGGTGGTAATGATACAATGGAAGAGACAGATGTGAGAAACATTGAGCAGGTAGAACCAACTCTATTTGAGAACAGTTGCAAAGTAAGAGATGAAATAAGTAGAGTTAGGTGATTGGGGTTTTATTCCTGAGTGACTAAATGATATTAATATCCTGAACTGAGATCAGTAACATGATGGGACTGTCCGATTTCAGAGGTAAAGCTAAAACAAGTATGGATTTTGACATGTTGATAATGTCTGTGTGATATTCAGGTAGAAATCTCTAATAGGTATTGGGTTCAGAGTCCAAAAAAGAGATCTGGCCTGGAGATTAGGAATTCTAAACATTTCTCCACATGGAAGGAATTTGGGAAGCCACGGAGAAATTGAGTTTACTGAGAGAATGTTAGAGTCCAGCCACATTAGCCCTTAGACGGAATGAGGAAACAAGGAAAATACAGGGAAGTGGCCCTGGGAGATGAAAAGAAAAGCAAAAGTATGGACTGTTCCAGAAGCTAAAAAAAGAGATTCAAGAAAGAGACCACTGTCAGCAGTGTCAGAGCTGCATAAGTGAATGGGCTATTGAGAAATAGGAAAGTAACTTTGGATTTTGTATTTAGGAGTTCATTGGTAGACTTCGAAGACCCTTGGAAAAAGGGTAGGGAGCAGAAGCCACTCTTCTAGAAGTTTCGAAGTAAGTGGAGGTAGAACGAATGGCATGTTCATTTGGGAAGCGTGCAGTTGGCTTGAATGCCAAAAAGGCACACTTAGAGCACGATGGCAGACCTCAGAAGCTCCATATGTGTATGCGCCTTGAGGCAGAAACCTCAGTTTGATAAGCTACCTTAAGAGGCTTTTTCTATACAGATCAAGTGCAGAAGGCAGTAGAAAATGAACTTGTACAAAAGAGAACCAGTCCCTGCAAGTATCCCTCTCTTTCCCAATAACTCCTGCATTTTGTGGACCTAGAACTTTGTTCACTTTGCAGCCTCGAAAAATGTTCCTCGGGGGCTCCACTTGTGTATTGTACCTCCTGGAAGGAACTGATTTTCTGATGTGCCTTGCTCACGGGCCAACTGGGTTAGATTGCCTTATGCTGGTCACTGGAAACCAAGAAAACATCAGCTGGGCCATAGACAAGCAGATAGCATAAACTGTCATTATGCAGCATAAATTCAAGTTGCAGAAGTTATGATGAAATGAGCACATGGGAGGCTTAAGACAACTAAATTTATATCCCAAACTCAGATATTTTCCTGGCTTTAAAATGGAATGTCTGAAGAATGTCTGAATATGTCTCCAGAGAGTCAAACCCAGAATGATGGGGAGGGAGTTAGAGGGAAGCAGAATTTCAGCTCAACATATGGAAGAGCTTTCAGACTCCTCGGACACACTATTCCAGGAATTGTTGTTTAAGCATGCAATTGGAATATAGCGGTGACTTGCCTTGTGGATTGCACATGGAGAGTGTGCATAGAAAGAGCACTGTGTTGGGCATGGGGGTTTATTAACCAGGCAGGCTGATTCCCCCTTCTCTGGGCTTGTTTCCCTGTTTATAAATTGAAGGTGGACTAAGTGACCCTGGAGGGCCTTCCTCCTCTAATATTCCAAGATTCAATTTTTTGGCAAGGAGGGGGTGGTGGCTGGAATCTAATATTTCAATCAGTTTTCTTTTCAAGTGTAACCTTCATGAGGCAAATCTTGTTGCAATCCTCTCTTTTCTCATTAAAATAAAAAAAAAAACACCCAAGATCTCAGATCCTTAATGTAATTCAAACTTCTTTTTTATATCTCTGAAAAAAGCAAAGATTGAATAAAACTGCATCAATTGATTAAGATTCCAGGGTAAAGCTGGGTTAAATCTTTACTGAGACTCCTAATAGCTATGTAACCTTGGGAAACCTCCTTACTATTAATAAAGACTCAGCTTACTTATCTGAAAAATGGGTGTGATAATACCACCAGAGTATTGTTGGATGAATCAGACAAGATGACAACATTTTTAGGAGGGCCGTGGAGTTTGGGAAAAGATCAAGTAACTACTTTTGTTCAGAATAAGTTTAGGTGAAGGTCCTGATTCATTTCCCAAAGGATCCCAAATCTTACAGGAAGTGTAGGGAGCACCCAGAGAAGAGGAGCAAGTTTGGCTTTCCAAGGCACCCTGAGTCCCAGCCTAGCTGCTGGAAGCACTGTCTCATTGAAGGTAAAGTCCCGTCAGACTCTACTTTCCAAAGCTTCAGTTTCATGCTACTACCCAGTGGCGAGAGTGTAGAGGATATCTGTTATTCAGTCTGCTTAAAACCCTCCTTCTTGAGGAAAACTACTTATCATTGACAGTTATGATTCAGATCTCTGACAGGGCCACACTCCTACTTCACACTGGTCCACGTCACCTGAGATAGTTAAGAGTCGGGGGTCTATTTCTCATTGGTGTATTTATGCCTGAGACCTGCACAGAGGAGTGGGCATCTAATTGTGAGCTCAGTCTCTTTATCTTGCGTAGAGAGACAAAGTTAAGTAATATGAAGAAGCCAAGCTTTGGTAGCCAGAGCTCACTGGCCAGAACATTTTAAACCAACGTATGGTTGGTATGACTTATTTTCCCCATTATCAGAGTGAAATAAACATAAATACAATTTTAAGAAGTGTCTCATGTCTAACAATACTGAAATTAGAACAAGATGATAAATTAGCTACTGTGAATTTCTCATTTTCCAAAGTTACCCTTAGATCCACACACCTGTGCAATGCACAAATCCACAGCAGCTCATGAGGGAGACATGATATCTGGCCCTCTTGCCTCCTTTAAGCTCCACCATCTGCACTAAGGCATACACTAACCACTGTGTATGAGCACTGTTTCAGACCACACACACCACCACCACCACATCCCAAGGCTTAGTTCTGAACCACTTCCTCAATTCCCTGAATTTTATCCTGCTCCTAATCTTCTTGGCCTGTTGACTTTGCAAGTGGTTTTCCATTTCTGCCTTTGTTTTGCCCTTGGGCTTGTGGGTTGAGAGGCTCTACAAAAGCAGACTGTTAAGGGGAGTAGGTGGTCACAGTATGTGTTGAATGAGTAAGTGTCTGTGAGCATTGTTTCGAGATAGGGCTCAGCCCTGGGGAGGCTTCCGTGAAGTACATGGCAGGAGCCTGTGGAGGGCAGCAGTAGTGAAGTCATCTTTTTTTCCAGAACTTTGAGAATAATTGAAGGCATGTGCTCTCTTCATGCTTTGGTGTTGGATGGACATAAATCTCCAAATAACAGTTGTTAAAAAAGAGCGAACTGTGAGTGTGGAATTCCGGGCTGGTGTCCCAATGCTTGTGACTAGCTCAAGGACCTCAAGTATGCCATTTTCCTTCCTTTGGGTCTCATTCCTTCATCTCTAAAATAACGTGAGATGGTTCACGGACTCCTTCTCTGTGGGCTTGTTCAGTGATGACTATCTAGGATTTTGTGTACTACCCAGCCACAGAGACTAAACTTAGTCAGCTCAGTAACTGAACTGCTAACCTGTTAAAATTTTTCTTTAAAAAATCACATTTCCTTAGATGACTTAACTTTTTGGTGAGTAATAGTGCCTGGGTGTACCCCAGGTCTATTAACTTTGCTAATCTGCCAGTGTTCCTACTAGGCAATAGACTGATTGATTTTTCTTTCTGAATTTTTGTGAAGAATGTTTTAAAGGCAAGCATTCTGTTGCTGTCGGTATCATCATTTACCAACTACTTTCTCATTGAAACTTGTTAAATTCAAAAACTATTTCTGCAGGCATTTAATTTCTCCCATTAAATCATGTATTGATTTTATTTTTTCCTAGAGGCATGAAATAGATGGCATGTATTTTTATCTGAGAGATTTAGAATGCTTTACACTTTCTCAATTAGAGCCCTCTCTATTAATTAAAAAGTACTTACACTAAGTTAGGTTGGTTGAATTTATGAAGCTCAGGTCCTTCCCTTCCTTCCTCCCTTCCTCCCTCCCTCCCTTCCTTTTAAGTATAGAGAACAGACATATTGACCACCTACTATGGGTCAGGTTTTATGCTAGCTGCCTTCATATGCATTTAATCATCACAAAATATTTTTATATCATGTTTATTATCACTGTTTTACAGATGATAAAACTGAGGAAAAGTGAGCTTAACTGATTCATTCAAGGTTGTATTACTAGTGGGTCTTCCCTACTCATGCCTGCTCTCTCTGATATACCCAAACCAGCCCCACCTCAAGACGATGTCATTGGATTCCCCAATCCAATTCATTAAATAGAAGCAACTTCTATTTGCATTGTAATTTATAACATGCTATTTTTTCCCTCTAGCTTTCTGTAGAAATCTGGAAAGTATAGATTAACATAATGAAAAAAAATTATATCATGCAGAAAAAATTTCTGTTATAGTGAATGTCCTTCCAGTGTAAAACACACTCACAAAGATCATTTGTGCTCCTCAGCAGCCCCTTATGGCTTCTCCTCCACTAAGCACCCGAGGAAGCTGAAGCTCAGACAGATGAGGGAGTTGCCCAAAGTATACAACTGAAACATAGCAGAGCCCAGACTCACCCCAAAGGCTGACTGTAGTCCAGGGTTGATTTTACCACATAAACAATGTATGTTAAGGGCAAAGAAAGGAGAAATTTTCAGGAATCATCTACCCTCATTGTTTGAACAGATGTAAATATTTGGTAAAATGCAAATCCTCTCAGAGCCCTACTAGTGGTTATTTGTCAAGCACTCAAATGAAGCCAATACTCTTTTGCAGTCCTAGAGGGAGAGAGAGGATGGCCTCCCCAAAAGGTGCTTCATTAATGGTTCCCACTGGACAGAAGTCACTCTGATGCCTTGTTCGTTCTGTAGCCCTTGGCCATACCCCAGCTGAGCACTGACTTGAAAGATGCCTGGTCTCTTAAGAGTTTCATCAACCCACTGGAGATCTGGATCTGAACTGTGTTTTCCTCTTGGCAGATGTAACTACTCATTTGAATACTTAGGAGTGGCAAGTACTTGAAGGTAGCACCACAGAACTTGTGAACAGAGGCCCTTTGAAAATGGAGGCCCTTTGAAAATGGGCACTTTGATGTCAGAGACCACCATTAAGTGTGCCCAGTAGCCATCAGAGTGAGTGGCTCCTTTAGCTGCTTTATAAACACATGCATCTCCTAAATCTAGCTAAGGATTGTGCCCTTTGGGAAAAGTGTTTGAGGGCAGATGCTCTTTAAGTTATGCTCAAATAGAATTCAGGATTTAGATTCCTGGCTATTCTTAAAGATCTTTGTTTTTTAAAATAATGCCAAAAATGTGTCTAGTTTGAAAAAAATCAAAACCCTGTAGAAGCATATACAATTACATGAAAAAAGGAAAATCCCTTTTCATTCCTCCCCCTCCCAAATCTAACTCCATAAGAGTAACCTCTGTTGACAGTTTGAGAGTATACTTTAAAAATTTTACATATAAAGAAAAGTATACAAGTATTAAATATATTGCTTTTTAAAAACATTCATATATACCTATGTAATCACTGGGCTTCCCAGGTGGCACTAGTGGTAAAGAACCCGCCTGCCAATGCAGGCGACGTAAAAGATGTCGGTTTGATCCCTGGGTCGGGAAGAGATTCCCCTGGAGAAGGGCATGGCAACCCACTCCAGTATTCTTGCCTGGAGAATTCCATGGACAGAGGAGCCTGGAGGGCTACAGTCCATGGGGTCGCAGAGTCAGACACAACTGAAGCGCTTCAGCACATGGCATACACACGTAACCACTAGCTAGATCAAGATAGAAATCATTTGTATAGTTTTTAAAACACTGAAATAGGATAGTAGCATGCATGTGCCTTTGCAGTTTTACTTTATCACTAATTTTATCATGTCAGTACATACAAACTACCACCTCAGTGAACACAGCATTCCATAGTGTAGATACATCATGAAATTTATTTAATCATTCCCCTGTTGATAGGCACTCAGGTCATGTCCACATGTTTTGCCATTACTAACAATGCTTTGGTGACTATTTTGATACATACGTTTTTATGCACATGGTTCCAGACTTTTGTATTTGAAGCAGTGAATATAATAATTCCCAAGATATGCACAGCGTCTTTCAGGTTCCAAGAGCGGCAACACTTATTATCTTCTTGGCTGCTGTTAACAACTCTGAGAGAGAGGCAAGAGGGGTTCTGAATATTTGTATTCCCTTTGTGGAATCAGAGAGGGTATAAGTCTTTGGTACCCATAGGTCATGTGGCCTTAGGTGGAGGCAGGAGCTGATGCCAAGCACAGATGTTGAGCCAGATTACATGGCCCCTGCCATTTCTTCTCCAGTGCCTTCTAGGAGATCTCCCCATCTGTGCCTGGACCCAGCCCCCAGATTGTATCACCAAGTCACCTCTCTGACCATGAGAGTTCATTCAGTCCAGCACAGAGGAGAAGAGAGACAGGTCTAGTGCCAGGCTACCTGGGTTTGAATTCGAACTCCCCTGCTGATTAGCTGGGTGATATGGGACTCATTCTAAGCTGCAGCTTTCCTAACCGTAAAATAGGATGAAACATGGCACTTCCTTATAAAGTTATAGTCAGACTTAAATGAAATAACACATTAAATGAAATAAGTAATTCAGCAAAGTTCCTGGACCATAAAAGTTCAATAAGATTTTTTAAACAGTAGCTTTACTTGAGATGTAATTCACATACCACAGAATTCACCCTTTTAAAATGTACATGTCAGTGGTTTTTAAGTATATTCACAGAGCTGTGCAACCATTACCTGACATAATTTTAGAATATTTTCATCACCCCAAATAATTATCACCCTCCAATTCCCCCAATGTCTCCAGCCCTAGGCAGCCACTAATCTACTTCCAGAGTCTGTAGATTTTCTTATTGTGGATGTTTCATGCAAACAGAATCATACAATACTTATATTTTGTGTCAGACTTATTTCTCTTAGCATAATATTTTCAAGGTTCATCTGTGTTGTAGCATGTGTCAGTACTTCATCCCTTTTTTATTGCAGAATCACAATTCCTTCTATGGCTATGAAGTGAAAGGGAAAGTGTTAGTCACTCAGTCATGTCCAATTCTTTGCAACCCCATGGACTGTAGCCCGCCAGGCTCCTCTGTCCATGGCATTCTCCAGGCAAGAATACTGGAGTGGGTACTCATTCCCTTCTCCAGGGGATCTTCCCTGCCCAGGGATCGAACTCAGGTCTCCCACACTGAAGGCAGACTCTTTACCATGTGAGCTACCAGGGAAGCCCTCTGTGGCTCTATAGTACCTTTGTTTATGCATTCATCAGTTGATAGACATTTGGGTTGTTTCTATTTTTTGGCTATCGTGAATAATGGTACCCCTTTCTGGGAAGTATTGTGGGCCTGGGTTACCCCTGATGATTGGGGGCAACGTGTGCCTAGTGGGTTGAAACCCTGTGCTTCCTTTTAGTGACAGTGGGTCTCAGAGAGTACTTTGTGTTTCATGTACTTTCAATTCTGCCAGGAAAATGTATACTCAGTCTTGGATGAATTAGTGAAACGATTTTGGCAATTTTCATCTCTATTTATTGTGAAAAGTTTATGTATATTTAATACACACTCTTATTGCTCCTTTGGAATATAAAGTGAAACAACATTGATTTATTTGCAGCTTTGATTATTTTGAGTTCTTTATTCCAAAGGTATAAATCATGTTGAAAATTAGAAGGAGACTTTATTTACTAAATAGATTTCTGCTTTGCTTAAGACATTTTCCCCCTCCTTTTTTTTCATTTATTATATGCTCTAACGTATTAGATGTATTAGAAAGGCAGGGTGGCCTCATGGGAAGAGGTTGGGTTTAATGCCAAATAGACCTGGTTCACGTTGACCTCTGTCACTTGCTAAACACGTGATCTGGGGTAATCTGGTTGCAAAATAATGCCCCTACCCCCAAGATGCCCACATCCTTACCTGTGAATCCTACCTTACATGGTAAACTTGACTTTGTAAATGTGATTAAGGTTAGGGACTTTGAGATGGGGAACAATCCTGGCTGCGCAGGTGGGTCCAAACTAATCACAGGAACCCTTAAAAGCAGAAATCTTTTCCAGCTGAACTCAGATGCAGGGAAGTGGGAGGCAGGAGAGCCTTGGCAGAATAGGAAGTCTGAGAGATTCAAAGTGTGAGAGGGACTGGATTCGAGTTTGCTGGTTTGAAGATGGAGGTGCAATGTGATGGGGAATGCAGGAACCTTAAGGAACTGAGAGAGGTTCCTGACTAACAACCAGCAAGGAAATGGGAATTTCAGACCTACAGCCTCAAGGAACTGAATCCTGCCAACAACCCAAAGGAGCTTGAAAATTTATTCCCCCATAGAGCCTCCAGAAAAGAGCCCAGTCTTGCCCCATGCACTGATTTCAGCCTGTGAGACCCTAAATGGAGGACTCAGTTCAGCCATGCCACACCTGGGTTCTCATTTGCAGAACTGTGAGATAACAAATGAGTATTGTTTTAAGCTGTTCAATTTGTGGTGATTTGTTACAGCAGCTGTGGGAAGTTTATACAGTGCATTACTGTCTATAAATTGGGAATAACAACTGCCTACCTTGAAGGGTTGTTGTAAAGATTAGAGATCACATACATAAATTGCCTGGCATACAATTGGTAGTTTGTGATAGCTTCATATGTGGAAGCATCTGAATGAGCAATGGAGAGGAGAGGAGATATTTAATAGAAAGGAAAAGGGTCTTTGCTCATGTGTGAAGCTACTTTTGCATATGGTGAAATTTAGCTGACTTGTAGTACACTGATTGGCCGCTGGTTGTTGGTAACAGCTTGAGAACATCTGCTCACCTGCTTCTACTGCTGAGAATTAAAGAAAAAAAAATATATATATATATATAGCATGTTCTAGTGATAAGTGAGGCAAGGAAGTGATGTGAGGCCGTAAATATTTAAATGAACTTTAATAAATCACTAGAGATATTATGCTGGGTAACAGCATCATTTTCTTGAGAACTCCTGCTAAAACAACTCAGGCTCTGATTTTCTGTAATTGCAGTGAAGATAGGACGAGGAGGAGGGGAAAAAAAATCCATTCTTGTAGAGCTCTACTGGCATGAATTTCCCTATCTAGGGAACCATGGAACAGGGAATGACCCCCAAGGAATGAATACTAGATCCCCCAAAGACATAGGTTCTGTGGCAATGAAAGATTTTATGCCTTTTCATGATACAAGGACATAGAATTTCCCTGAGTAGATCCTGGGATTTGAGGGAAACAAAACAAAACAATTGCAACATACTCATCTCCCACATCCTCTCCTCTGTCCTCCCACCTTGCCTCTCTGGACACAGCTGAGGTGTACCTTGTGCATTAGTCAGCTCTGTTGTGGTAACAAACAATTCCAAACTCTTGGTGGCTTATGTTGTTGTTGTTGTTCAGTTCCTAAGTTGTATCCAACTCTTTGTGACCCCTTGGGCTACAGCATGCCAGGCTCCTGTTTCATCTATTGTCTCTCAGAGTTTGCTCAAACTCATGTCCTTTTAAGGGGAAGAGAAGGGTAGGTCCTTGGGAACTACTTATCCAGTCTACCACACCTTGTCCTCAGTCCTCCTGTACCAAGAATTCCTCCTGGACTTCCTGTCTTCCTTCCATTAGACTTACCTTAACCACTCTTTCTAGGAATATAGTTCTCAGAGTTCCTGTCCTGACTGCAGGGGACATGACTTTGTTCTAATAGTTTGGAGTTTCCTTAGGTGAGATCCACTCTATTCCTGCTGCCATACAAAAAGGAATGCAAAGTATTTCAAGGGAAAGACACTTATTGAGGAATAAGAGGAAAAAATTTATTTCTGACTTTTGGGGAGGGTGAATCTGGCTAGGCAAATCCTCATGGCTGTAGCTAGCTCAGGGAACCCAGGCATTGAACCAACTTATCTTGGACAGGAGTCAGTCTCATGGATACTACTTCACCCACACACTCTGCACTCAAAGCTATTTGACTCAAATTGAAAGAGCATCAAAGGAGTCCTGTACTTTGCTTTGCATTAGACAGCACTTTGTGTTGGAAAAAATCTTGTCACAATGAGCCTGTTTGTATTTGATGGAGAAGAGACAGGTTTATCTCACCAAATGGGTACTTCGGAAAGGAACAGGACAGGATCTTACTGCATCATGATCAAAACAAAATTCTGGCTTTTATGACAACTGGTTCTAACCAGAAAAAAAAAAAAAAAAAAGCTTGCTGATTAAAGACCGTGAACCTAGAATGACCCCTGTTTGCCCAGCACTGTAATGGATCTATGAATGAAGCCTCTTTCCTCACCTATGAAAATGAGACTTATTTTAAGTCCCACATACAGACCTGTGGACTCATCAGAGAGTAACTTTTCAATGCAACATTAGCATCACCATCATGAGCCACTTTCTCTTACTTCAGTTCATTTCAGTTGCTCAGTCATGTCCAACTGTTTGTCTCTTTGTGACTCCATGCATTGCAGCGTGCCAGGCCTCCCTGTCCATCACTACTTTGTGGAGCTTGCTCAAACTCATGTCCATTGAGTCAATGATGCCATCCAACCATCTCATCCTCTGTTGTCCCCTTCTCCTCCTTCCTTCAATCTTTCCCAGCATCAGAGTCTTTTCCAATGAGTCAGTTCTTTGCATCAGGTAGCCAAAGTATTGGAGTTTCAGCTTCAGCATTAGTCCTTCCAATTCAGGACTGATTTCCTTTAGGATGGACTGGTTGGATCTCCTTGCAGTCCAAGGAACTCTCAAAAGTCATCTCCAACAACAACAGGTCAAAAGCATCAATTCTTCATCACTCAGCTTTCTTTATAGTTCAACTCTCCCATCCATACATGACTACTGGAAAAACCATAGCTTTGACTAGACAGACCTTTGTGGGCAAAGTAATGTCTCTGCTTTTTAATATGCTGTCTAGGTTGGTCATAGCATTTATTCCGAGGAGCAAGCATCTTTTAATTTCATGGCTGCAGTCACCATCTGCAGTGATTTTGGAGCCACAAAATATAACGTCTGTCATTGTTTCCATTGTTTTCCCATCTATTGGCCATGAAGTGATGGGACCAGATGCCATGATCTTAGTTTTCTGAATGTTGAGTTTTAAGCCAACTTTTTCACTCTCCTCTTTCACTTTCATCAAGAAGCTCTTTAGTTTCTCTTCCCTTTCTGCCATAACGGTGGTGTCATCTACATATCTGAGGTTATTGATATTTCTCCCAGCAATCTTCATTCCAGCTTGTGCTCCATCCAGCCCAGCATTTCTCATGATGTACTCTGCATATAAGTTAAATAAGCAGAGTGACA
The DNA here is from genome assembly GCF_033118175.1 of Dama dama. Taxonomy (NCBI): domain Eukaryota; kingdom Metazoa; phylum Chordata; class Mammalia; order Artiodactyla; family Cervidae; genus Dama; species Dama dama. Next base: position 50,151,526 of record NC_083714.1, on the reverse strand, counting down.
ATATACAGCCTTGACTTACTCCTTTCCCAATTTAGAACCAGTCTGTTATTCCATGTCCAGTTCTAACTGTTACTTCTTGACCTGCATACAGAGTTCTCAGGAGGCAGGTCAGGTGGTCTGGTATTCCCATCTCTTTAAGAATTTTCCACAGTTTGTTGTGATTCACACAGTCAAAGGCTTTTGCATAGTCAATAAAGCAGAAGTAGATTTTTTCTGGAACTCTCTTGCCTTTTCAATGATACAATAGATGTTGGCAACTTGATCTCTAGTTTCTCTGCCATTTCTCAATCCAGCTTGAACATCTGGAAGTTCTTGGTTCATGTATTCTTGAAGCCTTGCTTTGAGAATTTTGAGTATTACTTTGCTAGCATGTGCGATGAGTGCAGTTATGCAGTAGTTTGAACATTCTTTGGCATTGCCTTTCTTTGGGATTAGAATGAAAACTGACCTTTTCCAGTCCTGTGGCCACTGCTGAGTTTTCCAAATTTGCTGGCATATTGAGTGCAGCACTTTTACAGCATCATCTTTTAGGACTTGAAATAGCTCAGCTGAAATTCCATCACCTCTACTAGCTTTCTTTGTAGTGATGCTTCCTAAGGCCCACTTGATTTCAGATTGTAGGATGTCTAGCTCTAGGTGAGTGATCATACCATCATGGTTATCTGAGTCATTAAGATATTTTTTATATAGTTCTTCTGTGTATTCTTGCCATCTTTTCTTAATATCTCCTGCTTCTGTTAAGTCCATACAATTTCTGTCCTTTATCCTGCCCATCTTTGCATAACACGTTCTCCTACTTAGTCTTCTGATTTTTATATCCCAGGGAACTCCTTAGGAGATTTCTTCAATGGAGTGTCGAGAAAGAAAACAAACTTTGCTTTTTGTTTCTTTTTAAAAAAATCTCTGAGGAAGGTATTTTTAAAATTATTTTAAAGTAGCTCTGTATAGGCAAAATTTTCCTTGTAAATCTTTTGTTCCAACATCTTTTTAGTCCCCTTCAATTGTTCATTAAATGTAATCCCAGTACATGTAAAAATGACCATATATGAAACAAACACATTTGAATTTATACAGATTCCTAAGAACTTGAGAAATTCCATGCTGAATCTCACCTAAGACTTTGGTCAAGGATGGTGAAAATTGGTACCATTACTGCTGTTCATGCTGATGCCCAACTGTAGAAGTGACCACTAATCAATCACCAAACTCCTACTAAGCTTGGAAGGAACCTACCAATTAAGGGAATCTCTTTTGGGATAGAGTTATGTCATCAACTGGAATTAAAAAACAAAACAAAACACCACAATGCAGAATTGCCACTCTCTGCTGGATGTACTACTTGCTAAACAGAGGAAACTCTGTGCTTTCTAAAATTGCCACTTTGAAGTTTTAGGATGGAATGAAGGTCGGGAGCATAATGTTGTCCTGTAATTCTGCTGTTCTGTGATTTTGTTCACCAGTCTAGGCTTACTCTATCCATATTGCAGTTTTATAGATTTTGGACCTGCCCCTTCTCAATCTTCTCCCTTTTATACAAAGAATGTGAATATATTTGCATCTCTTTTCATATGTCAACCTTCCTCTAAGATTATTTTTATCATTTAAATTACCCTTTTGTGTAGCAAAACCAAGTATAGGATATCTTCATGAGGGAAATAAGCACTGTCCAGCTTCCCAGGTTGCACTAGTGGTAAATGCAGGAGATGTAAGAGATGTGGGTTCAATCCCTGGGTTGGGAAGATACCCTGGATGAGGGCATGGCAACCCACTCCAGTGTTCTTGCCTGGAGAATCAGATGGACAGAGGAGCCTGACTGGCTACAGTCCATGGGGTCGCAAGAGCTGGACATGAGTAAAGTGACCTAGCATGTGTAATATGCTAGGTGGGAGAATGTAATGGAGAGGGCCATGGAATAAAGGGTCCTATCCTCCAAAAAAGTAAGATACCCAGAACAATCATAGAGCCCAGACCTCACCTATCTGTGGCTCCCAGCTAAGTGTACTTTTCTATTTTGTCCTGAGATTATAATGACCCTCAATTCCTAACCATATAAACACTCAAGCAGTCTGATCTTTCTACACCCTTCCCTGGGGCTTGTCCCCCTTGCAAGTCCCTAGGTTCCCAGGGGTTCTAAGTTTAAAGGGTTAATTCTGAATATCCTTATTTGTTGCTGAAGATTAAGCAAAGGAACTGTGAAATGCTCTGATAGCCACTATTCTTCCACACTGAAGGCCTAGGATCTCGACAGAAACTCAGCCCTGGTTCCCACCACTGTTGCTGCTGTTGTCTCTACCACACCATTGGAACCCCAGAATACAAGATACTATGCTCCTTCTCCTGGTCTTAAGATCACCCTTGGGTGTTCTAATCTTAACTGGTATGTGCCTCAAGAGAGAAAACTTGTAGGAATCTCTCATGGACATATACACACACTCCTCAGTTTTTTTTCCTAATGTACAATTTTAACACTAATAAAGTTAAGTCAGTATGCACTGATATGTCAACCACCACCCAACCAGAACTAGCTTGGCTTCCAGTATCACATTTGGGTCACTAGTTCAGACTTTCATTTCTCTCCCAGGAATCCCTTTTGTCTTCTGCCATCTGGCCTCAGTTGGGGCCACCTCAGACATCATATTGGTTTTACTGTTTTTGAACTGCAAGGTGGTGGGTAGTAGAAATTCTACTCCACCTTCTGCCATAATGATCCTTGATTCCTACATAAACTTATGGGTACAAATCAATATGCATGGGAATAAGAGGGCTAGTATCTATTAATACCATCACTCAGTGAGACTATGGAAACCCTAAGCCATTGTCAAGACCACCTCCACCACTCTATGGCAATCTTCAGTCCTTATTTAAAAACAGTGATGGAGTGCTTGCTTTATATTTGCATAATTTAAAGGGGCTATTGCAAGATTTTTTTTCCTAAGAAAGGAAATCTGTTTTAAAGGTGAATTGCTCTCTAACTCTAGATAAAGGATGAATTTTTAAATGATAATTCTTCATTTAACAAAAGTAAAATGCTTTTTCTGTCAAGTGCTCTCTGACATTTATAAAAGAGAAGGATGATATTTTCAGGCATTTTTGATGAGTCATTATGTCATAACCTCATGGGCCATTGTCTTTGGGAAAATTCTATAGCTCTTGATCTCTTTCCAGGTTGGAATCTGAACTATAAGTTTAGTTTGTTTTGTCCCAAATATGTGCACATCTAGTTTTTTAGTGACAAGGTGACATTCATTAGTATACCCCAACTGATCCTCTAATCAATAAGATTGCTTTATTAAATGAAATTAACTGACTAATTATATAGAACATCTCTTTACAAGGTAATTACATGGTGATGGCAAGTTTCACCCTTCATATTCTCTCATTTATTTTCAGTTTTCAGTTGGAAGCCATATGTACATCTGCTTATCCTGTTACCCACACTGAACTCACTGATGGATACCTTAAAGGACACAAGCAGTTTTCTATTTTTCAGGTTTCATTTTTTTAAAAAAAGGAAAATGAAAACATTTTTTAAAAATCTACTTGTATGGAAATTAGTTTCCTCTTGCCATTTGGAATAAATAAGATCTCACATTAAAAATTGAAGAAAATAACACATTTGAATAACAATGTTATTAAGCAGCCAGGAGCTCTAGTTTTGTAGCCCCAGATAGAGTTTCAGTTTTAACAAATAAAAACACAAGATGCCCAGTTAGATTTGAATTTTAAGTAAATTAGTTTTTAGTAAAGTATGTTCCATGCAATATTTGTGACATACATATGCTAAAAATTATTTTTCTGTGAACATGTTATTTTGCTAAGTAAATGATTGGATTTTATTCTGGACAAGATGGTTTCTTACTGCTCCTCTCTGCCAAGCACAACTATAGAAATAATGAAACAGATAACCAATGGACACTTGAAAAAGTAGGAGAAAATTAGTAAGAAAAACACAGACTGGTTCTTTGGATCTCAGCATCCCACCTCTTCTCCACTGAATAGCAGAAGGCAACCTTGATCCAGAATTTACCGACCCCCTAATTTAGTAACAGAATTTTCTAGTAAGCTTGAAAACATCAGATGAGCCAGTATCTCCAATAGGAGGGATAGACACAGATGATAAAAAGTAATAAATTTTAAAAATTATTTATTTACTTATTTTTTAATATAAATTTATTTCTTTTTTGGAGGCTAATTACTTTACAATATTGTATTGGTTTTGCCATACATTGACATGAATCCGCCACGGGTATACATGTGTTCCCCATCCTGAACCCCCCTCCCACCTCCCTCCCCATCCGATCCCTCTGGGTCATCCCAGTGCACCAGCCCCAATAGACAGGTAGTCTGCAGGATTAGTTTGCTAGGGCTGCCATAACAAAATGCATTGGCTGAAGGAATGCCTGCAGCTCTTAAACTCCAGACTCATTTTTCTATTTAATATTTCCGAATGGTTGAATAGTAGAAATCTGAAATTCAACTTGTCCAGACCTGAAATGACTATTTCCAGTTCTTCCAACAGCCTTCCTTTCCTCCACTGAGAGCAACTCCATCTTTCCAGTCACTCAAGCCTAAAACTTAAGGATTATTTCTTGAATTCTCTCTCTCTCTCATATGCCAAATCCAATCATTCAAAAAATTCTATTGACTCTACCTTCAATATGTATATATAGAATCTCACTATTTTTTTTACCACCTCCACTTCTACTACCCTGGTTCAAGCCGCCATTGTTTTCTTCCTGGATGACTACAATAGACTATTACTGGTCTCTCTGCTTTTCCCCTATTATTCAATTTATCCTAATGTTATTGCCAGAATGGTCCTTTAAAAATCTGAGCCTGTTCACTCATACAACTCAATAATAGAAACACAAATAACCCAATCAAAAAATGGGCAGAAGATCTAACTAAACAGACATTTCTCCAAAGAAGACATCTGGATGGCCCACAAGTTCATGAAAAGATGCTCCACATAGCTAACTATTAGAGAAATGAAAATCAAAGCTACAGTGAGGTACCACCTGACACTTGTCAGAATGGCTATTCCTAAAAAGTCTCTAAATAAGAAATGCTGGAGAGGGTGTGGAGAAAAGACAACCCTCTTTACATTGTTGATAGAAATGTAAATTGGCGCAACAACTATGGAAAACAGTATGGAGAAAGAAGACAAACAGATGGCTAATAAACACATGAAAAGATGCTCAACATCACTCATTATCAGAGAAATGCAAATCAAAACCACAATGAGGTACCATTACACGCCAGTCAGGATGGCTGCTATCCAAAAGTCTACAAGCAATAAATGCTGGAGAGGGTTGGAAGAAAGGGAACCCTCTTACACTGTTGGTGGGAATGCAAACTAGTACAGCCACTATGGAGAACAGTGTGGAGATTCCTTAAAAAACTGGAAATAGAACTGCCACATGACCCAGCAATCCCACTTCTGGGCATACACACCGAGGAAACCAGAATTGAAAGAGACACGTGTACCCCAGTTTTCCCTGTAGCACTGTTTACAATAGTTAGGGCATGGAAGCAATCTAGATGTCCATTGACAGACAAATGGATTAGGAAGTTGTGGTACATGTACACAATGGAATATTACTCAGCTATTAAAAAGAATGCATTTAAGTCAGTTCTAATGAGGTGGATGAAACTGGAGCCTATTATACAGAGTGAAGTAAGTCAGAAAGAGAAACACCAATACAGTATGTTAATGCATATATATGGAATTTAGAAAGATGGTAACAATGACCCTATACGTGAGACAGCAAAAGAGACACAGATGTAAAGAACAGACTTTTGGACTATGTGTATGTGGGAGAAAGTGAGGATGGGATGATTTGAGTGAATAGCCTTGAAACATGTACATAACCATATGTAAAATATATAACTAGTGCAAGTTTGATGTATGAAGTAGGGCACTCAAAGCCAGTACTCTGGGACAACCCAGAGGGACAGGGTGGGGAGGGAGGTGGCAGGGGGGTTCAGGATGGGGGGACACATGTGCACCCGTGGGTGATTCATGCCGATGTATGGCAAAAACCACCACAATATGGTAAAGTAATTAGCCTCCAATTAAAATAAATAAATTAAAAATAAAAAACTAAAGATAGAGTGGCCATATGATGCAGCAATCCCATTCCTGGGCATATATCCAGAAAAGACGAAAACTCTGATTCAAAAAGATGCATGCACCTCAGTGTTCATTACAACATTATTTCTAATAGTCCAGACATGGAAGCAACCTAAGTGCCCATCAACAGAGGAATGGATAAAGAAGATGTTATATATATGTACAATGGAATATTACAGAGGCATAAAAAAGAATGAAATAATGCCATATGCTGCAACATGGGTGTACCTAGAGATTATCTATTAAGTGAAGTCAGAAAAAGACAAATATCATATGATATTGCTTATATGTATAATTTAAAATATGACATGAGACTTCCTTGATGCTCAGTGGTAAAGAATATGCCTGCAGTGCAGGAGCCACAGGAGATGTGGGTTTGATCCCTGGGTCAGGAAGATCCCCTGGAGGAGGAAATGACAGCCCACTCCAGTACTTTTGCCAGGCTAGTCCCATGGACAGAGGAGCCTGGTGGGCTACAGTCCATGGGGTCACAAAGAGTCGGACACAACTGAGCAAGTGAGCATGCACACAGGCATTTCCATTGAGACCCTTCCAACATTAACATAAAATGTATAAACGTTGACAGAACAGTTAGATTGACTCACCTCTTAAAGCTAGCTTGTTGGGAGCTGACTCATCTAGAATCATTGTTCAGTTGCTCAGTCATGTCTAACTCTTTGCAACCCCATAGACTGCAGCATACCAGGCTTCCCTGTCCTTCACCATCTCCCAGAGTTTGTTCAAACTCATGTCCATTGAGTTGGTGATGTCACCCAACATTCTCATCCTCTGTTATTTCCTTCTCCTGCCTTCAATCTTTCCCAGCATTAGGGTCTTTTCCAATGAGTTGGCTCTTTGCATCAGGTGGCCAAAGTATTGGAGCTTCAGCATCGGTTCTTCCAATTAATATTCAGGGTTTATTTTCTTTAGGATTGACTGGATCTCCTTGCTGTCCAAGGGACTCTCAAGAGTGTTAAACTATTCAGTTATACAATGAATCTATAAAGAACTGACATAAAATATTAGGTTCATTTTTATATTTGTCTTTGTATTTTCTCATTAAAAGAAAAATGAAATCATTCTTCATGAAAACATTTATATTAATTTAGGTTTATGATTCATGCAAAGGTAGCATTTAACTTAGGAAAAATGTTTAATGGGTCAAAGGCATTTGTCTCTGGTTTTAGTATGATACCAGGCTATGTATTCACAGAGAAACGGCCATTAGCATTCTTAATTCAAATGAAATAAGGTGCAATGATTAAGGACATCTTTTGTATCAATTATGATTAGGCTTGGCTGTGAGTAACAAATACGTAAAAATTAGTGCCTTCAATAAGACATTGATTTATTTCAGTCTGGAGAGGAGTTCAAGGCTAGGATGGCAGCTCCATGGTGTCAGGGGCCCAAGCTTCTCTTACTTTGTTGCTCAGCCAAGAGACCCAGACTCATCCATTGCATCCAGAGTCCCTGTGCCAGACAAGGGGAATAGGGCGCAAGAAGGCTGTCACCTCCATTGTTCTTGGAAGTACCATACCAGACTTATACTTGTCTTGAACTCCACCAATTCAAACTGCTAAGAGGTCTTGGGAATGTAGTTTTCTTACTTGAGCAGCTGAAAAATTGGGGTCTTAAGAAGAAAGGGACAATAGATATTGGGAATGCAAGCAGTCCTTTCCCTCCCTTATCCAAATGTGAATGCTTTTTCATGTCATCATTATTGGATGATTCCATTGACCTTTGTCAGATCTATAGTGAATTCTATCAAATTCCAGCAGTGCCTCTGGCATTATGGGACTTTTCCTATCTCATGGACTTGTGAAGTTTGTTCCACCTTCTGGACTTATGTATTTCTCAACAATAGTTTTCATGATGAGCTGGCAAGATCATGACAGATTTTGGAGAGAATTAACTGCTTATTCTGATTTTGATTCTGTTTTTTGAGAAAAATGTAATCTATTTCTACATTTTTAAATTAACCCATTGACTACTTAGGACTTCTGAGTCACTAAGAATCTGATAGAGACTGAGTCCATTATAACCAGGATATTTTAAAAAATTCTGACTTTCTCTCCATTTCCTGCCAGATAAAGAACAGACAAGAAAGCTAGAAAAAGAAATAGACCTTGTTTTATATTAAGAATTTTCCCAATGATTTCATAATTTAAAATATGTGCATACTAAAATACAGGGTTATTTGGCATGATGTATGCCAGCAAATTTGGAAAACTCAGCAGTGGCCACAGGACTGGATAAGGTCAGTTTTCATTCCAATCTCAAAGAAAGGCAATGCCAGAGAATGTTCAAACTACTGCACAATTGCACTCATCTCACACACTAGTAAAGTAATGCTCAAAATTCCCCAAGCCAGACTTCAACAGTATATGAACCGTGAATTTCCAGATGTTCAAGCCGAATTTAGAAAAGGCAGAGGAACCAGAGATCAAATTGACAATATCCGTTGGACCATCAAAAAAGCAAGAGAGTTCCAGAAAAACATCTACTTCTGCTTTATTGACTATGCCGAAGCCTTTGACCGCGTGGACCACAACAAACTGTGGAAAATTCTGAAAGAGATGGAAATCCCAGACCACCTGACCTGCCTCTTGAGAAATCTGTATGCAGGTCAGGATGTAACAGTTAGAACTGGACATGGAACAATGGACTGGTTCCAAATAGGAAAAGGAGTACATCAAGGCTGTATATTGTCACCCTGCTTATTTAACTTATATGCAGAGTACATCATGAGAAATGCTGGGCTGGATGGAGCACAAGCTGGAATGAAGATTGCTGGGAGAAGTATCAATAACCTCAGATATGCAGATGACACCACCCTTATGGCAGAAAGGAAAGAACTAAAGAGCCCCTTGAGGAAAGTGAGAGAGGAGAGTAAAAAAGTTGGCTTAAAACTGAACATTCAGAAAACTAAGATCATGGCATCTGGTCCCATCACTTCATGGCAAATAGATGGGGAAACAGTAGTCATGTATGGATGTGAGAGTTGGACTATAAAGAAAGCTGAGTGCTGAAGAATTGATGCCTTTGAACTGTGGTGTTGGAGAAGACTCTTGAGAGTCCCTTGGACTGCAAGGAGATCCAACCTGTCCATTCTGAAGGAAATCAGTCCTGAATATTCATTGGAAGGACTAATGCTGAAGCTGAAACTCCAATACTTTGGCCACCTGATGTGGAAGTACTGACTCATTTGAAAAGACCCTGAATACTGAAGGCAGAAATAGAAGGGGATGACAGAGGATGAGACGGTTGGATGGCATCACCGACTCAATGGACACGAGTTTGAGTAATTCTGGGAGTTGGTGGTCAGGGCGGCCTGGTGTGCTGTGGTCCATGTGGTTGCAAAGAGTCGGACATGACTGAGCGACTGAACTGAACTGAATATGATAGTATTATCAGATGACTGTTTTAGTCGATATTTGTTCACCTCATAGAAGATACCTCATAGGTTTGACAGAAAACAATAAAATTCTATAAAGCAATTATCCTTCAATAAAAAAATAAATAAAAAAGGTAGATACCTCATGGAAGTAGAACCATGTAACATTGTCTTTCTATGACTGGCTTATTTCACTTAGTAAGATATTCTGAAGGGTCATCCTTTTTAAAGACTGAATAATTTTCTATATGCATATGCCAAGTATTCTTTACCCATTCCTCTGTTGATGGACATTTGTTTTGACGGTTTTACATATTGGCTATTGTGAATAGAACTACCATGCACATGGGAGTGCATGTGTCTCTTTGAGATCCTGATTTCAATTCTTTTGGCTAAATACCCAGGAGTAGGCTTTTTGGTAGTTCCATTTTTAATTCTTTTTAAGGAAACTTTGTATTGTTTTCTGTAGCAGCTGCACCATTTGGAATATAATTTTTCCACTTCCTCACTTGTCTCCTTTTTGGAAATCTGTTCTTTATATTTTTCCAGTATCATGTTCCACCTTCCTTTGGGAAATATTTTTTCTATTCATTGCAGTTTACAGGTGGGTTGATAATTGAAACCAAGCCAATCATAATACTCCATCCTCCTGGTCACCTTGATTGGTCCAGAGGTAAATTGGAAGTATTAAAACTGGAGATCAATTGTAGCCATAATTGCTACAATAAGGAAGGATTCTTCTTGTATTAAAATCAAATGGAATCAAGAAAAAGTGAGTGATCAATGGCAGTCCAAGTCCCCAAGACTCATTTTTGATTCTGAGAACAAATGTATCACCCTTATGCTTAAGCTGGTCTGGTTTGAGTTTTTGTCACCTTCAATTGGCAGAACCTGACCTTTACAATTTCAGTTCTTGGAGCATTTAACCATAAATTTCCTGGATTCTAGTTATTTGTGTTTGCAGTTCATCCCTTGTACCCAGCTTTGAACTCCTTGAGAAATGTCACCATGGCTGATTTGTCCTGTGTCTTAGATGATTCCCAGTTATTTCATACTAATTTCAGGCGAACAGTGAAGAGACTCAGTCATACGTATGTCTGTGTGTTAAGTCGCTTTGGTCATGTCAGACTCTCTACAACCCCATGGACTGTAGCTCACCAGGATCCTCTGTCCATGAATTCTCCAGGCAAGAATACAGGAGTGGGTTGCCATTCCCTTCTCCAGGGGATCTTTCTGACTCAGGGTTTAAACCTGCATCTCTTGCATCTCCTGAATTGGTAGGTGGGTTCTTTACCACTAGTGCCACCTGGGAAGCTCCATTTCATACTAACTATGTCTTATAAGCACTTGCATTTGGTAAAGAAATTAAATTTTTATATATATATATATATATATATATGTATATATCTACACACACACACACACATACATACACACACACACACACACACACACACACACACATATATATATATAAAGAGAGAGGGAGTCATATTAGCTATTCTCTGTTGAATGTGTTCTATGTAGTAGGTACATTCCAAAGTGCAGTGTATATTGGTTAATCTTTATAACCCATTTCAGAGGTAGGCACTATTATTACCTATTTTACAGATGAGCAGTCTGGATTTTAAAGAGGTTAAACCTTATGCCCAAGTTTACCTAGTAAGTGGTGAATCTTAGATGTGACCCAGGTCTCTTGCCTGTAAAATCAATGCCTTCAGTGATCACCTATCAACACTGGCCATTTCTCCCCTAAAAGTTAGAATAGACATGACTGCCAAATACCCCCACAATGGGTATAGCACTTTGCTTCCTTCAAGGAAAGTTCTGATTTTTATTACTTTTTGCATATTTACAGTCAATTTGAATATTGGCCTCAAAGGTAAAATGAATAAAGGCCTCAAAGGTTGAATTAGTCTTTCCCTCAAATTAGATAGGAATTAGACAGGTCAACTTTGTATATCAAAAGGTCCTGCTTTCTGGAAAGAGAGACTGTTCAAGTATCTAATGTGCTAGAGATCAGGATTGGTTTGGCCATTAATATCTAGGCTTGTAGTAGATTTGTAGGAGTAGAGTTTCATGTTGACATCATACTATCATAGTTAAAGTCTTGGTTAAAAGGTATAGAAATGGTAACTACTTATGAGAAACATTGCTTATTCAAAGAACCTCAGTTAAACATAGACGTACTGCTAAAGGCAAACTTCACTATTTGTGTTTATTCAAGTTACCTATATTGTGTGGTATTCAGTGAATTTAAGGTGTTTTTAATGCTATGACTAATTTAAAGTAAGAGAGTGAACCAATGACATTCTCACTGATAATGCTCGTAAGTCTTAAGCTTAACCTTGCATAGGCCTGTTATCACTTTTCAGTGCCAGGGAGTTCATAGGCACTCCAGTGCTACTGGTTATGAGAGAGAACCTAAGAAAGCATGGATCACTCAGTGCAACCAAAAGTACTTGTCTTCTTATGACTCATTTATTTTTTCAAACCATTATGACTACCTAATATGTGTCAGGTAGTATGCTAGGTGCTTAGGTATCTAATGGTAAACAAGACAGACACCATTTGTATCTTCATGGAGCTTAGTTAAGTAGACAGACAATAAAGAAGTAATGAAATAAAGAAGAGGACTTCCCTGGTGGCACAGTGGATTGGAATCCACCTGCCAATGCAGGAGACATGATTCAATCCCTGGCCCGGGAAGATTCTACATGCCACATGCCACATTCCACATTCCACAGAGCAACTATGACTATATACCACAACTACCGAGCCCATGCTCTAGAGCCTAGGAGCCACAGCTACTGCACTTGTGTGCTGCAACTACTGAAGCCTGCACGTCCTGGAGCCCGCACACCACAACTACTGAGCCCTTGCACCACAACTACTGAAGCCCACGTCCCTAGAGCCTGTGCTCCACAATAAGAGTAGCCACTGCAATGAGAGGCCTGCACAAAGCAATGATGACTCAGCACAGCCAAAAATAAAATATAACTAACTAACTAAATAAAAATTTTAAAAAAGAAAATATCAGGTGGTGATAAGTGTTATACTGAGAATAGAAGAGGATGATCTGATTGAAAATGACAGTTCTAGTGTGAGAAAGTTGGTAACGAAGGCTCCTCTGAAGGAGCAGAAACCTGAAATAACAAGGAACCTATATGAGAAGGCTTTGGAAATGTATTCCAGGCAGAGGGGACAGTTGGTGCAAAGGTCCTGAGGTAGAAATAGACTTGGTGCTGTCAGGTGTCAGAAAGATGATTGGTTAAGGCGAGGATGGGATGTTTCGAGAGAACAGCATTGAAACATGTATATTATCTAGGGTGAAACAGATCACCAGCCCAGGCTGGATGCATGAGACAACTGCTCGGGCCTGGTGCACTGGGAAGACCCAGAGGAATCGGGTGGAGAGGAAGGTGGGAGGGGGGATCGGGATGGGGAATACATGTAAATCCATGGCTGATTCATGCCAATGTATGACAAAAACCACTAGAATATTGTAAAGTAATTAGCCTCCAACTAATAAAAATAAATGGAAAAAAAGTATAATTTTTCAGTAGAATAGGACACATTGATCTAATGGCCCTGCCATTGTTAACTGGAAGAAAGCCTTACAATGATTCAAATTATCCTCTGAAACTTTGCAAATGTTAGCAGTGATGATTCTAGAGGTGGTGGGATTATTTTTGTTTTTGCTTCTCTGTATTTTCCATTTTCTTGCTTAATAATGGACACATTTTTTTTTTGCCAAACAAAATGAAAAAAATCCCATGGAAGGCATAGAAATGCAGTTGAGGACATTAGGAAAGGTAGATTTGGGGATGACAATACAACAGAATTCATCAGAAAAAGGTACTGGAAAACATAAATATTGTTTTGGTAGAAGTGAAGAAGTTGGATTCAAGAGATAGATGAGACCATTTGTCAGAAAAAAGGGAGTTAGAAATGAGTAAATTGCAGTATCCTGTCACCTAAACTGGAGGGAAATCTAAGACTTTCATAAAAGAGGGTGACAGTGTCCTGGATGTATGTGCTCAGGCACCAGTAACCCTGACTTTCTTGGTCACTGGGTTCAGACAGGTGAGTCGGGCTCTGTTAGTTAGTAGTGGTATTTTTAGACTGGGGCTGACTTCCCAGTTTGCCCTTTGGATAGATGTACAGCATTTCCCTAAGGGCCCATTAGTGATGAAGCTCCAGGGAAACTCTGAGCTGAGACATTCGTCAGATAGGTAGGGTAGAAGAGCAGATCTGAGACACCTTAGTGCTGTCCATTGTCTGCCGCGCCTGGGCAAACTACCCTCCATCTTGGAGCCTCACATTTTCTCATCTCTAAAGCCAAGGGACTGAACTAGAACCTCTTTAAGATTCTTTCTAGCTCTAAATTTCTATCTTTACTCTGAACCTCTTCCTATGAAAATTCTTGTGGCTATATTTTGCCCTGAGAGGAACATAGCATTGACTGATAAGCAAAATTTAGGTCAGTGAAGCATCCAAGCATGCACAGACCAGAGGCAGGAAAATAGATGATATGCTAATTTTTACTTTCCCTTTCCTTAGCCCTTTACAGAGAAATGTTAACAGTGGTAACATTTTTAGGGAGCTGGCCAGAATGCCATGAATTCTAGCTTATACCTGCATTGGGGGAGTGTGAAAATGCCCTTTCACCCCATAAGCCAGTGGGTGAAAGGGTCTTTCTGGAGTGTCCCTGTGTGTGGGTGTGCATGTTCAGTTGCTTGTCATGTCTGACTCTTTGTGCCCCCATGGACTGTAGCCCACCAGGCTCCTCTGTCCGTGGGATGCTCTGGGAAAGAATACTGGAGTGGGTTGCCATTTCCTTCTCCAGGAGATCTTCCCAACCCAGGGATCGAACCCACGTCTCTTATGTCTCCTGCATTGGCAGGTGGGTTCTATACCACTAGCACCACCTGGGAAGCCTGGGGTGTCCCTGGTGGTGTTTTAGTCACTAAGTCGAGTCTGACCCTTGTGACCGCATGGACTTAGTCTGCCAGGCTCCTCTGTCCATGGGATTCTCCAGGCAAGAATACTGGAGTGGGTTGCCATTTTCTTCTCCAGGGAATTTTCACAACCCAGGAATCAAGCACAGGTCTCCTGCATTGCAGGCCGATTCTTTACTAACTGAGCTGCAAGAGCTCAAGGAGTGTCCCTACTCTCCCCTAAAATGACTAATATCATATCCTGTTCCACTTTGATGGAAGGATGGTTCAGAACAGGAATTATGGGTTACCTCAAGACAAGGAAGGTTGTCACTTAGTGGTGATGCAGAGCCTTGCCAATGTCATCACACTTCTACTAAGGACTGCTCGTGTATGCTTTCTGTTGTTTGGAAAGAGAAGCTATAGGAGGAAATAGCTTCACTGTGTGAAGACACAGCAATACAACATTATAGGAACATTGCTGTGGAGTTGCACAATTCATACCAATGTGGTATTTGGTTATTGTTACTATATTAATATTAGTAACATTACAAAGCGAGCTTTTTTAAGTTTTATTATTAATATGATAAAGAGATTCATATTCCAGTAAGGCTTATTAATTGACTATGGTGGGTGAGGAACTGAAAATCTCTTCTCTTTTCCTTCTATCAGCAGGTTGTTTTGAAATTAAACAAGAATCTAAAATGGACTGATGTCCCTCCATGCTGTGGGATACTAAGTTACTGACAATAGCAGTGAGCACTGCTTTAGGTGTAAAGCATATTAGAAAAAATTAACAAATGGGAGACATTACTTGCTGATTCTCTGTACCTTGGTTTCCTCTTTAAAATGGGAATAAAGTTTGTAAATTATGAAACCTTTAAATATATGTATTAATAATTAGGGCTTCCCAGATGGCTCTAGTGGTAAACAGCCTGCCTGCCAATGCAGGAGACCTAATAGACATGGGTTCAATCCCTGGGCGACGAAGATCCCCTGGAGGAGGGCATGACAACCCACTCCAATATTCTTGCCTGGAGAATCCCATGGACAGAGGAGCCTGGCAGGCTACAGTCCATAGGGTTACAAAGAGTTGGACACGAGTGAAGCAACTTAGCATGCATGCATGCACATTAACAATTAATTTAACATTAATAATTATGACATAGAAACTTAGTGGAGTGAAATGGTTTAGGGGATTACTCAAATAATTAATCCCCTCCTGGGAGCTCATTTATTCAGTATGAGATTCTCATTTGTTATTTGATTAATGCCAACTATACCATACTTGGGACTTCCCAGGTAGTGCTACTGGTAAAAAATCTACCTGCCAATGCAGGAGACGAAGGTTTGATCCCTGAGTGGGAAAGGTCCCCTGGAGGAGGGCCTGGCAACCCACTCCAGTATTCTTGCCTGGAGAACCCGTGGACGAAGGAGTGTGGTGAGCTACAATCCATAAGGTGGCAGAGTCAGACATGACTGAAGTGACTTAGCACAGTACAGCACACATACCATACATATCTATTATGTTCAGGATATTTGGATTTTTAAAATTAATTAATTAATTAATTTTACTTTACAACATTGTATTGGTTTTGCCATACATTGACTTGAATCCGCCATGGGTGTACATGTGTTCCCTATCCTGAACCCCCCTCCCACCTCCCTCCCCATCTCATCCCTCTGGGTCATCCCAGTGTACCAGCCCCAAGCATCCTGTATCATGCATTGAACCTGGACTGGCGATTCATTTCACATATGATAATTCACATGTTTCAATGCCATTCTCCCATATCATCCTGCCCTCGCCCTCTCCCAGAGAGTCCAAAAGACTGTTCAATACATCTGTGTCTCTCTTGCTGTCTCGCATACAGGGTTATCATTACCATGTTTCTAAATTCCATATATATGTGTTAGTATACTATATTGGTGTTTTCCTTTCATGTTCAGGATATTTGGATATAAACAAGCATATGATGACTATTTGAGGATGAACCAAGGATGGAGGCAAAAGATCCCCACAGCAGTTTGTCCTTGCCTCGTCTGAATTAATGGTTACAATGTGAGTCACAGGGAAGTAAGACTGTCCCTAAATGAGGTAACTGAGGGGGCTCCCAGGGAAGGAGAATGCAGAAGGTATTACAACAAGGTATTCTTAATATTTTCATAAAATTCACAAGAACAATTGGACAGTCCATTAAAAGTTGGCATGTTACCAGCCGCATCTAGACATCCAGAGAGCCTGCTGCCATCAGTCAGAAAGGACATTCTATCCTAGACACCCTAAGCCAAGGCCATGTAGGAATGGTAGTGTTAGAGGCTAAGACTGCATGATCGAGATGATAGCACACGTTTTCTGCCCAATGCTTGTCTTGAGAGATTCTGTGCACCACATCCCAGGTGTTCTCAGCGCCATAACTGTGACACTTAGATTCATTCTCCTCATTTTCTTGAAGAGGATTACTGGCAAACTGACTCACCCGAAGATGCACAACACATCTCCTATTTCTTAGTCTAATGATTTGCCTACCATAAGAAATGGTTCACCTTGACTCTTGTATGTATTCCTAAAACATACCACAAGAGTTATTTCACTGTATGTTAATAGATGTGAGGAAAATCAATATGCAAGGAAAATAATTGCAACCACTGTGGTCATATAATAGCACTTTTCTGAGGCTACTGTGTGTGCTGGTCACAACCAAAGGGAGAGGAGCTTGACGGGCGAGACCAATTGTTGCGGCTCCTTATGCGCCAGTACTCTTCTACCAGATGCATTCTTTTCTGTTCCTATCACACCACCTGAGAGGTTCTGAAGTAGAACTTCAGCAAAAGAGAAGTGCCAAGGTCTCTTACTAGTCACTTCTGATCTAGGTCATATCAGGGTTCACATAATGATCGCCTACATGTTCAGCACACTCCCACTAGGAAAGAATGATAAGCACTGTCAGAAGGATATTATGTTTCTTGAACACATTCGTTCTACACCAACAGTTGTGATGGTCTGGCAGTGTCCAGGGCTGAAGGCAAGGACCCATGATGATTTCTTCTTGGCAAAGAAGCTGCTACTACTTTTCCTGGGTGCACTTTTCTGTTCCCAAATGGTGTCCCTCTTGGGCCTCCTGTGATTGCCCCCTCGCCTTCCCTCTCCACCAGTACCCCCGTTAGCCTTGAAAGGTGTCTGTTGTATTACAGAATTCCACAGTGATACAGCGGCCTGGATCTAGATCCCAGACAGCTGCTTTGATTCAGGAAACACTTGTCAGAACACAGACTCGGCTTATAGCCATATGGGATAAATGAATTACAGGAATGAGCCTTCTGTTCATGTGCCAAGTTTACAGTCCATAGGTGCAGAGTACCTTCAAGAATGTGTTGACTGTTTGGAGATGTATATTAGTTATATGTGGTAATTCATGGAGGCTTCTTTCCTTCCTCAAACACCTCATTTGTCAAAGTTTGGTGGGAGATGAGCTGTTTCACATATGTGAATTATTCAGGTGGCTGGATGCTACCCTTTAATTACCAAAGCTTGGTTTATTTTAGCTGGTCTTTTGGATAGATTGCTTAAATGAACTGGATGGTCCTCTGCCTTCAGAATAAGCCATATTAGTCTTTTCTTTAAAGCGTAAGGGTGAAAATGAGCATCAGTGATTTCATTGTGTCCTGACCCAGTGCTGTCCTCAGGAACTAGTAAGGCATATGGAACCGCTCATCCCTTTACTCATTACCCCCAGCCTGTCACGCTGTATTAATCCTGGTCCCTGCTTTGGGAAGTTCTCTCTCTATCTTGTTTTCATTACTCGGAGCTACCAGTTGCAATCATCTCTTCCTTTCTTCATCTTCTCTTTGCCTGCAGAATCCCTCTGCACTCCCCATCTCCCCAGCCCCACAGACCCCTTTCTTAGTTTCCTATAGCTGATATACTGTGCACTGGGAAACTATGACTGAGCACATTAGAGCTGTGTGTACCAGCAGAGGGAATGAACAGATTGCATAAGGTCATAGAGAGCACGAATAGGAGGGAAGCGTGGGAACAGAGCGTCTGAATGTTGACACATGTTGTTTGAGTCCTCAGGGGTTCTTTTTGTTTCCCCCCCAATTCTAGGCTGTGTCCTAGATCGGTGGTGTTCACACTCTTTATTATCACAGGGGCCTAGGAAGAGAAGCCAGAGGTGGCTGAGAGGTGTCTGTAGGTGTAGGTGTAGGTGTAGGTGTAGAGGCGTGATTGCAGTGTTAGGGTCATAGGTTGTGTCACACGGGGACCAGTGATTGCACTCTGCCTCCATTCTAACCAACCAGAGTAGTATTCCTTTACATCATCTCATGCACCGAAGCTAAGATTTCATTAACAGACACACAAGATGACCAAAAAAAAAATTCAAAGTAACATCTACAAAAATAAAACAACTTTTGTTCCTTTAAAAAAGGACAAATCTGGATAAGTTATGTGATAGTATAATTAGCTAAGTGTTAGTTATCCCCTCCTAGAATATGCTTTATAACCTGGTGTTATCATGAGCTGGGAAGGCATTTAACATTCTCTAGGCATTTGGAAATCATCTAGTCCAAAGAGTTTAACTCACTATCAGGGATAAGAAGCATAACATTTTAAAATTGCAAGTATCATTTTACATAAATTGTTCATTTCTTTTTCCTGTCTGAGTTGAACTAGAGACTGTGTGCTTTAAAACTGTGAAATCCAATAGAAATATAATGTGAATTACATATGAAATTTAAAATGTTGTAGTAGCTACATTAAAAAGTAAAAATAAATAGGCAAGGATAATTTAATAATTTTATTTAACCCAGCATATCCAAAATATTTTCATTTTAACCTATTATCAACATAAAAATTATATTGCTTTGGCTTTTAAATTTAAATTGCTTAAAATGATGTAAAATTTAAATGTCAATTTCTCATTCACCCTACCTACATTTCAAGTGGTCTGCACTTGTGTCTAGTGACTACTATAGTAAACAGCATGAATTTTAGAACATTTTTGATACATTGAAAATGTTCAACAAAGATTGGCTGGCCATTTCATGAGAAGAGCTTAAAGGAAAATCTCATTAATTTGAGCTCCAATAGTTTGGAATTTATGATAATTTTATCAGAGTTCAACTGAAGTTTACAATCTGATCTCTCTGCAGAGAAAGGTTTTACTTGGCACATTTACTGTATAAATCAGATCACAGGAGGCAGGTTTAATCCACTTAAGAGTATTAAGTGTTTTCTGGGACTTTAGTGAAACATTTATGAATGCAAAAATATTCTGCTATGCACAGCAGACTGTCCTATATTCACTAAAGGACATCTAACGGGTATCCTCTCCTTTTGGACACTTTGTTAGCAGTTACTTATTATTACACTACTTTTGAAAGGCTTATATAAGTCACATTTCCTCTAGAATTGTCTAAAAATTTGATTTGTTAGTATATCAGGTATTATATAAATCAAATAAATAAAATGAAATACTGAATAAATGAAATGAAATATTCACAGATATAGTCTATGTCAAACTTGACTATAACTTTCTAACATGGTGGTGAAAATTAAATGAGATAAGGTACTTCATAAACTTCAAAATGTTTCATGCATGTTACACATTCATTCATTATTTGTTTACTGGCTTTTTTAAGGCAAGCTTTGTACTAGATGGTAGGGGTATAGTTGTGAACCAGATGGGCAGATGTGATCCAAGCCCTTTAGGAACTTAGAAGCTGGTGGGGAGAGACAGGCAGACAAATAGGCGATTAACATAGGGAACAGTAAGGGATATGATGGGGAAGCACCTGTTGCTAAGAAAACCTATAGGACAGTCACAGAACCCAGATTAGTTGAAGGGGATGGTCAGAGAAGTCTTTTTGGAAGAAGTGGCATCTAGGCTGAAACCTACACATTTGATTTGGAGTTAGCCAGCTGAAGGAGTGGACTGCGTGGGAAAAGTGCTCCAGAAAGAGGAATCAAAATGTGCAAATGGAGCAACTGACAAAGAATTAAACTCAAAAATATATAAGCAGCTCATGTAGCTCAATACCAGAAAAATAAATGACCCAATCAAAAAATGGGCCAAAGAACTAAACAGACATTTCTCCAAAGACATACAGATGGCTAACAAACACATGAAAAGATGCTCAACATCACTCATTATCAGAGAAATGCAAATCAAAACCACAATGAGGTACCATCTCACACCGGTCAAAGGCTGCTATCTAAAAGTCTACAAACAATATATGCTGGCGAGGGTGTGGAGAAAAGGGAACCCTCTTACACTGTTGGTGGGAATGCAAACTAGTACAGCCACTATGGAGAACAGTGTGGAGATTCCTTAAAATCTGGAACTAGAACTGCCATACGACTCAGCAATCCCACTGCTGGGCGTACACACTGAGGAAATCAGAATTGAAAGAGACACGTGTACCCCAGTGTTCATCGCAGCACTGTTCACAATAGCTAGGACATGGAAGCAACCTAGATGTCTGTTGGCAGACAAATGGATAAGAAAGCTGTGGTACACATACACAATGGAATATTACTCAACTATTAAGAAGAAAGCATTTGAATCAGTTCTAATGAGGTGGATGAAACTGGAGCCTATTATACAGAGTGAAGTAAGTCAGAAAGAAAAACACCAATATGATATATTAACACATATATGTGGAATTTAGAAAGATAGTAATGATGACCCTATATGTGAGACAGCTAAAGAGACACAGATGTAAAGAACAGACTTTTGGACTCTGTGGGAGAAGGCGAGGGTGGGATGATTTGAGAGAATAGCATTGAAGCATGTATATTATTATATGTGAAATACATCGCCAGTCCAGGTTCAATGCATGGGACAGGGTGCTTGGGGCTGGTGCACTGGGATGACCCTAAGTGATGGGATGGGGAGGGAGGTTCTGGATGGGAGATACATATACACCCATGGCCGATTCATGTCAATGTATGGCAAAAATCACCACAATATTGTAAAGTAATTAGCCTCCAGTTAAAATAAATAAATTAATTAAAAAATGTGATTCACGTCAATGTATGGCAAAAACCACTACAATATTGTAAAGTAATTAGCCTCCAACTAATAAAAATAAATGGAAAAAATTACAAAATTAATGAGTAGACCAAAAAAAAGTGTGCAAAACCCAAGGGGTGAAAGGAGGGAGCATGAAGCAGTCTTGGAACTGAAAGTAGTTCATTGTGGCTGCAGTGGGGAGTCCAAGTGAAAGAGGGAGCACGTGAAGGTAGAGAGACCAGGAGGGATCAGATCACAGAGGACCTATGCAAGATGGACTTTTTATCCCAAGGACTATGAGTGACTGTTGATAATGTTATGGAATGATCAGTTAGGCTACTGCATGGAGACAGGGCTGTGGGAGGCTGAGAATGGGAGCCATGAGCTCAGTGTGGCCTTGGCTGGAGACCCAGGGGGCCTGAACCAAGGGAGTTGGGGGAAGGAGGCAGAATTTGATAGATATTTAGGAAGTCAAAACAGTAAGACTTAGTGATTGATGGGATGTCGGGGGAGAGGGGTAAGAAGAGTGACATGGGAACTTGAGTAAATGGAGGTATCTGTTGTTCACTAAAGCTTCAGGTGGAGCAGACTGTAAGTGTGTGTATGTGTGTGTGTGTGGGTATGTGGCAGGGTATGTGTGATCCTGGATGGGTTGTGGCCATGCCACAGCTGGTGTCCCATGGCAGTCTAAGTAGGGAGGTCCTGCAGTCAGTTGGATTTGCGTCTAACCACAGTCTGCTGAGACAGACTGGCCTTTGAAATTTACATGCAAATGATTCAACATGCCCCACCCCCTCCACATGCCCTGGACACTTTGCCTCCTTCCTAAAGTCTCTACAGAGTCTAGAGGGGGTGATTAATGTTGTTCCTCATTGCCTCTAGACCTCAATTCTGATCTCTGCTGAATTAGTTCAGTTGACGGGTCATCTATCCTCCTATCCTGGTTCTGTGCCACACTTTCCCAGCTGTTGAACTAAGCTACTTTTCTTAATTTTCACAAAACCCCAACCAAAAGCCCAGTCACACAAGGCCACTGGGTATGCAGCAGGTTGGGCTCACAATTTGCAGAGGTGCCAGGGGTTTAGATAGAAGCAGTGCTGTACAGTTTAAAAATGAATAACTATCATCCTTGTTCTTCAGAAGCCCTTGGCCAGCCTGCCAACCTGAGCTGCAACCTTCTCCTAAGTTACTTTGCCTTCTCTACTTTCCCTGTCTCAGTGCCTCCTAGCAACAGAAGCAAACTAACCAAACCCAAACAAAACAAGCCTCCCATTATATTATGCAAAATTTCTTTATAGTTCCTTTCTTCAAGACATCTTTACATATTCAAAGATTCATAATGTGCTCTTTCCACAGTGGTATGTATCTTCCAGGTTCTCCCCAGCCCTCCTCATCCCCCTCCCCACCCACTCTATCTTTGTGTGGAGGAGAAGGAATATGACTGTTTTCACCACTGATTTGAATGATATCCCCTAGAAGGAACATCACCATAGTTAGTTTTGATTTTAAATACCCATTTGTTTCCCTTCATAATATGAGTCTGGCTCTTGAAAGTAGGCTGAAGGTAGAGGTTTGGCAGTTAACAATAGGCAGCTTTTGCTTGAAGCAGGGAGAGTGCATGTGATCACCTGAAGATGACATGTAAATTGAGAAGAGAAGGTGACTTAGGATGGAAACCTAATATCCAGCAACGTTTAAGCCCTAAATTTTAAGGGAGTTACAGAAGAAAGGGACCCTGAAAGGGGATTGAGGAGGGTAAGAGGCAGGAGGAAAAGCAGCAGTCTGTTGTCATGAAAACCAAGTTAAGAGGGTAATAATTCTTGTTAGAAAGGAGGTGAAATCTGGGTTGTGTGTCTTTGTCACCCCACTGCCTGTGAGTGCGCTTGCAGTATATTGAATGCTCACTGAATACTGGTTGAACTGGAATGGGCAACCTTGCTAAGCTGTATTTGTACTCTCTCATGGTCAGCACAGCAGCTGTTCCAATTCTTTTCCATATATTTCAAGTCTCCAGTGTACTCCTTCCTTCCTCACCCTCTTTACGTAACTTAGCTTGAGGTCTTCCAAGAAGTGTTCTCTCAAATTCTTTTTCCTCCTGCTTACAGCTTACGACACATGTCTCCCCAAGCACCCTCTCTACCTCAACACTGCATTGTCCATCTCTTCTTTGCCTTGTGTCCTGGAGATAAAGATGGCCCTTCACTTTTGGCAATGCTCACTACACAGTCTACCAGCTCTGTCCCTTCAAGGGAGCTCTGATCTGTGATTATGAGATGCTCTAATGGTCAACAAGCCTAGATTAAGAAAAACTATGACTCTAATTATCATTAAACAAGATTTGATAAACAGTAACTTTCAAAACATTGCCTGTAAGATAGTGATGCTGGTTATGGAAGAGAAAAATGAAAAAGGCTCATGGTGATGAAGAAAATGGGAACTTTTGGTTCATTTATCCTCTTTACTTCCTTTCAACTTGAAACTTCTGGAGAGAGAACTATACTTGTACTTCCAATTCTTCATAACTCACTTACATTTAACCCTTTATAATCTGACTTCCTCTGTTGGCAGAACTGCTCTTCTAAGGATTTGGCTTGTCACGTTAGTGGGTTTTTCCTCAGATCCGATCCACTTCTTTTCTTCCTTTGATTCACTGATACTCCATTTGGAAGCTTCTCATCTCTTCTTTCCTATTTCTTATAGAACCTTATCATTCTCTAATGTTCTTTCTAACTATAGACTGCCTTTTGAGCTTCAGACTTGTACTTTGAACTGTATGCTGAACATCTAGTACTCTGAACAGAAATTTTAAAGTATGTATCTAAAAATAAATTCATACTTGATTGGATCCTGGTTTAAAGAACCAGCTATACAAGACTTTTGTAAAATTGGGTAAATTTGGATGTGGATTAAATATGATATTAGGGGATTATTATTAATTTTTAATGTATGATACTAGCATTATGAATTCATAAGAAAACAACCTTACTCTTAGAAGAGCTATACTGATTTATTGAGGGGGAAAGCATCATAATATCTGTGACTTACTTTTAAATAGTTTAGAAAAAATTCACATACATGCACTCAAAATATGCATAGAGACAAAAAAGCAAATATGACAAAATGATAATTGTTGTTGAATCTAGATGGTTGCTATACAGAGGTGCTCACTGTACCATTATGAAACTTTTTTGTATATTTGAAAAATTTAATAATAAACAATTGGGCAAAAAGTACATAATCTCCTTATTAGTCCCAAACCATCTCCTCCTTCTGCTTTCCCTATATCTGAGAATGGTGCCATAGTCTGCAACATAGCGGACACCTGAGAACTGCTTGTCCAGCATACCTGTGCTGGGACCCCTCTCTCCCAGCCCTCCACATGGCTGCACAATGACGTCCTCTGTCTAGTGGTCCAAAACACCAGACCAAATCTTCACCAAAGAATCCATTCTCTTGGATTTAGAAGTTAGACAGCCACCTATTGGTTGAAGCTATAAGATGTAAAATGTAGGAACATTTGTTGCCAGGTTTTTTTTTTGTCTTATGAAAAAGAGTTGTAGGGAGAGAAGACTGAATCAGATGAGCAAAGAAGGCCAGAGGCAGGGAATGGAGGAAAGGTCCTGCAGGCCTCTTTTCTTGTGAGCCATAATATTTTTAACTGAGAAAAATCAATGTCCATGAGTACTCGGGTGTCTAGTAAATTCAGACCGGATTCTGCCTAATGGAAGATAATCTCAATACTAATTTTTTCATATTTAATTGTGCAAATATTTTAATCTGAAATTTTCACAGGTACTGACTTTGTTTTTTCTGGAGATGCTTTCTTCAACAAATACTTTATGAGATAAAATGTGTCAAATATATTGTCTGAATTTATGATTTTAACAAATCTTTGCCAATTCTAAATGGTGCAAAATCATAGGCCTTCTCAATTTCATTCCATCATGGTACAGAATGTATATTTGTCCAATTATAAAAGGAACTCCTTGAAAGTCTCTTTTCACAAATAGGAATAATCCAAAACACAATTATAGAATATAGAAATAAAAATTTTGCACACCATATGCTCTGTCATTGATTTGTTTCAGTCACTTACTTGCCTTTGTAGAAATATATTTTAGTGTCTCTTTCAAATTTCATTTTCAATAGATAGAAATTACTAAAAAGCTTCAAGAGGTAACATTTTTATCAGTCTACTCATTAAAGACCCAGTTAAGATTATTAAGTGATTTTGAACAAAATGGAACCAAAATTTACATAACTAATTTACAAGTTCAATTTTATAGAATACTGAGGTTGATTTAAAATGTAGTTCTTTCAAGACTCAAAAAGGTCTAAAATTCAATAGTTGATGGTCATCAGGGTGAGAAAGCATGTACCAATATAATAGGGTAAATTGGAGGATTCAAATTAGCTTCTTTTTTTAAAAAAATTATTTGAGTTTGGCTGACTTACAACACTGTGTTAGTTTCAGGTGTACAGCAAAATGATTCATATGCTAGGTTAGTGAAAAAGTTTATTCAGGTTTTTCCATAACATCGTACAGAAAAACTCTAGTGAAATTTTTTGGCCATTCCAATACATCTATTTGTGCTTTTTCAAATTCTCTTTCCATCTAGGTTTAAATTAGCTTCTTGATGACAGTGTTGTAGTTGCCTTCTGTACCTGTGTATGTGTAAAAATATTTGTACCTTCTGACAACTGTAGCTTCTATTTTGACAACTTTGAGTATAGATAGGAATTATGTGTGCACCACAAATAAATCATAGTACACTTCTGCCCCATAGGTTTCTTCTTAAATTAGTAAAAATAACATTTTTACAGTGAGTGACACTGTGCCTCACCAATGTTTTGTATTTGTATTCCCACTCAAAACCAAATATTTTCTCTTTATTGTTGAAGCTTTTAATTGAATTTACAATCCAATTCAAAACAGAGTCAGGTGTTTCCCCAGAATTAACTTCCATAGCTTTACTTTGACTCCATGAATTGGAAAAAAGAAATCAGATAGTTAGTGAATATTCTGTTTGAAGCATCTGATGGCCCAGATGCAGCTAGCATCTTTTAACTCTTTGGCAAATTCTCCTGATAATGGAACTAATATATTAACAGTTGTAGCTTTCCTTTTCCTCAAAGTATTAGGAAATGTGTCATGGAAAATGAGTTAAATTAATTAAGAGTAGTCATTTGATCTAAATGAAAATCACATTTCACAGAGTGATATCTAAGCCTGCCTTCTGCAGCTGCATGTTTTCTTTGTACAGATTCTTTTTAAAATACTCACTTTTGAAGGAGCTTTGAACGTTTCTTCAGCATATTTGTTTCTTCTGGTTGTCTTGTGGGCACAGTGATACCACTTTGGCTCCCATGGTGGAGAGTAAATGCTGGCAAATATTTTGTGCAAGTTTCCCATTCATTGTCAATATTCTTCAAAAATGGAAATTGAGTACTTAATTTTTCATTAAATATGCACTTAAATATTTTGAGTTTATTGTCACCCCAAAGGGTTCTTCTAAAATAAAAAAGTATTGCCTAACAATAAAATAACTAGTTGTACATTTATCCTCTACAACAAATAGCAGAATCACTGTAGCAAGGACAATCAAACTATGCCCCATACTCTGCAACCAGGCTGCTGTCTCTGTTGCCTATTTACGTACATCGAACATATCCTGCTTTGTGTAACTTGCAAGTCAAGGCCTTGGTCACAGCTCAATTGGCTGGTACATCAAGTATCACTATATAGCTAGGGCAACAGAGACAAATAATCCTCTCTTCTACCTGAAGCCAGAGGAGGCAACTATTGCTAGCTCTTCATATCAGAGAGCACTTGATTTCAGCAGTGATTGTGCTTCAGTATGTCCTTGAAAGGAAAGTGTCCGTCATGCCTCAGCAGAGATGGTCTTCTTTGTTGGTACCTTTTAGATTGAGCAGTGTGTTAAGGTGAGCACTCTGTGCCCTACACAGGCCTCTCTCACTCTTCTACGGGAAAACATGGCAGAAGTTGGATCCTCAAAGAACAAGGTACTAAACACACCCTAGCTGATTTCAATGCAACCATTAATATTAATGCCTCATTAAAAAATTACCAGGATAAATGCCAAACTTAATGGGATTGTGGGACAGTAGGTATGTACCAGGACTGTCTCAGGCATTTGGGACCCTGTGTTTGCCTCAGTTTAGGAAAACCCACACCTTCACAGATAATCTGTTACTCCTTTAAACTTGCATCCTGCTTTGCCTTTTCAGTCTTCTTCCTCCACAAACTCCAAGATCCTTGAGAGTGTGAATTAAAATTTGTTTCCCTTTGGAGTCCCCTTAGCCTCTCACATCCAGTTATTTATTAGTAAACATGATTCACTGACGAGTTTTTTCCTTTGGAAAAGACAGCTTGAGAAAGTTGGAGTAGCCTGGTCTTAGCTCTATTTCTTTCTGTGTGTGTGACCTTTGAAATTTACTCAGTTTTCCAATCTGTCATTAAGGGTCAGGAAGCCTATATTATAGGTGGGATGGATTATTTGTTATCAACTAGCATCATCTTCAGCTCTTTCTAAAGTTTCCCTGACTCACAAAGTTTAAACTTGGAGTAACATGTCATAGAATCCGTTTCCAGCATCAGCCTGGGTTACAGCCATTGTGTGAGAGGGACTTGAGTGCATTTTAAAAGCAAAAGAGAAAGAGAAGCTGGATTACCAACTGCTTCCCTTGGATTTGGGGTCCTCCTGAGACTCTCCCACCCAAGTGCTGTAGCAGCTGAGATCATCACAGCACTCTCCTTACTATCTCTGTGCTTTTGAATTTCTGGAAAGTAGCCTTCTTCACTGCTCATTCCCCTAGCCCTTCCAAAGACTGTAAAGCTTCTATTTCCCTGTACTCAACCTTCCCATTTAAAATACAGAGTAGCTCTGTTTTCCTGAAAAGCTCTGATACCTTGGTTGGAAGGGTGAAATTATGTGCTATGTGTAAAGCGTTCACCATGGGACCCCACTGGCATCAAATAGATGCTCAGTCAACAGTAGCTGTCATTGTTATTATCATCAGTAGAATGCCTTAATTGATTCTGTTGCCCATCCCATCCCATGACAAAATCTTGTGCTGTATCTTTGTACCTTTGAATCCATTCTTTGCTCAGAAGTCTCTACAGTGTGGCCATTGTTGGGAAGAATATTTTTGCTGTCCATGGCTCCAGTCTGTTTCATCCCTGACCATTGTTGGCCCATGGTTCTCTTTCTTGATTGCTGAACAAGGCACAATAGGTCTAGATATGGAAGCTTCTTAAGGATGAGGTATGAACTTAAATTTAGAGAAGAAAAGCAGTGGGATAAGGAGAGGAAAGGCTAGGTAGGGTCTTCTGCTCAGTGAGCAACTGATACAGACAGCCAGCCAGCTAGGAAAGGATAACTCTACTCATGGTGGTGCTAAAATCCACCTAATTCTTGAATACTGTTCCAGACAGATTTGTGGGTGACACTGCCTATCATCAAGGGAGAATGAGTGGCACTGCCCCTCTTTGTTCCCATTACACAATTTATGATTTTTTTTAACATTCTGATCCACCCACACCAATATAGATCTCAATAGGATAAAGAGAGAGAAGAATAGTATTTTCTCTACACCCTGACCCCCCCCCCACCTTCTCTTCTCCATCTCTGAAACAGCATTTGGAACTCTGACTTTACTCTACACTGTTTCAGTATGTTAAGGGAACTGTGGGGATTAAGGCCTACTGTGGGCCTGCTTTTCTGTTTGTCAAATGGTGCAAGACAAATTTCCCTTGTAAGAAACCCCAGGTATGTGCTAGTATCTATATCATGGTAACATAGTATAGTGGAAATAGCATCGATATAGGAAATAGGAGATCTGACTTCTCCACCTAGCTGTGATACCTTGGACAATTCATTTCTTTTCTGGAACAGATTTCTTCAAGTATAAAATAGGAAGTTAAACAGATCTGTAACCCCTTACCCAGAACTCTTGAGTCCAGATGTGAGTGAGAATTCGAAAATTTTCAGAATACTAGAAAGGTCGTGTATCTTGTGTAATGCCTTCATCAAAGTTAAGGACAGCATCCTGTAATCAGATACGTTAATATTTCTGCAACAAAAGCTATGAACATTCACAATGAGTGCAGTAGATACTAAAAATAGCATAGTCAGATCAGGTCAAATTTTTGCCTTTTGGGATAAGGGGTATTTTAGCCAACAAAATGAATGACAAGATGGACCTGGCCATGTAAAGGTCATGGGGAAGAGCTCTCCAGAGAGGGAGTAAAGTTAGGACACAAGTTGTGATGTGGGAATGAGCTTGGCACTTGTGGAACGAAGGAAAGGCCAATGTGGCTGAAAGTGATCAGACAAAGAAGAAAGTGGTATCAGAAAATTCGGGAGGGAGATAGGGATCCATCACAGAGGGCCCTGCAAGCCTAGGTAAGGAGATTGGGTTGCATTCTAAGTGGAGGAGAAAGATTTGTGAAGGCTTCAAGCAGGGGGTGGGTGGAGGTGGGAGTGGGGGTAACATAATTTAAGCTAACTTTGAGCCAAATTTCTGCTGACCAGCATGTGACAAATGGAGGTGAGCCAGGGAGGTTGCAGGGAAGCCAGGAGCTCCAGTTGAAGAAGTCACCAAAACAGGGTCAAAAAGATGCTTGTGGCTAACTGTGTTGACAGTCGATGAGGGGTTGATGGTGAAAGCTCAGCCTCTGTGTATGGTAGCTGAATCAAACCTTGGAGACAGAGTTTTGGGTAAAGTAGGAAAGGATAGCTGTATTACTTTGCCAGGCTAAGGGGGAGACACCAGACTTCTGCCTTGAAAAACTTTGTGTCCCCACCCGGGAGGATTTGGTGAGGAGTTTTATGGCAAGGTTCAAAGATGGGGTCTCTGACAAGATTAGGGTGTGTGCAGGGCCTGCCCTCCTCTAATATGGTCTCAGTTAATCTTCTTCCTGAGCTACTCTGGTCCCTTTAATCCTGCTCTTCCTTTGATGAGCAACTGTTCAAGTCTGCCCTTCAGAAATTGGTGTTTGACTTGGCAATATGGAAGAAAATCACTGCCCCAGGAATGGTCTTGGTGGAGAGATGGGGACAGAAGCCCGATTGAAGTGGGTTGAAGGAAAGACTGATGCTGAAGCTGAAACTTCAATTCTTTGGCTACCTGATGTGAAGAACTGACTCATTGGAAAAGGCCCTGATGCTAGGAAAGATTGACGGTGGGAGGAGAAGGGGACAATAGAGGATGAGATGGTTGGATGGCATCACCAACTCGATGGACATGAGTTTGAGTAAGCTCTGGGAGTTGGTGATAGACAGGGAAGCCTGGCCTGCTGCATTCCATGGGGTTGCAAAGAGTCGGACATGACTGAGCAACTGAACTGAACTGAAGAGAAAAGGCTGTGCTGTTAAGGGGAGCAGAGAAATGGGGCTGGGATTGAAGAGAGATGTGGCCTTAGGGACAGTGGGAGCCATAATCTGAATGATGGGCTAGGGCTAGCAGTGGGAGGAACCTTAGGGACCTAGTTAGAGTGAGGAGAGGGTCAGGGAACTCACAGAACTTGAAGCCAGTATCACAGAATGTGACCAGTCATAGTTGAGGGACTCCAACCCCAGCTGATGCAGCCAGGATTGCCAATCATGACTGCTGTCAGCTCAGAAAATCTGCTTTAGGCTTTCTCTTGCAAATACCCTGGGAATAATGATAATTAAAAGCATTCGGGAAAATGTCAGTGCCTGAATACAAATGCTTCTAAGCTCATCATTCCCAGGAGATTACCTCTTTCCCTGGCTAGTTTTTATCTGAGGTAATTTATCTGTTACTTAAGAATTCCCAAGCTTATCTTAAACCTGGCTAGTTTTCTGCTCTGCTCATGGTTTCAAAGCTCATTTTTATGAAATTGGAATAATCTGGCATTTCTCAAAGTGAAAGTCAGCTCACCAGAAGCCTCTACAATTCTTTCTCTGTGAAAAAAGAAACATGGGAGACAATCTGCTCTGCTGGGGTACAGTTAGAAAAGGGCAGTTCCATTTCTCCCCCAGCTGTCTGGTCCAGCAGGGCATTCTGTAACCACTGGCTCATTTTCCCCCTGTGCAGGACTCTAAAGATCATGTCAGTGAGGCAGACAGGATTATTTTGTTGTTGTTGTTGACTTGGACAAAAGACTAATCATAATAATTAAGTAAGTAAGTAAGTGTTAGTCGCTCAGTCATGCCCGACTCTTTGTGACCCCATAGACTGCAGCCCACCAGGCTCCTCTGTCCATGAGATTTTCCAGGCAAGGATACTGGAGTGGGTTGCCATTTCCTTCTCCAGGGCATCTTCCCAGCCCAGGGATCGAACCCAGGTCTCCTGCACTGCAGGCAGATTCTTTACTGACTGAGCTGCAGAGGAAGCCATCATAATGATTATGTGCGAGATATTCTGCTGAGCACTTCACCTTCATGACCTCACTGGGCCCTTATCTGTGAGGTACATTATCCAAGCATCCCACTTCACAGACAAGAAGACTGAGGCTCAGAGAGCTCAACTAATTTGCCCAAAGACACACAATTAGGAAGTGGCGGGGCTGGGATTTGAAATTGCAAAAGAACTTTCTGCAGTGATGGACATCTTCTGCCTGTGTTGTCCCACATGGTAGGGATTAGGCACATGTGGGTCTTCCCAGGTGGCTCAGCAGGTAAAGAACCCACCTACCTCTGCAGGAGACACCCATTGGATCCCTGGATTGGGAAAATCCCCTGGAGAAAGGCATGGCAACCCACTCCAGTATCCTTGCCTGGAGAATTCCATTGACAGAGGAGCCTGGAGGGCTACAGTCCAGGTGGTTGCAAAAAGAATTGGGCACAACTGAGCACGCGCACACACACACACACACACACACACACACACACAGAGAGGCATGTGTGACTTTTGAACAGCAGAAATGTTGCTGGTGCAGCTTAGTAACTGAGTTTTAATTTTAATTCATTGTATTTAAATGTAAATAACTCCTGAGGCTACCCTAAGGAACAGTGCTTGCAGAGTCTGTATGGGCCAGGTCGCTGCGGGGATGGTGTAATGAGGACAGCCGTCCCTTTGTCTCCCCAGCTTTGAGTGTGCCTGTGTTTTCCGGTCTATCCCTAGAGTGTTGAATGTAAGCTCCGGCCCTCAGCACACAGAACAACTAAGGAAAGTAACAAGTGCCAACGCCCAAGTACAGAAAAGGGGAGGTGAGATGTGACTGAGGTAGTGACTGGGGTGATGAGCTAGTTTCACATCCCATAGCAATTCAGAAGCTGAGAATCATAAAAGTGGTAGACGCCTGGGTGGGCTGTAACCCAGACTGATCATTGCTCACGAATCAGTATAGTGCCTGCCCACCCCCCTATCCTAGCTCCTCCTGGGCCTCTGGGTCTGTGGCACAGGGCCAAAGGCACTCAAAGCATTCATCATTTATTGAGCTGAGCAACACCCTGCATTGTTTCCTCAGAATCCTATTATATCTTCTTAAAAGAACTCTAGGGAGCCACATGTTCAACCTGTTTGAGTGGAGGAAGAAGGACAGGGCACATTCTCTTCTCTGCCTATCCCTTTGTTTGCTTCAACATGATTTGAGATAAGACCAAGGCCCTTGTCACTGAAGCCGAGATTAAAAATCTTTTTATATCCATACCCCTTCTTAGTTTGTCTTTAGTGAATGGAATGGAAAGCATTTTCCCAAGGTCTTTCTGGTTCTGTTTTTCATCCAGAGCCTTAGGATGGAAATTCCCACACACAAAACAGTGCTCTGGTGTGTGGGTGGTATTCTCCCCAGGCTTCCCAAATGCTGTGCAGCTGAGCCTGAAGGCTATTTAATTTTCTTGCTCTCTTTGCCACTTAGAGCCAGAATTTTAATTTATATGGTTCTTAACCTACCTCTTGATGTGTCCTGTAATGTTAAAGTAGTCTTCCTGCACTCATCTCCTTACTCTGTCTCACAAGTTTCACTCCTTTCCCTCGCATACCTTCAAGTTCTGCTTGGGAAACCGCACCCAGATTCTTCCCTGACTGACTCTAATTCATCATATATGGGAGCGATTTCCCCTTCTAGTTCTCCTTGGAGCAAGAAGTAACATCTGTAGCCAGCCTTCACCTTTCTGCTCACTCTTCACTACTGAGTACAGGAAATATCCTGAGTCTTCCTGCCCAGAGACAATGCGTTCCTCCAGAAGGTGGCCAGCATGGTTACTCTAATTAGTCTTGAAGGTTCTATGCTTACCAAGGGTGATCTCTCCACACTCATCCAGAGAAATGGTTAACCCCAAACTGAGTTCACCTCTTGGTGGGCATTGAGGCACAAGACACACCCAAGTCAAAGGGAGAAAGAAAGATTTGTTATTACTTGCAGCAGCTAAGGAGAGCACCGGGAATCTTTTCCAAAGCAGTGTCTCCCCAAACAGCAAAATTGGGCAAGTCTTAAGTTATGGGTACATGCATATGCATGAAGGGAGTTGGCCAGCAGGCAGAGTCCAAGCTTTAGTTGACTGAAATCAGAGGGTAAGAAAAGGTCACCATGTTCATTCCTTAGATTCCACTTAATCTGGTGGCTGAGCACCAGGGGGGTATTTAAATTCTTCAAGACAGCTCCAGACATTGCTTTAGGCTAGTCTTTACCCCTAAAATAGAACTGGGAGTCTTGACAACTGATTTGTTATGTTTGCTATTGTTACTTCTCTTGCCGGATAAGTTCCTCCTTCTGTTCTCTTAAAATCATTATTCCTGAAACCTGTTCAAGGGCAAGCATTGTGGTGGCCAAGCGCAGATCACAAAATGGTCAGGCCCAAAATGTCTTCTTTTCTGTTGAGAGAGCCATGCCTGGTTCTCTTTCTCTGAGGACTCTCTGCTTACAGAGAGTCCCTTACTCTCTACCCTCTCTGCTTACAGAATCAATCAGCAGCTACAGATGCAAGAAGATGCACCATGCTTCTATCAAGGAGAAATTGGAGGTAAATACTGTGCTGTCGTTCCTGGTGGCATCACAGACATATACTCAGAATGTCATATTGATTTCTTTTTGCTGAAATTGTGGCCACCAAGTTTGTAGGTTAAAACAGAAACAAACATTGTGCTTTGGAGATTTTGTGGGTGTGGTAAATAGTTATCTTGAATTTCTGTACCCCAGCGGACAAGTATTTCTCACAAGTGAGTGGCTTTCAGCGTCTTTCCCTTTATCTTAGTGGCTGAGTAACTGTTGGGTTGTACCCCACAGGTCTGTCCTGTAAGCTTTGTGTTTGCCAGCCTCTAAACCAAAGAGCCTGGAGTCAGTGACAGAGACATCAATGGTTTCATGAATAGAGATCATCTTACTTGTCTGAAGCAAGGTCCTGGAGTGACAACCCACCAAGGGCAGCAGAGGTGGGCAGGAGGACACTTCCTTAGGGATGGGGTGGGGAGGGAGGTTACCTGTTATTGGGGGAATTGATGTCAGGTTGGTGCTTATTGGTTGCCAGGGAAAGCAGTAGAAGGGTGCACCCCTCACTGCCACTTTGATAAATCATCATAGTGGAGATAGTTCTGATCAAAAGATTAGATCAATCACTAGCTGGGGCCAGTAGCGAGAACATAGGCATTTACTGATCAGCCTCTATGACTAAGAGGGAAGGTCTGTCATGGGAGTGGGTTGTAGGTGAAGCAGGGGCTGGTCCAGCAGGGGATGTACAGAGAGCAAGAGAACAGCCATCTTGGGTGGCCTGATCATACAGCAACCCATCCAGACTTGCAAATTTGATATCTGCAAACTCTACCATGGAGGACTTGATAGAGTCATTAAGTGTTAGAACATAAGCCTATATACAGCATGCTATAACTAGCTTAACATTTGATCACAGACCCCTCTCCCACTCTGAAGAAGTCAGAGAGAGGCTAAGGTGGCTGAGAATCCTGCTGCTTGCAGGGGCTTCTTTCTTTATTGGTTTACTAATCTTGGACCTGATAACTTTGAGTTAGGTCTAATCAGGAAAACCAGTCCATTCTGAGTGTTTCAAATAGCAGGGATTTAATATAACAATCTGATAATGGAGATGCTGGAGTTCTCAAGGGAACAGGATGCTAGAGCAAAACAAAGCTGATCTCCAATGCTGAAGCCATGCCAAGGGTAAGCACAAGCACTAAGGGAGTCTGTCTTCCCCTCCTCCTGACTTCTAGTCTCCTTCTAGCCACCCTTCAGCAAAACCATTAGGGAGACAGCTGTCATGAGAGTCTTGAAAATGTGTGCAGAGTCCCAGCCAGAGAACCATAGAATAGAGTGGAAAAAGGTTGTTGTGGAGGTGGTAGAAAGTCAGGAAGTAACCAGTACAGTCAGGAAATGGCTTGGCTAGTCTGGGTTAGTTTTTCATAATTATTTTTTTAATCCTGTGAATTGAGGAAGGCTTTAGTTCACTGCAGCTGGGGGATAAGACCAGTATCATTTTGAGGCCTGCAGTTGCTGTACACTGGAACTCTGTATGTCCAACACATTTTTCTGAGGTATTTGGAACTAACATTTATCCAAAGACAGCTTCAGACATGCCTTCCCCAGAGAGTCCAATATCTTAAAGGTATATTCCTTCAAGGTCCATTGGAGGGTCATGTCATTTAAATAACTTAACACTTTCAGGTATTTTTTGTCCCCATTCACGCTTTTAAACTCTTAAAAGTATCAGAAACCACAAAGATGACTTGAGGCATCATATCAACTGAAAAACCTCTCAGAATATATGAAGGCGGTTTTTTTCTTTGTCCTGTGTTGCTGTAAACATTTGAGAGAAAAGAGTGCTACAGTTTAAAATTTTAGATGTTAAGTTGAAACTCTGTAGTTTAAAACCTATGCTTTAGCTGGAGCACCATGATAGAATAACTGTAGAAATTCTCTCGGGGGGGTGGGGGGGTGGGGTGGGGTGGGGTGGGGTGGGATGGGCTCCCCTAGTCTTCCCTCGGCATTAGAACTACCTGACAACCCGGATGAATCTTTTGTCCACGGCGTCTGTTGTACGTGCTGAGCCCCAGAGTCGAAGACTTTTCCGACGCTTTTCTCTTCACTCCCTGTTTCTCTTTTGAACATGTATAATCAAGTCAAAGTTAGTGCTTTTCCTTGGCCATTCCAATTTATAGAAGAAACCCTTAGGAGGACAGGAATGTTATTTGTGTAAGGAGTCCATATAAATACATAAATAAAACAAGAATTTCCTTAGACAAAAAAAAAAAAAAATTGTAAGACACTGAACCCAGGGTGCAATGTATGTTTTGGCATGACTGTTCAGAATACAGTATTCTACAAGTATCAGTGCCTTGTATGATATAGGCTATATATGGGCTATAGGATTCTTTATTGTATTCTCAAGGAATGGAAAGGGGGATTGAAAAGGAAAACCTAATCTAGGAATAACATTTTTCTCTTCCATGAATCAGGCCTGAGTTGAGCTTGCAGTGGAAAGCTTAAAATAGATCTGTAAGACCCTCAACCCTTTAGGGAAAAGTCTAGAATACTAGACAATAGAACTTAATCACCCCCCCCCCAACCCCACCCCGAGAGAGCCTGGACCTATGAAAAAGAATAGAATTACTTAATAGTTCTGCAGCAATTTGTTCTTTCAAATGTGAGAGTTTTCTGGGATCTTTTCCACTAGGAAAAGGTAGAAGCAGCAGAGCTTTCTACTGCACTAGCTACCATTTGTGAAGAGAACTGTGCACCAGGCACTGTATGAGGTTCTAAATAAACACTGTGTATATTAACAAGCATGCAAGAGCAATGTGTTGCCCTATTGTAAAGATGGGAAAAATACCTTTTAGAACCTTCCTGAGACACAGAGGAACACTCAGTGAATAAACCCAGCAGTTCAGAATTCTAGACCCTCACTACCTAAGGGGTGGTCCCTGGGCCAGCTGCATTGGCATCACCTGAGAGCCTATCAGAAAGGCACAATCTCTGGTTCCAACCCCAGACTCAGCAAGTCAGAATCTGCATTTCAGCAAGATGCCCAGGTGATTCATAGGCACATGAAACATGGAGAAGCCTGACCCTAGAGCCAAGGTCAGCATCCTTTTTCTTTGAAAGGCCAGAGAGCAAATATTTGAGGCTTTGTAGGTTTATAGAATCTCTGTTGCAGCTATTCAGTAGCACAAAGGCAGTCACAGACACTATAGAAATGAATGCATATAGCTGTGTGTCAATAAAACTTTATTACAAAAACAGGCAGTGTTGGGCCATATATAGCCTGTGGACTGTAGTTTGCCAAGCTCTGTCCTAGCTGGTCTGTACTTTATTTTTTTCTACTGTACTAGATTTTAACTTCCTAGAGGGTCATGACTATTGCTTTCTCCCGCAGGGTCTTTGGCACATGTGTGTGTACATGCTCAGGCACTTCAGTCATGTCTGACTCTTTGCAACCCTATGGACTTTAGCCCTCTGGGCTCCTCTGTCCATGGAGTTCTCCAGGCAAGAATACTGGAATGAGTTGCCATGCCCTCCTCCAGAAATCTTCCCAACCCAGGGATTGAACCCGCATCTCCTGCATTGCAGGCGGATTCTTTACCTGCTGAGCCGTCGAGGAAGCCCTTTGCACACAGCAGTGCCCTATACATTCTTACAGATAGGTTGTTTTGCTGTGTGGATAAGATGCCTTATTCATGAAAACATTTAAGTGAGAGGGGAAATCTGTGTGCTGGAGGCAAGCCTGTTGCTTTAACAAAGGAGGCCTCCCAGGGTTTGGCTTCAGCCCAGTGCCATCTGTCAATCTTGCAAACACAGGGGCATGCTTGGCTAGCCCACTGAGAGCAGTTTGAGGTCTCAGTGTTGGCTTCATAGTGGTCAAGTTCATAGGACTGCTATATAAAGGCACAATGAGCAGTTATAAATGTACACTGAGAAATCGCTTCCACAGGGGTGATGATGTGCACTGGCACGGCCAACATGTTCTTTTCCCTTAGGTCAGGACTTCTTAATTTGGAGTCTCGGGATTCACATGACCTCAGGGCACCTGAAAATTATATGCAAACATGTCTACTGTATTTTTCTTGGAGGAATGTCTATAGTTGCCATAGATTCCTAAAGAGCCCCAGGAATGATGCAAAGAAGACTAAGACTCACTGGAGGTACACTGATGTGAAAATCCAATTTGTGATTTAAATCCCAATTTCCTACTTTAAAATGAGAACCATTAATGTTATGGCAAGGTAATATTTTTGAAAAATTAACCTCTTCTTATTTTTAACAACCCCTCTCCTCTTCAGTTCATCTGCTATAGCTGTGCCATTCTTTGCCTGAGGAGAAAGGTGACAGACTAAATTGGAGAAGTCAGTTCTTGGCTGTTGAGTTTCAAAAGCCGAGCTCTGGGAGTGGTGGTGGGTGGGAAAAAAGAGCCGGAGCAGGAACACTGAGTGCTTGATTTGCCTTTGATGAGAGCAGAAACTGTCTGCTCTGGCTGAGGAGTCTTCAGACTAAGGGAGAGGAAGTCAATGGGAAATCAAAGACAGCTTGGGTTTTAGTGGGTGGTCTTCTGCCTGCCTCTTTAGTTGAGTTCCAGTGGTGGATAAGCACAGTCATAATTTTCAACAGTTTTGGGGAGTTGGAGAACAGACAAGACATGTGCTTCCTGCTTCTCTTTCCCAGATCGAGTCCAGCGAAGCAGAGGGGCCTCCAGGTAGAAGTGTCTGAATGGTGAGGTAAGTGCACAAGCTTGAGAAAGCCTCAGAATATCCTAGGAAGTACAGCAGCAGCAGGATTCTTCTTAAGTACCTGAGGGCTACACAGACATGGCATAGAGAACTGGTAAACCTGGAGAAGTCCTGTGGTCAGGGCTTGGCAGAAAGATGTGGTTAGCGACCTGTGTGGACAAATGACCAAAGACTGGATAAAAATGAAGACAGCTCAGTGGCTGTTAGTGAGGCAAAATGAGACCAAGGAGAGGGTGTGATCATACCAATGTCTTCTCACCAATTTTGACAACTCAGGAGAAAGGGAGGGGTGCAAGTTTAAATTTCCACCACCTGGGACTCAAAAAAGCAATTAATTATAGATATGGAAGAAATAGAGGTAATTAGTTTTTTACCAAACTTGAGTTTGTGGATTGGAACACATACCTTCCACTTTGACAGGACCTAGAGTCCTGTAAGTCTAAGAATATAAACTACATAGTCTCTTCCAATAAATCAGTGATTCACACACTTGTTGCATATTAGAGTCCCCTGAGGAGCTTTTAAAATCTTTATGCCCAGACCATTTTGCAGAACAATTAAATTAGAATCTTTGAGGTAGAACTCAGGCATCTGTGTGTTTTTTCAAATGTTCCCTAGCTTATTCCAATGTACAACCAAGGTTGAGAATGGTGCCTAAAGGTTGGTCTTCATGGGAAGCAAAACCATAATAAGAAGGTTATATTGTGAGAATTGAACCAAAACCTAGTGAATGAGTTACGTGTGTGTGTGTGTGTGTGTGTGTGTGTGTGTGTGTGTGTGTGAATGCTCAGTCATGTCTGACTCTTTGCGACTCCATGGACTGTAGCCCACCAGGCTCCTCTATCTATGGAATTTTCCAGGTAGGAATACTGGAGTCGGTTGCCATTTCCTCCTCCAGGGGATCTTCCTGACCCAGGGATCAAACTTGAGTCTCTTGTGTCTCCTGCATTGGCAGGCGGGTCCTTCACCATTAAATATATAACCTTAATATATATTATATTTATGTTATAATATAGATTATAAATATATTATACTTTCACGCATTCATCTTCACTCTAAGAATGGGGTTAAAAACTCTTGGCTTGAAGATGGCGGAGGAGTAGGACGGGGAGACCACTTTCTCTCCTACAAATTCATCAAAAGAATAACTGAACGCAGAGCAAACTTCACAAAACAACTTCTGATCGCTAGCTCAGGTCATCAGGCGCCCAGAAAAGCAGCCCATTGTCTTCGAAAGGAGGTAGGACAAAATATAAAGGATAAAAAGTGAGACAAAAGAGCTAAGGACGGAGATCCGTCCCTGGAAGGGAGTCTTAGGGGGCATTGCTTGGGCTAGGGTCTGGGCCTGAGTGCCCTGAGGACAATCGGAGGGAGCTTCTGTGAGTTGCCAACTTGAACTGTGGGAGAGGAAAAGAGAGAGAGAAAATTAACCGGCCCGAACACACTGCCAGCTGTTCGCAGAACAAAGGGACCGAGAAAGTCCAGAGAAGAGCTCGCAGGCTGCGGACCGGCCCAGCCCCGCCGGAGGCAGGGGGGAGGGGAAGGTCGCGGCGAGACACAGGGCGCAGGCACCCGACCGGCGCGGGTGGGGACTGGGGCTGGGGACGCGGAGGGCAGAAAGCGCACGCACCCGACTGGCACCTGTGGAAACTGAGACTGGGACTGCGGAGGGGAGTGGGCGTGCTGCACCAGGGAAAAGTGCGCCCGTCAAGCCCCTGGCTGCCTGGACCGCTCTGACGGGGAAGGCACAGAGAGCAGGCGCAGCTTTTTGTTCCGCGCTTTTGTGGAACACCCGAGGGCTGGAACCGCGTGCTCCATATAGAGCAGCGGGAGCCTGAGCGGCGCAGACGGAGAAAGCAGCGCCGGCACCTCACCGCAGCGCGACGGAACTAGCTACCTGAATAAGAGTCCACCTCCGCCCGCCTGTGTCAGGGCGGAAACGAGGCTCTGAAGAGACCGGCAAACAGAAGCCAAATAAACAAAGGGAACCGCTTCAGAAGGGACCGGTGCAACAGATTAAAATCCCTGTAGAAAACACCGACTACACCGGAAGGGGCCTGTAGATATCGAGAAGTGTTAGATGCAACGAGGAGCTATCTGAAACTGAGCCGAACCCACACTGACTGGAACATCTCCAGAGAAATTCCCAGATACATTTTTACCTTTTTTTTTTTTTTAAGTAAGAAAAAAAAATTTTTTTAATTAAAAAAAAATTTTTTTTTAATTTTTTCTCTTCTATTTTCCCTTAAAATTCCCTATTACTCCCACATTACTCCTTCACTTTCATTTTCATAGATTTTCACGATTTTTTTAATTAGGGAAAAAAAATTTTTTTTTCTTCTTTTTCTTTTTTCTTTCCTTTCTTTTTTTTTCTTTCCTTTTTCTCTTCTATTTTCTATTTTTCTTTTTCTCTTATTTCTTTTAAAGACCTCTAGTACTCCTCTACTACTCCTTAATTTTCATTTTCAATACACTATAACCTTACAAAAAAAAAAAGAAGAGAAGCCCTATTTTTAAACCGAATTTCATATATATATATTTCTAAAATTTTTTTGTGTGTGTTTTGGTTTTTGTTTTTAATATAGTATTTTAAGAGTCTAACCTCTACTCTAGATTTTTAATTTTTGTTTTTCAGTATAGGATATAAATTGTGAACATTTAAGAATCCAATATTCAGTTCCCATTTTTATTCAGGAGTGTGTTGATTATTCTCTCCCAATCTTGACTCTCTGTTTTCTACCTCAGAACACCTCTATTTCCTCCTTTCCCCTTCTCTTCCCAATCCAATTCTGTGAATCTTTGTAGGTGTCTGGGCTACGGAGAACATTCTGGGAACAGACAACTGGGTAGATCTGTCTCTCTCCTCTTGAGTCCCCCTTTTTCTCCTCCTGC
This sequence comes from Dama dama, assembly GCF_033118175.1. Classification (NCBI taxonomy): domain Eukaryota; kingdom Metazoa; phylum Chordata; class Mammalia; order Artiodactyla; family Cervidae; genus Dama; species Dama dama. Next base: position 50,109,493 of record NC_083714.1, on the reverse strand, counting down.
TTGTCTCTATCTCCCTCCTGCCTCTCCTCTTCTTCTTGTAACTCTGTGAACCTCTCTGGGTGTCCCTAACAGGGGAGAATCTTTTCGCCATTAACCTAGAAGTTTTGTTATCAGTGCTGTATAGTTGGAGAAGTCCTGAGACTACAGGAAGAATAAAACTGAAATCCAGAGGCAGGAGACTTAAGCCCCAAACCTGAGAACACCAGAAAACTCCTGACTACATGGAACTTTAAGTAATAAGTGACCGTCCAAAAGCCTCCATACCTACGCTGAAACCAACCACCACCCAAGAGCCAATAAGTTTTAGAGCAAGACATACCACGCAAATTCTCCAGAAACACAGGAGCATAGCCCTGAATGTCAACATACAGGCTGCTCAAAGTCACACCTAACACATAGACCCATCTCAAAACTCATTACTGGGCACTCCATTGCTCTCCAAAGAGAAGAAATTAAGTTCCATGTACCAGAACACTGACGCAAGCTTCCCTACCCAGGAAACCTTGACAAGCCAATCGTCTAGCCCCACCCACTGGGTAAATCTTCCACAATAAAAAGGAACCACAGACCTCCAGAATACAGAAAGCCCACTCCAGACACAGCAATCTAAACAAGATGGAAAGGCAAAGAAATACCCAACAGGTAAAGGAACATGAAAAATGCCCACCAAGTCAAACAAAAGAGGAGGAGATAGGGAATCTACCTGAAAAAGAATTTAGAATAATGATAATAAAAATGATCCAAAATCTTGAAAACAAAATAAATAGCCTGGAGACAAAGATTGAAAAGATGCAAGAAATGTTTAATAAAGACCTAGAAGAAATAAAAAAAGAGTCAACTAAAAATGAATAATGCAATGAATGAGATCAAAAACACTCTGGAGGGAACCAAGAGTAGAATAACGGAGACAGAAGATAGGATAAGTGAGGTAGAAGATAAAATGGTGGAAATAAACGAAGCAGAGAGGAAAAAAGAAAAAAGGATCAAAAGAAATGAGGACAACCTCAGGGACCTCTGCGATAATGTGAAACGCCCCAACATTCGAATCATAGGAGTCCCAGAAGAAGACAAAAAGAAAGGCCATGAGAAAATACTCGAGGAGATAATAGCTGAAAACTTCCCTAAAATGGGGAAGGAAATAGCCATCCAAGTCCAAGAAACCCAGAGAGTCCCAAACAGGATAAACCCAAGGCAAAACACCCCAAGACACATATTAATCAAATTAACAAAGATCAAACACAAAGAAAAAATACTAAAAGCAGCCAGGGAAAAACAACAAATAACACACAAAGGGATTCCCATAAGGATAACAGCTGATCTATCAATAGAAACCCTCCAGGCCAGAAGGGAATGGCAGGACTGAAAGTAATGAAAGAGAATAACCTACAACCTAGATTACTGTATCCAGCAAGGATCTCGTTCAGATATGAAGGAGAATTCAAAAGCTTTACAGACAAGCAAAAGCTGAGAAAATTCAGCACAACCAAGCCAGCTCTTCAACAAATGCTAAAGGATCTTCTCTAGACAGGAAATGCAGAAAGGTTGTATAAACGTGAACCCAAAACAACAAAGTAAATGGCAACGGGACCACACCTATCAATAATTACCTTAAATGTAAATGGGTTGAATGCCCCAACCAAAAGACAAAGATTGGCTGAATGGATACAAAAACAAGACCCCTATATATGCTGTCTACAAGAGACCCACCTCAAAACAAGAGACACATACAGACTAAAAGTGAAGGGCTGGAAAAAAATATTTGACGCAAACAGAGACCAAAAAAAAGCAGGAGTCGCAATACTCATATCAGATAAAATAGACTTTCAAATAAAGGATGTGAAAAGAGACAAAGAAGGACACTACATAATGATCAAAGTATCAATCCAAGAAGAAGATATAACAATTATAAATATATATGCACCCAACATAGGAGCACCGCAATATGTATGGCAAACGCTAACGAGTATGAAAGAGGAAATTAATAGTAACACAATAATAGTGGGAGACTTTAATACCCCACTCACAACTATGGATAGATCAACTAAACAGAAAATTAACAAGGAAACACAAACCTTAAATGACACAATGGACCAGCCAGACCTAATTGATATCTATAGGACATTTCACCCCAAAACAATCAATTTCACCTTTTTCTCAAGTGCACACGGAACCTTCTCCAGAATAGATCACATCCTGGGCCATAAATCTGGTCTTGGAAAATTCAGAAAAATTGAAATCATTCCAGTCATCTTTTCTGACCACAGTGCAGTAAGATTAGATCTCAATTACAGGAAAAAAATTGTTAAAACTTAAAACATATGGAGGCTAAATAACACGCTTCTGAATAACCAACAAATCATAGAAGAAGTCAAAAAAGAAATCAAAATATGTATAGAAATGAATGAAAATGAAAACACAACAACCCAAAACCTATGGGACACTGTAAAAGCAGTGCTAAGGGGAAGGTTCATAGCATTACAGGCTTACATCAAGAAACAAGAAAAAAACCAAATAAATAACCTAACTCTACACCTAAAGCAATTAGAGAAGGAAGAAATGAAGAACCCCAGGGTTAGCAGAAGGAAAGAAATCTTAAAAATCAGGGCAGAAATAAATGCAAAAGAAACTAAAGAGACCATAGCAAAAATCAACAAAGCTAAAAGCTGGTTTTTTGAAAAAATAAACAAAATTGACAAACCATTAGCAAGACTCATTAAGAAACAAAGAGAGAAGAACCAAATTAACAAAATTAGAAATTAAAATGGAGAGATCACAAGAGACAACACTGAAATACAAAGGATCATCAGAGACTACTACCAGCAGCTCTATGCCAATAAAATGGACAACTTGGATGAAATGGACAAATTCTTAGAAAAGTATAACTTTCCAAAACTGAACCAGGAAGAAATAGAAGATCTTAACAGACCCATCACAAGCAAGGAAATCGAAACTGTCATCAAAAATCTTCCAGCAAACAAAAGCCCAGGACCAGATGGCTTCACAGCTGAATTCTACCAAAAATTTAGAGAAGAGCTAACACCTATCTTACTCAAACTCTTCCAGAAAATTGCAGATGAAGGTAAGCTTCCAAACTCATTCTATGAGGCCACCATCACCCTAATTCCAAAACCAGACAAAGATGCCACAAAAAAAGAAAACTACAGGCCAATATCACTGATGAACATAGATACAAAAATCCTTAACAAAATTCTAGCAAACAGAATCCAACAACATATTAAAAAAATCATACACCATGACCAAGTGGGCTTTATCCCAGGAATGCAAGGATTCTTTAATATCCACAAATCAATCAATGTAATACACCACATTAACAAATTGAAAGATAAAAACCATATGATTATCTCAATAGATGCAGAGAAAGCCTTTGACAAAATTCAACACTCATTTATGATTAAAACTCTCCAGAAAGCAGGAATAGAAGGAACATACCTCAACATAATAAAAGCTATGTATGACAAACCCATAGCAAACATCACCCTCAATGGTGAAAAATTGAAAGCATTTCCCCTGAAATCAGGAACAAGACAAGGGTGCCCACTCTCACCACTACTATTCAACATAGTGTTGGAAGTTTTGGCCACAGCAATCAGAGCAGAAAAAGAAGTAAAAGGAATCCAGATAGGAAAAGAAGAAGTGAAACTCTCACTGTTTGCAGATGACATGATCCTCTACATAGAAAACCCTAAAGACTCTACCAGAAAATTACTAGAGCTAATCAATGAATATAGTAAAGTTGCAGGATATAAAATTAACACACAGAAATCCCTTGCATTCCTATATACTAACAATGAAAAAACAGAAAGAGAAATTAAGGAAACAATACCATTCACCATTGCAACAAAAAGAATACTTAGGAGTATATCTACCTAAAGAAACAGAAGACCTATACATAGAAAACTATAAAACACTGATGAAAGAAATCAAAGAGGACACAAACAGATGGAGAAACATACCGTGTTCATGGATTGGAAGAATCAATATTGTCAAAATGGCTATTCTACCCAAAGCAATCTATAGATTCAATGCAATCCCTATCAAGCTACCAACGGTATTTTTCACAGAACTAGACCAAAGAATTTCACAATTTGTATGGAAATACAAAAAACCTCGAATAGCCAAAGTAATCTTGAGAAAGAAGAATGGAACTGGAGGAATCAACCTGCCTGACATCAGACTCTACTACAAAGCCACAGTCCTCAAGACAGTATGGTACTGGCACAAAGACAGAAATATAGATCAATGGAACAGAATAGAAAGCCCAGAGATAAATCCACAAACCTATGGACACCTTATCTTTGACAAAGGAGGCAGGGATATACAATGGAAAAAAGACAACCTCTTTAACAAGTGGTGCTGGGAAAACTGGTCAACCACTTGTAAAAGAATGAAACTAGAACACTTTCTAACAGCATACACAAAAATAAACTCAAAATGGATTAAAGATCTAAATGTAAGACCAGAAACTATAAAACTCCTAGAGGAGAACATAGGCAAAACACTCTCCGACATAAACCACAGCAAGATCCTCTATGACCCACCTCCCAGAATATTGGAAATAAAAGCAAAACTAAACAAATGGGACCTAATGAAACTTAAAAGCTTTTGCACTACAAAGGAAACTATAAGTAAGGTGAAAAGACAGCCCTCAGATTGGGAGAAAATAATAGCAAATGAAGAAACAGACAAAGGATTAATCTCAAAAATATGCAAGCAACTCCTGAAGCTCAATTCCAGGAAAATAAATGACCCAATCAAAAAATGGGCCAAAGAACTAAACAGACATTTCTCCAAAGAAGACACACAGATGGCTAACAAACACATGAAAAGATGCTCAACATCACTCATTATCAGAGAAATGCAAATCAAAACCACAATGAGGTACCATTACACACCAGTCAGGATGGCTGCTATCCAAAAGTCTACAAGCAATAAATGCTGGAGAGGGTGTGGAGAAAAGGGAACCCTCTTACACTGTTGGTGGGAATGCAAACTAGTACAGCTGCTATGGAAAACATTGTGGAGATTTCTTAAAAAACTGGAAATAGAACTGCCATATGACCCAGCAATCCCACTTTTGGGCATACACACTAAGGAAACCAGATCTGAAAGAGACACGTGCACCCCAATGTTCATCGCAGCACTGTTTATAATAGCCAGGACATGGAAACAACCTAGATGCCCATCAGCAGATGAACGGATAAGGAAGCTGTGGTACATATACACCATGGACTATTACTCAGCTGTTAAAATGAATTCATTTGAATCAGTCCTAATGAGATGGATGAAACTGGAGCCCATTATACAGAGTGAAGTAAGCCAGAAAGATAAAGAACATTACAGCATACTAACACATATATATGGAATTTAGAAAGATGGTAACGATAACCCTATATGCAAAACAGAAAAAGAGACACAGAAATACAGAACAGACTTTTGAACTCTGTGGGACAAGGTGAGGGTGGGATGTTTTGAAAGAACAGCATGTATATTATCTACGGTGAAACAGATCACCAGCCTAGGTGGGATGCATGAGGCAAGTGCTCGGGCCTGGTGCACTGGGAAGACCCAGAGAAATCGGGTGGAGAGGGAGGTGGGAGCGGGGATCAGGATGGGGAATACGTGGAAATCTATGGCTGATTCATATCAATGTATGACAAAACCCACTGAGGGGGGGGGGAAATAAATGATGTTTAAAAATAAAAAAAAAAAACCTCTTGGCTTATGGCAGAGTTTGGATGATGCTGCTAATGTTTGTTTCAGCTACTCTTTAATGTCTTCTGCTTCTGTAGGGAACCAAGCCATTTTCTAAAGCACATGTCCTCTCTTTAGTCATATCAAGGGGTTCAACCTGTTTAGTGTCTAGTCTTGCAGGCTTGGGAGACTTTCTGTGTCTTAAAGGTGACAGCATATCCCTGCTGTGATTCACTCTGTATTGATTTTAAAGTTGAACTCTCAGAGGGGAACCTTAGTTTTCCCATGTCCAAGTTCTTAGAGATATGTTACTATACTCCCTCAGGCTTCCCTGGTGGCTCAGATGGCAGAGTCTGCCTCCAGTGCCGGAGACCGGAGCTCGATCCCTGGGTCAGGAAGATCCCCTGGAGAAGGAAATGGCAACCCACTCCAGTATTCTTGTCTGGAAAATCCCATGGGCAGAGGAGGAGCTTGACCGGCTACAACCCATGGGGTCGCAGAGAGTCAGACATGACTGAGCGACTACCACTGTCACTTCACCCCATCCCAGTCTGGGCTAGTCACGTTGCAAACCATGTATCTCTTCAGACAGGCTATTAATATATAATATGGCCCAAAGCAGATCTGTCACTGATTGAAAAGGAGATTCCCATCAAGAACTTCTTTTAAAACATTCAGATATTATAGCAAACGTTCTTTGACTATGTCAGATAACTAATAGCTTGTGAGCATGACCATGTGGTCTTATGTTAAATCATATGGAGCAATGCTCTGAAATACCAAGCAGATGAATATTGGTTACCAAGCATTTATTGAACATCTATTATCTGCAAAGAGTGTACCAGTGAAATAAAAAATAAGAAATCTGCTCCCTGGCCGAAAAATGACTTGATTTAGTCTACAACCTGTCTGGGTACTATGTTTATTTCAATATGTGCATTGTAATACTTAAAAATCTGTCAAAATGCATGTTTTGGAAGAGTTAATGATGAGTTTTGATAATATCTTAAGGTTTATCATATATGCATGTACACACACACACACATACACACACTTATTTCCATTATTTGTGGCCAAGTTTGGCTTACAACAAAATAAATTAAACCTTAGGTGTTGCTTCTTTCCTTAGCAGATAAGTAAGGCCACTTTTGCTCATTAACCACTAACAGGAAGACATAAATGTACATTTTTTTTTTACATAGTATTAGTCCTCAAATAAACTGTGCTTTTTCCTTGCCTCTAGTAGCCAGAGTGGTTTTACAATCATTGTGTCCCACCTCTATTGGAAAATTTCAATGTCTTTCCACTGTCCTTGGAATAAAGTCTAAATTGAAAAACATGTCTTACAACTCCCCTCCCCAAACCTTGCAGGAAGCTTTCCTTAATTTCCTATCTGACTCCTATCCTCACTGGATTAGATATTCTTTCTGAGTGCTCCAATCACAGCTAATCCCACACTTCATTATGACTGCTTGCTAAATTTTCTCAGTGAACTGTAGGACCAAATCTAGATATTTATGATTATATCCCAGGCACCTATCCCAATGCTTGGTACATAGTAGATGCTTAATAAATGTTTGTTGAATGAATGAATGAATGCCTCTGTCTAGGTTCATTTGGGCTGCTATAACAAAAATACCATAGACTTTGTGGATTAACCAATAAACATTTATTTCTCACAGTTATAAAGGCTGGGAAGTACAAGGTCAAGGTGATGGCAGATACCATGGCTTGGTGAGGGCCCTCTTTCTTGTTCACTGATGGCTGTCTTCTTGCTGTGTCTTCACATATAAGAAGGGACAAGGGAGCTCTCAGGAGTCTCCTTTGTAAGGACACTAATCCAGTTCAGATGAAGTCTACCCTCATGACCTCATTGCTTCTCAAAAGCCCCACCTCCAAATACCATCACATTGGGGTTAGGTTTCAACATATGTCTTTGAGGGGGAGACAAATATTCAGTCTATAGTAGCGTCCATATAATCTCCTGTTTATTCTTTGTCTGCTCTACTAAACTCTAAATTCCTAGAGGGAAAGAGCGGTGTCTTTTTCATCTTTGTGTCCTAACAGTGTCTAGAACAAGTTAGGAGCTCACTATCTGGTAAATAAGTGAATACTGTTTCCTCTTTATAGAATGGCTTTCTGTTTCCAGGGTCCTCCTTTTCTTTGTGTAGAGGAAGCCGCCTTCTCAAGACCCTGCCCAGTTATCACCTTTGCTGTGCAGCTTTCCCTGACACCCCTAGGTAGAGCCAGGTCAGTTGTCATCACTTCCTCCCTGTGTTATTAAGGAGCCCCAACCAAGGAATGCAATTCTGCAATCACACAGGGCCCTACACTTAGAGGAGTCTCTCATTTGGTTTAATGCTCTGCTGTCACCCTCTTAGAACTCATAATGATTTTTGAATGAGAGACCCTGTATTTTCATTTTGCCTTGGGCTCTGCAAATTAGAGCAGAATCCTGGGCCCAGTGGAGTGCATGGCACCTAGCCTGGGGTTCACTAAATGATTTTGAATTGAAATGTCAAATGGTCCAGTTTTTCCTGTCCAGAAAAGGAACCATAAATATGTTTCTGTGAGATTCCTTTACGTTATTTCAACACATTTATCAAAGTCTTATGGCTCTCCTAGATCTTGCCTGATTCACACTTGGCATTGCATTCACTGAAACCACAAAGGAAATGTTCTCATCCTTGAAGAACAAATACCACTCCAATTTTGCATTCCTTCAGATGATCTTATAGAAAACAGAGAGTACTTGATGGTTTTTCATCAAGAGGAGAGGCTCAGATTTGCTGAGGTGCTCCTGTGAGGAGGGCAGCACAGGGGATCTAACAGCCTCCCTGGAATGTGCACTTCACCTCTCTCCTTCTTGGACGTGGCTTCTTGGAAAAGCCTTCACTTTGATAACACGTCGAAGAGAGGGCTATTAAGAAAGTGCCTTTTTAGTTGAAATAGAAAGCATGTTATGAAACAAATGAATGCCCTCTCAACCTGGTTTGATGTAGACATATGATTTAGTAGTTCCGCTCAATAATTCTATTCACTTGTGTCTTGTAGAGAACATTGTTCCTAGCAGTGGACGGAATTTGTCAAGGTCAGTTGCAAGAGTCAAGCATCCTCAGTTCTCAGATTTGGATGCAGCTGACAGACTGTGCCGTAACCATGTGATTGGAAGCAGCTTGAGTGGCATATAGCACTAGCACTATATTTCCCCTGATTTGCTTAAGAAATTGTTGGTTCAGTGGTTGTATTGTTTTGTTTGTTCTCAAAGCCTTAATAAGGAGGTAATGGGCATTGCAGAAAGGAAAGTTGAGGCTTTGCCATCAGCCATGGTAATTTATTTGATCAATAGCAATATAAAATAAAAAGTTTTTTCAAAATAGCATTGATATCAGAACCACATTGCCATCATTGTCATCATCACTACCACCCCATATGTTTGTGTAGGGCTCAGTTTCCAAAGTGCTTTTGATTCAACTGCCTGTCTCTATTATTGCATTTTTAGGGAAGGTATGTTTGTCATTTTCTTTTCATGCCCACTTACTGGAGATATTTGAGAAATTAAAAGGAGAATTGGAAGAGGCAGAAAAAATGTGGAAGCTCAGAACATAAAGACCATAAGCAATACAATTGGTTTAGGAGGGAAAAGTCTAAAATAATAGGAAAAGATTTCAAACAGGAAAGGAAGTGATTTGAGCTCTGTGCCCTAAGGAAGATAGACAGAGGATCCCCACGGGTGTCCCCCACAAAGGTCCCCAACAAGCCACAGGCACTAATAGTTGGTTTTCACAGGTTCTAACTCTCTTGGGGCTCTCTGGGGGGCTGGGTTAACCCAATTAACTTCTCCTGATGTGGGCTTCCTGGGAAAGAGGAGTGGGGGTGGGGGTGGGGTTGAAAGTCTTGCTAATTGCTGGCTGCAAACAAATACATGGTGAGGATGAAAGAGTTTGACAACTTGAGACCTCTAAAAAAATCTACTTGGCATCCCAGTGTGATGATGCCCTGAGGAACACAGTCTGTGCTCAGAAGGATGTGTTTGGCTCTTTGGAAAGGGGCACTGCTGAGGCAGTGCTGCCTTTCTGCTGCTCAAATCAGAACACAAAATCAAGGCATGACTAGGAGGAGGGACTCCAGACAGGCCCCTCTCTCTACTCCAGGGCCTTCTCTTCTCACCACCCTCTACTTTTGGACCCAAGCACTAATCCTAGATGTGTGAGGAAGGCCTGTTGCTATTTCTTTTACTACATATGGTATGGGTTCAAGGGTAGATCCTAAGGTTTAAGACATTCAACTCAATACATATTTCTTGAATGCCTGCTATTTTTAAAGCTGAAAGCATGTGGACTGAAGCCACTAGTTGATACATTTGAGAAGGTATTGATCAGTAGCATCAACTGAGTGGATATTGGCTTGTCAATTCTATTTCCTAAAAGTGTCTGACCTCCATCCCACATCCCAACCTTCCCTTTGCCTTCTTGTCTGAGCCATCATCCTGTCATGCATGGTTGCTATCAGAGCCCACTCACCAAACTCCCTTTTCCCCGCCTGCTCCCCTTCAGTCTGTCTTGCATATAGTAGCCAAAGGGATCCTTCAACAACTTCAGTCAGATCCTTTTCCCATACTTCTCAAAATTCTCTGATGGCGGCTGATCTCACTCATGGCCCTAAAAGCCGAAGTTTCTCCAAAACCCATTTATATCCTACACCACTCCCTGGTGTCCATTTGGCTCCATCGAGACTGACTGCCTCTTAGTTCCTTCAACACAACAAATTATTTCCTGTCTCTGGGGTTTTGCGAAGCCCATCTTTTGGGAAAGTTCATTATCTGCTGGCTTTTACCTAACTTCTAGGCCATAGCTTAACTTATTTGTCCATTCTAAGATCTATTCAATTTGTCTTTCATAACACCCCATTGGCTTCCTTCATAGCATTTACTACAGTTTCTCATTCTGTATTGTAACTGATGTGATATCTAACTCCCCCACTAGAATACAAGCTCCATGAGGGCAGACATCATACATGTTTTTGCTCACTATTGTAGCCTTGTGAAGTGAAGTGAAGTCGCTCAGTCGTGTTCAACTCTTTGCGACCCCAAGGACTGTAGCTCACCAGGCTCCTCCATCCATGGGATTCTCCAGGCAAGAGTACTGGAGTGGGTTGCCGTTTCCTTCTCCAGGGGATCTTCCAGACTCAGGGATCGAACCCAGGTCTCCTGCGTTGTAGACAGGCGCTTTACCGTCTGAGCCACCTTGGAGCCTAGCAAAATGTTTGGTGCATAGTGTGTACTTAGGAAATGTAACCCATGATTCTCTACCCAGGGTGAAGTACAAATAATGTACCCTTAACACCTGCATGCCACATGCAATCAAGTCAAAGTGTACATTCAACAGAGCATTTCTTTTATTTCCCTTATGCTCTTATTAAATCGATAGAACATTTCAATGATAGGTGTCTTTAAATAAAGGAGGTATGGCATGCAGAGTCACCTTAAGATAAAACAGTAATTCATGGGTTGGCAGGACTTGAATGTAGCCTCATAGTAAGACATCAACAAAAGAATGTGTTCTTACAAGGGCTGTTTGTGTTGTTAGTGGTAGATGCTTAGCAAAAGATGTTCTATTGATAAATATATGAGTCATGACAAATTAATACACTGACCTCTGGTTTTATAAGTATCTGCAAATTTGTTTAATGTGACTTTGCCCTTCAGAGATGAACTCATTCCATTTCAAATGGGCTAATAAAAGATAAAATCAGATTTCAGAGGCTACAAAATTAAAGTTCAGACATTTGACCTACCTTGATAATTCATCAAGATAATGTTATTCTGTTAGGACTCTTCATATAGGGTTCATCCTGGTATGTGGGATTTCAATACATGGAATATGTCAATCCTTGAACTTGAACTGAGGCTGCTACTGTTTCAACTTTATGCCAAACATGCAGTATGGTACAGAGAAATGCTAAATAGATCTGGAAGAGTTTCAAGGGAAAATTCTTTCAAAATTGACTATTATTATGGGAAATTATTCCACATTGCAGTGAAATAAGTATACTCAGTTCATATTATTATAAATTAGACCACCCTAAGATAAATACACTAGTCCTCTTTCTTTCACTCTCCCATTTTGAACTATATTCTATGCCATTAAATTTCTTTGATCATGATTTGATAGGACATTTTTTCTTCTATGGTTTTCTTTTTTACATTTCTTCCTCATGAGGTTTGCTTGGCAACTCATTAACTCTCTCCTTTCCATCTCCCCTTTTCTTCTTCTTATCCTATTTTTCTCTTTCCTTTTTCTTCCCTCCTGCTTTTACCCTTAGCTGAGCTTACAAGTAAGAAGTCTAAGTAGATACTTATGAAGTAGCATTAGAAAAAAGCCAGCAAGTCCCTCCACTCTCAAAGAAAATTGCTTGACTCTGCAAAGAGCATTGTCATGCAGCCATTTAAATTGTTGTTGTTGTTCAGCTGCTAAGTCATATTTGACTCTTTGCAATCCCATGGACTGGAGCACACCAGGCTTCCTTGTCCTTCATCAACTCCCGGAGCTTGCTCAAACTCATGTCCATTGAGTCGGTGATGCCATCCAACCATATCATCCTCCGTCGTCCCCTTCTCCTCCTGCTCTCAATCTTTCCCAGCATCAGAGTCTTTTCCAATGAGTCAGTTCACATAAGATGGCCAAAGTATTGGAGCTTCAGCTTCAGCATCAGTCCTTCCAATGAATATTCAGGACTGATTTCCTTTAGGATTGACTGGCTTGATCTCCTGGCAGTCCAAGGGACCCTCAAGAGCCTTCTCCAGCACCACAGTTCAAAAGCATCCATTCTTCAGCACTCAGCTTTCTTTATGGTCCAACTCTCACATCTGTACATGACTACTGAAAAGATCATAGCTTTGACTGTACAAACCTTTGTCAGCAAAGTGATATCTCTGCCTTTATTTTTTTTTTTTTGATACTGTGGACATTTTAGTGCCCTGTAGGTATTACAGTTTTAGTCTTAAAAATTTTTTTTTCCCTTCTGTGAAAATTCCGGTTTCTGATCTTTGTCAGGAAAAATCTTTAAAGTAAGAGATGGTCATTTGTTTGGAAACTTTAGCAAGGAGGGCTAGCTGTGTCTTCAGTTATCTATCGCTGGATAGCAAACCACCCCGAAGTTAGTGGCTTCACATAGCAACCATCTTATTATCTCTCATGATTCTATAGATTGATTGGCTCTGCCTGGTGATTCTTCTGTTTGACTTTCTTGGGATCTGTCACACATCCACAGTCAGATGATGATTGGGGCTAAAACATACAAGAGATCTTCACTTACACAGTTTGACTCCTTGACCCCAGCTGCAGGCTGGGCTTGCAGAGGATGATGGGACACCTGGCTTATTCCTGTTTCAGGTGGACTTTCCACATGGTCTGGTTATCAGAGTTTCTTGATATTTTACCTGGTGGTTCAGCACATCAAGGGGCACAGAAGCAGAAGCTACAAGGCCTTCTTAAGGTTTTGTTCCAGAAAAGGCCAAGGGTCACTTCTGCTGTGTTCTGTTGATTAAAGCAAGACACAGGGCAACTCAAGTTCAGTGTGGGAGGGGGCTAGGCAAAGGCATGAATAGTGTGAGGCATGGTTCATTTTGAGCTCTCTCTGGAGATTAACTGCCATACCAGACAACATAATTCATGTCCCCTCTGGTGTTGCTGGGCCATGACTGGCCAGCCTAAGACTATATTTTCCAAACTGCATTGCCTCTAGTTGTGGCCACTGACTAATTCTTTCAGTGGAATGGGAGTGAAAATGATGTATATCGCTCAGGGATCAAGGTTTTATGAAACAACTGTGCCATTTCTTTCCTCTTTCTCTATCTCATTGACTGGATACAAGTAGTAAGATCTTAGAGGATGACAGAGCCACAGATTAAAAGGAACCTGGGTCCTTGCATGATTGCATGAAGGAAAGTTGCTACTAAAACAGATACACCAACTTTGCACTATTATATGAACAAAAAATACATTTGTGTTTTGATAAGCTCCTGAAATTTTGAAGTATATTTGCTACCACAGCCTATTACTACCCTAGAAATATAGAAATGTAGTACTTGATGAAGGGCAATTGATACTTATTGTCATGCTAAGCATAAGGATACCAAAAACCAAAGCTGTATTCCTACTTTACTGTGACACTAAAATGAACATCATAAAAGTTTCAACAATTTAACTCACAGAGGAAATGCAACAGATGCCATTGTTGATAAAGAATTTTCCCATTAATTCATGGTCACAACTAATGTTTTCCTTTTATTTATAGTCAATATTTGTGATAAATTGCTGCTAATACACTGTGAATTGATATGAAAACCGCTGAAGAGTTGCATAAAGGATGTCAGACACTGTAGGTGTACTAAAAGATAAACTCCTGGCAAAGAGAATCCAGTTCAGTTCAGTTCAATCTCTCAGTCATGTCCGACTCTTTGCGACCCCATGAACCACAGCACGCCAGGCCTCCCTGTCCATCACCAACTCCTGGAGTTCACCCAAACTCATGTCCATTGAGTCAGTGATGCCATCCAACTATCTCATCCTCTATTGTTCCCTTCTCCTCCTGCCCTCAATCTTTCCCAGCATCAGGGTCTTTTTAAATCAGTCAGCTTTTTGCATCAGGTGGCCAAAGTATTGGAGTTTCAGCTTCAACATCAGTCCTTCCAATGAACACCCTGGACTGATCTCCTTTAGGATGGACTGCTTGGATCTTCTTGCAGTCCAAGGGACTCTCAAGAGTCTTCTCTAACACCACAGTTCAAAAACATCAATTCTTCAGTGCTCAGCTTTCTTTAGAGTCCAACTCTCACATCCATACATGACCACTGGAAAAACCATAGCCTTGACTAGACAGACATTTGTTGACAAAGTAATGTCTCTGCTTTTTAATATGCTGTCTAGGTTGGTCATAACTTTTCCTTCCAAGGAGTAAGCATCTTTTAATTTCATGGCTGCCATGATTTCAGAGCCCCCCAAAATAAAGTCATCCACTGTTTCCACTGTTTCCCCATCTATTTGCCATGAAGTGATGGAACCAGAGGGCATGATCATAGTTTTCTGAATGTTGAGTTTTAAGCCAACTTTTTTACTCTCTTCTTTCACTTTTATCAAGAGATTCTTTAGTTCTTCTTCACTTTCTGCCATTAGGGTAGTGTCATCTGTGTATCTGAGGTTATTATTTCTCCTGGCAATCTTGATTCCAGCTTGTGCTTCATCCAGCCCAGCGTTTCTCATGATGTACTCTGCATATAAGTTAAATAAGCAGGGTGACAATATACAGCCTTGCTGCTGCTGCTAAGTCGCTTCAGTCGTGTCTGACTCTATGTAACCCCATAGACAGCAGCCCACCAGGCTCCCCCGTCCCTGGGATTCATTCTCCAGGCAAGAACACTGGAGTGGGTTGCCATTTCCTTCTCCAGTGCATGAAAGTGAAAAGTGAAAGTGTAGTCGCTCAGTTGCATCTGACTCTTAGTGACTCCATGGACTGCAGCCCACCAGGCTCCTCCCTCCATGGGATTTTCCAACAAGAGTACTGGAGTGGGGGTGCTGTTGCCTTCTCCGATACAGCCTTGATGTACTCCTTTTCCTATTTGGAACCAGTCTGTTTTTGCCTATCCAGTTCTAACTGTTGCTTCCTGACCTGCATACAGATTTCTCAAGAGGCAGGTCAGGTGGTCTGGTATTCCCATCTCTTGAAGAATTTTCCACAGTTTATTGTGATCCACACAGTCAAAGCCTTTGCATAGTTAATAAAGCAGAAATAGATGTTTTTCTGGAACTCTCTTGCTTTTTCAATGATCCAGCGGATATTGGCAATTTGATCTCTGGTTTCTCTGCCTTTTCTAAAACGAACGTGAACATCTGGAAGTTCATGGTTCATGTATTGCTGAAGCCTGGCTTGGAGACGTTTGAACATTATTTTACTAGCATGTGAGATGAGTGTAATTGTGCAGTAGTTTGAGCATTCTTTGGCATTGCCTTTCTTTGGCATTGGAATGAAAACTGACCTTTTCCAGTCCTGTGGCTACTGCTGAGTTTTCCAAATTTGCTGACATATTGAGTGTAGCACTTTCACAGCATCATCTTTTAGGATTTGAAATAGCTCAACTGGAATTCCATCACCTCCACTAGCTTTGTTCATAGTGATGCTTCCTAAGGCCCACTTGACTTCACATTCCAAGATGTCTGGCTCTAGGTGAGTGATCACACCATCATGATTACCTGGGTCATGAAGATCTTTTTTGTATAGTTCTTCTGTGTATTCTTGCCACCTCTTCTTAATATCTTCTGCTTCTGTTAGGTCCATACCATTTCTGTCCTTTATTGAGCCCATCTTTGCATGAAATATTCCCTTGGTATCTCTAATTTTCTTGAAGAGATCTCTAGTCTTTCCCATTCTATTGTTTTCCTCTATTTCTTTGCATTGATTGTTGAGGAAGGCTTTCTTTTCTCTCCTTGCTGTTCTTTGAAACTCTGCATTCAAATGGGTATATCTTTCCTTTTCTCCTTTGCTTTTGTCTTCTTTTCTATTCATAGCTATTTGTAAGGTCTCCTTAGATGGCCATTTGGTTTTTTTGTATTTATTTTTCTTGGGGATTGTTTTGATCCCTGTCTCCTATATTATCATTAGGTAGGATGAAGATCGTATATTTATTAGGTTGTGGAAGAGACTGGATTCTTTGAAAGAAGATGGGCTTAATGTATTGCCTGATAATATTTTAAAATATGATCTGAATTTCCAGGCCAGTTTAAATGATTTAACTCCCATTTATTTACATGTGTGGTTTTTTTTTTAAACTATAAAGATTGGGACAAAAGCAGGTGTATGTGGATATTGGGGATACAAGATGTGTCATCTCTGAAAAGTCATTTAACCTCTGTTACTTTAGTTTCCTCATCTCTAAAATAAGGAATAATTGCAACAGTTCCCTCATAGGATTGATATGAGAATGAAATGAATATATATATGAGTGTGTGATCTGTATCTTAATTAGTTGCTTAGTAAATTATTGTGTGTGCTCAGTTGCTCAGTTGTGTCAGACCCTTTTCGACCCCATGGAGTGTAGCCCACCAGACTCCTCTGTCTATGGGATTTTCCATACAAGAATACTGCCATTTTCTACTCCAGGGGAACTTCCCAGCCCAGGAATCAAATCTGCATCTCCTGCATTGACAGGTGGATTCTTTACCACTGTACCACCAGGGAAACCCAGTACATTATTACCATTGTTATTATATTATGTATCTTTATTAATGTACATTGTTTATTTAATTGCTTAGCACATTGTTATTATTATTAATTGCTTAGCACATCATGGTTAGTAGTAATAGCATTTTTATGACCTGGGCCTGAGATTCCTTGCAAACACTGAGGAAGTTGTCTAAGGGTGAGAATATCTCCATTCTAGGAGGAATGAGCTATAACTGTCAGTTTGGATTTATTAGGGTTTATTAAAATATCCAGAATTCCGTTGATTTCACAGAGGGTATATGAGTCTTAAGTATATGTTGGGCAAAGTTTGAGGTGACACTTATAAGTGTAATAAAAATTTGAGTTCATCTTGTTGATTTTTTCATTGTTGTTGTTGTTCAGTCACTCAGTCATTTCCGACTCTTTGTGACCCCATGGACTGCTGCACGCCAGGCTTCCCTGTCCTTTACCATCTCCCAGAGCTTGCTCAAACTCATGTTCATGGAGTCAGTGATTCCATCCAACCATCTTGTCCTCTGGATTTTTTCATAGCCCCCACCTAACCATTCTTCCCGGAGGAAGATGATTTGATTGATTTTTTTTTTTTTCTAAAAGGTAAGCTCTTTTAAGAACTGGGACCATGACTCTTGACTTTGTATTCCCAGTGCCTGGCACTTGTCTGATGACTGCAGAAGAATAGTTGTATCTTTGGTCTGTGCATATGTGAGGTAATTCAAGAAACAACCTGTGTGTTACTATGTATGAAAACATGTGCTTGTGTGTATGTGAGCATTTGTGTGTGATTTTATGTGCTGTATGCAATTACACAGGGTCCTCTGTGAGGTAAGTGAGAGTATCTGTCTCATTTTCTAGGCCCAATAGATGCTGTGGTCAAGTGCCCAGCATTGGGTAAGACCTGAATAAATACTTCTTGGATGAAAGAAGTGTTAGAGGCAGTGTCAAAGAATAAGCATGGGATTTGTGGTTGTCCAGAACAACTTCTACGCTCTGGGACTGTGGAGAAGTTCCTTTTGTCTAAGATCTAAGTTCCTCATAAGTTTAAAGAGGGATATTAATAGTACCTATGTCATAGGGTGGTGGTGGAGATGGAAGAAGCGGAGTATGCAAAGTGCTTGGCATGAGGTTTGGCAAAAACAAAAGCTAGTTGTAACCGCTGCTTCTGCTGCTGTTATTAACATAATGCCTGTAATGTTCCAGGGTAAATATCTGTGGTTTTGGCTTTTGGAGGGTGGAATCCATTGAGAAAATGCTAGGCTATGCTACAGTAACAAATTAGCCCTGAAAACATAATGATTTCACATCAACAGCTTTATTTCTTGCACGTGCAGTATAATGTAAGTCAGATGACTCTCCTGGGTAGCTCTACTCCATGAAGTGACTTAACAATCAAGCTGACCATTTTCTGGCTCTGTCACTTCAATATGTCCTCCAAAATGAGGCAGAAGTAGAGAGCTGGAGGATTGTGCAGAGGCTTTTAAATGCTTGAGCCCTGAAATGACACACATCACTTCTCATATTTCATTCACTAAAACTAGTTCACATGTCCCCCCCTTAATATAAGATAAATGAGAAATGCATTTTTCTACACACCTGGGAAAAAGAACTGGATTTGAGTGGACTTCATCAATCTTATCCACATAGGCTATGCTATTATGGGGCAGTCATTAACTGTCACTTATTCTTTGATGATTAATGGCAATATTTAGCCTCTTGTAAAATATGTGCATAATTTTTATTATTGTTGCAATTGTTCTTTGAAGACTTGACTGAACTTCAAGACTGAAACTAAGATTTCAATATTCTATTCACATGACTAGTGACAGGACATCTTACCTTTTTATCTAGGGCTGCCACATTTATGTAGATTGAGCAATGAACAACTGTTTGCCGATTGACTTTCATATAGATTTACCTTTCTAAGGTCTCATTCTCACTTTGTATATTCTTTACTTACTTTCCTGCCCACTGATACATTTATGTGTGTGTTAGTCACTCAGTTGTGTCCTACTTTTTGTGACCCCATGGTCTGTCGCCCTCCAGACTTCTCTGTCCATGGGATTCTCCAGGCAAGAATACTGGAGTGGATTGCCATTCCCTTCTCCAGAGGATCTTCCTGACACAGGGACCAAACCCTGGTTTCCTGCATTGCAGGCAGATTCTTTACCGTTTGAGCTATAGGGAAGTCATTTAAATACATAACTAATAAATTTAAATACATAAAAAATCTATATACATACACACATATAAAATATGTATATATGTATACATATATGTGTATATTATATATAGTATATGTATATATGTGTACATTATACACACACACACACACACACACACACACATGTATATATAAAATCCATCCAGCATTATTAGTTACTTTCAGTGGAAGGGTCATTCGGGGCATATATTCTACCATATTGCTAGTATTCAAAGAATTCACATAGATTAAAATTCAAAGAAATGTGAGTTCACAGAAAAAATACTCAAAACAAGCTAAAAATTAAGGAAGTATGAACAAAACTCACCTGAAATGTCAGAAGATTCAGAAACAAAAAAAACTTTAGATGTTGGAATTATCAGATACCAAACTTAAAAGCATGTTTATTATATTCAAATATATTAGATAAAAGTTTAAAAATATGAGCATAAGATTATAAGGGTTATCAAGAAGCTTTGAAAAACAATGAAATAATTTATAGTAATAAAGGTACAATTGAAGTTTAAAACTCAACACACTTAATGATTACCTGTAAAATTAAATTAATATAGTTAATTAACAAATTGGAAGATAGAGCTGAAAAAATTATTGCCTTTCCTTTTGGGTAATGGTGAACTGGGTAATTCATACCTACCTTTTTTTTTTCCAACACAATGTTTACATTTAATCTGCCTTTTAAAATTATCTTTTTAAAGCATAAAGGAGTTTAAAATCATAATAATTACCTGGCAAAGATATGGAGGAAGACAGGGAAACAGGGAAGTGTCCTGTCATTCAAGACCACCTTTCTCACTGGGAGAGTTTGCCAGTGATTTGGAATAGGTAACTAAGATGCTAAGTCTCTCTTTAAAAGCCTTCCAGGTCTGGGGGAAAGGTTTGGGGTACAGAATCTAATAAAGGGTGCATTAGACCAGTGTTGGCAAACTTTCTCTGCAGAGAGCCAGATAATTATATCTTTGCAGGCCATGGTCTCCAATTCATCTTGTCCTTTGATTGTTTTTTATAACCCTTCCAAAATGTGAAAAATGCTCTTCACCATGGATCATGCAAAAGCAGGCTTTGCATTGGAATTGGCTTGTCAGCCATGTTTGACCTGTGGGCTGTAGTTTGATTACCCCTTCTTTAGACTGAGAACATGGAAAGAAGCATTCTGTAAGTAATGGTAAACGGGAAGGAGAAGGACCCTTGCACAGATGGCAGTCAGTTCTGTGTCACCTGGGTAGCCCCCCAAATCTCAAATTGGGTTAAGGTGATCCCAGGTTTACAAGCAATGGAAGGCACCTGGCAGAAACAAAAAACTTCTCTAGAGGAAGTTATTATTTCCTAAAGAAATTAAGGTCTACTTATAATTTTTGAAATAAAGTGTTCAATACTCAATGAAATATAACTACACACAATAGGAAACAAGATGATAACATGAAACACCAGAAAGAACAAAAAATATAAATAGAATTCCTGTCTTACATTTCAAGATAGGTTTTCACTACATAGATTCATATGATTAGAACTTAGTGAAAGTATTTGTTGCTCAGTTGTGTCTGGCTCTTTGTGACCCCATGGACTGTTGCCCACCAGGCTTCTCTGTCCATGGGATTTCCCAGGCAAGAATACTGGAGTGGGTTGTTGCCATTTCCTTCTCCAGGGGATCTTCCAGATGAGACCAAATTAAAAATCTCTGAAGAGGACTAGAAAGTATCAAAATAAAAAGTGACGTAGGTTTGAAAGAGAACCAAATAGAAAGCCTAGAATAGAAAAAAGCACAGCAAGTGAAATCAGGTTCTAAAAAGTAGGGGTTTGACAGCTTAAGAGAGAATTTGTGAGTGAAGTAGAGAGTAATTAAAAATAAATAATCCAAAGTGAAATACACAAAAAGGACCGAAAATGCGGAACAGATGGTCGGAGATAGAGGATACAATGAGAAGCTTGAATATATTTAAAATTAATGTCAAAGACTGATCACAGGACAGTATTTGAAGAGCTAATAGCTGAGAAATTTTCAAAGCATATAAATAGAATAAAGGCAAATTAAAGGTTTCAGAGTAATAAAAACAGGAAACTCTCTATGTGCATATTTATAATACAGGGTAAAATTCACACAAAAGAAAAGTAATCCCCAATGGAGATGTGGAAATACATGAATGAATAAGGAATGATAAAGTAGAAAATGTGGGTAAATCTAAATGAACATTTTTAAAGCAAGTATAATAACAATAATAATAACATTTTGCATTTGTGTGTGTATATATATTTATATAAAATTGAGATGCATGAGAACTTTATTATGGAGTGTGTGCATTGAATAAGGTACACACTTAGCAATAGCATCATTTAAGCAAGAAAGGCAAGTTGTTGAAGAATGCATATAGTATAGATCTATTCATAGCAAATTTAAAACATATAAAATTAAACAGCATATTGTTTAGGAGACAAACATGGCTAATCAATAGAGAAGTTCACAGAATGATGAATACAACATTCAGGGTGGGGCAATCTTTGGCCAGAGGAGGGAGATAAGAGCAGGGAACATCAGTATCAGTGATACTTAAAGCAGGTGGTGTGAGTAGTGTTGATTGAATCATTATTCTTTTTTTTTTTTTTTTTTTGCGCTTACCAGTTAAGTTTTCTGTTTTTTTTTTTTAAATTTTAATTAACTTATTTTAATTGGAGGCTAATTACTTTACAATATTGTGGTGTTTTTTGCCAAACATTGACATGAATCAGCCACTGGTGTACATGTGTCCCCCCATCCCGAATCCCTCTCCCACCGCCCTCCCCATCCCATCCTGCTGGGTTGTCCCAGTGCACAGGCTTCGAGTACCCTGTTTCATCCATCGAACTTGGACTGGTCATCTATTTCACATATGGTAATATACAAGTTTCAATGCTATTCCCTCAAATCATCCCACCCTTGCCTTCTCGCACAGAGTCTAAAAGTCTGTTCTTTATATCTGTGTCTCTTTTGCTGTCTCGCATATAGGGTTGTCGTTACTATCTTTTTAAATTCCATATATGTGTTAATATACTATACTGGTGTTTTTCTTTCTGGCTTACCTCACTCTGTATAAGAGGCTCCAGTTTCATTCACCTCATTTGAACTGATTCAAATGCATTCTTTTTAATGGCTGAGTAATATTCCATTGTGTATGTATACCACAGCTTCCTTATCCATTCATCTGCTGATGGACATCTAGGTTGCTTCCATGTCCTAGCTATTGTGAACAGTGCTGCGATGAACACTGGGGCACACGTGTCTCTTTCAATTCTGGTTTCGGTGTGTATGCCCAGCAGTGGGATTGCTGGTTCGTATGACAATTCTATTTCCAGTTTTTTAAGGGATCTCCACACTGTTCTCCATAGTGGAAGTGAAAGAAAGTTATGTTGCTCAGTCATGTCCGACTCTTTGTGACCCCATGGACTATAGCCTACCACGCTCCTCTGTCCATGGGATTTTCCGGGCAAGAATACTGGAGTGGGTTGCCATTTCCTTCTCCAATAGTCTGTAATAGTGGCTGTACTAGTTTGCATTCCCACCAACAGTGTAAGAGGGTTCCCTTTTCTCCACACCCTCTCCAGCATTTATTGTTTGTAGACTTTTTGATAGCTGCCATTCTGACTGGCGTGAGATGGTACCTCATTTGTGGTTTTGATTTGCATTTCTCTGATAATGAGTGATGTTGAGCATCTTTTCATGTGTTTGTTAGCCATCTGTATGTCTTCTTTGGAGAAATGTCTGTTTAGTTCTTTGGCCCATTTTTTCATTGGGTCATTTATTTTTCTAGTATTGAGCTGCTTGTATATTTTTGATATTAATTCTTTGTCAGTTGCTTCATTTGCTATTATTTTCTCCCATTCTGAAGGCTATCTTTCCACCTTGCTTATAGTTTCCTTCATTGTGCAAAAGCACTTTTTGTAAGTTTCATAAAAGTTTTGTATCTACTCAATATTATGAAAAACAATGACAGAGAAAGTATGTTTATAATGTCTTATGAGAGAAGTAATTTAGAGGTAATAAGACACCAAGAAGGGAAAAAACCTCTAAAATCCAGCAAAAATGATAAGAATTCCTCTAAGCCTTACTCAGTTAGCAGGAAATAATTAAGGATAGTATAGTTACTAAAACAAAGTCATATGACATTGTATATACTGATAAAATAAATTGTATTAATGCACTAGAAAACAATTGTAAGTGTCTAGGAACAAAAATTGTTTTTACTATTTAGAATGCTATATATAATTTTATTTTAAAATATATTTTATGTTATAGATTTATATTTTTGCATATTTATAGTTTTAAATTTATATATTATTCATGATATACTTGAATATTATACCTATTTTATATGTTTATACACATAAATTTGTAGACAAATAACAATGTTATATGTAGTGAGCCTCAGGTATTCATTACTCAGATTAAAAAATTATCAAGACTTTGCAAAATTTACTTCCTCCTCTTTCCCCATTGCCTTTTATGTTGTGCAATCAAGCTGGAGTATTAAAATCTGAGGATTAGGAATAAAACTATAAAAGGAATAAGACAATCCCAAATAAAATTTGAGGGAGGAAAGAAATTTGTTATATCAGCAGAGAATTCTAAAGTACAATAACATTTAGGTAAGTTGGAGAGCTGATTTCAAATCTCAGAGTTTGTGGAGGGTGAGATTTAAAAGTAAGTTAGATTTCAAAAGAGATTTGGTCAAGAGTACTGGAGTGATGGTCAAGGAGCAAGAAGAGAAGATCCTTGCTCTACAAAACTCACTGTGGGTAGAAACAAATAATGTAGTGATTACAGTTGTGCACTGTGAGTGGTGGGAATTTACTGCTAGGGCAGCAGAGAGGAAGGTATGGGAAATCATGCCTGGGGTTCAAGAAGGAAGCACACAGTTTATCTGAACAATACCTCAAAAGATGGGCACAATTTTGCCAAGTGGAGAAAAACCAGAGAGGACAGATCCATCGACAGAGCAGGCAGAATCTTTTTACAATAAATGCTGTAAGTCAGTTCCCATAACTCTTTTCCTCAAGAAAGTAGTAGCCCCAAGCCCTACCATTAAGCTAGGTTTCCAGAAGGCTGGTGGAAAATCATGTAAAGCAAAGTGTGAGTTAATGAAGCAGATTGGTTACTGTGATGATGTCACATGTGGCAGGACATGGCCATAGGGTAGGTCATTTTGATAAAAGGCATTTGAAAGTCTAGAAAAAGGACAGTGGATAAATACTGGGATATTTATATTGGTAGAGCTTCTGAGTTGTATGTGATGACCCCTCATGAAGAGATAGATCAAGAGGAGGAAAAAGGTATAAACTAGGTAGACAGTTTTGCTTCTTTACTGGTCAAGGGCTGTTCTCAATCTTAGCTGTATATTAGAATTTCCCTGGATTTTTTGCCTTTGCCGAGCTTTGCCCACAGAGATTTGATTTGATCTGGCCAGGGTATGGCCCTGGAATCAGCATTTTCCCAGCTTCCCAAATGATTCTAATGTGCAGCCAGGGTTCAGAACCATCACTGGATCTCTTGTGTCTCTTCTGGAGTGGCTATATTGTATAGGACAATTCTTATTTGTCTTTATGCCCACTGAAGTGCCTAGCACAATGCTTTATAGTTACCAATTATTTAGTCAATGCTTTTTAAATATTCAGTTATTTCTACAGAACATACTGTACTAAAATATTGCTATGTGTCTTTTGGTACAATGGAATCATAAGTTTCTTTTGGATATACATTGGCTACATATTATAGTGAGAATGTCTAAAGTAGTATATTAATCAATTCCATAACTTCTTGTGGCAGACACTCCTGACTGCCTTTCCAATAGTCATTTTATTCATTTTTTTTCCTTGCTAATAGTACCCTGGACAACATAACCAGTCGAAATTAATTATGGAATACCATTCCCACTGGACTGGTCTAGTGTTAGGTTACATGTGACACGATTTTTGGCATCTAGATTATGAGGGGCCATGTGCGAAGATTTTTTTCCCATAATTTATGGAGACCTTAGAAAAGGATCCCTTCCACCTCTTCCCTCCTGTTTTGCTTTGAATCTTGTCATGTGACTGTCTAGAGCTGCAGGAGATATATTGTGTCCAAGAGGCAACAAAGTTGAGGATGGCGGAAGAGAATGGTACAAAGTGCTTGATTTATGGATCATGTCTTTGAGCACTCAAAGAGACCCTGGGACTGGCTTTCATTAGATTTCTTATTCAGTAAACAGTACATATCTCCCTGGGATAAGCCATTGTTGGTTAGAATTTTGTTACTTGCAGCCAAAAAAAACTCACACATTGAAGATATTTCTTTATTTTTAGAGAATACACATCTTGGTCATAATCTTAATCACAATTGGTGAGTTTCCTCAGGGATTTTTCTCAGTATTTTTAAACAATCTGTTTATAATAGTAATTCAGATTAACTGAAGAAAAAATTCTTAATCTGGAGAAGCATAATGAAGAAAATGGAAAAACACTTAATCTCACCATATGGGTATACCTACTGCTAAAATTTTGGTTTTGTTTTTCAAAATCATTTTGAAATTTTACTTTTATTTTTATAATAATTTTGTAGAATATATATGTGTGTGTGTATGTGTGTATAATACATGGGACTTCCCTGGTGACTCTGTGGTAAAGAAACTGCCTGCAATGCAGGACACGTGGATTCAATCCCTGAGTTGAGAAGATCCCCTGGAGGAGGAAATGGCAATCCACTCCAGTATTCTTGCCTGTGAAATCCCATGAGCAGAGGAGCCTTGTGGGCTACAGCCCATGGGGTCACAAAGAGTCAAACTGAGTGACTGAGCACACACATATAATACATGCATTTATATAATATAAATATATTAATTTATAATATATGAGTAAATAAAATGGCAACAAAATATAATAATTATATATTGACATATTTAAAATGTATTAATTAAATATTAATAATAAATTAATAAACAATGTATTTATATTATATGAATATATAAATATATAGTAAGTGAATTCTATATTGTATAATATTTCTATATAATATATATTTATAGTCTAAAAATTAATAGCTCTATAAATTCCATAAAAATAGCAATCAACTATCCTGTGTTTCCCAGTCTCCATTGCCATTTCCTAGATGCAGTTAAACTCCTTTTAACTATTTCTCATTTTATGTACCTCCATATATTATAAATAACATGTAATATCCCTATTTCTTTATAATTATTTTCATATATATCATTTCCAAATATTAACAAAGAGAGCTAGGCTTTCTTACATAGCTTGCAAACTTCCTAGCTCTGATCCCATCCTTCCTATATGGTTATATTACAATTTAATTCCATATTCACTCTTTATATTATTACTATTATCATGTGTGTGCTGTGTGCTAAGTTGCTTCAGTCATGTCCGACTCTTTGTGACCCTTTGGATCATAGCCCTCCAAGATCCTCTGTCCATAGGATTCTCCAGGCAAGAATACTGGAATGGGTTGTCATGTCTTCATCCAGGGGATCTTCCAGACCCAGGGACTGAACCTGCATCTCTTACATCACCTGCATTGGCATGTGGGAACTATAATGCCACCTGGGGAATCCCACTATTATCATAGAAATTTTAATAACTAAATAATGTAGTATGTTATATGTCCTTCCTTAGGTGACACTCTGATCCTCATAATTATAGTTTTTTTTCTCTTACTGCTTATGGTCCCTATCACTATTGCATCATCATATTCTCTTAACAGACAGATGTGTCTTCTCTCAGTAGCTATCCCCCAAATATTTTTTTTGTAAATTAATTTATTTATCTTATTTGGAGGCTAATTCTTTTACAATATTGTGGGGGTTTTTGTCATATATTCACACGGATCAGCCACAGGTGTACATGTGTCCCCCATTCTTACCCTCCTCCCACTTCCCTCCCCATACCATCCCTCAGGGTTGTCCCAGTGCACCGACCCTGAGGGCCCTGTCTCATGCATTGAACTTGGACTGGCGATTTATTTCACATATGATAATATACATGTTTCAATGCTATTCTCTCACATCATCCCACCCTCCCCTTCTCCCACAGAGTCCAAAAGTCTGTTCTTTACATCATATTTCTAAATTCCATTATATATGCATTATGATACTGTCTTGGTGTTTTTCTTTCTGACTTACATTACTCTGTAAAATAGGCTCCAGTTTCATCCACCTCATTAGAACTGATTCAAATGCATTCTTTTTAATAGCTGAGTAATATTTCATTGTGTATATGTACCACAGCTTTCTTATCCAGTCATCTGCCAATGGACATCTAGGTTGCATCCATGTCCTAGCTATTGTAAACAGTGCTGCAATGAACATTGGGGTGTAAGTGTCTATTTTAATTCTGGTTTCCTTGGTGTGTATGCCCAGCAGTGGGATTGCTGGGTCATATGGCAGTTCTATTTCAAGGTTTAAGGAATCTCCACACTGTTCTCCATGGTGGCTGTACTAAATTGCATTCCCACCAACAGTGTAAGAGGGTTGGCTTTTCTCTATGCCCAGTCCAGCATTTATTGTTTATAGACTTTTTGATAGCACCCATTCTGACTGGCGTGAGATGGTACCTCACTGTGGTTTTGATTTGCATTTCTCTGATAATAAGTGATGTTGATCATCTTTTCATGTGTTTGTTAGCCATCTGTATGTCTTCTTTGGAGAAATGTCTGTTTAGTTCTTTGGCCCATTTTTTTCATTGGGTCGTTCATTTTTATGGTATCGAGCTGCATGAGATGCTTGTATATTTTTGAGGTTAATTCTTTGTCACTTGCTTCATTTGCTATTATTTTCTCCCATTCTGAGGGCTGTCTTTTCACCTTGCTTATAGTTTCCTTTGTTGTGCAGAAGCCTTTAAGTTTAATTAGGTCCCATTTGTTTATTTTTGCTTTTATTTCCATTACTCTGGGAGGTGGGTCATAGAGGATCCTCCTGTGATTTATGTCAGAGAGTGTTTTGCCTATGTTTTCCTCTAGGAGTTTTATAGCTTCTGGTCTTACATTTAGATCTTTAATCCATTGTGAGTTTATTTTTGTGTATGGTGTTAGAAAGTGTCCTAGTTTCATTCTTTTACAAGCGGTTGACCAGTTTTCCCAGAACCACTTGTTAAAGAGATTGTCATTTCTCCATTGTATATTCTTGCCTCCTTTGTCAAAGCTAAGGGATCCATACGTGTGTGCATTTATTTCTTGGCTTTCTATTTTGTTCCATTGATCTATAATTCTGTCTTTGTGCCAGTACCATACTGTCTTGATGACTGTAGCTTTGTAGTAGAGCCTGAAGTCAGGCATGTTGATTCCTCCAGGTCCATTCTTCTTTATCAGTATTGCTTTGGTTATTTGAGGTTTTGTATTTCCATACACATTGTGAAATTATTTGTTCTAGTTCTCAGAAAAATACCATTTGTAGCTTGATAGGGATTGCATGAATCTATAGATTGCTTTGCGTAGTATACTCATTTTCACTATATTAATTCTTCTGATCCATGACCATGGTATGTTTTTCCATCTATTTGTGTCATCTTTGATGTCTTTCATCAGTGTTTTATAGTTTTCTATATATAGGTCTTTTGTTTCTTTAGGTAGATTTATTCCTAAGTATTTTATTCTTTTCATTGCAATAGTGAATGGAATTGTTTCCTTAATTTCTCTTTCTGTTTTCTCATTGTTAGTGTATAGGAATGCAAGGACTTTCTGTGTGTTAATTTTATATCCTGCAACTTTACTATATTCATTGATTAGCTCTAATAATTTTCTGGTGGTGTCTTTAGGGTTTTCTATGTAGAGGATCATGTCATCTGCAAACAGTGAGTTTTACTGCTTCTTGTCCAATCTGCATTCCTTTTATTTCTTTTTCTTCTCTGATTGCTGTGGCTAAAACTTTGAAAACTATGTTGAATTGTAGTGGTGAGAGTGGGCACCCTTATTTTGTTCCTGACTTTGGGAGAAATGCTTTCATTTTTTCACCATTGAGGATAATGTTTGTTGTGGGTTTATCATATGTGGCTTTTATTATGTTGAGGTATGATCCTTCTATGCCTGCTTTCTGGAGGGTTTTTATCATAAATGGATGTTGAATTTTGTCAAAAGCTTTCTCTGCATCTATTGAGATAATCATATGTTTTTTGTCTTTCAATTCATTAATGTGGTGTATCACCATGATTTGCGAATATTGAAGAATCCATGCATCCCTGGGATAAAGCCCACTTGGTCATGATGTATATGATCTTTTAAATATGTTGTTGGATTCTGTTTGCTAGAATTTTCTTGAGGATTTTTGCATCTATGTTCATCAGTGATATTGGCCCATAGTTTTCTTTTTTTGTGGCATCTTTGTCTGATTTTGGTATTAGGGTGATGGTGGCCTCATAGAATGAGTTTGTAAGTTTACCTTCCTCTTCAATTTTCTGGTAGAGTTTGAGTAGGATAGGTGTTAACCCTTCTGTAAATTTTTGGTAGAATTCAACTGTGAAGCCGTCTGGTCCTGGGCTTTTTTTTTTTTTTTTTTTTTGCTGGAAGATTTCTGATTACAGTTTTGATTTCTGTGCTTGTCATGGGCCTGTTCAGATTTTCTATTTCTTCCTGGTTCAGTTTTGGAAGGTTATACTTCTCTAAGAATTTGTCCGTTTCTTCCAAGTTGTCCATTTTTTTTTGGCATATAGTTGTTGATAGTAGTCTCTTATGATCGATCCTTTGTATTTCTGTGTTGTCTATTGTGATTTCTCCATTTTCATTTCTAATTTTGTTGATTTGATTCTTCTCCCTTTTTTTCTTGATGAGTCTGGCGAATGGTTTCTCTATTTTATTTATCTTCTCAAAGAACCAGCTTTTAGTTTTTCTTTTTTTGCTGTAGTCTCCTTTGTTTCTCTCATTTATTTCTGCCCTAATTTTTATAATTTTTTTCCTTCTATTAACCCTGGGGTTCTTCATTTCGTCTTTTTCTAGTTGCTTTAGGTGTCGAGTTAGGTTATTTATTTGATTTTTCTCTTGTTTCTTGAGGTAAGCTTGTATTACTACGAACCTTTCCCTTAGCACTGTTTTTACTGAATCCCATAGATTTTGGGTTGTTGTGGTTTCATTTTCATTCGTTTCTATGCATATTTTTATTTCTTTTTTATTTCTTCTTTGACTTGTTGGTTATTCAGAAGTGTGTTTTTTAGCCTCCATATATTTGTATTTTTAATAACTTTTTTCCCTGTAGTTGACATCTAATCTTACTTCATTTTGATCAGAAAACATGCTTGGAATGATTTCAATTTTTTTGAATTTACCAATGCTAGACTTATGGCCCAGGATGTGATCTATCTTGGAGAAGCTTCTGTGTACACTAGAGAAAAAGTTGAAATTCATTGTTTTGGGGTGAAATATCCTATAGATATCAATTAGGTCTAACTGGCTCATTGTATCATTTAAAGTTTGTGTTTCCTTGCTAATTTTCTGGTTAGTTGATCTATCCATAGGTGTGAGTGGGCTATTAAAGTCTCCCACTATTATTATTTTACTGTTAATTTCCCCTTTCACACTTGGTAGCATTTCCCTTACATATTGTGGTGCTCCCATGTTGGGTGCATATATATTTATAATTGTTATATCTTCTTGGATTGATCCTTTGATCATTATGTAGTGTCCTTCTTTGCCTCTTTTCACAGCCTTTATTTCCAAGACTGTTTTATCTGATATGAGTATTGCTAGTCCTGCTTTCTTTTGGTCTCCATTTTTGTGAAATATCTTTTTCCAGCCCTTCACTTTCAGTCTGTATGTGTCCCTTGTTTTGAGGTGGGCCTCTTGTAGACAGCATATATAGCGGTCTTGTTTTTGTATCCATTCAGCCAGTCTTTGTTTTTTGGTTGGGGCGTTCAACCCATTTGAATTTAAGGTTATTATTGGTAAGTATGATCCCATTGCCATTGACTTTGTTGTTTTGTTAAGTTCAGTTCAGTAACTCAGTCCTGTCTGACTCTTTGCAACCCCATGAACCGCAGCACACCAGCCCTCCCTGTCCATCTCCAACTCCCAGAATTTACCCAAACTGATGTCCATTGAGTCGGTGATGCCATCCAACAATCTCATCCTCTGTCGTCCCCTTCTTCTACTGCCTTCAAACTTTCCCAGCATCAGGGTCTTTTCAGATGAGTCAGCTCTTCGCATCAGGTGGCCACAGTATTTGAGTTTCAGCTTTAACATCAGTCCTTCCAATGAACACCCAGGACTGATCTCCTTTAGGATGGGCTGGTTGGAAATCCTTGCAGTCCAAAGGACTCTCAAGAGTCTTCTCTAACACCATAGTTCAAAAGCATCAATTCTTCTGCGCTCAGCTTTCTTTATAGTCCAACTCTCACATCCATACATGACTACTGGAAAAAGCATAGCCTTGATTAGATGGACCTTTGTTGACAAAGTAATGTCTCTGCTTTTTAATATGCTGTCTATGTTGGTCATAACTTTCCTTCCAAGGAGTAAGTGTCTTTTAATTTCATGGCTGCAATCACCATCTGCAGTGATTTTGGAGCCCAGAAAAATAGTCATCCACTGTTTCCACTGTTTCCCCATCTATTTGCCACGAAGTGATCAGACCAGATGCCATGATCTTAGTTTTCTGAATGTTGAGCTTTAAGCCAACGTTTTTACCCTCCTCTTTCTCTTTCATCAAGAGGCTCTTTTGTTCTTCTTCACTTTCTGCCATAAGGGTGGTGTCATCTGCATATCTGAGGTTATTGTTATTTCTCTTGGCAATCTTGATTCTAGCTTATGCTTCATCCAGATCAGCATTTCTCATGATATACTCTGCGTATAAGTTAAATAAGCAGGGTGACAATATACCATGTTGACATACTCCTATTCCTATTTGGAACCAGTCTGTTGCTCCATGCCCATTTCTAACTGTTGCTTCCTGACCTGCATATAAGTTTCTCAAGAGGCAGGTCAGGTCGTCTTATATTCCATCTCTTTCAGAATTTGCCAGTTTATTGTGATCCACACAATGAAAGTCTTTGCCATGTTGTTTTGGGTTCGAGTTGTAAACCTTTTCTGTGTTTCCTGTCTAGAGAAGATCCATTAGTATTTGTTAAAGAGCTGGTTTGCTGTTGCTGAATTCTCTCAGCTTTTGCTTATCTGTAAAGCTTTTGATTTCTCCTTCATATTTGAATGAGATCCTTGCTGGGTATAATAATCTGGGTTATTGGTTTTTCTCTTTCATTGACTTTAAGTATGCCTGCCATTCCCTTCTAGCTTGAAGAGTTTCTATTGAAAGATCAGCTGTTATCCTTATGGGAATCCCCTTATGTGTTATTTGTTGCTTTTCCCTTGCTGCTTTTAATATTTGCTGTTTGTTTTTGATCTTTGTTAATTTGATTAATATGTGTCTTGGGAGTTTCCCTTGGGTTTATCCTGTTTGGGACTGTCTGGGTTTCTTGGACTTGGGTGGCTATTTCCTTCCCCATTTTAGGGAAGTTTTCAACTATTACCTCCTCATGTATTTTCTCATGGCCTTTCTTTTTGTCTTTTTCTTCTGGGACTCCTGTGATTCAAATTTGGGGTGTTTGACAATGTCCCAGAGGTCTGTGAGGTTGTCCTCATTTCTTTTAATTCTTTTTTCTTTTTTCCTCTTGGCCTCATTTATTTCCACCATTCTATCTTCCACCTCACTTATCCTATCTTCTGCCTCAGTTATTCTACTGTTGGTTCCCTCCAGAGTGCTTTTGATCTCATTTATTGCATTATTCATTATTGATTGACTCTTTTTTATTTCTTCTAGGTACTTGTTAAACATTTCTTGCATCTTCTTAATCCTTGTCTCCAGGCTATTTATCTGTGACTGCGTTTTGTTTTCCAGATTTTGGATCATCTTTACTATCATTATTCTGAATTCTTTCTCAGGTAGACTCCTTATCTCCTCCTCTTTTGTTTGGTTTGGTTGGCATTTATCATGTTCCTTTACCTGTTAAATATTTCTCTGCCTTTTCATTTTGTTTAGATTGCTGTTTGGGGTGGCCTTTCTGTATGCTGGAAGTTTGTGGTTCCACTTTATTGTGGAGGTTGCTCCCTGTGGGTGGGGTTGGACTAGTGGTTTGTCAAGGTTTCCTGGTTAGGGAAACTTGTGTTTGTGTTCTGGTGGGTGGAATTGGATCTCTTCTCTCTGGAGTGCAATGAAGTGTCCAGTAGTGGGTTTTGAGGTGTCTATAGGTTTGGTGTGACTTTGAGCAGCCTGTATTTTAATGCCCTGGGCTATGTCCTTGCATTGCTGGAAAATTAGTGTGGTATGTTTTGCTCTGGAACTTGCTGGCTCTTGGGCAGAACTTGGTTTCAGTGTGGGTATGGAAGTTTTTGGATGAGCTCTTGTCATTAATGTTCCCTGGAGTCAGGAGTTTTCTGGTGTTCTCACGTTTTGGATTTAAACCTTCTGCCTCTGGCTTTCAGTCTTATTCTTGCAGTAGCCTCAAGGCTTCTCCATCCATATAGCACTGATGATAAAATATCTAGGTTAATGGTGAAAAGATTCTCCACAGTGAGGGATACCCAGAGCGGTTCACAGTTACATAGAGAAGAGAAGAGGGAGGAGGGAGATAGAGGTGACCAAGAGAATAAGAGGGGGAGTCAAAAGGGGAGAGACCAATCTAGCCAGTAATCAGTTCCCTAAGTGTTCTCCACAGCCCAGAACACCCAGAGAGATGTACAAAGTTAAGTAGAGAAGAGTAGGGGGAGGGAGGAGATAGAGGTGACCGGGGGGGGGGGGCGGATTAAAGGGAGAATCAAAAGGGGAGAGAGAAATCAAGCTAGTAATCACACCCCTAAGCACAAATGAGTACTGAAGATTAGATTCTTAAAGGTACAAAATTGATAACAAATACCAAAAAGCAAAGATTAAAAATCTAGAGTAGAGGTTAGACTCTGAAAAATACAATAATAAAAACACAAAACAAAATCAATCACAAAAATTGTAAAAAATATATAAATGAAAATAGGGTCTTTTTTTGCAAGGTAATAGTACATTATAAAAATGAAAATTAAAGGAGTAATGAAGAACTTAAAATAAAAAATTTAAAATTAAAAAATGATTATAGTGAAAATATATCTAGGAATTTCTCTGGAGCTTTTGAGGGCAGTATGGCATCAGTTCAGTTTCAGATAATTCCTTGTCCCTGCTTATATTTCTTTTCAAGGTCCATAGGCCTCTTTCAATGCTTAGTCAATGCTAACGACAGGGTTTTAATCTGTTGTACTTGTCTCTTCCAGAGTGATTCCCTCTTTTTTTTTTTTTCCAACTTCCTCTGTTGGCAAGTCTCTTTAGTGTCTAATTTCCACCCTGACAGGGGGCCGAGGTGGTTATTTATCTCGGCTCACTTGTTTAGTTGTGTTGTGGCGAGGGAGGAACACTGCAAACAGATATCACTGGCGTGTGTGGGATATGCTCTCAGTGTATGGACCACACTGTGTTTGCCCCCACTCATGGCCTATGTGCTTTCCCGGTCTACACTGCTCAGGCTCCAGGTTGTTCTGCAGGGGAACTGTCCAAAGCATGCCCTGGGTTTCGTGCACTTCCCAGGTCTAAGCTGCTCAGGTTCAGATTTCTGGGTACTTCGCAAAGGCACAGACTCGGTTGGGCATGTGTTTTGTGCCCTTCCCAGGTACAAGCAGCTCAGGTGACCATGTGCTTGGCGGGCACACTGTCCCAGATGTACGATGTGTCTTAATCACCTCCCTGGTCCCAGTCGCTCAGTTTCCTGGTTGTACAGCGAGAGCGCCTTCTCAGTTGTGCCATGTGTCTCCTCTGGGGAGCTAATCTCTGGCTGAGACCCTCCTGGCAGATGTCAACCGTCTAGGATCCCAAGAAGACTTGGTTAGCAACTGGGAGCCTCCTCAGTTTGGTGGAGGATGCCGTCTTTGGGGCCGAGATTGCCCCGTGCCTTCTGGCTCTAGCTGTTGCCTGCCTGCTTCTCTGCCTCTGGCAGGGGGAAGGGCCAGTCCACAGCTGGCTAGCTCTCTTTTGGTATTCACTGAATCCTTTGTTCTGTGAGCAGGCCAGGCTGCACCTCCGGTTAGAGCTTTTCACGGGAAAGTTCTCTCTTTTTTCTCTCTCTGGCTATCCCACAGTTTGGGTTGCTATCTCCTGTTAGCTCCCTCAGATTGTCCTCAGGGCATTAAGGCCTGGTCCTTACCCTCATCATGCAACCTGTGCCTCCCTGTTCAGCCTCAGCTCACTGGTGGCAGATGCGAGTGTCTGGGCTACTTCTCTGTTGGGAGTTGAAGTTAGGTGCGTATTCTGTGTTTTTTTTTTTTTCCCCTCCTGGTTATATTGCCCTCTGAGATTCCAAAACTCTCCACAGACCCACCGGTTGAGAGGGTTTCCTGGTGTCTGGAAACTTCTCCTTCATGACTCCCTTCCTGGGATGGTTCTCCATCCCTAACTCTTTTGTCTCTCGTTTTGTCTTTCATATTTTGTCTTACCTCCTCTCGAAGAGAATGGGCTGTCTTTATGGGTGCCTGGTGTCCTCTGCCAGCATTCAGAAGTTGTTTTGTGGCAGTTGCTCAGCATTCAAATGATCTTTTGATGAATTTGTGGGGCAGAAAGTGGTCTCCCCATCCTATTCCTCTGCCATCTTAGGACTGCCCCCCTCCCCTAAATATTGAAGGGAATAAGCTTCTGCAATCTCACATTTGCAAAAAATGCCTATGTGTATCACTCTTCTTTATTGTTGTATACATTGGTAGATTTCTTCAAATTTATCTTCAAATATTTTTATTAATTTTTAAACTTTCTGCTACCATATTTTAATTTTCTAAGGCTATTTTAGATAGCTCTTATAGTATCCTAATTTTGTTCTTGTTGTATAATTTTATATTGTTTCCTATATTTTCTGTTTTTTTTTTCCTCTTCCTTTTTCATGTATTTTTCTCTTTGACTGATTCTTTCCCATATGAGTTGTTCCTCATGTATACAGTGTTAGTTGTTCATGGAGAGCCATTGTGGGTATCTCTGCTCAGGATGCTATCTTTTCCTTAATCTCCTCTTCTTTCAGTGTTTTCACCCTTAGCTCTGACTGGTCTTTCTAAATGCAGAGTTTCTGTGGATCAGCTTCTACACAGTGTACCTCTTGTCAGCAGAGTAAGGGCTTCTCACTCAAACTTTCAACCAATCCTTCTGTGTTTTAGAAGCATCTACACCCTGCTATCAGTGGTATCTGCTATCTCACATTTCTGCACTCTTCCAGAGCTGTTTACCAGTTTATTGTAAAGGATACAGATGAATAGTCAGATGAAGAGGTACATAAGGTGAGATCCAGAATGATCTCTAGCATAGGAGCTTCTGTCCCCATGGAACTGGGATGCATGAAGCTCCCAAAACAGCTGCCTTTTTATGTTTAATGGAAAGGTCCTTATCTATGCATATATATATATATATGTGTGTGTGTGTGTGTGTATACACTGTATATTGTACATGTATATTGAAAGATTGGGGGCAGGTGGAGAAGGGGGCAACAGAGGATGAGGTGGTTGGATGGCATCATTGACTCAATGGACATGAGTCTGAGCAATCTCTGGGAGAGAGTGAAAGACAGGGAAGCTTGTCATGCTGCAGTCCATGGGGTCGCAAAGACACAACTGAGCCATTGAACAGCAAAATATTATATGTAGATATGTACTTATTTTCACTTTAATACATGTACTTATTTTGAATTTTTTGATCATGTAAAAAAGTGGAATAAAAATAGATATCTTTCAATAGGCAGATGGCTGAATAAAATTTGGTATATCTAAATCAGAGAATATAATGCAGCCATTAAGAAAAAAAATTGAAGGGATTTCCACACAAAATTAAAATAGCAAGATGCTGAAGATGATGTATAACACAATCTTATCTTTGTAAAACATATCCAACAGAAAAAAAATCCTGTGTATGAGATATATGCACATACGTGTCTGTATAGAACCATGAGGGTGAGAAAATATGGATGATTGAAT
Organism: Dama dama; assembly: GCF_033118175.1. Taxonomy (NCBI): domain Eukaryota; kingdom Metazoa; phylum Chordata; class Mammalia; order Artiodactyla; family Cervidae; genus Dama; species Dama dama. The sequence continues at coordinate 50,072,366 of NC_083714.1, read as the reverse complement.
TTGGGGTGTTTAAAGTGGATCATCTCACTGTGAGGAGTGGAGTGGGGCTGGGAGTCACATGGAGTGAGGGGGAGAGGAAGAGAAGTGGAGAGCCAAGTTATAAAAAAAAAAATCATCATCATAATGGAAAGATATTTTGTCTGCATCCTACCCGTCTGGCAGATAACGGATTTAGAATTCTCAAGTTTTAATTTCCATTTTGCTATAGCAACAGCCAACTAATGGCAGGACCTTACTGAATGAGTTTACATTGGATGATACTTGAAAAGACAGCCTTCTGATTGGAAGATGTTGACCACATATTAATTTCATAAATAAGTGCTATAAATAGGACTTGTATCATCATTAAGCATATCAGAGAAAAACATGTGGAGTGTGTACATTATGTTCTTTAAATACACTGGAATTTTTCTAACTCAAGATTATTTATTCAGTAGACTAGGTCACTAATGAACAATAGTTTCCTACAAGCTCTGAAATCCTATTCTCCTAGGATCTAGTTCTTCAACTAGATTTGCACATTAAATATTAAGGAATGAAAGAAGGAAAATAACATTTAATGCCCTGTGCCAGCCAAGCCTTTTCTAGTGGCAGTTCCCAGGAGTGGCTTTGGGCACCAATCTCCCTCAAAGTCACCACATTTAATTATATGATCAAAGTCCGTGCTATGTTTGCTATGCAGATAATACTTCAAGACACATCCTTTCTCACTTTTGCACCCTGCTGTCCCTCATCCCCTCTTAGAGGGATACTCTGGAGCCTGCCAAGAGTACTTCGAGTTACTATTTAATTCATCACAACTGCTGTGAAAAACTAGATGACATCCCCGGTTTACAGATGAAGACACAGAGATTCAGAGAGGTCACGTAGGATTCAAATGTAACTGCAAAGTCAGGATCTACCCCCCACTGCTCTGTATTAGTAGTATTTTGTATTGTCATTTGCAAGCAAAAGAAAGCACTTCTGGCTAGTTTAAATAGAGAAGGGAATTAATTACTAGGAATGATGGAAAATTAGTCTCAGAACTATGCAATGGAAGCAGTGCTCACACTCAGACCAAAGAATCGGCTGAACGAGGCACTGTTTTACTGGATTCTGTCCTTTGGAGGATAGGTCACTGGGTGGTGGATGCTCTTGCCAGCACCGCTGTCAGGCTACTTGAGCCACTGGATTGTGCTGCAGTGACCACAGACTCCTGGTCATAGTTGCCCTCTCCTTCCATCATTCATATATCAAAGTTCCAACATCTGTTTATTGAAGTTTTGGCCTAAAATACGGGTTTTTAAAGCTTCACTATATAATGGAATTCCCTATGAAGCTACTCACTCCATTCCTCTGTCCCTCCCTTTTCTCCCTCTCTCTTGCCCTTTCTTTCTCTCTCAACCCCAGAGATGATTTTTGATTCAATTGCCGGGCTACTTCCAGGCCAAGTTTTGGTTACCAGGCTTCCTTGATAGGAAGAATCACCTGAGTACTTGTTAAGGGCCTGGCTTAATCCCAGAGCTGCTTAGTCAGAAGCTCCCCGAGAAGAGCTCATGTAGCTGTTAAGAGGAACCTCAGGTGATTTTTATCAGGGAAGTTAGAAAAATATTCTTCTAGAGCGGAAGTCAGTACTCTAGCAGCAAGTACCTGGGATTTTCAGCATCTGTCAGGGAGAAGTGGGGCTTCCCTGGTGGCTCAGTGGTAAAGGTTCCGCCTGCCAATACAGGAGGTGTGGGTTTGATCCCTAAGTCAGGCAGATCCCCTGGAGAAGGAAATGGCAACCCACTCCAGTATTCTTGCCTGGAGAATACCATGGACAAAGGAGCCTGGCGGGCTCTAGTATATGGGGTCGCAAAGAGCTGGACAAGACTGAGCAACTAAACAACAAGGGAGACATGGACCCTACCTCGCATCAAAATTTATGAGGTAAGGATTCCATACATTGGAAGGGGTTCCTATCCTGGACTGCTAGAAACAACACCAAATGCCTGTTGCATTTCCATACAGCTTCCCTAGTGACATGTAGGTTTCTTTAAGTGGGTTGTGTATTTTCTTCCAAAAAATTCCTTTAATTGTGACTAAAACATCAACTCTCTTAGCACACATCCTTGCCAAAGAAAGCACACTACTATTGCTTCTTCAGTTAATCTTTGTGTACACATAAGAAAAACGAGAGGGTGCTTGATCTGAGTTGGTTAAAGAGACTATGGATGAACTCTTGAATGCTATTCTGGTTTGACCTCATTTAGGTAGAAAGAAGCAGGATTTAACCCCCAAGAAATATGATAAAATAAATATGATAAAGGCTTGAATATTGCTAGGGTAAGAAGCATAAAATAACTTCAGTTATTTCCTCTGTGTTGCAATGTCTGGGTTATAAACAATATTTCAGAGATAAAATACCTTAGTGTATTGCATTCTTTAAAGATGATTCCTTTGAGGACTAGATATCGTCCTTTCCTTAGGGCTGAATTTCTTTTTCTTATGTTTTTAGAAATGACCTTTCTATAGAATTTGGTCTGTATCTCTCCAACCTGGTGTTCCAATCCCTACATAGAGTGTAACCCAGTGTAAACGTTTCAATTTCAACTGCATTTAAACATCAATATGTCCCTTCACTTAGTAGTAACTGGCCTCCTCATCTCTACTCCAATTAATTAACTTCCCTTTATAGTGATATATTTAGGAGGAGAGACACCCCCTCATATATTCCTTACATAATCTACTTTCTGTGTTAGAGTGATAAAGATAGCCTTATGCACAGCACAATCACAGGAACTTGCCCAAACTAGAAGTTTGATAACAGTGACAAGGATTATGCTATTCAACCTTCCCTAGCACCAGGCGGGGCCGGGGGTGGGGGGTAATTGATGACACGTTAAAACTTCAAACACTCAAATCTGGGTGTTCAGAGTCAGTTTATCAAAATAACGTTTGTTACAGTTCTCAGTAACTTACATGGCAGATAACTCATCATAAGTTGCTGTCTAGGGATGCTGATGAAGTTACCAGGGAAAAGATTTGATTGATGAAATGCTGTCTCCATACCACCTGTTTAAAAGAAAGGACCAACTCTGGTATAAACTAATTAAGGAAGACTCTTCTTTGATGGGAACAGTGTGGTCATTTGGGGTTCAAAATGTTTAATGAAATTATAACGTCTTGACTTCCAGATGGAACACACCTCTAGTCTGGTAATCAAAAATATCTCTGCACATCTAGGACTGAGCAATCAGCATCGTTACCACAAACTACAGTACCATTTGTTTCATGCCCTGTTGCTGGGGCCAGGTGATTAGTGGTGCCAGCTGAGGTTACACAGACTCAAATTTCCCCAGGTTCCTGAGATCAAGCAAATTGGACTGATAACTACTATAGCTTTAAAGGGGAATAAAAGGAAAAGGGGGAAAGTGGTGTAGCTTTTAGTCTGAAGGTGTGTCTGAGAAGGTTGATGGCAGGTGGCTCTTTTGCCTGTGGTCAGAGGGCACCTGAAGTCACCTGGTAGTCGAATGCTTAAGAGGTCCATGGCAGTAAAATCTCTCCTAAGAGCTGCTGCCTTTTACATTTCAGCCCTTTCTGCTCAGCAGCAAGGAGCACTGGCCACAAGGCATGTTCTGACACCTCTGCTTTTGGGAAGAGACTGAATTTAGGTGACAATCTGTTTCTAATGCTTCATTTTGTAATTGGTAATTTATAAAACTAATATGTACAGAGAGAACCAGTTCAGTTGCTCATTTGTGTCATATGCTTTGTGACCCATCGACTGCAGGCTGCCAGGCTTCCCTGTTCATCACCAACTCCCGGAGCTTGCTCAAACTCATGTCCATCGAGTCGGTGATGCCATCCAACCATCTCATCCTCTGTTGCCCCCCTTCTCCTCCTGCCTTCAATCTTTCCTAGCATCAGGGGCTTTTCCAATGAGTCAGTTCTTTGTATCAGGTGGCCCAAGTATTGAAGTTTCAGCTTCGGCATCAATACTTCCAATAGAATATTAGTCCTCATATCATTAAATAGCCTTTGGACTATGCCAAAGGTCTTCCCTGTCTCTGTAAAGAGCCAGATGGTAACTATTTCAGACTTTCTGAGCCATAGGGTCTCTGTCACAATTACTCAGCAGTGCTGTTGTAGCCAAAATGTAAACAAATGGGAATAGCTATGTTCCAGCAAAACTATTTACAAAAAAAAAAAAAAAAAGCTGGCCTGATATAACCTATGACACAGTCACACACTCAGTAATCATAATGGCATTGACCCAGAAGTCTTAAGATCTGGGCTTATATCCAGGCTCTATCACCTACTACCTGTATGACCTTTGGCAAGTCACTTTACCTTTTAAGTCTCAGGTTCCACTTCTCTAAGATGGCATTACCTACCCCTACCTACTTCACACATCTGTTGAGAGAATAATATAATAATAAAATAATATTAGTGATATCTTTTGAGCACTTACTAAGTGCTAGGTGTTAGGTTAGTGACATGTATCATCTAGATGCATCTCATACTGTAAGAAAGGTTCCAATGATATATCTATTACCATTACTAATAGTAAAAATTACAAATCTTTATTGAGCACTTGTATGTACCCATATTGTGTAATTGTTTTGCATGAATTCTGTCAGCAATTTCTCACAAATTTGGTTGCTATTAACTCCAGTTTACAAGTACCAAGGTCAGAGTATGCTACTATTTAGTTGCAGAATATGCATTAAGGGAGTAGAAGCAACACAGATGAACACTAAGAGTGAGGGGGTTGTTATCAAGATGGTGGAGTAATGTAAGAAGACACAGAGCTCACTTCCCCATGAGAGCACATAAAAAATATATCTCCGTATGAAATACTTCTCACTGATAATTAACTTGAGACTGGAAGAAGGAGTCCTGAACAACCAAGGCTGTAAGAAAGATGCATAAGTCATTGAGTAGGAAGGTAGAAAAGCCATCACTTCGGGATCGGTGCCCCTGGTAGGTGACTCAAAGGCAGAGGGAGGTAACATAGGTAAATGCCCACTCTGGGGAGTGAGCCGGTCAGGTCAGCACCCGGGTCCCCCAGTCCCATGGTTTTGCATGGAGGGGACAAGCCCCCCTTAGCTGGGTGGAAAAACGCTGTGACTAACAGGAGCCCAGGCTGGGTATCCATTGTTGGCACATACACAGGCAGTGCCCCACAAGCCCTCTCAGATCCCTGATGGTGGCCACTCCACCACAGCTAATCTCACAACACAAGCCAAGAGTCCACACAGGTCTCCATCATCCTTGCTAGTGGTTCCATGATGGTGCGGGAAGTGGAGGCGGCAGCAGTGATAAGCCCTGGGAGACAAAGGGGGCTCACCACCAAGGCTGCGTCTGAGCTGAGATGCAGGAGCCTACCCAGGGAGCGCACTGGACCTCTGTCTGCACAAGGGCCTGCTTGCTTCAGCACTCCCTTCGTCTGGGCAAAAGTCCCAGGGCATGGAGAGGGAGAAACAGACACTTAAATGCAATAGAGCCAGCTGGAGCCCAATTCTTCCCCCTCCAGCAACTTGGGATCAGACCCTGTCCCGATAGGGTGGTGACAGCCACTGAGCAGAGAGGACATCCCACCTTACCCCCTGTGCCCACTCTAGCTTCTCCTTCTCCAGCCCTCCCCTCCCCCCTGCCAAGGTGAGAGCTGGCAGCATACCATGGGGAGAAATGTGACTGGCATCCATGTCAAACCAGCCATTCTGTGAAAGAAAATGGGCACAGGCAGTCTGCATAGGGACACAGCCACATAAGAACACCCTCTCCAAGAGCACAAAAGGTAATATTTACCCTGAATTCATAGAGGCAGAGCAAATTAAGCAAGATGAAAAAGCAGAGGAACTACTCTCAATTGAAAGAGCAAGAGAAAATCCCTGAAAAAATAATGGAAAAGAACTAAACAGTTTATCAGTAAAGAATTCAAAACATTGATAATAAAAAGCCACTGAATTAAAAAGTCTCAACAAATTTAAGAGGATAGAAATTATAGCAAGCATTTTTTCCAACCACAATGGTATGAAAGTAGAAATCAACTATAGGAAGAAAAATATGAAAAGGACTAAACAAGATGCTACTAGAAAAACAAGTGAGTCAATGAAGAAATCAAAGAGGAAATCAGAAAATACCTTAAGATAATTGAAAGTGAAAACCCAACACTCCAAAATCTATGAGATGCAGCAAAAGCAGTTCTAAGAGGGAATTTTTATAGCTCTAGGCCTTCCTCCAGAAACAGGAAAAATCTCAGGAAACAACCTAACTCACCACCTAAAGGAATTAGAAAAAGAACAAACAAAGCCCAAAGTCAGCAAAAGGAAGGAAATAATAAAAATCAGACAGGAGATAAATAAAATAGAGATTAAAAAAAAAACAATTGAGAATATTGATGAAGCCAAGAGCTGCCTTTTTAAAGATAAATATGAAACATTGATGAAAAGAAAAGGATGCAGTGTGCAGAGGTTTGCAGGTTTGGAAGTGGGAAAATGATGGAATTCAAGTCTAATGCTACCTGCCTCATGCATTCACTCAATATATTTTTTTTCAGCACCAGCTATGTGTGAGGGACTGCCCTAAGCTTTGGGGTTACAACAGAGAATAAAACAAATAAAGATCCCTGTCCTGTGGAATTGAAATTCTAGTGAAACTAAGATTGAGTGTGGAAGAATGGCTGTGGAAGTTTCGAGGAGCTATTAATAGAAGGTTACATCTGCCTGCAATGCAGGAAACCCCGGTTTGATTCCTGGGTCAGGAAGATCTGGAGAAGGGATAAACTACTCACCCCAGTATTCTTGGGCTTCCCTGGTGGCTCAGATGGTAAAGAATCTGCCTGCAATGCAGGAGACGTGGGTTCTATCCCTGGATTGGGAAGGTCCCCTGAAGAAGGGAACAGCTACCTACTCCAGTGCTCTAGCCTGGAGAATTTCATGGACAAAGGAGCTTGGTGGGCTATAGTCTATGGGGTTGCAAAGAGTCGGACATGACTGAGTGACTGTCACATACACACATAAAGGAAAAAGATGGGATTATACTGGCATTTGATTGTCAGTTTCAGATCCAGGGTGCTCTCTGGGCAATATGGCTCCAAGGTAAAATACCCCGAGCATCCTATGTACCTCCTGTCTCTCAGCATGGCTACCCTAAGCATCTATTGCCTGAACTGTGCTGAGTGTATTAGACGTTCAGTAGGGAAGAAACAAATACAGCCTCAATCTCTAGGTAATACTCTGCCATACCAGTTTGAAGTTACATAGGTAGATATCTCTCGATAATGGCAGTTTATACAATCCCAAAGACTGTTCATAGATCCTGGGCACTCTCAAATTTTACTTTAGAAAAAGTGAATTGGAATAGTCACACTAAAGCAGCACATCAACATGTCAAACAGCCGGAGTACATAATATGTGCCATAGGTTACCTGACCCTCATTCGATCTGTAACCCTCACCTAGTATGAGGAATATTCACTTTCCACTGTTCACTTCTGTATTGAATTTTTAGTGGTATGCATGACTTTTATGGTGCTTCCCAGGTGGCTCAGCAGTAAAGAATCTGCCTGCCAGTACAGGAGATGGTGATTCAATCCTTAGGTAGGGAAGATCTCCTAGACAAGGGAATGGCAACCCACTCCAGTATTCTTGCCTGGGAAATCCCATGGACAGAGGAGCCTGGTGGGCTACAGTCCATGGGGTCACAGAGTCGGACATGACTTAGCGACTAAACAACAGTGGCTTTTGTAATCAGAAAAGGAAAGGCTTTAAGGAAATACTCCCTCTAACATATCAATAGTACTTCTGTTCCCCTAAACTAGTGTTATAAAGGAATGTCATTATAGGAAATAGAAAGTAGTGTGTATGACAGGATGATGTCAATGATATATTAATTGATATTTTCCTGGTAGTTCTCCTTGTTGCCCTTTCCCTCATTCTAGTGACTAGAAGTACGCTGTCCAATATGGTAGTTGCAAGCCATATGTAGCTATTAGGCACTTGAAATATGGCTGGTCCAAGTTCAGTTGTGCCATAAGTATGAAGTACACCATGGATTTTAAACTTTTACTATAAAACGCTCTTCCATAATTTTATATTGCTTATATGTTGAAATATTTTGAATATAGTAGATCAAATAAAATAGATTATTAAAATTAGTTTCACCCATTTTTTTCCTTTTTTCAAAAATGGTGGCCACGAGAATATTCATCCTTTCCTATCTGACTCCCGCTCTGTGTTGCTGGCTGCCCCCGTCTGGCCCTCTGCTACGTTCCTGACATCATTTACTCTTCTCCTTCTTGTTATTCCTGTCATAAGAGCTTGACTTTGCTGCTTGCTGAGCCTGGAACACACTTCCACCAGTCATTTACATAGGCATACCCCCTCACTTCCTTAAGATTCCTATTGTAATGTCCTTTTGAGAGCAAAGACTTCCAGCTCATCTAAAAGTCCAAAATCAAACCATTCTTTCCTACTCCATCCTCTGCTTGATTGTCACCTATCTGCAACTGAAAAACTGCCTTTCACTTAGTGTCACATGCATAGTTTCTGTCTGTCCCTGAAAGAGCAGGGATTTTTTTTTCTTCCTCTGTTTTGTTTACTGCTGGAATGGTGCTTGGAATATAGTGGAACCTTAGTAAATATTTGGTGAATGAATGAATCAGCTGCCCCAGGGGAAGGATTTTACATGGTTGGTGGATTACACTAACAAAGGAAGCTCCCTGGCTCTGGTTTCCAAAAGGCTGATTCTTACAGGAATAGAAGATTCCTGGAACAAACAGAATGTTTAGGGGATCATATTTGTAAATCTAGCAGGATTCCCCACTATGGCAGAAGGGAAATAGAAGTCCCTACAAATTTTAGATATGACAGGGGAAAAATGAGATGGATCCATGAACTGACTGAGATTAAATTTCTACTAACTGGGGAAAAGGAAGTTTCAAAGTAGAAATCAACTTGAGTTGTAGAAAGTTAGTGTTAGTCACTCAGTTGTGTCCCACTCTGCAGCCCATGAACTGTAGCCCACCAAGCTCCTCTGTCCATGGAATTCTCCAGGTAAGAATACTAGAGTCTGTTGCCATTCACTTCTCCAGGGAGTCTTCTGGATCCAACCCACATCTCCTGCCTTGGCAGATGGGTTCTTTACTACTAGCACCACCTGTGAAGCTCAGAGGATTGTCCTGGCACTTGGTAAATGTGGGATTGTACTGTCAGCCTGTGCACATAAACCCAGGAAAGATACAGGGAAGAAAAGATCTATAGAAGATCATTTTACTTTGTATTCAAAAAAGGAGACACAGAAGAGTGGCTTTGAAGACTTCGCAGTTGATCTAAGATTAAACAGATGTTCAATATTCAATTCAGATCACATGTGTTCTAAAGTCAAATATAGCCTGTTAAAGGGTTCATTGATGGAAAAGGATATTTTAATCAAAAATTCATTTCATTTTCAAGAAATTAGATTGAATAATTAAGTGAACACATCATTGCTGCTTGGCTATAATTCTGGTGGGCATTTTTTGGTTGTTGTTACTGTGGAATGTAAAATTTGCTGTTTTCCAATAAAGTCAGTTACATAGGAAGTAAAAATATTTCTGTAATTCAGAGATATAGTGCAGAAATTTGGGGGCGTGTGTACCATCTGAAAATAGGATAATCTTATCACAGTGAAAGAATGCCTCTACTAGAATGATACATTAAACCTTTCAAAAAAGTATTTTCATTGATTTATTCTTTGTCTTGGACCTGATGGGAAAGTGTCTAAAGCAGAGAAATGTGTTCCTCATGTGAAAAATGGAAATTATTGAGTTCTATCTTTTAACTTGTCCAGATACCTTTATAAATTATATCTTGTTTGGTATCAAATAGCTCAGGTGGTCTTGAATAGCGGTCTCAATTGCCTTTCCTGTTGAGCATGTCAGGAGCTGCTTTCTCTTGGTATGAACTCTCATGGTCTGCCTTGATGGCAAAAATAATACTTGGTGATGGTTTTTAAATATAGTGTCTCTTTAAAATGTGAAAGTCAGCTAGCATCCCTCTTCCCAAAACAACAATATTTAAGGAATACAGTACATAACCTTTAGAGTCAGTGAACTGATCTGTATGCTATACAAATTTAGCCATTTTTGAAAGTCATGGGCTCATGGGAATAGCTTGGTTGCCATAGTAAACTGTGGCTAGGAACACTTGTGTAAGTTACAAGGCCAGAAGGTACAGTGCTCAGAGACATGGCTATGCATAGTGCAGCATGTTGAGGCTTTGCATGCAAGGTACATACATCTTCTGTCAGGACTCTCCCTTCCCTTGCCTGGAAAATTCCTACTTATTCTTCATACCTCAATTTGTATGTCATTTCTGAGAAACCTCCCAGGTAGCACCTTGCCCATGTCACTTATCACACACCATTATAATTACCTGTGTACCTCTATGTCTCTTTTCATCAGACTGTAAGCTCTACCAGGAGCTTTTCATCTTTGTCCTTTTAATCTTTGTATTTTCAGGACCTAGCCTTGATAAAGACACTTAATAACCATTTGTTCAGTGAATGCATACATAAATTCAAAAGATCTGCTTTTATGTCTTATATATTCTCGTTATTAGCTGTGTGGACTTAGGGAAATAACCTCTTGAGTTATTTTTTCATCTGAAAGTGGGATTGATTATCCACACATTACAGTCCTTTTAGAAAACTGAAACCTATGCACAAAGTTACCTTTTGGATGTCTTATGATTGTTCAGAAGAAAAGAGGCATGGTCAGGTCTCAAGGACATTACAGTGCCTCTCAAATGAAGTAATTCTGGGTTGTGAAGACAACAAAGAGGAAAGTATATGTTTATTGATAAAATGTTATAACTTTGATAAAGAAGCAAGGTTGTTTTTATTAATTCTGCTAGTAGAAACACTGGGAACAGCCCACTTGTCTTTTTGGATTGTGATTCTCGTGCATGATGTAGTTAGAAGACCAGGTTTGGAGTCCATGCTCTGTGACTTCCTTAGGATTTGAGATATTGGGAAACTTTGAGCCTCTGTTTCCTTGTCTATAAAATAGTAGTAATGATGTTTCCCTCCATCTAGGATATAGTGAGGATGAAGAAATATCTTTATAAACTGTAGATTGCTGTACACATTTAAACTGTGTAATAGCTGTAAGATGGCATAATGATTATTACTAAGAAATGTTCCATGAGTCAGCTGCTCTCACATATGAACTCAAGGGGGACAGCACCCTTCATAAAACCAACAGAATAGAATATATTGAATTTCAGTTCTTGCAGTTATTTATACCTGTTAAAACAATTTACTAGGTTGTATTTCAAATATTTTGAGTGAAATTATTCTCACAGTGTCAGAAAGATAAAAGGTGTCTTTGTTTCCAGTTCCCAACCTCTGGTATTTCCAAAGACAATTGAGTAGCCTCAGTAGTAAGCAGACCTAGCTGGGCAGAAGTGTGTGTGTATTGCAGTTGGCCTTCTTTGCTCCAGGGCTTTGGGAAGATTGTGGGCAAAGGAATCAGTAATGAAAAGCCAGCGTTCAGGACTCAAGAGTGAAAAGGATGTAGTCAGACTGAATTGCTGGTTTCCTACTGCAGTTGTAACAAATTACCATAAACTTCCAGGCTTAAAACCACATGGGAGTATTTTAATGGTTCTGGAGGTCAGAAGTCTAACATGGGTTTCACTGGGCTAAAAGCACAGTGTTGGCAAGGCTCTGTAAGCTGTAGAGATAAATCTATTTCCTTGCCTTTTTCACATTCTAGGAGGTGTCTGCATTTTTGGTCCCTTTCTTGTATCACTTGAACCTCTCACTTGCATAGTCACATCTCCTACTTTATCTTCTGTTATTTGAAACTCCCTTGGCCTCCCTCTTAGAAGGACACTTACGTCAGCCTTCCCTGTGCTTCTGCTGATCTAACTTTAAAAATCAATTGTGTTTCAGCAGACCCTTGGCACATCTAAAAAGGTTGCTCACTTAAACTTATGATTCCATAGATCTGATTCACATGCCTTTAAAGTGACGGCTTAGAATTCACTTTAGCTATTCTGTTTCTTCTAGCTAGGTTTCTGGTTTGGTTCTGGATTTCTCTTAGTGGTTAAGGGAGAAGTGGAATGGAAGTGTTGCCAGGCTTCTGGTTTCAGATTTAGGACATCTAAGGAAACATAGTGAGGAATGATTTGGGACATAGAATTGAGGTCTTCTACAATGAGCCACACTGCTCAGTGTTAAGGGGAGGAAAGTCTAGCTATTCTGTCGTCGAGAAACATAGGACTTTTCATAGGCTCTTAGATTTTCAGGGTTGGATTCATACTGTGTGACACTTTGACAGTCCATAGTGCTCTCACAGACATTTATTTCATTCAGTCTGTGAGAATGATTCTGCGAAGGTGACAGAATTACCAGCTTCTTTTTAAACTCAGACTCAGTGTGGTGAAGAGCTTCGCATACTAAGTAAGAGGCAGACCTAGGGCTTGAACTAGATTTCTGGTTCTTCATCCACTGTGCTGTTCACTTCTGTCTGAGACTTTGCAGTTTAGTCCTCTTCTCACCTAAGTATTTGAATCTCCTCTCCAACATTTTTCTGGTCTGTGACAGCACATTTAACATAACTGGATCTGTTCTGCTCACATTGTCTCTCTAAATATCTGGGTAATTAGAGCAAGAGATGTGAGTGTGTATGTATGTGTATGAGGGAACTTAATAACTCTCCATTTTCTATGTTGTGTGAGGTGAGAAAGAAATTCTCTCTCTTCTATAAGAACTATTGGTATGATTTATATATGCCAACATTCAGTTCAGTTCAGTCTCTCAGTCATGTCCGACTTTGCAACCCCATGAACCACAGCACGCCAGGTCTCCCTGTCCATCTCCAACTCCCGGAGTTTACCCAAACTCATGTCCATTGAGTCGGTGATGCCATCTAGCCATCTCATCCTCCGTCGTCCCCTTCTCCTCCTGCCCTTAATCTTTCACAGCATCAGGGTCTTTTCAAATGAGTCAGCTTTTCGCATCAGGTGGCCAAAGTATTGGAGCTTCATCTTCAACATCAGTCCTACCAATGAATACCCAGAACTGATCTCCTTTAGGATGGACTGGTTGGATCTCCTTGCAGACCAAGGGACTCTCAAGAGTCTTCTCCAACACCACAGTTCAAAAGCATCAAATCTTCTGTGCTCAGCTTTCTTTATAGTCTAATTCTCACATCCATACATGACTACTGGAAAAACCGTAGCCTTGACTAGACAGACCTTTGTTGACAAAGTAATGTCTCTGCTTTTTAATACACTGTCTATGTTGGTCATAACTTTTCTTCCAAGGAGTAAGTGTCTTTTAATTTCATGGCTGCAATCACCATCTGCAGTGATTTTGGAGAGAAAAATAAAGTTAGCCACTGTTTCCCCATCTGTTTGCCATGAAGTGATGGGACCAGATGCCATGATCTTAGTTTAAAGGTACAAGAGGAAAAACTGGATGCCCTTATGGGGGCTTTAGTCTAATGTGGTTCTGATTTTTGATTATTATTAAACTGAGCTCACTCTTCCAGAATGTGTGATAGAGATCCTTTGGTGACCTTGGGAGAAATTGATACATTTTTAAAGAAATATTGACTGCAAGACATAGATCTGTTCTAGAGAGAAGCTACAAACTAAAAACTTGGAATACAAAGGACAAAGAACACTTTCTTGTAGCAATATCACCATTGCTTTTATGAAAATGTATATAACCACAAACTTACAGAACTAGAGGGGCCTTTGTAATATGAACTTCTCAATGAATAGAAGAAGGAACCAAGGTTAGGATGTCCAAGTGGAAGTTCATGGTAAAGGTGAGATGTGAAAACAAGTGCAAGTCTCAGGAGTTGTGACCTTGTTTCCTGCTCCAGCACATAGTCCATTAAGACTTCTGCATTACTCCTCTTACTATTCCTTTGTCCCTTTCACTCATTTCACAGTGATATTTCACACATGTGGAAACAAAAATTTAAGGACATACAATGTAAACCAATTTTTGTTGATTCTCTACTTTTTGTCCCAACAGACTGTCTGACAATATATACAAGTCATAACTAACCTTCAATTCAATCACAGTGCTAGAAGTCAGATACAAAAGTAAAAGAATTACATTGGTTGTAATTCAGAATACAGGAAGACTGCCAGTTTATGACTTGAAAATCATTTTAAGAGAATGTATTTCCAAGAGGACAATAATCCAATAGTTCAAATTCTAATTCATCTAGAACCATTCCTCATGAATTAGAGGGAGAACCTGATAGTTTTGTTAATTCTTTATAATAGGAACAGTTAATAAGGACAGAATTGCAGTCAATAAGCATTCTCCATAATTGAGTCTTAAGTTTCTGAATTTGTCAACAGTACTAAAGTGTGCAATTAGAAAGTAACAGGGGAAATAATAATAGTAGTGTCTTTAATGAAGACTGAGACATTTTTATAAACCCTATGTAATTAGTTTTTGTGTGCTAGCAAATCTTTTTGAGTCCTGCAAAATTGTGGGCTATATCATATCTGAATATTATTGATACCTTTCTCTCCTATTCAGAGCAGTTCAGAAAGATAGTTTAAAGAAGACAGGTGAGGTAAGAATAGAACTGAAAACTGAGAAGTTTCATTTCCATTGTCTAGAAAAGTGATAATGGAATCCCATACATAATCTACTATTTTTCATCCTGTTGTCATTCTGTGATCTAATACCAGATTAGTCAGTGGAAGATTTAATCCATCACAATGGACTTAATGCCCCTGGACAACAGAATCACTGAAGAAAGTTAGGTTAGGGCCAATAAGTTCTTGACAGACTCAAACACTATCACTGGAAACATTAATGATGTGTATATCATACATTTGGCCAGTTAGCCTGCTTTGGCTTTATATGAACAACTCCATCAACACTGCACAATATTTTACATAGAAGGGAAAGCCATAATTTATGTATAAAGTGCAGAGAGAATGTGGCCTTGGGAGGTAGGCAGATTAGAGAACCCTGCACCCTTTTTCTGGCTTCCAAGGTGGTACTAGTGGTAAAGAACCTGTCTGCCAATGCAGGAGACGTAAGAGAAACGAGTTTGATCCCTGGTTGGGAAGATCCCCTGGAGAAGGGCATGGCAATGCACTCCAGTATTCTTGCTTGGAGAATCCCATGGACAGAGGAGCCTGGTAGGGGTCCATAGGGTCACACAGCATTGGACACGACTAAAGCGACTTAGCACACATGCATCCTTTTTCTAGATGGAGAATCTGAAACTCAAAGAGGTAAATGACTTATCTAAGAGGAGTTAAAGACAGAGTTTCAGGACTGGGTCTTTCAGTGCCCCATCTTTCAATTTTCTTTAGTTGTTGAATTTCATTTCACACCAAACATATACTTTTGGCTTCAAATTGAGTTACAAATTCTATTATATATCAAATTCTGTGCCCTCATGTACAGATTCACAATAAATTTATCTTATGATGTGTGCAACATAGTTATACCTTTCTGAATTTAAATATCCTTCCACATCCATTATACATTAGATATCCGGGTATATGCTGATTTATAAGATTCTTGGTTGAAGGATGGCATATCCTTTACTTAGGGAGCATCCTTCATGGCCTTCAGAAGGTTGTTCGTCAGATATATGATTCAATTAGGAAAGACTTAGAAAAACTTTTCCTTCAATGGCAGCCTAAAAGAAAATTATTTTAGTGAATTGACATCTAGTTTTAATGGAAGTAGGTTTCTCTGCCACAGGCCACCCTCCTGGGGTTGTGGCATTAAAAATAATCCAAAGATTCAAACAAATCAGTACCCCTGAGGTCCAAAGTGCTGATTGTTGAAGATACAAATTACCATAGCCAAGGAACACTGTTTGAATAACTTCAGACCTAGAGGAAAATGCACCACAAAAATGGGATCTATTACACCATTTGCAAATGTTTCATTTAGCTAAATCATGAAGATAATGTATTGGCAACGTAGATGGGGTCAGCAAAGGATGCAGAGAGAAACATAAATATATCCTCCTTAGCCTTGAAGCTTCTTGCATTTCATGGAAGTTGCTAGAAACATCTCAGAGATTGTCCTAAAAATGCCAACTTATTTCATAGGATAAATCTGCTCAGTCTGGCCTGGTATTGAACAGACTAGTTACAATCAGTTTTCCTGGTGGGGGAAATTTCATCCATTTTAATTTTGTAAGGAAATAGCTTGGGGAGAAAAGAAAGTTTTCCTTCCCTATTTCATAAAAATGTACAGCTGTGATGTGTGATTTTTGAGAACCTGGTGATGGCTTGAGGAATTGGACCCAGTTCAGAGAGCTTAGGTGTTTGGAAGTGAGTTTTGGTCTTCTTGAGGCAAACTATTCATAGATTTTCATTTGGGTTTTAAATATTGATATTTAATTGATTAAAGTTATAAATTTCCAAAGCTAATTTTTTCCTCATTTTTGAGTTCTGCATACAAATCTTATTTTCTTTATAAATCTAATAGATTTTAATAGTCCTTCATAAGACTTTAAAATAATGTATAGTACCATTTGCCAACTTAGTTAATTAAACACCTTCAGATATTTTTAAACTGCATTTATATATTTAATATATCCATTTTCCTTTCTTAAATCTTTTAATAGTCTGATAAACAAAACCTCTCGAGTATTAAATAATTCATAATAAGTTGAATTTATATATATTGTGAACCAAAAGTTCCCTTAGATGTTCCAATGTTATTAAAGAATGCAGTGAAATTTCAATTAAAATCATAAGTATAATCAGTTATTCAATTCCACATTGTATATTGAATTTACAAGGCTAAATTCTCTTAAAAATAGCAAGTACATACATACCAAATAGGTACGAAAATATTACATAATTTGATTCTCCCAAACCTTTATTTTCTTCATTCTAAATCTTCTCACATTTAAAAGATCTGTACTCACTGAAGAAAATAGTGATGCTTCCAAATTCCTATGGTTACTGACAAGCAGAGGTGTTAGCCAGGTATGAGAACTGGAGCTGCAGGTCTTTGGACCACCCTTGCTATCATTCTTAGTTCATTTAGGCCTCAAATGACTATACTTAAAAGGGACTAGGTCTCCTAAATAACATTACCTAATTTTTGGTTTTTCAAAGAAATTCATCACTGCCCACCCAAATGGATCAGTTACACTTCTGTGCTTCTTAAGACTTGTTATAGTGCTTAGTACCTAAGCATGGATGCTGGCATCAGATTACCTAGCTTCACATTCTGGTTCTACTACTTATTAGCTGTGTAATCTTGGACAAGGATCTTCATGTCTTGGTGCCTCAGTTTCCTAATCTGTAAAATACAGATAATACCAGAAATTATATTATAGGTTTGTCATGAGGATTAAATGTTCTAATATATCAAATTCTTTGAATAGTCCCTGGCTCATAGTATATGTTCTATAAGTATTAACATTATTATCATTACATTTATTTTCCTTCTAGCTCTAAAGATCTCTAAACTGAAGGTATTACTAAGATATAAATGTCTTTTTCATTTAAAGGTTTTTGAACTTGATAGAATCTTGCTATCTTTCATAATTATAGAACCATATAATTTCCTTAGATGTTAAAATTATATCCAATTTAATATGCTACTTTGAATTTGTCCTTTTTGTTGTCACAGTTTATTTATTTTACTGGATAATTTTAGCCTCAGCTCTATGCACTTAATAAATGACTTGCTTGAGTTATTTGACTTCTCCATGTCTCAATTAACTTATCTTAAAAATAGGGATAAATAGATAAAGATGATGTTATAAACACACACAGACATAAACATGATGGACTACTACACAGCCATAAACAAGGATGAAATGATGTCATTTGTGACAACATGAATGAACCTAGAAGGTATTATGCTAAGGGAAATAAATCAGACAGAGAAAGACAAATACTGTATGATTTCATTTATATGTGGAACCTAGTAAACAAAATAAATGATCAAACATAACTAAACAGAGAGAGAGTCATAGAAACAGAGAACTAACAGCTGGTTGCCAGAGGGGAGAGAGTGGAGAAGGAGAGAAACAGGTGAGGGAGATTAAGAGGTACAAACTTCCAGTTGCTAAATAAATGTCATGGGTATGAAATGTACAGTGTGGGGAATATAGTCAATAACTATGGAATATCTTTGTGTGATGACAGATGGTGACTAAACTTACTGTGATGATTGTTTTGAAATGTATGGGAGTACTGCATCATTATGTTGCATACTAGCAACTAACATAGAATTGTAGGTCAATTATACTTCAAAAACAAACTCATAGAAAAAGAGATCAGATTTGTGGTTAAAAGAGGTGGGGTAGGGAGAGGAGAAGTTGGATGATCAGTTAATAGATACACACTTCCAGTTGTAAGATAAATAAGTACTAGGGATGTAATGTACAACATGATACAGATAGTTAAGATAGCTGTATGTTATATATGAAAATTGTTAAGAGAATGTTCCTGTTACAAGCAAACATTTTTTTGTATTTAATTGTGTGTCTATATGAGATAATGGATGTTCAGTAAACTTATTATGGTCACCATTTCATGATGTATGTAAGTCAAATTATTATGCTGTATAACTTGAACCTATCCAGTCCTCTATGTCAACTATTTTTCAGTAAAATTAGAAGAAAAAAATGAAGATAATAATCCCTGACATGCTCTACCTACCTTGTTCAATAAATATTAAGTATTTATTGAGCACCTACTATGTCCTAGGAACTATTCTTGGTTCTTTGAATAAATTAATGAACAAAGCATACAAATACTCCTGCCTTCTTGGAGCTTAGTGAGGGTGGGAGTGGCAGGAAGAAGGTGGTGGGGAGAGGAGACATAATGATTGAGTAAATTATATGGTATACTAGCAGATAAGTGCTAAGGGAAAAATAGAACAGGTGAAAAGCAATCAGAAATTTGCAAGAGTGGGTTGGTTGCTGATTATAATATTAAACAATGTGATCAGTCTTAGGCCTTATGGAGAATATGAGATTTGAATAAAGATGAAGAAGATGAGGGAATAAGCCAAGGCATATCTGGAGAAAGAACATTCCATACAGAAGGAGTGATGTATTAGTCAGTTTCTGCTGCAGCAACAAGCAGCCCTAATACATCAGTCTCTGACAAGCACAAACATTTACTTTTTGCTCATGTTGTGTGGCCAATAGTTATTCTCATAATTCTTGAAATACTTTCTTCTCTCTAAACTTAATTATGGTATTTAAGCTTATCAGGGGCAGGGAAATATATTTCAGTACAGGGAGGCATGGCAAGATTAGAGTGTGAAGGAAGCATTAACACAGCAGGTCTGGTTGCTCACTCCTTGAATATCTCTAAGAGTCTTGGATTTACTCTTGCCCAACCCCTGGGAACATAGCTCTCAGAATGTTTTTATATCACTGATGGATTGATTATTTTGTTGTGTACACCTGGGAGAAATAGACCATTCCATAATAGCTTGTCAGGATTGCTTGCACAAACAATAAGATTGATGATGTACACCTGGTTGCATTGTTTTGGCCCTAAGTTTCAGCTGCCATGACTGATTGCTAGTGAGATGTGCCTACATGGCCAACCTCCTACGAAAGCCTCAGATCCTGAGACTCAAATAGGTTTCCTTTGGCAGAGACAGCCCACACTTGTCCTTGCAGTTTTCTGCCAGAGGAAAAAACCCATTCTGTGGCCTTGGATGAGGAAGGACATCAGAAGTCTATGCTGGACCCCTCTGGACTCTGTTAATGCATATATTTTTCCTGCTGCTTTTGCTCTGTATCTTCCATGATAAATATTAGCCATAACCTGCTCTTGAATTGTGATTCTGTCTAGTGAATCATTGAAGTTGAGGAGGAAGTTGTAGGATTTCTCACACAGGAATAAAATCAATCATTTATACCACAAACAATAGAACAGAGGTTTAAAAGGAGGAACATATCTTGCATGATCAAAAGACAGCAGATCATTGGAGTGAAGGGCATGAGATGGACAGGAATTGGAGATGAAGTCAAGGAGTACTGGGGTGTGAATGAGGATGATCACATAGGCTTTGTGGGTCACAGTGAAATGGGAAGCCATAGGATGGTTTTGAGTAGAAGAGTGACACAATCTAAGGGGCAGGGGCAAATGTTTGGAAACTCATTAGGATGCTCTTGCAATAATTAAAGGGGGAGATCATGGTGACCTGGACCACATAGCAGGAGTGGATGTGATCAGATTTGGAGTATTTTGAAGATGATTTTTATGGATCAAGTGAACTAATGGTGTTAGTTTGCTTTTGAATTGTGGTGTTGGAGAAGACTCTTAAGAGTCCCTTGGACTGCAGGGAGATCAAACCAGTCAACCCTAAAGGAAATCAGTCCTGAATACTCATTGGAAGGACTGATGCTGTAGCTGAAACTCCAATACTTTGGCCACCTGATGTGAAGAACTGACTCATTGGAAAAGACCGTGATGCTAGGAAAGATTGAAGGCAGGAGGAGAAGGGGAGGGCAGAGGATGAGATGATTGGATGGCATCCCCGTCTTGATAGACATGAGTTTGAGCAAGCTTTCAGAGTTGGTGCTAGACAGGGAAACCTGGCATGCTGCAGTCCATGGGGTCGCAAAGAGTCGGACACGAGTGAGTGACTGAACTGAATTGAACTGAACTAATTGTGTATGCATGAGCTTGTCAGGTGTTAAGCACCATACACAGGTGGGTGATGATTGTCAGGTCTGGACTATTGTTTTGGTTAGGAGGATGACTAGGGCCTGAGAATTCTGAGGGAAGATGAAAGCTTGCATTGCCAAGGCTGCAGATGGGGCTTTCTTAGGCCATTCATGAAGCTGTTGTGTCAGATAGTCTGTCTGTGGTCAGGCCTAGCCCACTAGCGCAGGCTCATCAGCATGGGGGAAAGTCCTTTCTCTCCCATTTTCAAAGGGAATCTGGCATAATTAAAAGCTAATTTCCCTAAGATGGTGTTCACATATTGGAATAGCATTTGTTCTCCCTTTACTCACTGGCAGGCACATAGCCAGTGTGGTTTCAAGGGTGGGTGTTTTCTGTCACCTGGTAGCATTAAAAACACGTGCCAATGTCACATATATTCTGGAACGAGCTTCTGGGTTGAGGCCATCAGAAAGGGTTTTGCCTGTGCCACACTCTGTCATTTCTTAGAGCTTCTCTTGTGTGTTCTTTCTCCTTCCCCAATTCCCCAAACCACCCTTCCCAAACACACACTAATAGCAGGATTTTGGAAGATGTGATTACTTCTTGTGCCCAGAGATTACACTGCTAACTCAGATGCAAAGGAGAAATCAGAGCTGAATTATTTCTATTGCCTCTATTCTAAAAATATCACTTCCTTTTTGCCTAATGTGTGCAGGAAATATGTGGCTTGATATCTGTATAACAGATGCAAAAGCAACTCAGGTAGGGCAATAAACCCCAGGTGTGAGTGCATTTTGATGTATTTAGAATTGCTACAATTAGAAAGCTCAACCCCGATAGAAGACCCAGAGCTAATTATACTAGGAAAAGTCAGGAAATTGGTTTACCAAAGAGAATTTGTGATATTATCCCTGTTGACAATTGGATTAGGGGATGTTCCCAGCTCTGTGGTTTACGGGATACTTTTCTACAAATCAGTAGCAAAAATGTCAAACAAACTCCTTTGTTCTTCACCTTGAAATAAAGCCACAGATTCTTTAGGGGATCTGAGTGCAGCTCAGCAAAGCAAACAAATATATTTAGAAAGTTGCCCGGCCATCAAGTTGCTTTGCTACCAGACCCAGGAGACAGGGACTGACTGTAACTGGATAAGGCAGCTTGCATAATGACACGCTACTTGGGGTACTTCAAAGGGAAAGAGTACATTTTTCTGAAAATGTCATTTAGGAGGCTTTCCAGTTTGCACCATATATATGCATTTTTCTTATTTGATGCATGGTAGTACTACCTAAGGCTTCATGATGTATAGGGGCTGCTGAGGAGGAAAGCAGCCTTTGAGTTCTATCACCTGTCAATGGTAAAATTAGTCTGGGAGGGGAATGAGAAGAAGGGGAAACATGGGGGTCACTTACACTGATTTTCGCCCTTTATTTAGAACCAAAGTGTCAAAGCAAAGTAGACTTGGCCTCTAGCCATACTTCTGTTGCTGACAAGTTCTGTGACTTCAAGAAAGGCAATGAAGTTGTTGGAAACTTGGTTTCCTCAGCTGTAGATGGGGGGAGGCTGTTAGTTGATTTACTCAACAAATATTTATTTAGTAGCTTCTCTGTGTCAGATACTGTTGTGGGTGCATGGGCCATCTCGGGGGACAAAAACAGGCCAAGATCTCTGTTCTCATGGGATGTCCATCCTCATCACAAGTGGGAAGGTAAACAACAAATAATAAACATAATGAATATTTATATTATATTAGAAGGTGTTACATCCCAGGGAAAAGAGAAAACAGTAGCATCAGGTGAAGGGTTTTTGGAGTGCTGGCAGAGGTGGGGGTGGTAAGGGTTGCAATTTTATGTAATCTCTAAGAAGCTTACTAGTTCTTAAAATCTGTGATCCTATGGTGTTTATTCAGGTAATCATCATAATCATGGCAACTTTATATTAAATATTTACAAAGGGACTTTAAAACCCATCATTGCTTTTAAGATATCATTTGGGCATGAAATCTTTTTTGATAGCTTTGACTTTGTCCTCAGGATCCAAAGCCCTGCACAACTGATTTTCTCTTTTCATTCTTGGGTTTCATAAAGATTTTTCTAATCTCCCTCCTCTTCATTTTATTGGTCTCTCTGTTTCTGTCTCCATTATCAGTACTTCTCCTAGTCTATTTTTGACCAGGACAAAGGTCAGGCTAGGAAAGTAGTATTCTATTCATATTTATTAATTCCATGACTTAACTTTCCAGGCCTCCTGGCTTAATATTCCATAACTTCATACTGATGGGTTCCCAGCTAGTGCTAACACACAAAATCTTCCAGTGAAAAAAAAACCATCAGTGGTTAAGAACTACTCATTCATGTATTCACACCTCTTGTGCCTGAGGAGTGTGTGTGTGTGTGTGTGTGTGTGTGTGTGTGTGTGTGTTTAAAATGCATTTGAGGATAAGAAATACAAATACTTTGTAATCAATGATTGTTCTTCATATTGCCTAGAGGCCACTAAAAGGCCAAAAGATTTCTTTTGGAAATCAAAACCTTGCCACATCTGCTCCATCCAACAAATTCAGTTATTTTGTCATTTATTTCTTCATTAGATATTTATTGGGCATTACTAGCTTTTATAAAAAACACACCAGAAAAGAATTACAGTTTTCCCTTGGTATCTATGGGGGATTTGTTCCAGGGCCCCTACAGATACCAAAATCCATGGATGCCCAAGTCCCTTATATAAAATGGTACAGAACAGTTCAGAACAGTTGTCCCTTTGTGTCTGTGTGGATATGGGCTGACTATCTTACTTTTGAAAGTCTGCTAATGGGGAGTATCATAATACAAATAGTAACCAATTCATATGAAAATCAAATAGAAAAATATTGTACTATTAAAAATATTAATACTATTCAAGTGCAGACTATCTTGAAGAATCTTATGAATCACGAATTATTCATTCACTGTAACAGGCAACCTACTTGGATCCAATGAACAGTCAAGCAATGGCATGATTGAATAAATTCCCACCAATTCTTATTGTCGCATAATGTACCTGCCTCATTTATATATGACTTGCCTGTACCTACAGACATCTGGAAAACAGATCTTAATTATGGAAGATCTTTCCAAGTGGGAAAAGACAGGTGGAGCACTAGTATTCTTTGGTAGGGCTCAAATGGAAGTCTGTACATGGGTTATCTATACAAGGAAAAAATGTGGCAGGAAATTGGTGGAAGTACAATTTGAAGCAATTTTTTATAGAGCTATGGCAAATATCAGACACTTAATTACAAGAGGACTGGGGTATAAGGCATACATTTTATCTACTGAGGTTCAGGGTAAAGTCAGAATGCCTAGTCTTTGGGAGACATTGTTATGAGACAAAGAATCTAGATGATGAGAGGTTGGAGCATCAAGGTCACAGTGGAACCAGCAGCTGAATGAACAGGCACTCTTAGACCTTCATGCCTGGACCAGGATTTGTCCCAGAGTCAGGGGTAAGGTTGAACTGATATGTAGAGATTAAATTAGGTTGCACACTTGGAGAGATGTAGAGTCACAGTGGGAAGTGGTAAAGCATCCACCTGCAATGCAGGAGATGCAAGACACGTGGGTTCAATCCCAGGGTTGGGAAGATCCCTTGGAGAAAGAAATGGCAACCCACTCCAGTTTTCTTGCCTGGAAAATTCCATGGACAGAGGAACCTGACTGACTATAGTCCATGGGGTCACAACGAGTGGGATACGACTTAGCAACTAAGCATGCACACAGTGTCATGGTACTAGATATGCTGTTAATGCATCTAATATACTATATGGAATAGGAAGGAGTTGGTTATATGAAACATGGTGATTAATGGCACACATCATACATAAGGACTTACAGTAAATTCAGTTAACAAGGATTTATTGATCACCTAATATATATATACCAGGAACTGATATTCATTGAGGAAGAAAACATAGTTCTGAGATGACCACTGTATTATATAACACATTATGGCATATAGTGCAACATGCATGAGCTACTAGAAAGATGGGTACAATCAGACCAAGTTAACTACTTGGGAAAGTAAAAGAAAGATACCAGTTAAGAGGTAATGTTTGAACCAGATTTTGAATGATTAGTAGGAATCATCCAGGATAGAAAGGTAAGGAATAAATTTCTAGGGGACTAGAACAATATGCACAAATGCATGAGATTAGAAAAGGACCTGTTCTGTCTGTTCATGTACAAGAAGTTTACAAGAAGTTTATTTTTTGCTCACACACAACCCAAATTTGTAGTTCTGGTTGAGGGGTGACTTCACTCCAGATGTTGATTTAAGAACTCACGTTTGTTGTTTCTTGTTATCCCATGATCTTTAACACATGCCTTCAGCATTTCTGTGCTCTTCTCTATCAACGTGGCCAAAGGAGAAAGAGCAAGGAAATTAGCTTGAGTAAAGATAGATATCGAGGGCCAGCCTGGAAGTGACACATGGCTCTTCTGCTCACATTCCACTGTCTGGAATGCAGTCACATAGCCACACTGAACTACAAGGGAAGATGCCAAATGCAGTCTGTGTGCCTAGGATTAGAGGAAACAGATTTAAGGAAGGTCTTGCCAGTCTCTCTCACGGTTTTTCTAGTGCCTATCACTTAATAGACACAGTAAATGTTTGCTGAGTGAATAAATGGACAGATTTTTGTTTTGTTTTGATTTTTTCCTGATGGTGATGTTATCTTATCTCTTTTCATTAAAAAAGAAACAAGTTTTTGTTGTAAATATAGAAATAATTCAGAAATGTGCAACATCAATACTTTTTTTTTTTAACTATGGGTGGATGTGGAGCAGTTTGACAAGTATCAGGAGGGTCAGGTAGAGGATAAGCAGTTAAGAGCCTGTGCTGATACCCCAAGCAAAGTTTTTGACTCAGGGCAATAGGAATGGCTATAGGAAAGGATGAATGTGAGACCCATTCTCTGGGAGCATTAAAATAACTTAATGGTGAATTTATCATGTGAAGGTGATGAAGAAAGAGAAGCAGAAGGTGATACTAAGAGGTCAAACTTGGTAATGGAATGGAAAATGTATCAGTTTTCTATTATTGCCATAACAAATTACAGCAAAGTTTGCAGCTTAAAGCAACATCCATTCACTATTCACAATTCTATAGGTTCAGAAGCCTAGGTAGTCCCATCTAGGCCTTCTGTTCTGGGTATCACAGGGCAAAATCAATTTGGTGACTGGCCTGAGCTCTTAGTTGAGACTCTTGGGTAGGGAGAAACAGCTTTGAAGCTCATCCAGGTTGTTGGCAAGAAGTCGGTTCCTTCTTACTCTTTCTGCCTGGTCTCCTCCATCTTCCAGTCAGTGACAATGGGGATAACTCGTGTTCTTCTTATACTTTAAATCTCTCTGTCATATCTTTCTACTTCCTCTTCTGCTTTTAAGCATTACCTTGGGCCCACCTAAACAATCTAGGACAATGTCTCCACCTTGAGGTCATCTGAAAAGTCCTTTTGGCCTTGTAATATAACTGACATATTCACAGGCATGACACAAGGGCAAATGCCATGAGGGCCAAAATTTAGCTTACCTCATAGAATGTGCAGGAATTGTGGACTGGCTCATTTCTCAGTCATTTCAGCCTCCTTGGCATATGTTTTCCTGTACTGCAGAAGCTGGATCCTGTCCTGTGGCTCAGCTTCTGGATGTGATTTGAAAGAAAGAAAGTGAAGTTGCTCAGTCATGTCCGACTCTCTGCTACCCTATGGACTGTAGCCTGCCAGGCTCCTCCATCCATGGGATCTCCAGGCAAGAATACTGGAGTGGGTTACCATTCCTTCTCCAGGGGATCTTCCCAACCCAGGGATCGAACCTGGGTCTCCCACACTGCAGGCAGACTCTTAACTGTCAGCCAACTTGGCCAATCAGATGTACTCACATGAAACTTGAACTTGGAACTGGGGTAAAGGGGAGACAGGAGTGTGTGAGGTGAGAACTGGAGCAATGCTGGCATGGTTCTGGAACCAGCAGCTGGAGTAGTGACTTGTTTCAGCAGGTGGCTGTCACATGAGCCAGCTGATACACCAGACCCTCCTTGGCTGTTTGTCAGATACTACAAACATCTCCTGATTGTCTTTATAGGGGCCTGGCAATTGGCAAAGGTTACCTTATTTAGTGGAGGCAATTCTGCCCCCATTTTGACAAGTGAAGAATTGGAGAATCAAGGTCCAAGGGATTTGCCCATGCTCACACAGTGATCAGAGCTGAGATCCAACTTCACATTTCTCTCCATTGTGTGACAACCTGCTCTTTTGTTGTTGTTTTTAGATTAGAATAATTTTCTCTAAAAAATGTGTAGCTATATTCTCGATTCTGACCTTGACCTTATAAGGAACTCAGCTGTTTTCAGAGAGCTTTTGCATCCATAGCTTCGTTTGCTCTCAGGGGACATAACTGGGAACTCACAGATTATGGAAGATGGGATGAGGGACCAGTGGCAACTGGTCCTGAAACCTGCACTGTCCAGTTTAAACTGATTCTGGAAGGAACCTCACCTTTTTACTCCTGCCCATGTGGAGTGACCTCACAGAGACATTTCAGGAAGACTGCTCCCAGAGTATTCAAAGCACCCAGATTTCATCGACAGCCGCACCTGCTGCCATGGGAGATAAATGAGGTGCTCTGGCAGGTCAGCCAGAAGAGACGATGAGCTGGACTGTCACATTTGTACAGTGACAGATGCCAGTGCCCATACCACGTGAGGGGGATCTTTGAAGCTGTAAGAGGCAGACAAATGCCACATTTTCATAATTTCCTTAAAAATGCAAAGGATGTTGCAGCATTGTCACATCAGAGTTGCTGCTTTGTGAAGATTGGAAATTGCTTATTTTAGGAAAGGGGAACATGAAAAGGAAAGGAGCCTGGCAGAGGTAAAAGTAGCCTCTGAATGGGCCCACATGCCTCAGTTTGGCTGTGCCCTGGGAGCAGGGAACTGGAGGATTAAGGAGAGGGCTTAGAAGGTGAGGGCTGACGCCTGACCCTGGACCCTTGGACCTAGGGTGGGTGGAAGTTCTTGGAAGCAGAGCCTTTTTCTCATTCACCACCATATTCATAATAATTAGAAAAGTGCCTGCTGTGTGGTAGTCACTTAATACATATTTGCAGATTGGTCACTATAAACAATTGCTGGAGCTAGATTGTGGAAGAAGGGGACAGCAAGATGTAGCTCATGGGCCAAATATGGCCTGCTAGCTGATTTCTCAAAAAAAGTTTTTATTTGTACACAGGCATGTGCTTTCACTTCTGTGTGCATTGCAGGGCTGAGCAGTCATGACACAGAGAATATGGCTGACCCAGCTGAAAATAGTTTTTCTCTGGCTCTATGTCATGCTTACTAGCTTGGTCGTGTCCGAGAGTCTTTGTGACCCTATGGGCTGTAGGCCACCAGGCTCCTCTGTCCATGGGATTCTCTTGGCAAGAATACTGGCATGGGTTGCCATTTCCTTCTCCAGGGGCTTTTCCTGACTCAGGAGGAATCGAACCCCCATCTTCTGTGTCTCCTGCATCGCAGGCAGATCCTTTACCACTGCACTACTTGGGAAGCTCTATACAGGTAGTTTTCTGACCTCTGTCTGGTATCAAGCACCACTTAGAGAACATTCCCTCAGAGTAGATGGGAAAGATGCCTTTTCTGACTCCATCTCACCCTTCAGCTACCAGGACATTTCTTTGCCACCATTTCAAGAGAAACTCCTCAGAGCAGTTTTCTATATTATTTCTAATTCCTCTCTTTACATTTTCTTTTAAATCCCTTGTACTCTGACTGCTTGAAGAAGGAAATGGCAACCCACTCCAGCATTCTTGCCTGGAAAATCCCTTGGACAGAGGAGCCTAGTAGGCTACAGTCTATGGGGTCTCAAAGAGTTGGACACGACTGAGCGACTTCACTTTCACTTCACTTCACTCCAACTGTTACTGTCATTGAAATTGCTCCTGTCAAGATCACCAGTGTTGTGAAAACCATGGTCAGACGTTCAATTCTCATGTTTGTCTTAGCTGCAGTATTGGATATGGTTGGACACTTGGGATATTTTCTTGTTTTGCCTTCTGGGTCACCAAGATTCTGATAGCTTCACTGGTTGCTCTTTCTCAGCATACTTTGCTGGCTCCTGACTGGTCTCCTTTTTAAAAATTTATTTACTTTTTAATTGAAGGATAATTGCTTTAAAGAATTTTGTTGACTGGTCTATTAATGTTGAGTGCCCTAGGGTTCAGTTCTTGGTCACCTTCTCTTACCTATCTAAATTCCCTTAGTGAGTCTATCCAGTTTCATAACATTAAGTACTATCTATAACAATCATAACTTCCAAATTTCTATCTCCAGCCTGGATCTCTCCCAAACACTTAAGTTGGCTTCCCTACTCAGACATCTCCAATTTAACCTGCCAGGCAGAAAGCCTCATAACCCCTTCTCAAACTTCCTCCTTCCACAGTCTTTTCCATCTGTATTGATGGAGACCCCATACTTGACTCCTCTTGCTCCCATTCCACATCCAGTCCATAAACAAATTCTGTTGACTGTAATTTAAATTGTCTCTAGGCTTCACCCACTTCTCATCACCCCTTTTGTTAAAGCCATAGTCAAAGTCACTGTCCTCTCTCACCTAAATTAATGAAACTGATCTTTGATGTATCTACCTGTTTCTCTCCTTCATTCCCTTTCCCTGTTATCAACACAATAGAACATTCCTGGTTAATTTAAATCAAATAACTCCTCTGCTCAGAAATTTCCAACAGTTCCCATTGTCATTGAGACTAAAAGCCAAAGTCCTTCTGATGGCCTCCATGGACTGTCAGTTACTTCTAATAGGTGGGTTCCAGAATTTATTTTCACACTGAAGTTTGTTGACTGTATTGAGTCAAAGATATGAATATTTCATATTAGGTGCAAACAAATAAAAACCCCAAGCAGGAAAACCCAAACTCTGCCCCTCTGACAAGTAACTACATCAGCTGAATCTGTCAAATATGAAATGGTTGTTCCAGCCTGTATTTTTTTGTGAAACTTCTAAATGAGCAGAACAACTTCAATTTAGCAATGTAGGATTGAAGAATTACTGTGTTTATAACTGCAAATGAAGTGTCAGTGTTGAAAGTGATGGCAATTTTTATTCAATATGCAAAAATCCAAATATATTCAGTTATTTTTAAACTTTGAAGAACTACTTGATAAAGACAACCACTGAGGAATGTGAAATTTAATGACGTTTTTGAAAGTCTAAGGTTATTGAAAAAAACTCTTTTCTGTTTTCTCTTAACAATGAAAATGTAGACTGAAGACCTATTCATTGACTTCCTTCAAAGTAAACTATAAGCAATTGGAAATAATGAGTTATTATTGGGTATTACCAATGAGTCATCTTCAAAAACTTGTCTACCACTCTTTAGTCTAGCTTTTGGGTCAGTTTAATAAAAAATATCCTAGATTGGCAAAGAAGGCTGTAAAACAACAACAAAAAGTTGTTAATTTATGTCACTAGTACTTACCCTTGTGAATTAAGGCTTTTCTGATTCCTTAAAATTCAAAATAAAATATACTCTATATCAGGCTGATACAGTTATCATTTGTAATCTTAGTTTTGTGTTTTTATATTTATTGAACTAGCTTTATTTTTGTACTTACCCTTAAATAAGTAAATTATATGTTTATATAGTAAAATCTAATGCTATTTTCCTTCATGATTTTTTACACTTGCTGTCATGCTTAGAAAGAAGCCTTTCCTTCCAGTATGACATAGCTATTCACCCATATTTCCTTTGAGTGATTTTTTTCTGATTTCATTTTTTTTTGTATATTTTTATGGGTAAGCTATTGATTTTTGAATGTGCATTTTGACACAAACATTTTCCTGAATTCTCCTGTACATTGCAGTTACAATTATGTAAAATTTGTTTATAGAATATAATATAAAAAATAAAAATCCTATAGTTGCATTAGATGGAGAGATTAAGGAAAGCTTTCTCCCTTCTTAGGGAACTTTAAAAGTATGATTATATTTTTCCTAAACAGGGAGAGAAAAGTCAGCAATTGATAGGTCCCGGCTCAAGTCCCAGTTCTACCTTTTTTCTAGCTGAGTGATCTTTGGCAAGATTCCTCTCAATTTCCTCACCCAGGGAGAAGAGAGAGTTTGGACAAATGATCTGTAAGCTCTCTAGTAGCTCCGACATTCTTGGGTTGTACATTTTGACCAAACAGATCTCAATAATGACTCGCCAATTCAGATCAAAGCAGAAAACTGTTTTGTAGTTCTTGTAGATGGATTTCTTAAATGTCTTTTGAATTTTTTAACAAGCAAGTGATAATCTCCTGTCCTGCTTCCAAAGCGGGTCACTACAAAGCCAGACATTGGAAAAGACAACTGCAGTGACATAATTGATTGTATGACGTGTCCTAGGAATGTTAACCTGCTGCAGAATTCACATACTTGTTATGGGATGTTTGTGGGATGTGCTCTGGGGAAATGAGTCTGCTGAAGCCTGGGAACTCAAATATATGCACTGCTACCCTCTTCTTACCTCCCTCTTTTCAGCAATGGTTCACAGCCTTCGACATGAATTGTCTATTCTATTTGCTGAAAGTACATCACCTTCTAGCTCTCCTGGTTCTCACCTGTAACTGGTCACTATATTTACTTGCATTTCAGCTAAAATGTACCAAAGTGAAGTTGTCAAAAACACTAGAATGCCCTTGCAGTAACTGAATTTTCTTCTCTGACTTGGGAACATAAGAGATGTATTAAATGGAACATGCCAAAATGCTAAGGCAGCATGAAGGACACCATCTGTCACAATATTTTTCTAGTTAATTTTAAGTGAGCAAAAGATTAAAAATATGTTTTCTTAGTCCTTGCATCTTCACAGAGGAAATCTATTAAAACAGAAGCTGTGACGTTTGCCATCCCCTTATCTGTCTCCCTAAGTTACCAACATTTAAATGAGGTTATGAATCATCGAGGCAGGGAAAGGGGGGTTGGAGGAGGGAGAGTGTTGGGAAAGTGACAGAATTCTTCACTGTTTTAGTTTTCTACTGCTGCTGTAACGAATTACCACAAACTTAGCATCTTAAACAGACACATTTATAGTATAGTTCTGTAAGTTAAAAGTCTGAAATGGGTCTCACTGGGCTAAATTTCAGGTGTCCAGACTGCTGTATTTTTTTCTGGAGGCTCTGGGAAAGAGTTAATTTCCTTGCCTTTTCCAGCTTCTAGAGGCCACTTAGACTCTTTGACTCATGGCCCCTTTGTTCATCTTTAAAGCCAGTGATTTTGCATCTCTCTGGCAGAAGGAGCATTGCTGAAATACATAATAGGTGACAAGTAGAGCCAGAATAGAAGTTGTTAGATGAAAATGAACTGTAATGGTAGGCCTGTAGACTTCTATTAAGCTCAGCATAGCTTATATCTCACAGGCCCAATTTAACAGTTGATGACCAGTTCAGCATTCATTTTTGTTTTTGAGATCTAGTTGACCTATAACATTGTGCAAGTTTAAGATGTTCAAGGAGCCTTACATGACTGAGCGATTAACACTTTCACTTTCAAGGTGTACAATGTGTTCATTTGACACACTAATATGTTGCAATAAATATATAACTGTAGTGTTAGCTAACACTTCTGTCATCTCATATAATT
Source organism: Dama dama (assembly GCF_033118175.1). Lineage (NCBI taxonomy): Eukaryota > Metazoa > Chordata > Mammalia > Artiodactyla > Cervidae > Dama > Dama dama. Next base: position 50,040,093 of record NC_083714.1, on the reverse strand, counting down.
AACATTTCATTTTTGTGGTGTGAGCATTTAAGATTTACTCCTTCATCAACTTTGAACTGTATAATGCAGTATTGTTGACTGTGCTCTGCATTAGATCTCTAGAACATGTTCGTTTGCTAACTGCAAATTTGTACCCTTTGACCAACATCTCCCCAGTTTTCCCAACCTCAAGTGAGATCATACAGTACTTTTCTCTGTTTGACTTACCTCACTAGCATAATTAATGCCCTCAAGGTTGATCCGTGTTGTTGCACATGACAGGATTTGTTCTTCCATGCCTGAATGATACATATTCCATTTGGATGTGTGTCTGTGCATGTGCCATCCTCTTTATTCATTTATCTGTTGATGGACACAGGCTGTTTTCATGTCTTGGCTATAGTGAATAATGCTGCAATAAATGTGAGAGTGTAGATAAGTTTTCAGCACGCTGTTTTCATTTCCTTTGGATATAGCCAGAAGTAGCATAGCTGGACCAGATGGTAGTTCTATTTTTAGATTTTTAAGGAGCCCTCCATACTGTTTTCTATATAGTTATTGCATCTATTTACATCCCCACTAACAGTGCACAAGGGTTCCCTTTTCTCCACATCCTTGCCAATGCTTGTGATCTCTTGATTTCTTGATGATAACCATTCCAGCAGGTCTGAGGTAATATCTATTGATTTCCCCTTGAAAGATGTTTACATTATTTCTAAATTTTTTCTCTTAGAAACAATCCTGTTTTGCGCAATTATGATTATTTCCATGAGAATAAACTTTTAAAGGAGGAGCTACAAGGTAAAAGATGATGTGTATTTTTAAGACTTTTTATAAATCATATCAACCTGTTGTGGTGGTTGTTTATTCGCTAAGTCATGTCCGACTCTTTGTGATCCCATGGGCTATTTTCTCAGATACAGTGTCCGACTCTTTGCAGCCCCATGGACTGTAGCCCGCCAGGCTCTTCTGGCCATGGGATTTCCCAGGAAAAAATACTGGAGTGGGTTGCCATTTCCTTCTCCAGGGAATCTTCCTGACGCAGGAATTGAACCCCTGTTTCCTGCATTGGCAGGCGGATTCTTTACCACTGAGCCACCCTGTTGTGGTTTAAGACTTAAAATTAAGGATCAAGTTTTTGTTTTGCCTTGACATCTGATGGGACTTCCGAGGTGGTGCTAGTGGTAAAAGGACCCACCTGCCAATGCAGAAGATGTAAGAGATGGGGGTTCGATCCCTGGGTCGAGAAGATCCCTCTGAGAAGTATTTGGCAACCCACTCCAGTATTCTTTCCTGGAGAATCCCATGGACAGAGGAGCTTGGCAGGCTACAACCCATGGGGTCACAAAGAGTTGGACATGATATCTGATAAAATCAGGAGGGCCTTGACTGGCCTAACTGCAAGTTCCCCTGTCCAGTCTGCTCCTGTGAATAAGTTAAAACCTTCCTTATCACAGGGACTAAATTCAATTACTGCTTATTCCTCAGTATGGGTTTCAGTTCCCTGCCAACCTGTGGAATCATTCAAACAAGCCAATTGCATCCTCCCATGGTGACCAAAGGCAACCTACCCTTTTGATGCTGCAAATCCTGCTTTCCACAACCATTGCACATTCCTTGTGTTGACAAGTACAAACCTTGTGTGGCCCTGCCTGGCAGGCAATGTCCTCCTCTCCTGGGCTGTAAGTAAAGTGACTGATAAAATGCTCTAGATTTCATGTTTCCAGTGTCCAGCATCACATGGTTGACCCTAGGGCAGGGATCACTTCATCATCAATGGGTGAAGAGCAGGCACTTGAAAATACCTAGGCTTCAGAAACACTGAAGATATTTTATGATGGTTTTGCTGAAGCATTTGGGATCCTAAGATGTACAAATATTATGAAAGTTAAGGATCCTATTTCCAGACAAGAGTTGGTGATCAAACATACACACTCTGCATACAATTTCAGGGATCCTCTGAAGCACCCACAATGACTGTCCTTATGAGTTCATTAAATTTTGCTATGACATAAAAACACTGAGTATCATTTTTTGCTCAGCTTAAAAAATGAGTCCATTTGATGGATTAAAGATCTAAATGTAAGACCAGAAACTATAAAACTCCTAGAGGAGAACATAGGCAAAACACTATCCGACATAAATCACACCAGGCTCCTCTATGACCCACCTCCAAGAATATTGGAAATAAAAGCAAAAATAAACAAATGGGACCTAATTAAACTTAAAAACTTTTGCACAACAAAGGAAACTATACGCAAGGTGAAAAGACAGCCTTCAGAATGGGAGAAAATAATAGCAAATGAAGCAACCGACAAAGGATTAATCTCAAAAATATACAAGCAACTCCTACAGCTCAATTCCAGAAAAATAAATGACCCAATCAAAAAATGGGCCAAAGAACTAAACAGACATTTCTCCAAAGAAGACATACAGATGGCTAAAAAAACACATGAAAGGGTGCTCAACATTACACATTATCAGAGAAATGCAAATCAAAACCTCAATGAGGTACCATTGCACGCCAGTCAGGATGGCGGCTATCCGAAAGTCTACAAGCAATAAATGCTGGAGAGGGTGTGGAGAAAAGGGAACCCTCTTACACTGTTGGTGGGAATGCAAACTAGTATAGCCACTATGGAGAACAGTGTGGCGATTCCTTAAAAAACTGGAAATAGAACTGTCATATGACCCAGCAATCCCACTCGTGGGCATATACACCGAGGAAACCAGATCTGAAAGAGACACGTGCACCCCAATGTTCATCGCAGCACTGTTTATAATAGCCAGGACATGGAAGCAACCTAGATGCCCAGCAGCAGACGAATGGATAAGGAAGTTGTGGTACATATACACAATGGAATATTACTCAGCCATTAAAAAGAATGCATTTGAATCAGTTCTAATGAGGTGGATGAAACTGGAGCCCATTATACAGAGTGAAGTAAGCCAGAAAGAAAAACACCAATACAGTAAACTATATGGAATATATATGGAATTTAAAAAGATGGTAATGATAACCTTATATGCAAAACAGAAAGAGACACATGTACAGAACAGACTTTTGGACTCTGTGGGAGAAGGAGAGGGTGGGATGTTCTGAGAGAATAACATTGAAACAAGTATACTATCAAGGGTGAAACAGATCACCAGCCCAGGTTGGATGCATGAGACAAGTGCTCAGGGCTGGTGCACTGGGAAGACCCAGAGGGATGGGATGGGGAGGGAGGTGGGAGGGGGGATCGGGATGGGGAATACATGTAAATCCATGGCTGATTCATGTCAATGTATGGCAAAAACCACTACAATATTGTAAAGTAATTAGCCTCCAACTAATAAAAATAAATGAAAAAAATAAATAAAAAATGAGTTAATTTGAATCCTTTTCCATGGAAAATGTGTTTCTACTCACATTCCAAGATATTTTTGTAACAATATGACTACATATATTGCTGTATAGCACCTAATGTTAGATATGTGGGAAAAACAGCTCCTATTATTCAGTCAAAAGAATAGTGTCTTGTTTGTTTGTTTTGTTTTTTGAAAGCACTAGAAGAAAGTTGGAAGGCTATAGTCTTTTTACTTTTTTGTGTGTGTCTGTGTTAGGCCCTGTGCCAGGCATTTTATAAGGAATAGCTCCTTTGATCTTCAAGTTTATAAGGATGATGAATGTAGATTGCCTATCACATGGAAGGTATTCCATTAATTGAGAAGCAATGAGGTGTAGTAGATTGGGTTTTGGCAATAGAGAGACCTGGACTTGAATCTTGATGTTTCTACAACATAACCTTAGGCAATTAACCTCTCTGAGTTTCAATTTTCTCATATGTAAAATGGAAACAACAGCAATACTACTACTAACCTTTTATGATGTATGTGTATTAAAAGTGCTAATATATGTTAAGCACCCACTTTAGTGCCTGGTATTAGTAGACCTCAATAAATTTTCATTATCGCTACCTCCCTTTCACAGATGTGGAAACAGGGCCAGAAAGGTAACTTGCTGAATGTCACATAGCTAATAACTTATCAAGGTCATAGAATTAATATCAGAGTCTGAGTCAAATGACAGATGACTGTTCACAGATTATAATTAGATTAATTTTCAGAATGTGTACAATTTTCTATAATTTCTATTAGCATACTAACATCCATCAACAAAAATGAAAGCTTGGACTGGGGAATAGTGACATGATATTTGATGAGAAATAGATGAACAGCTGTAGCTGTGACATCTTGAGAATACTCAAGGAACAGGGCTCAATGGGAAACCATTTAGAAAGTCTGAGATGATAACTTGCTCTCTGAGCTTCTGTGTGGCCCCACAGGGGCCTCCTTAGCAGTGATAGAACTGTGCCTTGGGGTATGTTTCAGACAACTGAGATTTGCTGTACTTTTTCCTCATTTGAGTCCTACAACTAAAGAGGTATGTGTGTGTGTGCTAAGTTGCTTCAGTAGTGTCTGACTAATTGCAGTGCTGTGGACTGTAACCCGCCAGGCTCTTCTGTCCATGGGATTCTCCAGGCAAGAATACTGGAGTGAGTTGCTATGCCAACTCCAGGGGACCTTCCTGACCCACAGATTGAACCCACATCCCTTATATCTCCTGCATTAGACAGATGGGTTCTTTACCACTAGCCCCACCTGGGAAGCCCCAAAGAGGTATACTAATCCTCATTTTACATGTGATGAAATTGAGGCTCTGAGAGGTTTAAGAACTCGTTTAAGTTCACCAGCTGTGAAGTAGTGGACGCTAGAATGCAAAGCAGGACCCGCTGACTGCTCTTACCTAAATTGACTGCAGAATAAGAGTATTATAATTATATAATAATAAAAACAACAACAATTGTAATTACCAAGTATTAAGTGTTTACTGCATGCTAGCACTCTGCATGAGGTATCTGATTTAATCTTCTCCAGCCTCAGAAAACAATTATTACCTGCAGAAGGAAGGGGAAACAAGTTCAAAAAGGCTAAGTAACTTGTCCAGCCAGTGATCCCAAAGCTAGGAGGTAGAGCTAGATTACAAACTCACATTCTTACTCCGGGAAGGAAGTCCCGGTGAAAACACAGGTGAGTTGAATAGGAATAAAGTTTTTTATTGAAAAATTATTGAAAATAGCTTTCTATAGCATTAGTGGTTTAGAACAATGATACTTTCAATACCTACTTAATGCAAATACCTGTTATAGGTGAAACTAAGGATAATTTACCATCCTATCTACTTTTGCTAGAAAATGCTATAGAAATAATTGACTATCAATATAGTTTGGTTATTTTAAAAATCTTTTTATGAAATATAAAACTTACAACCAGTAACATAAGTATATAAACATTTGAATATTTATAAATATTTGTAAATCAAATACATGTGTAACTAACAATCAAATAAATAAGAATATTGCCAGTACCTATATGCCCTGAGAGACCCTTCTGTTCATGTACTCCTTCCATGTATATAAATATTTAGACCTTGAATTCCTGAAATAAATCTGACTCGAGCAAAATGGATAATCCTCTTAATTTATTTTTGGATTTGGTTTGCTGCTATTTTGTTTAGGGCTTTATATCTATACCCATTAGTGAGACTGGCTTATAATTTTCCTTTTTAACATCATCTTTTCAAGTTTAGGTATTCAAGTTATGTTAACTTCATAAAATGAGTTGGAGGTGTACTCTCTTTTTACATATTCTGGAATATTTGTTAAAGACTGAAAGTTTTCTTCTTCCAATGAGTGACAGAACTTGAAAACTGACAATGAAGTTCATCTGTATCACTGTGTGTGTGTATGTATATGTGTGTGTGTGCACATGTAATAGTTACACAGATGTTCATGTGTTCTGTTTCTTCTTGAAGCCATTTTGATAAGTTGAAATTTTTTTAGGAGCTTCCCCATTTTTTGTTTACATTTTCAGACTTGTTGGAAGAGTTATTCTTAATAAAGTCTTGTTTCTCATGTCCTATTTATAGTCATGTCCCATTTTCATTTCTTAGATTTAATGTTTTATCTTGTAATCATTCTCACCATAAGACTATACATTTTGGTTGTTTTATAAATAACCAATTTTTTGGTTTTTGATCTTCTTTATTTCTGTTTTCTCTTTTCTTATATCATCACCTCTATTGTCTTGGGGGAATTTATTTTACTCTTAATTTAAGCCTCATTTTAAAAAAATTATCCTTTTTCTAACACATGCTATCAAGGCTATATAATTCTCTTTAAGTTCTGATTTAGCTGTATATCATTAGTTTTGATATGTAGTATTTTTATTACAGCTTAGTTCAAAAAATTAAAAAATTATCATTTCTTATCCTTTGACTATGGATTATTTAGAAGAGTATTTCTTAATACTCAGGGATTTTTCTGTTGCTTTAATTTCTCACTTAATTGTCCTATGGTCAGAGAACATACTCTATAAGGTTTCATTGCTCTAAAATCTACTGACACTTACTTTATGGTCCATGGTATATAGTATTTTTGATAAAGATTCTATATGTTCTTGAAGTGAATGTACTTTCAATTTTACTGGAAAATATATTTTCCAATTGTTTTATACAATAATTATTTTTACTAGTTCAGTTTCGTTTATGAGGTTGTTAATATTTTTCCATGTATTGTTGAGGATCATTCTGTCAATAACACAGTTATACATTAAAATATTCTGGTATGATTGTACATCTGTCTAGTTTTCCTTATATTCAATTTTGGTTTATGTATTTTTAGTTTTGGTGCTTCCCTGGTGGCTCAGTGGTAAAGAATCTGTCTGCCAATGTAGGAGACAAAGGTTCAATCCCTGAGTTGGGAAGATCCCCTGGAGAAGGAAATCGCAACCCATTCTAGTATTCATGCCTGGGAAAGCCTGTGGACAGAGGAGCCAGGTCGGCTATATAGTCCATGGGGTCGGAAAAGAGTCAGACACAACTTAATGACTAAACAACAACAAATTTTTAGTTTATGTTAGTAGTTCTATACAAATTTAGAACTCTTTATGCTTACTGATTATTTAAACCTTGTATCATTGAGTAGTGATCCTCTTTATCTCTAATGATTTTGCATTAAAAATTTTTTTTCTGATATTAATAAAGCTATACAAGCTTTCTTTTGTTAGTGTTTAATATATTTCTCTATCCTTGTGTTTCCAACTTTTAGATCATTATGATTTATATTTGTTTCTTGTAAATAGCCTGTGCTGATATTTTTTAAAAATCCGGTCTTATAATCCCCCTTCTTGTAACTGGAGCAGTTTGTCCATTTTTACTGATGATAACTACCGTTGTTTTATTTTGATCTTTTTTGTCTTGCCTGTTCTGTATTTTGTATTTTTCTTTCTTTCTTGATTTCAGTTCAGTTCAGTCACTCAGTCGTGTCCAACTCTGTGGCCCCATGGACTCCAGCACACCAGGCTTCCCTGTCCATCACCAACTCCTGGAGCCTGCTCAAACTCATGTCCATCGAGTCAGTGATGCCATCCAACCATCTCATCCTCTGTCATCCCCTTCTCCTCCTGCCTTCAGTCTTTCCCGGCATCAGCGTCTTTTCCAATGAGTCAGTTCTTTGCATCAGGTGGCCAAAGTATTGGAGTTTAGGCTTCAGCATCAGTCCTTCCAATGAATTTTCAAGACTGATTTCCTTTAGGATTGACTGGTTTGGATCTCCTTGCAGTCCAAGGGACTCTCAAGAGTCTGTCCAACACCACAGCTCAACAGCATCAATTCTTCAGTGCTCAACTTTCTTTATAGTCCAACTCTCACATCCATTCATGACTACTGGAAAAACCATAGCTTTGAAAGTTTTTTGTTGACTTCAACTGGACTGATCATCTCATTCCATTTTTCCCCCTCAACTGGTTTCAAAAATGCATTCTATTTCTATTCTTGAAGTTGAGTTTCCGTGGGCATCCCAGATGTTGCAAAACTGGGTTGCAATTCAATGTTAAAGATTGTTTGTTTTTGTTTCACTTTAATTTTGGAAGTGAAGTCTTTTGGGGTTTTAGCCTTAAAGGGATGATTTATCAGAGTTTCTGATTTTGGGAGCCCCTGGGTTTTGATTTTGGTTTCTCTAGGCTTGCAAAATCACCAAAAGTGCAGCTGAATTCCTCAGTTTTTCCTCCTAGAGAGGTATATACCCTTAGAGCTAAGAGATAGGTATATACCCTTAGAGGGCTTCCCTGGTGGCTCAGGCAGTAAAGAGCCTGCCTTCAGTGCAGGAGACCCATGTTCTATCCCTGGGTTGGGAAGATCCCCTAGAGAAGGAAATGGTAACTCACTGCAGTATTCAGTAGTGGTAACCCACTCCAGTGTCCATTAAATCAGCCACCTCTGATGGCTCAGTTGGTAAAGAATCTGCCTCTGATGCAGGAAACCCCAGTTCGATTCCTGGGTTGGAAAGATCCACTGGAGCAGGGATAGGATACCCACTCTAGTATTCTTGGGCTTCCCTGGTGACTCAGTTGGTAACGAATCTGCCCTGCAATGTGGGAGACCTGGGTTTGATCCCTCGGTTGGGAAGATCCTTTGGAGAAGGGAAAGGCTACTCACTCCAGTATTCTGGCCTAGAGAATTCCATGGACTGTATAGTCCATGGGGTTGCAAAGAGTTGGACACGACTGAGTGACTTTCGCACAGCACAGCATATACCCTTAAAGCTAAGAGATAGGTATATACCCTTAGAGCTAAGATGGCTTTGCATTCTTCTCCAGGTTCTATTTGTCCCCGTGATTTTGGCTGCTGGCCATTTCTCACTATATTATTAGTTTTTCAGTGCTTTAAAAAGATGTTCTTAATATTTTTACATTTTTCTTATCCTCAGTGGTAGAGATGGCTCAATTATTTATTTTGCCTGTTGTAAAGGAAAAGTCCTAAATATCCATTTAATGTTAGCAATCCTTTGCTCTTTGTTACTACCTCCAGATAGGTTCTATTACCCTTATTTGGAAGACAGGGGAACCCAGACTGAGTTAGGACAGACAAATTGCATGTAGTGGAGCTGGCCTGAGAACCCCAGCCTATTGGATAATAAACCTGGGATGCATGTCACTATACTATGATGTCTGTTTTCAAATAAGTTGAGTCATGTAGTTGTGTGTAGTTCACATGATATTTTGAATTTCTTCTGCTAGGAAAGACAATTTTTACTGAGACAATATTTGTAGGAAATGAATTATATAGACATGGCACTTTTGAAAAATGTACTTTAGAACTATTTAAAAGACTGATCGTTAAAAATAGTGGCATTATCAGAGAAATGCAAATCAAAACCACAATGAGGTACCATTACATGCCAGTCAGAATGGCTGCTATCCAAAAGTCTACAAACAATAAATGCTGGAGAGGGTGTGGAGAAAAGGGAACCCTCTTACACTGTTGGTGGGAATGCAAACTAGTACAGCCACTATGGAGAGCAGTGTGGAGATTCCTTAAAAAACTGGAAATAGAACTGCCATATGACCCAGCAATCCTGCTGCCAGGCATGCACACTGAGGAAACCAGAACTGAAAGAGACACGTATACCCCAGTGTTCATCGCAGCACTGTTTACACTGTTTACAATAGCCAGGACATGGAAACAACCTAGATGTCCATCAGCAGATGAGTGGATAAGAACGCTGTGGTACATGTACACAATGGAGTATTACTCAGCTATTAAAAATAATACATTTGAATCAGTTCTAATGAGGTGGATGAAACTGGAGCCTATTATACAGAGTGAAGTAAGCCAGAAAGAAAAACACCAATACAGTATACTAACGCATACATATGGAATTTAGAAAGATGGTAACAATAACCCTGTATGCGAGAAAGCAAGAGAGACACAGATGTATTGAACAGTCTTTTGGACTCTGTGGGAGAGGGTGAGGGCGGAATGATACGGGAGAATGGCATTGAAACATGTAAATCGTCATATGTGAAATGAATCGCCAGTCCAGGTTCAATGCATGAGGCAGGGTGCTCAGGGCTGGTGCACTGGGATGACCCAGAGGGATGGGATGGGAAGGGAGGTGGGAGGGGGGGTTCAGGATGGGGAACACATGTACACCCGTGGTGGATTCAAGTCAATGTATGGCAAAACCAATACAATGTTGTAAAGTAAAATAAATAAATTAATTAATTAAAAAAATAGTGGCAGTCTGGTAAAATCCAACTATTAAGAAAAGAAATGAGCCAGTGGTAAATTCATGTGTGCAAAACAGGGCTAATATTTTTTACATGGTTAAGTTATACTTGGTCACTGTTTTGTGCATTGAAAAGCAAACTCCTGGTTTGAGACAATTTTGTTGAAAAGCAAATGTAAGTGTTTTAAATGGGAATGAGAATATGAAATTTGAATATCAGATTTTTACCAGCATAACTTTGGTTTATGTTGAGTGACTAATGAATTCCCTAATTAAATTCATAAGTTAATTTTTTTTAGTACACAGAGAATACTAATTTCATAAAGGGAAATCTGATCAAATCTGAGAGGAAGGCTCTGTGTTGGGTTACACCTGACCTGGAATTATATGATGACTGCATTCACTACCCAGTATCGTGTCATATATACATATATATATATACACACACACATACATATATACACAGAGTATTTTCAGTAAACTGGCTATTTCAAGATGGTTTGAGAGGGCAAGAGAATCTGAAGAGAGGTACAGTCAGATTTGTAAAGGTTAATTATGTAGTAGGTTTTTTGGACTAATTAGGGAAGTAACAAGAGGGGCAGATAGTATAAACTATTTCAAAGAAGACATAATTTCATTAAAAGCAATATTATTTATGAGTATGGTTAGGTAGTATATATCACCTCAGTGGTTTATTGACAGAAAGAAATTCAGGGCAGTATGATTCTAATTTTCAAGAGTGCCTTCTAATGGAAGTGCAATCATGGATTGTTGGAACTGAAGAGATGAGGAAACTGAGGCTCAGAGAATGATGGCCAGCCCAGTTCTCTTTTTGGTATACAATTTACTTTTTCTTGCATAAGGTGAGAGTAGGAAATCATATATTTCCTATACTTGGCCTCTCTAATGCTTGTTTTCACAAACAGTATCAGGGCAAAATTCCAGGTAAGAAAGATTCCTCAAGGTTTGTAATGTTATATCAGTGAATCCACCCTGAGTTTGTAGAGTGGCTTTTTTCTATTTACAAGTGCAAAATTAGTGTTGCATGATGCTCAGTTTTGAATGTTAAAATGAAGATGCTTTTGACTGCAAACAGTAATTACAGATATTGTTTCAAATAGTAGCTAGTGAGATGCAGAGCTCTAGCAGTTATGAATTGAAATGTTTAGTTAACTAATTATGAATCAGAGTGGAAAGTGAGGCTAGTTATTTCTACAGCTAAATACCATATGGGCATTTAAAACACTTTATGTTGAATAATAGGGTGGGAAGATATTAAAATTCATTCCTGTTGCACCTGTTAGTCATCTGCTCTCTGAGCCTGGTCTCCTTTGCTTGTTAAGTTCCTAACCCAACAAGTAGCAGGCAAACAATACCTCAGTCAGTCAGTTCAGTCACTCAGTCGTGTCCAACTCTTTGCGACCCCATGAATCGCAGAACGCCAGACCTCCTTGTCCATCAACAACTCCAAGAGTTTACTCAAACTCATGTCTGTCGAGTTGGTGATGCCATCCAACCATCTCATCCTCTGACGTCTGCTTCTTCTCCTGCCCCCAATCCGTCCCAGCATCAGGGTCTTTTCCAATGAGTCATCTCTTAGCATGAGGTGGCCAAAGTACTGGAGTTTCAGCTTCAGCATTAGTCCTTCCAGTGAACACCCAGGACTTATCTCCTTTACCATGAACTGGTTGGATCTCCTTGCAGTCCAAGGGACTCTCAAGAGTCTTCTCCAACACCATAGTTAAAAAGCATCAATTTTTCAGCACTCAGCTTTCTTCGCAGTCCAACTCTCATATCCATACATGACCACTGGAAAAACCATAACCTTGACCAGACAGACCTTTGTTGGCAAAGTAATGTCTCTGCTTTTTAATATGCTGTCTAGGTTGGTCATAACTTTCCTTCCAAGAAGTAAGTGTCTTTTAATTTCATGGCTGCAATCACCATCTGCAGTGATTTGGGAGCCCCCAAAATTAAAGTCATCCACTGTTTCCACTGTCTCCCCATCTATTTCCCATGAAGTGATGGGACCAGATGCCATGATCTTAGTTTTCTGAATGTTAAGCTTTAAGCCAACTTCTTCACTCTCCTCTTTCACTTTCATCAAGATGCTTTTTAGTTCCTCTTCACTTTCTGCCATAAGGGTGGTGTCATCTGCATATCTGAGGTTATTGATATTTCTCCCAGCAGTGTTGATTCCAGCTTGTGCTTCTTCCAGCCCAGCGTTTCTCATGATGTACTCTGCATATAAGTTAAATAAGCAGGGTGACAATATACAGCCTTGACGTACTCCTTTTCCTATTGGGAACCAGTCTGTTGTTCCATGTCCAGTTCTAACTGTTGCTTCCTGAGCTGCATACAGGTTTCTCTAGAGGCAGGTCAGGTGGTCTGGTATTCCCATCTCTTGAAGAATTTTCCACAGTTTATTGTGATCCACATAGTCGAATGCTTTGGCATAGTCAATAAAGCAGAAATAGATGTTTTTCTGGAACCCTCTTGCTTTTTCGATGATCCAGCGGATGTTGACAATTTGATCTCTGGTTCCTCTGCCTTTTCTAAAACCAGCTTGAACATCTGGAAGTTCACGGTTCACATGTTGCTGAAGCCTGGCTTGGAGAATTTTGAGCATTACTTTACTAAAAGGTTAGTTAGTACAGCTTTACTTTCATGATGAAAGCTGACCCCACTGAATATCCTAAGCTACTTTTGGTTGGTCATTTAAACACAATCAAGATATTCCCTTGATGACTCAAATGGTAAAGAATCTGCCTGCAATGCAGAAGATCTGGGTTCAATCCCTGGAGCAGGAAGATCCCCTGGAGAAGGAAATGGCAACCAACTCTAGTATTCTTGCCTGGAGAATTCCATGGACAGAGGAGCTTGGCAGGCTATAGTCCATGGGGTTGCAAAGAGTCAGACACAACTGAGCAACTAACACTTTCACTTTTCAAAATATTCCCCAAGAAAACATATGGCTTCTCATTAAGGGTTTCATTGCTAGTTAGAAATTTCCTTATTATAATGGCTAGTTGTGATTTGTGTCAGTTTGAACAAACTAGAACATAAGACTTTTTTCAAAAATACCATTTAATTTTTAATTAAAACAAAGATATGCTTATTCTTAAAACTTTGCAAATACATGTACAAAATGACAAAAAATAATTGATAATTTTTAAACCCAGAGGACACAATTAATATGCCTGTGCATTTCCATTTAGTCTTTTATTTCTGTGTATGTGTGTGTACATACCCTTTACATATTTGGGATACTAATGCATATGTACTTTTATTTCTTGCTTTTTCACTTAACTTTGTATCATATGTATTTCATCATGTCATTAAATGAACATATTATAATTATTCTGTTATTGAATGCTTCTGCTTTTCTAATCTTTCACTATTATTAATATGTATTTTATGTACTAATTATCTATCTAGTTATTCTGTGTCTGATTACTTCCTTAAGATTGATCCCTAGAGATGGAATTATTGGGTCAAAGGGTGCAGCATGTTTTATTTTTATTTTGTTAATTTTAATTGGAGGCTAATTACATTACAATATTGTGGTGGTTTTTGCCATACATTCACATGAATCAGTCATGGGTGTACATGTGTTAACCATCCTGACCCTCCCTCCCACCTCCTTCCCTATCCCATCCCTCAGGGTCATCCCAGTGCACCAGCCTTGAGCACCCTGCCTCATGCATCAAACCTGGACTGGTGATCTATTTCACGTATGATAATATACATGTTTCAATGCTATTCTCTCAAATCACCCCACCCTCGCCTTCTCTGACAGAGTCCAACAGTCTTTTCTTTACATCTGTGTCTGTTTTGCTGTCTCGCATATAGGGTCATCGTTACCATCTTTCTAAACTCCACATGTATGGGTTAATATACTGTATTGGTGTTTTACTTTCTGACTTACTTCACTCTGTATCATAGGCTCCAGTTTCATCCACTTCATTAGAACTGATTCAAATGCATTCTTTTTAATAGCTGAGCAATATTCCATTGTGTATATGTATCGGAGCTTTCTTATCCATTCGTCTGCCAATGGACATCTAGATTGCTTCCTTGTCCTGGCTATTGTAAACAGTGCTGTGGTGAATTTTGGGATACACGTATCTCCTTCAATTCTGGTTTCCTCAGTGTGTACGCCCAGCAGTGGGATTGCTGGGCCGTATGGCAGTTCTATTTCCAGTTTTTTAAGGAATCTCCACACTGTTCTGCATAGTGGCTGTGCTAGTTTGCATTCCCACCAACAGCATAAAAGGGTTCCTTTTTCTCTGCACCTGCTCCAGCATTTATTGTTTGTAGACTTTTGGATAGCAGCCATTCTGATGGGCGTGAGATAGTACCTCATTGTGGTTTTCATTTGCATTTTTCTGATGATGAGGGATGTTGAGCATCTTTTCATGCGTTTGTTAGCCATCTGTATGTCTTCTTTGGAGAAATGTCTGTTTAGTTCTTTGGCCCATTTTTTGATTGGGGCCCTTATTTTTTCTGGAATTGAGCTGCAGGAGTGGCTTGTATGTTTTTGAGATTAATTCTTTGTCAGTTGCTTCATTTGCTATTACTTTCTCCCATTCTGAAGGCTGTCTTTTCAACTTACTTATAGTTTCCTTCATTGTGCAAAAGCTTTTAAGTTTAATTAGGTCCCACTTGTTTATTTTTGCTTTTATTAAATAAATGCTTTTGGTACATATTGTTGACACTGCAGCAACCATATTTCAAGTCGGTAATTACTACCACAAAACAGTATGGCCATAGATACTGCATTAAAAAATCCTTGCCAATTATATAGGTTGAAAATGACATTTCCATGTTGATTTTATAGCTAGTTTAAATTACCAACAAAGCTGACTATTTCCTCACATGTTCTATTGTGGGGAATATTATTGGATCTCAATTTGTTCGAGTTATCTCTATATTTACAATGTTAACCCTTTTAATGCTATAGATAGAGAAAACTTTCTTCCTTTTATCTTAAATTTTCCCAAATTTTTAGTCCTAAATTTTGAAATTTCTATGGAAGCAAATTTATGTATTGTTTTACTTGTAATTTCTTTCATTGATCATATGCTTAGCCAATCCTTTTTCATTTCAAGCCATTTAAATATTCACTTATACTTTCTATGGTTTCAGTATTTTTTTCTAATTTTGATACTTTTATCCATATGGATTTTATTTTGGCTCAAGTCATGATGTAAAGATGAAAAGTTAGTTTTATTTGTTCCAAAATAGCTAATTCCCACAATACCATTTATTGAATAATCCACCTCTTCCTCTTTTATGCTCCATTTTCTTTATACAATATGTTAGGATTTTCTATATGCTCTAAGATCTTTCTCCTTGATATTTCTTTGATTTCTGTTATTACTCCAGTATTTTAATTATTATAGCTTGATAATAGATTTTTAACATTTTTCAAAGCTTCCCCCTTTTTCTTTTGTTTTTCTAATATTTCATACTTCCTCTTGCTTGATTTTTCTTCCAGATAAAATTTAGAATAGCATTGGAAAGTTCCCAAGCAACCCTGCTGGTACTTTCTCCATTGGTATTATTATTAGAAAAAAAATGATAAACTATATTATCTTGGAAACTTTTATCATCTTCCTAATAGCTACTCTTTTCATTCAGATACACAGTTTGTCTCTCCATTACAAAAATTATGTATATTTCTCAGCAGTGTTTTCTTGTTTTATTTTTTTAAATTGAATCATAGTTTAGTTACAATATTATATTCATTTCAGATGTATAACACAGCTTTTCAAAATTTTTAGAATATACTCCATTTAAAGTTACATAAAATGGCTTGTGCTTTACAATATATCTTTGCAGTTTATTTTCTACATAGTAGTTTGTACCTGTTTTCTATTTGTCTTCGTATAACTGACATGTATTTCATATAAATACAATTAGCAACATGTGGTCCACAGGAGAAGGGAATGGCGAACCATTTCAGTATTCTTGCCTTGAGAACCCCATAAATAGTATGGAAAGGCATAAAGATAGGACACTGAAAGATGAAATTCCCAGGTCGGTAGGTGCCCAATATGCTACCGGAGATCAGTAGAGAAATAACTCCATAAACAAAGAAGAGACGGCGCCAAAGCAAAAACAACACCCAGTTGTGGATGTGACTGGTGATGGAAGCAAGGTCTGATGCTATAAAGAGCAATATTGCATAGGAACCTAAAATGTTAGATCCATGAATCAAGGCAAATTGGAACTGGTCAAAAAGGAGATGGCAATAGTGAGCGTCAACATTTTAGGAATCAGCGAATTAAAATGGACTGGAATGGGTGAATTTAACTCAGATGACCATTATTATATCTGCTACTGTGGGCAAGAATCCCTTAGAAGAAATGGAGTAGCCATCATAGTCAACAAAAGAGTCAGAACTGCAGTACTCGGATGCAATCTCAAAAATGACAGAATGATCTCTGTTCATTTCTAAGGCAAACCACTCAAAATCACAGTAATCCAAGTCTATGCCCTGACCAGTAATGATGAAGAAGCTGAAGTTGAATGATTCTGTGAAGACCTACAAGACCTTTTAGAACCAACACTCAAAATGGATGTACTTTTCATTATAGGGGACTGGATTGCCAAAGTAGGAAGTTAAGAAACACCTGGAGTAACAGGCAAACTTGACCTTGGAGTACAGAATGAAGTAGGACAAAGGCTAATAGAGTTTTGCCAAGAGAACACACTGGTCATAGCAAACACCCTCTTCCAACAACACAGGAGAAGACTCTACACATGGACATCACCAGATGGTCAACACCGAAATCAGATTGATTATATTCTTTGCAGCCAAAGATGGAGAAGCTCTATACAGTCAGCAAAAACAAAGACTGGGAGGTGACGGTGGCTCAGATCATGAACTCCTTATTGCTAAATTCAGACTTAAATTGAAGAAAATACAGAAAACCACTAGACCACTCAGGTATGACCTGAATCAAATCACTTATGATTATACAGTGTAAGTGCGAAATAGATGTAAGGGACTAGATCTAATAGACAGAGAGCCTGATGAACTATGGATGGAGGTTCATGACATTGTACAGGAGACAGGGATCAAGACCATTCCCAAGAAAAAGAAATGTGAAGAAACAAAATGGTTGTCTGATGAGGCCATATAAATAGCTGTGAAAAGAAGAGAAGCGAAAAGCAAAGGAGAAAAGGAAAGATATACCCATTTTAATGCAGAGTTCCAGAGAATAGCAAGGAGAGATAAGAAAGCCTTCCTCAGTGATCAGTGCAAAGAAATACAGGAAAACAACAGAATGGGAAAGACTAGAGATCTCAACTGGAGGAATCAACCTGCCTGACTTCAGACTCTACTACAAAGCCACAGTCATCAAGACAGTATGGTACTGGCACAAAGACAGAAATATAGATCAATGGAACAGAATAGAAAGCCCAGAGATAAATCCACGAACCTATGGACACCTTATCTTTGACAAAGGAGGCAAGGATATACAATGGAAAAAAGACAACCTTTTTAACAAGTGGTGCTGGGAAAACTGGTCAACCACTTGTAAAAGAATGAAACTAGAACACTTTCTAACACCATACACAAAAATAAACTCAAAATGGATTAAAGATCTAAATGTAAGACCAGAAACTATAAAACTCCTAGAGGAGAACATAGGCAAAACACTCTCCGACATAAATCACAGCAAGATCCTCTATGACCCACCTCCCAGAATATTGGAAATAAAAGCAAAACTAAACAAATGGGACCTAATGAAACTTAAAAGCTTTTGCACTACAAAGGAAACTATAAGTAAGGTGAAAAGACAGCCCTCAGATTGGGAGAAAATAATAGCAAATGAAGAAACAGACAAAGGATTAATCTCAAAAATATACAAGCAACTCCTGCAGCTCAATTCCAGAAAAATAAATGACCCAATCAAAAAATGGGGCAAAGAACTAAACAGACATTTCTCCAAAGAAGACATACAGATGGCTAACACACACATGAAAAGATGCTCAACATCACTCATTATTAGAAAAATGCAAATCAAAACCACAATGAGGTACCATTACACGCCAGTCAGGATGGCTGCTATCCAAAAGTCTACAAGCAATAAATGCTGGAGAGGGTGTGGAGAAAAGGGAACCCTCTTACACTGTTGGTGGGAATGCAAACTAGTACAGCCGCTATGGAAAACATTGTGGAGATTTCTTAAAAAACTGGAAATAGAACTGCCATATGACCCAGCAATCCCACTTCTGGGCATACACACTGAGGAAACCAGATCTGAAAGAGACACGTGCACCCCAATGTTCATCGCAGCACTGTTTATAATAGCTAGGACATGGAAGCAACCTAGATGCCCATCAGCAGATGAATGGATAAGGAAGCTGTGGTACATATACACCATGGAATATTACTCAGCCATTAAAAAGAATTCATTTGAACCAGTCCTAATGAGATGGATGAAGCTGGAGCCCATCATACAGAGTGAAGTAAGCCAGAAAGATAAAGAACATTACAGCATACTAACACATATATATGGAATTTAGAAAGGTGATAACGATAACCCTATATGCAAAACAGAAAAAGAGACACAGAAATACAGAACAGACTTTTGAACTCTGTGGGAGAATGTGAGGGTGGGATATTTCAAAAGAACAGCATGTATACTATCTATGGTGAAACAGATCACCAGCCCAGGTGGGATGCATGAGACAAGTGCTCGGGCCTGGTGCACTGGGAAGACCCAGAGGAATCGGGTGGAGAGGGAGGTGGGAGGGGGGATCGGGATTGGGAATCCATGTAAATCCATGGCTGATTCATATCAATGTATGACAAAACCCACTGGAAAAAAAAAATAATAATAATAAAAAAAAAAAAAAAGAAAATTAGAGATACCAAGGGAATATTTCATGCAAAGATGGGCACAATAAAGGACAGAAATGTTATGGACCTAACAGAAGCAGAAGAGATTAAGAAGTGGTGGCAGGATACACAGAAGAACTATTCAGGAAAAGATCTTCATGACCCAGATAGTCATGATGGTATGATCACTTACCTAGAGCCGGACATCCTGGAATGTGAAGTCAAGTGGGCCTTAGGAAGCATCACTATGAACAAAGCTAGTGGAGGTGATGGAATTCCAGTTGAGCTATTTTAAATCCTAAAAGTTGATGCTGTGAAAGTGCTGCACTCAAAATGCCAGCAAGTTTGGAAAACTCAGCAGTGTCCACAGGACAGGAAAAGGTCAGTTTTCATCCCAACCCGAAAGAAAGGCAATGCCAAAAATGCTCAAACAACCACACAATTGCTCTCATCTCACATGCTTATAAAGTAATGCTCAAGCTTCCCCAAGCCAGGCTTCAGCAATACATGAACTGTGAACTACCAGATGTTCAAGCTGGATTTAGAAAGGCAGAGGAACCAGAGATAAAATTGCCAACATCTACTGGATCATCAAAAAAACAAGAGAGTTCCAGAAAAACATCTACTTCTGCTTTATTGACTATGCCAAAGCCTTTGACTGTGTGGATCACAACAAACTGTGGAAAATTCTGAAAAAGATGGGAATACCAGACCACCTGACCTGCCTCTAGAGAAATCTGTATGCAGCTTAGGAATCAAGAGTTAGAACTGGACATGGGCCAACAGACTGGTTCCAAATAGGAAAAGGAGTACATCAAGGCTGTATATTGTCACCCTGCTTATTTAACTTATATGCAGAGTAAATCCTGAGAAACATTGAGCTGGATGAAGCACAAGCTGGAATCAAGATTGCTGGGAGAAATATCAATAACCTGAGATATGCAGATGATACCACCCTTATGGCAGAAAGTGAATGAGAACTAAAGAGCCTCTTGATGAAAGTGAAAGAGGAGAGTGAATAAGTTGGCTTAAAACTCAACATTAAGAAAACTTAGATAATGGCATCCTGTCCTATCACTTCATGGCAAATAGATAAGGAAACAGTGAAAACAGTGGCTTACTTTTATTTTGGGTAGGGGGCTCCAAAATCACTGCAGATGGTGATTGCAGCCATGAAATTATAAGATGTTTACACCTTGGAAGAAAAGTTATGACCAACCTAGTCAGCATATTAAAAAGCAGAGATATCACTTTGCCAACCAAAGTCCGTCTAGTCAAGGCTATGGTTTTTCCAGTAGTCATGTATGGATGTGTGAGTTGTATTATAAAGAAAGCAAGTGCTGAAGAATCAATGCTTTTGAACTGTGGTGTTGGAGAAGACTCTTGAGAGCCCCTTGGACTGCAAGGAGATCCAATCAGTCCATCCTAAAGGAGATCAGTCCTGGGTGTTCATTGGAAGGACTGATATTGAAGCCAAAACTCCAATACTTTGGCCACCTGATGCGAAGAGCTGACTCATTGGAAAAGACCGTGATGTTGGGAAAGACAGAAGCCTGGAAGAGATGAGGATGACAGAGTGAGATGGTTGGATGGCATCACCGACTCAGTGGACATGAGTTTGCGTGAAATCCGGGAGTTGGTGATGGACAGGGAGGTCTGGTGTGCTGTAGTCCTGGGTTGCAAAGATTCGGACATGACTGAGTGACTGAACTGAACTGAACAATTAACAAGTCATTCATATTTTTTAATTGTTTTTTTTTTTTTTGCGGTCCAAATAAAAATATTAATTTTGGTACACTCATCTTGTGGGCTTCTCTATTGGCTCAGACAGTACAGAATTTACCTGCAATACAGGACACGCAGGTTCAATCCCTTGGTTGGGAAGATCCCCTGGAGAAGGGTATGGCAACCCACTCCAGTATTCTTGCCTGGAGAATTCCATGTACGGAGGAGCCTGGTGGGCTACAGTCCATGGGGTCACAAGTCGGACTTATCTTGTACCTAAACTTTATATGAAACTTGTACTATTTTGGCAGCTGTTTTGTGAAAAGAAACTGTTATGGAAAGAAAGCCACTGAGAGACTTACTGTTAGTTAATAAAAGATATTTTAAAATATATATTATTAGCCTTTAAATCAAGAATAAGTGACTCCTTAATGTACATATATATTTTTTCCACCTCTGGACTCTCTGTGAAAATGTCTTGAGATACACAACATTTCACTTTTTAACCTCCTGTTCTAATCAGAAGCTTTCCAGTATTCCTTTGCCTTGCACCTCTGCTTCATCCTTCCTGAGATGCTGAGTTTTAAGTGTCTCAGGAACCACAGCTCCCTTTTAATTTCTGACTACTTCATTTATTTGAAAGCTGGTTTTTCCTGCTATAGCAGTCCTGAGTTCTTCCTGTGCCTTCCCACCACTTGATTCAATTTAGACTAAATTCAAAAGGCAGAACGTGGCAATGGTCCAACCACCCACCCTGTATTTTTTCTGCATTGGTTAAAAAGGCCTGATCAAGAGGTGGAAATGTGGGGTTGCTGGTCTTCATCAGCCCACACCATCCCCTTTGTGTCTACTCCTCAGCTCCCGCCTCTGCACCGTTGCCCCTTTCCTCCTCTTTCTGCCCTTTCTCACCCTGTGCCCAGGCTCCTAAATGTTTCTCTCACCACAAGATGGACTTAACAAACTCTTCAGCTTCTGTTCAAGCAATAAGGCAAGTCTGTTGCTGACACTGTTTTAAATATTTTTCTTTAGTATAAAGTCTTTTTAAACACAAATGATTTTGAACAGTTAAGCAGCAATCTTTTTTACAGTGACCTCATTAAATTATGCTGTTTCTCAGCTCTTGGATTCTTATGTGACAGTTGATTCTAATCACTAACTAATTTATCTGGGGAAAAATGTATTCTTTGCCATCTTGGTACAGCAGGTAGTAAATTTAATAAGCAAATTATATTCACTGAAAATATAATATGTGAGTATATTTAGGGACACATTACACAGGAGCTTCTTAATGAGTTTGTATTGACATTTTGTCAGAATACAATATTTAGTAACAGAACTATGGTTCCCTTCCACATTTATTGTAATTCCTTACATGAGTTTTTCATTTCACTAAGCATCTCTTTCAAAAGAATCTATGTGTGCTAGGCGTTTGGTTGGGCAGTGAAAATGATGTGCAATCCTAGAGATTTCATCATTACCATCCAAAAGCATTAAACTGTCCATACTTCTGTGTGAATATATGTGGACACAACCCCGTGGGGAAGTCAGGTCTAAAACTATGGGCGAAGTGTTGTTTTAACATAGCACTGACACTTCTTTCAGCTTTTCTATTGCCATCTTTATTAGTTAACCAACTATTAAAATTAGTGCAGCATCATGCACATTTGAGTTAAAAAATGAGCCTTGAACTTTCCAACCTGAAGAGTGCCTAACTGTTTAAAATTTAGACCAGTGACCTAGTGGCACAGATTAGTATCTCTATGCTTTCTCTGCATGTGTGCATGTGAAGTCACTTCAGTTGTGTTGGACTGTGCAACCCTATGGACTGTAGCCCACCAGGCTCCTCTGTCCCTGGGATTCTCCAGTCAAGAATACTGGAGTAGGTTGCCATGTCCTTTTCCAGGGGGTCTTCCCTACCCAGGGATGGAATCTTTCTCTCTCATATCTCCTGCATAGGCAGGCAGGGTCTTTACCACTAGCACCACCCACCAGGACCCTAACATCATATTCCCTCAGGTCTCTAGTAGGATCCTATCTACTACTGCATCAAGGCAATTTGAGAGTGAGAAACTACCTTTAATATAGCAAATAGTCCAGTCTAGAGGTAAGTTACAAAATAACATCTCTATTTTCCATGCAGAGGAAATTGACCATTTTCATTTCATACACCATTTATACTGTGATGTAGTGATTCTGTGAAATCACTGAATTATAAAAAGAACATATGAGACAGAAATATTTTTTCGCTAGTTCTAAATGTTCTATAGGGTATAAAGGTAAACAAATAATTTCCTTTGTTCTGTACTTAAGGAAAGATAACATATTTAAGAAAGAAAAGTGTGTTAGAAACACTTTTTGTTGCAGAGTCTGAAATATAAAGGTCCTTTTATTGAGAAAATTGAAGATACACCTTAAATGTAGATACATTCATTTCTGTTAAGGCATTTATTCAAACCATTTTCGTAAAAGTATGGCTGATTAAATCATTCAGTACATGTCAAAACATTTAATCTGCTTAACCCTCAAAAGTTAGGAGTATGTGTCAGAAATTTTACCCAGATCCACTATTTTACACTATTAAACTTTTGCTTGGAAAATAATTCATATTACCTAGGGTATTTTAGTAAAATTTTGAGTCATAATTATACAGTGGCATTAAATTTGGAGACTTTTGATTGGTCCTGTGGCATGTCAGCTTCCACTCACTTAAACAGTGTCATTGGTATTTTTTTCTAATTAAAAATTTTAGTATGCTGTACATTCATACACACATACAGATGAAAAAAAATTCACTAAACAATATGACTTGGAGAGCCATGAAAGGGTAGTTGGCATAGGTGGGATTTATGGAAAGAAAGGATCAAACTGGAACTGGACAGCAGAAGTGAGAACGTTTAAATGAATAGAAGTTAATTTGGATTAATTAATGACTAATTAATTAATTAATTAAATTTCTGACACATACTCCTAACTTTTGAGGGGTAAGCAGATTAAATGCTTTGACATGTACTGAATGATTTAATCAGCCATACTTTTACGAAAATGGTTTAATTAATGGTTAAGAAATGTCAGGCAAGCAGTTAATAAATGCTTTAGTTAGTAACCTAGCATGCTGGTTGACTTTTCAACTATTAAAGATGCTTCACAGTTGCTTATGACAGTGTTTTATGTATATGTACATGCTTAGTTGCTTCAGTCATGTCTCTTTGTGACCCCATGGACTATAGCCCACCAGGCTCCTCTACCCATGGTATTTTCCAGGCAGGAATACTGAAGTGGGTTGCTGTACTCTTCTCCAGGGGGGTCAACCAGACCCAGGGATTGAACCCACAAGTCCTGCATTACAGACAGGTTGTTTACCAACTGAGCCACCAGGAAAACCCTATTTTATGTACATTATGTACTATGGATTTGGTTTTAAAAGCTTTTTTTTCCTCTCCCTATGTGAGGTCAGAAAATACTTCTGCTGGAATTTTTTAGCTAAAAAAATTAGCTGTTTTGATGCCATGTAGGCTTTGTTTTGAACAAGTGAGCATGATGACTGTTTCTATCCTGCTTTCTCTGAAACAATTTCCCTTGCAAGAGGGAATTGGGGAAGATCATTTGGAATAAACATGAGAGCTTTTATATTGGCATTGTCTGATTCTGTGTGACACTAAGAGGTTCACAGAACATCAAAGAGGTAAGAGAAGTTAGAAATTCGTGATTCTAACTTCATTTTACAGATGAGGGCCCCGAAACTGTGACATGGTGAGCACTTGGCTTTGTCACCGACATAGTTAGCTCTTCCTCCTGAATTGTATCTTTCTTTCCACTAGATCATGAGTCTCTTGAGAACAGGCACTATGTTTTACTTATCTTTATGATGCCTTGTGCAGGGGTGTGCTGGGGCTTCCAGGCAGTAGACACTCAATACATATTTATTGAATGAATATGTTAAATGAATTGTTAGGCAAGATGAATTTTATAGGCCACTATACTCAGACATTGAAGTGGTATAACGATTTTGGTATAACTCAGGTTCCTCTCTATTTTGAACTTCTTTTCTTACCGCCAGAGAAGAAGACTTAATTTTGCCAATTCAAGGTCAATCTTATAACAGGTTTACTGAGTACATAGTCAGTTCAGGATTCTTTTCCCAACTTCTTTCCACAATGGCACTGAGGTCTCATGTGCTTGTGTAGGTATCAATATATCTGATACTTTTTATGCATCCCTTCAGATTCTCTTCTTATTTCAGCCACCAAAGAGGAGACTAATTTGTCACCAGGTTAGCACCTCTTGCCTTATCGATGCTGAAGTGTGAGGTGCTGCAGAAATCATTCAGAGCCAGTGCATGCACAGCATGGAAATGGGGAGGAGTTGATGACCTCTGAGGCAAAACTGTGACACGGGGCTATTTGACATGCCTGTTTCAACTTCTTCCCCAAGAAGATGGATGTCACATAGCCTGAGACATTCTATTAGCTCAAGCACGCATTTGCCTTTTGCAGTGGCCGACTCACAAATGAGTTCTAATTTTGGTTCCACCCCTTCCCTGAGTTATTCTCCTTTACCTCATCCTTGATTCCTGGGATCACGCTTATAAGAAAAGTCTTTGTGTTGGTTTTCCTTCCAGAGGACTTGGACTAATACACATAGTGGGGAGGATACCAGGCCCAAGGATGGCTGCTCTGCCCTGAAATGGACTTATTCCCCTCTTTGTTTAGTTTTCTTCACCCCGCTTCCCCACCATGCTGCTGTTTATTGAGATGGTCCATTCCCATCAAGTCCCATTCCTGGGCTTCAGGTTCCTGTTGTGCGTGCTGAGAGTGGCCTGTCACTGAACTTCTGAGGCCCTTCCAGATCCACCACACTGTGTATTGCAGGGAACGTATGAACTGTTGGCCACACACCCTCAGGATTGATGGGGATTCTGGGAGGCTCATCTGCCAGGTGACCCATGCATCCATCTTTTTTTTCCTCTCTGGAGCCATGAGGGTTTTTTTTTTTTTAATTGTCTTTTTTTATTTATTTATTTATTTATTTATTTATTTTTTCAGTGGGTTTTGTCATACATTGACATGAATCAGCAATAGATTTACATGTATTCCCCATCCCGATCCCCCTCCCACCTCCCTCTCCACCCGATTCCTCTGGGTCTTCCCAGTGCACCAGGCTCGAGCACTTGTCTCATGCATCCCACCTGGGCTGGTGACCTGTTTCACCATAGATAATATACATGCTGTTCTTTCGCAACATCCCACCCTCACCTTCTCCCACAGAGTTCAAAAGTCTGTTCTGTACTTCTGTGTCTCTTTTTCTGTTTTGCATATAGGGTTGTCGTTACCATCTTTCTAAATTCCATATATATGTGTTAGTATGCTGTAATGATCTTTATCTTTCTGGCTTACTTCACTCTGTATAATGGGCTCCAGTTTCATCCATCTCATTAGAACTGGTTCAAATGAATTCTTTTTAACGGCTGAGTAATATTCCATGGTGTATATGTACCACAGCTTCCTTATCCATTCATCTGCTGATGGGCATCTAGGTTGCTTCCATGTCCTGGCTATTATAAACAGTGCTGCGATGAACATTGGGGTGCACGTGTTTGAAGATGTCTCTGTGAGCCTGCCTCCCAGGGCATGAGATATGGGGTCTTCTTAATCTTTATTCCAAAATTTATCTGGAGCTCCATCACCTCCTGGTCCTGATCAGCCTATGAGGCCTCATCAGTGCTGCTGGCACTTTTATTGGACTATTTCTCCCCTACTCAAGGCCTCCCCCATCACTCACATGAAATCTTAAACAAATTTGGATGGGAAGGATGAAGTTAATGGTGAACGTTATTCTTTTCCCATTGCTTAGACCAAGGCCTTGTCTTCAGAGGCTCAAAGACATAGGCTCTTGTGACCTAAAGAAAATCTTTCCTTTAAGAACAATTGTCTCTGTCTTGAGTTCAGAGTTTCTACTGGGAAAATCAGAAGGTCAGCACTGGTCAGTTCTTTGCTTTTATATTTCTGTTCTAACAACCTGCCCTAGGGCAACAAGTATGCAAATGCTATAGCTGCCTGGACTGAGAACCATGATGTGGCAGATCAATCACAAGAGTTTTCATGTTTCATAATACTGCCTCACCACTAATGAAAGCCTAATTAGTTAAGCTTAAGGCTAATCTTAAAGTTTTTCTTTGGTGTAACCATCACTCCCTGGGTCGGTACCCTTCTTTCTTCTTTGTGCAACCCTCCTTCATATATAAAGCCATCCTTGTTCTTCCTCATTAAACTCCTCTCAGTAGTCACTAAAGTCAATTTTTATAACATTCATGATATCAAAATATCCTTTTCTATAGGGGCATTGACTTGCAGTTCTGTTGAACTGGTCTTAGATCTAAACTACCAGGTCAATGTTTGTTGTGGGGGAAGAGAGGATTTGGTACTATTATTTAATTTAAAAATTTTCGGCTGTGAAGCATGTGGGATCTTAGTTCTCTGACCAAGGATTGAACCCACTCTCCCTGCAGTGGAAGCTTGGGAGTCCTGACCACTGAACCACCAGGGAAGTCCTTAGGGGAAGAGGATTGATTAACCAGATCCTGCTGTGCCCTCAGATAAAGTATTCCCTTTACTAGATTCAGAGGCCTCCTCCCTTTTCCTTGCTCTTTATGCTATTTTAAAAACTGAAACATAATAGACATACCATAAAATCAATCCATTTAAAGTATACAATTCATTGGTTTTTAGTTTACATATAGAGTTGTGTGACTATTGCTACTATCTAATTCCAGCACATTTTCTTTTTTTTTTTTTTTTTTATTAGTTGGAGGCTAATTACTTCACAACATTTCAGTGGGTTTTGTCATACATTGATATGAATCAGCCATAGAGTTACACGTATTCCCCATCCTGATCCCCCCTCCCACCTCCCTCTCCACCCGATTCCTCTGGGTCTTCCCAGTGCACCAGGCCCGAGCACTTGTCTCATGCATCCCACCTGGGCTGGTGATCTGTTTCACCATAGATAATATACATCCAGCACATTTTCATCACCATAACAAAGGAACCCTGTACCAATTAGTAGTCATTCCCCTGTTTTCACCCCTGCCAGCTCCTGACAAACACTAATCTATTTTCCAGCTCTGTAGATTAGTCTATTCTGTACATTTCATATTAATGGAATAATATGTTGGGTTTCTTGGTGACTCAGTGGTAAAGAATCCACCTGCCAATGCAGAAGATATGGGAGAGGCAGGTTTGATCCTGGGTCAGGAAGATTCCCCTGGAGGAGGGGGATCTCCAGTATTCTTGCCTGGAGAATTCCATGGACAGAGAAGCCTGGTGAGCTACAGTCTACTGGGTTGCAAAGAGTCAGATACGACTGAGCAACTAACACTTTCACTTTTTTTCACTATTATTAATAACCACAACACTATACATTAGATCCCCAGAACTTATGCATCTTATAACTGGAAGTTTGTACATTTTCACCAACATCTCTCCTGTTCCCCCATCCATTAGCCCCTAGGAACCACCACTGTACTCCCAGTTCTTATGAGTTGGCTTTTTTAGACTCCACATATAAGTGAGATCATACAGTTTTTGTCTTTTTCTGACTTATTGCACTTAGCATGATGCCCTCCAGGTTCATCTAATAGATCACAAGGGACAAGGTTTCATTCTTTCTCATGAATGGATAATATTCCATTATTTATGAGAGGGTGTGTGTGTATGTGTGTCTGTATGTATAACCTTTCTTTCTTTTTGACTGTGCTGGGTCTTCATTGCTGTGTGTGGGCTTTCTCTAGTTGTGGAAAGCAGGGGCTACTCACTAGTTGCAGTGCATGGGCTTCTCATTGAGGGGGCTTCTCATTTTTGGAGCATGGGCTCTAGGCAGGTGGACTAGAAGTAGTTGTGGCTCAGGGGCTTCAGAGTGCAGGCTCAGGAGTTGTGGTGCAAGAGCTTATGGTGCAGTTGCTCTGTGGCATGCGGAATCTTCCCAGACCAGTGTCCCCTGTATTGACAGGTGGATTCTTTACCACTGGACCACCAGGGAAGTCTTATAATCACATTTTAAAAATAATTTCCAAGTGATGCTTTATGTTTATGTTTTTATGCTTTATGTTTATGATGCCGACAGTATTAGTTGTGATGTGATAAAATTCAGTTACAGACTCAATACATTCATTCACTGAGAGGCATTTAGGATGCTTCCTGTTTTTGCTATGGTGAATAGTGCTACAATGAACATGTGACTTCAGGTGTCTCTTCCAGATACTGATTTGATTTTGTTTAAATATATACCCAGAGGTGAGATTGCTGAATCATGTGGTAGTTCTACTTTTAATTTTTGAGGGGTCTTCCATACTGTTTTCTTTAATGGCTACGCCAGTTTACATTCCCACCAATACCACACAAGGGTTTCCTTTTCTCTGCATCCTTGTCAATGTTTGTTATCTCTTGTCTTTTTGATAGTAGCTTGTTTGTTTTTAAAATCAAACTATAGTTAATTTAGTTAATATAGTTAATTTAATGACAGAGGATGAGATGGTTGGATGGCATCACCAACTCATTGGACATGAGTTTGAGCAAGCTCTGGGAGTTGGTGATGGACAGGGAAGCCTGGTGTGCTGCAGTCCATGGGGTCACAAAGAGTCAGACACGATGAGCGACTGAACTGAACTGATAGTTAATTTATAATGTTATATTTGTTTCAGGGGGCTTCCCTGGTGACTCAGTGGTAAAGAATCTGCCTGCCAATGCAGGAGATGTGGAAGATGCAGGTTTGATCCCTGGGTCGGGAAGATCCCCTGAAGGGGGAAATGGCAACCCATTCTAGCATTCTTGCCTGGAGAATCCCATGGACAGAGGAGCCTGATGGGCTACAGTAAATAGGATCACAAAGAGTCAGACATGTCTTAGTGACTGAACAACAGCAATTTGTTTCATATTAATAACAGTGATTCAGTTTTTACAGATTATACTCCATTTAAACTTATTATAAAATGTTGGCTATACCCCCTGCTTCAGTCATTGCTTCAGTCCTGTACATTAACACATCCTTGTATCTTATTTATTTTATACCTAATAGTTCCAACCTTTTAATCCCCTTCCTGTAACTTGTTCCTCCCTGCAACACCCTTTCTACTAGTAACTACTACTTTGTTCTCTGCATCTGTGAGTTTGTTTCTATCTTGTTATATTCTTTTATTTTATTTTTTAGATTCCACATTTAAGTGAAATCCTATAGTAGTTGTCTTCTTCTGTCTAACTTACTTCAGTAAGCATAGTGCCCTTTTGGTCCATCCATGTTGTTGCAAATGGAAAATTTTCACTCATTTTTATGACTGAGTAGTATTCCACTGTACATGTGTGTGTGTATATATATACACACATACATACATATTGGGCTTCCCTGGTGGTTCAGATGGTAAGGAATCTGTCTGCAATGCAGGAGACCTGGGTTTGATTTCTGGGTCAGCAAGAGCCCCTGGAGAAAGGAATGGCTACCCACTCCAGTATTCTTGCTTGGAGAGTCCCATGGACAGAGGAGCCTGGTGGGCTGTAGTCCATGGGATTGCAAAGAGTCAGATAGGACTGAGTGACTAACTAACACAGCAATGGGAATACACACACACACACACACACACACACACATCACATCTTCTTTATCCATTCATCTATTGAGGGACACTTAGATTGCTTCCACATCTTGGCTATTGTAAATAATGCTGCCATGAACATTGGGGTGCAGATATCATTTCCAGTTAGTGTTTTCTTTTTTTTTAAAAATATATATTTATTTATTTATTTGACTGCATGAGGTCTTAGTTACAGCACATGGGATCTTGTTCCCTGACCAGGGTTTGAACCCAGGCCCCCTGCATTGGAAGCAGAGAGTCTTAGCCACTGAACCACCAGGGAAGTCCCGCAGTTAGTGTTTTCATTTTCTTTGGATATATACCCAGAAGTAGAATTGCTGGATCATATGGTAGTTCTCTTTAAATTTTTGAGGAACATCCATATTGTTTTCCACAGTGGCTGCACCAATTTATAGTCCCACCAACAGTGTGCTAGTATTCCCTTTTCTTCATATCCTCATCAAAATTTATTCTTTGTTGTCTTTTTGATTATAGCCATCTGACAGGTGAGAGATGATATCTCACTGTGGTGTTGCTTTGCATTTCCCTGATGATTAGTGATGTTGAGCACATTTTGATGACCTGTTGACAATCTGTAAGTCTTCTTGGGAAAAATCTCTCTTCAGGTCCTTTGCTCATTTTAAAAATTGAAATATTTCTCTTTTACTTTATTTTTGCTGCTAAACTATATGAGTTTCTTTTATATTTTAGATAGCAACCCCTCATTAAATATATGGTTTGCAAATATTTTCTTCCATTCCATAGGCTTCCTTTTCATTTTGTTAATTGTTTCCTTTGCTGTAGGGAAAGTTTTTCTTTTGATGTAGTTTCACTTGTTTATTTTTGCTTCTGTTGCCAGTGCTTTTGATGTCATATCCAAAAAAACTTTATCAGTCCTTATGTTAAGGAAATTTTACCCTTGTTTCTTCTACGAGTTCTAAAGGTTCATGTTTTAAATTTAAGTCCTTAGTTCATTTCAAGTTAATTTTTCTGTGTTGTGAGTGTTCAGTTTTATCCTTTTGCATGTGGGTATACAGTTTTCCAAGCATCATTTATTGAAAAGACTATTTTTTGCACTTAATGTATTCTTGGCACACTTTTCAAAGATTAGTTCACCATATATCCATGGGTTTATTTCTTGGCTGTCTAGTCTATTCCGTTGATCTATGTGTCTGTTTTTATGCCAGGACCATAGTGTTTGATTACTGTATCTTTGAAATATAGTTTGAAATGATGAATTGTGTTACTTCCAGCTTTGTTCTTCTTAAGAGTGCTTTGGGTATTTAGCTTCTTTTGTGGCTCCATATGAATTTTACAATTGTTTTTTCTATTTATGTGAAAAATTCCATTGGAATTTTGGTAAGGATTGCATTGAATCGATAGATTGTTTTGGGCAGTATGGACATTTTAGTAACATTAATCCTTCCAATCTATGAACACAGGATGTCTTTCCATTTATTTGGGTTTTCTTCAACTTCTTTCATTAACATTTTATAATTTTCAGCATCCAGATATTTTACCTCCTTAGTTTAATTTATTCCAGAGTATTTTGTTGTTTTTGAGGTGGTTATGAATGAGGTTCTTTTCTTTTTCTTTTTAATGGGGTTAATTTATTTTTCAGCTGTGTTAGTGTATAGAAGTACAAATGACTTTTGTATATTAATTTTATAACCTGCAACTTTACTCAATTTGTTTATTAGTCCTAAAGATTTACTGTTTGGACTTCTGTATATATAAGGTCATATTATCTGCAAAGAGACATAAGTTTACTTCTTTTCCAATTTGGATGCTTTAGTTTTCTTGCTTAATTGTCCTGGCTAGGACTTCTAGTACTATGTTGAATAAGAGTGGTGATAGTGGACACTATTTTCTTGTTCCTGATCTTAGAGGAAAAGTTTTCAGTACTGTACTATTAAGTATGATGTTAGCTGTGAATTTGTCATATATGGCATTTATTATGTTGAGGTACATTCCTTCTATATCCAATTTATTAAGAATTTTTGTCATGAAAGAATGTTGAATTGTGTTAGATGTTTTATCTTCAGCAACCACTGAAATGATCTGTTGATTTTTATTCTTTATTCTGTCAGTGTAGTGTATTACATTTACTTGATCATAGTATGTGATCCTTTTAATGTGCTGTTGAATTCATTTTGTTCTTGTATGTGGATAGTTGCTAGTCAGTATTTCTGTGAGGGTGATTATAGCTGGGGAGCTCCTGTTCCACTATTTTGTTCACTCCTCCCTTCATTCCTTTTTATGGTTAAATAATATATTCCATCATATGGCTAGATCACATTTGATTCATCCATTCACCAGCTAGATAATTGCTTTTTCCTACCTTTTGGCAATTGTCAATTCATAGTGCCACTATGAGTATTTGTGTGCAAGTGTTTTAGTATCTGTTTTCAGTTCTTTTGGATATATACTTAGGAGTGGAATTGATAGGTCATATGGCAACTCTGTAGTGAGAAATTGAGAGTTGAGATTTTGAGAAATTGCCTGACTGTTTTCCAAAGAGGTTGCACAACTTTACATTCCCACCAGCAATGTCCAAGGCTCCAATTTCTCTACATCCACATCAGCACTTCTTGTTTTTATCTAGTCATATTTTTCACAACCTGCCCCTGGTTATTTGAAACCATAAGACTGTGCTTTTAATGAATAGACTCATCTTGTCACTTACTGCATGCATCAAGGTCCTTATGAGATTCAGAAGCATATGGATAACACTTTGTAAGAGTTCATAGTTACTAGTGGGGGTTGTCTACTACTCTAAGGCAAAAGGAAGTTTTCTCAAAGTGTTGGCTTGTGTATGGAAATGTACCTGTGTCTTGATTATCCCCAAACATGTTCTGCTGAGGAGTCATCTTCACCCTTTCATGTTCAGCCCTTGGATCTTGGATAAATATAGAAAATTTACATAGTCCTAACAATTACATGCCAGCTCTTTATTGTGCTTTAAACAAAGACAAAACATCATGTGCAAAAACAAACAAAAATAGTCAGGCATTGTTTCTAAAGATGGAATCCAACCTCCAAAACTAGAAATTCTTACTCTATTTAAAAACCTATGAGGAAATGTAATTGCTAATTTTGAAAAATTGAAACCTGAATTGTTGGGTAATATATGTTTTAGATAAGCATTTGAATTAAGATTTCTAAAACATGTTCAAATACTGAATCTCAAAATAGTTTCTTGTTATGTATAATATGCAGTGTTTAGGGTATAAAAATACATGAAATTAAAGCTTTATATAACAGTGATTTAAATTTCTCTATTTTCCAATTTAATGAGGGTATTTTGGAAATACTAATCATGTCTCTCACCCCAGCCTCCAAATCATGTGTCCAGTAGCCATTAAACCATTACAGTACCTGCAGAAGATGGGGGTCATCTATCTTGCCATTGTATTACCTAATCATTAAACCACCTAGGAAAGAAAAGTGTTAACAAGGTAGGGGAAGTAGAAAACCCACATTGTAGTAGTCAGTTAGCGTGCCTCTTGCTGCTCAGCATCTAGATCCTTTTCCTATGTTTGGACAGTGCCTACTGTCTGAGCTTTCTTCACAGCAGAGAAGTTGAGAATGCTTGTTAGAGTATTTGCTTCCTCAATGTTCTTTGAAGCCAGGGCTACCCCATTCATATTGTGCCAGACTTTAAGTGGCAGATTAATGATACAAGACAGGGATTGTGCAAAATCCATTCTGGCAAGCTAGTATTGATGTAGTGGCAGCCACATCCATTGTTCAGCATCAGTGATGTGTAGATCCAGCAGCCTGGTAGTCTCCAGAACCCACTGGTAGTCTCCCAGAATCCACTTCTATAGTGTGCTCATAGCCACAATGCTTGGCTCTTCATTCCTTCCAGAATCTGTGAGCTACTCATTATTCAGAAATAAATTAATTTTCTGTTCAAATTAGCCAAAACTGTTTTCTACTGCTTGGAATTAAGTCCCCTAATAGATGTACTCACCCCTCCTAGTCCCCAGTGAATTCAGGAAAAGAGAAGCGATAGGAGACGTGGAAATCAGGTGGTGCTTTACTTATGTGTTGGATTCACATCTCCAGCCTCGGGTTGAGAGGAAAGCCTAAATAAGAAAACCATTTGCTCTGTTTCTGAAATCTGGAAGATCTTGCAAAGTACTCCCGTGAGCACATAGAACAGCCACATCAGAATAAAACAATGACACAGCGTGGGCAAGCAGAAAGAAAGCCTAAGTTTTGCTCCTCAGAGTTTTCTGGTCTTCCATATGTTAGAGGTCCCCACTTGTCCAGAGGAGGAATATGGACTATGACTGATAGTGCTTGATGGAGAACATACAAAGGGAATCACAAGGGGACAAAATGATCTTGTAGTTGAGGACAACAGGGCAGACTAACTTGGCCCGGTATCCAGTGAGAGATGCAGCCAGGTCTGAGAGTGGTAAACTATGTCACTGAAGGGAGGTCAAGTTAAGAGGGAGGACCACTGGGCCATGTCTGAGCTGAGAGGTAACAGGCTACTAGTTCCCAGCCATAGTCCAGGTGGTTGAATGATGAAAAGGACAAGGGACAATTATTACTGTCACCACAGAAGTTACTGGAGACTTGAAGATATAGTTATTATGGGACAGGATGGAAAATAATATTATTTTATTAATAGGGAATAGACATGTCTTTTCTTTTATGATGCTGAAGGGAGACTTAGATAAAACTCGATTATTTTTGTCAAATTCATTACAGTTCAGCTAAAACAGGTACCTTGGTTCATTTGTGGCCTCTTAAGGAGTTCACTTATCAAAATGAACTTCTTGTGCACTGAAATGGGGCTTGTACATGTTGAAATGCTTGCCCAAAGAACTTTTTCATTCTGCCTCTACATTGGACCAGAGTTTCTCAGAAATGTTTGTCATTGTTCAATATTTACATGTTTTATTACCATAAATTGCTGTTTGTTCAGTATATTGAAATTTATTATATTTGAATATAGAACTGCAAGGTGAATTGCCTAACATGTACATGATATTCTCATTTCCCAGTGTTCAGTCCAAGAAATTAGAACCACCTTCCCTACTCACTTGACCAAAGGAACATAGTCTTTAGAATATAACAATAGTTCTATTGAATAGAGCAAGAATTCAATTTCTTTGTGACATCTAGATCCTCTGGCTACAATGAATAAACAGAGATCAAATGAACAATATCTAAGGTAACAACATTACTGTTACAGCATTTTGATTGATCTGACATATCTATTCAGCATGCTAACCCATGTATACTGCCTGGTTTTATTGAGCTATCACCCATTTCTTTGGGCATTTAGAGACATGGCTAATTCTTATAGTTTAAAAGAGCTAATTTAAAGACAGACATCAAGGAATTTGCCTAAGTTAGAACTTATTAATAACTTGGTTATATGCTCTGGGTGAACTTGTATTTGTTGGTGATAACATCCATCATCACTTTAATTTTGTGCCCATAGCACCAGGTAGTTAGTTCATATATGTAATTAATGAGGCTGTTACCATGCCAACAGTTCTGAAATAACAATTTACCACCAAGGACCTAATATAAGTTATTTGGTTCAGTTGGTTATATATTTGAAAGCCCTTTTGCTATACTGTAATCTATTTGAACACTTTAAATTAAATTCTGTATTTTCCCAGAGAACCAAAATGTATTAAAGTGTGTATGAATGTGTAATATATATTCTTTCAATTCTCACTTCTCATTGTCCAGCAACAATGATATTTATTCTGCTTGATATAAAGATAGGTTTTGTATAGTGATAAAAATGAAATTTTCAGATTTACATTTTAAGAACTTACTACTGTCAAGAAAAACAGAATTAATGAAGCTGACTGGATTCTCCTAAACACACAAATGTGAACTTGCCATTTGTAAGATGAAAGTATATGAAAGATTGACATACTATTAAAGATTGAACTGTTATCATGTCATGATTAAAAGTTTGTTATAAATTATACAAAAACAATCTGGAATTAGCATGAACTTAATTTTTGAAGTATGATCAGTTTAAATGTCATAGGTCGTTAAAGAGTCTTCTCTTTATATCTTTGTTATAATTATGAACATAATTGAAAATTCATAATACTTTAAGTTCCATTTTACAATAGTTACATTTACATAGTAATTATATCACTTTTTTATCTTTGCATATAAATAATGACTCTCAGATATTATTCAACAGGCATTGTGTTAAGTAATGCAAATATGAATTTATATATATTTAGAATACATGTCTCAACAGATAACTAAATCCTATTGCTGCAAAGCTAATTCATATGCTACCCTAGGTTATCATTGTTTGTAAGACAGACACAAGACATTTAAAAAATATTTGTAAAAAAGCCTAGACTTGGGTGAATATAATGAATTCAATCATCATTTGGTGTAATTGTGCTGTGCTTAGTTGCTCAGTCATGTCTGACTCTTTGCGACCCCATGGCTCCTCTGTCCATGGGATTCTCCAGGCAAGAATACTGGAGTGGGTTGCCATGCCCTCCTTCAGGGGATCTTCCCAACCTAGGGATTGAACCTGGGTCTCCCGCATTGCAGATAGATTCTTTACTGTCTGAGCCACCAGGGAAGCCCTCTGTAATTATGTTCCCTCCAAATTCATATGTTGAAGTTCTGACTCGCAGTACCTCAGAATATGACTGTATTTGGAGACAGACCTTCAAGAGGTAACTGTTAAAAATGAAGTCAGTAGAATGAACCCTAATCCAATATATGGCTTCTAAGAAGAGGAATTTAGGACACAAGGCCACACAGAGGGAAGACTACATGTAGATACAGAGATCAGAGGGCCATCTACAAGCCAAGGAGAGAGTCAACCCTGCTGACATGTTGACCTCAGACTTCTAGCCTCCAGAATTGTAAGAAAATGTTTGTTGTTTAATCCACCCTGTCTGTTGCACTTTATTATGGTGGCCCTACAAAACTAACACAATAATATATAGAGAGAGTTGTCATTTATTTATATTCAATTGCATGGAATTCCAGTTCTGGTTGTGTATATGGCCTTGCACTGCTAAATTTGGTTCAAGAAGCAAGACAGCTTGGTGTTCGCAATCATTCTTAAATGGAAGGTCATAGATTGTGTATATTATTTTGCTATTGTGGAGTAATTCTGGAGTATAAAAGGGCTGTGGCAAGGAAGAATCCAGTTGTTTTCTCTACTCTGATAGTCCACTTGTGAGGAGAATGTCATCAAATTCTGCCTTAAGTGGACTGGGGGTTGGGAGAGGCTGTGTTAAGATAGGCCACATGCTTGTTCTGTATGGCCTCTTTGCTTCCATAAATTTCCATATGCCAAGCCAAATAAAGCAGGAATCAATAGCTCTCTCTGTGTCATATGCACAC
The DNA here is from genome assembly GCF_033118175.1 of Dama dama. NCBI lineage: Eukaryota > Metazoa > Chordata > Mammalia > Artiodactyla > Cervidae > Dama > Dama dama. The sequence continues at coordinate 50,002,433 of NC_083714.1, read as the reverse complement.
ATGCATATATGTGTGTGAGTCTTTGTTTTGGTGTTTTCCAACCTAAATTCTATACCAGCCAAAACATCAATTGAATGATTTGGTGGTAGAATATAAACATTTCAGAAACTCTAGATCTTGAAAACTTTTACCTGCGACATACCTTTTCTTAAGAAACTTTTGAAGGTGGTTGTCCATTCAATGACAGAAAAAATCAAGAGAGTAAAACATGGACTGGAGAAAACAGGGGACACTAGAAGGGAGTGAAGAGAATTCCAGGAAGATGGTATGCAGGGCTCCAGGGTGTCAACTGTGCCCCTGATGTAATTGCTCCCAACTGTATCTGTTTGACTCAAGATCTGCTGCCACCCTTGTACCCTCTTTTTTTTTTTCTTTTCACCTGAGGACAGAGTACCCAGGTGAGTCTCACCCAGATTCTGGTGTGTTCTTGGCTTTACCTTTTCCTGATGAATATTCTGTTGTGCTGTCCAGGGCCTTCTGCCCTGGGTCAGCCAATGACACCATTTCATCCCTCAGAGGTGTTCTATTCTCTCTTCAGATATTACCTAAAAGCAAAAGCTACAGAGCAACCTGCTTGCCCAGGCATATTCCTGTCAGACCTCCAGCATCAGACCACAGTCCCAAGTGTGCTGAGCTTTTGGTTTCCCAGGTTTCACTCCTAAGCTTGTTCATTATTATCCCAGAAAGGACTCTTGTTGACTCTCAGTGAAGTCAGAGTTATATTGCCTCCAGCTTACCTTCTCTTGCATTTCTTCATCTAACAATTTCAACATTGTTTATTTTTAGAACTAGGTTTATGATTTATGCTTGGTTTATCAAACAAAGCAATACATGGATAGAGGGAGGAGAATGTTTTAGGGGGAGGCTCACTTGGGTACTTGGGGGCTCATTTTATTATTATTATTAGTGTTTTGTTAGTATTTATTACTGCTTTTATTTTTCTAAAGCTGTTATTTTATTTATTTATTTTTTTGGCCCCACTGTGCAGCATGTGGAATCTTAGGACTCCAGCCAGGTATCAAACTTTGCCCTCTGCATTGGAAGCCTGGAGTCCTAACCACTGGACTGCAGGGGAATTCCCAGGATTCCTTACTATTCTTTAATCTAGGGGTTTGCATACTTTGCCTGTACAGGGCCAGAGAGTCAAGTGAATAATTTCAACTCTGTGGATCATACATTCTCTGTCACAACTACCCAACTCTCCTGTTGGGGCACAGAAGCAGCTGCAGGTACTATAGAATTGAGTGTGTTATGTTCCAATAAAACTTTATCTACAAAAACGGCAGTGGACTAGATTTGGCTAATTAGCTATAATTTGCTGGGTCCCTCAAATTACACATATATGTTTTATATACTCTTATAAAGATATAATTCACTTAAAATATACATATATACAAGCAAGCAACCCCCTACAAAACCCAGGGTGCCAATATTCACTCTGTGATTACTATGGTCTGAATACATATGTCCCCTCAGAATTCATTTGTTGAAAATCCAATTTCCAAGGTGATAGTATTAGGAGGTGGGGCTATGGGAGGGGATTAGGTCATGAGAGTGGAGCCCTTGAGAATGAGACTAGTGCCTTTAAAAGAAGCCTCAGAGAGCTACCCTGCCCCTTCTGTCATGTGAGGATCCAAGGAGAAGTCTGTGACCTGGAAAAGGGCCACCACTAGACTCTGCTGGCATCCTGATCTCAGTCTTCCAGCCTCCAGACTGTGAGAAATACATTTCTGTTGTTTATAAGCCACCGATCTATGGTACAGTCATCCCTTTGTACCAAAATCAAGTCCCTTGTATAACATGGTATATTATATGCATATGACCTATACACATCCTCCTGTATACTTTAAATCATCTCTAGATTCCTTATAACACCTAATATAATGTGAATGCTATGTAAATAGTTGCTAGTGTGAGGCACATTCAAGTTTTACTTTTTGGAACTTTTTGAATTTTTAAAAAAGTTTCTATTCAAGGTTGGCTGAATCTGCAGATGTAGAACCTGATGATATGGAGGGTCAACTCTGTATTTTGTTGTAGCAGCCTGGATAGACTAATGCAATAGTAAATTATAAAATGCTTTTAAGCAGCTCTTTCTCCTTTCTGTGTGTTTCCTTTCCTTCTTTTATATTTTCATTTGGTCTGTTATCATATTACCTTTTTATTATGATTTCTGGAATATACTCCTATAGTAGGATGGAAACTGGATTGGGAATTAGGAATACCAGGTTTTACTCCACATCTCTACCACTGCCTAGTAGTTAAAAAAGTAAAAATGCCTTCCCTCCTTCAGGTCTCAGTTTCCTCCAGTGTGGAATGAAAGATTGGACCAAGTGATTTCAGAGGCCATTTACAACTCAAATAGTCTATTGAATTTTAAGTTTCAGTTCAGTTTTAGTCATTGATTCTTGTACTTCCTTTCACACCACCCCCCCAGCCGCACCCCTGAAAAAAAGAGTAGCTCAAATCATGCATGAACATTCTCTTGGGTTATTTCCAGCTCAGTGTTCTAGGTTACAGGATTCATATACTAATTAGTGTTTTAGATCTCAATATTCTTCAATTGTAAGGAATACAGTTTCTTCAAAACTCTACAGGTGAACTCCCAAGAGTAGAGACTTCATAATTGTACTGTCTTCAGAGAAGAATTACTCAATCATCTTTTTTTTTCTTTTTCTGTGTCTCTTTTTCTGTTTTGCATATAGGGTTATCATTACCATCTTTTTAAATTCCATATATATGCGTTAGTATACTGTATTTGGAGAAGGAAACGGCAACCCACTCCAATGTTCTCCATGTTCTTGCCTGGAGAATCCCAGGGACGGGGGAGCCTGGTGGGCTGCTGTCTATGGGGTCGCACAGAGTCAGACACGAATAAAGCGACTTAGCAGCAGCAGCAACAGCATACTGTATTGGTCTTTATCTTTCTGGCTTACTTCACTTTGTATAATGGGCTCCAGTTTCATCCATCTTGTTAGAACTGATTCAAATGAATTCTTTTTAATGGGTGAGTAATATTCCATAGTGTATATGTACCATAGCTTCCTACTCAATCATCTTAAAGTGTCTCATAATATCCTTATAGTGTCGACTGCATTATAATTTAAAGGCTTCTCAAATAATGTATTGTAGAAATACAAATTTTTAGATGTTTGTAAATCCCATGGTGCTGATGCTTTTCATGTAAGTTGTCAACTGCAGTATGAAATTTTATTTCTGTATGTTTAGATTTATAGATAAGTTTTAGAAATGAAAAGAGAAAGTCTATAGTTTATTGGTAGAGAGTTGGGCCAAAAGGAAAGTGTGAAATGGAATATTACTCAGCTATAAAAAGGAACACATTTGAGTCAGTTCTAACGAGGTAGATGAAACTAGAGCCTCTTATACAGAGTGAAGTAAGTCAGAAAGAGAAAGACAAATATTGTATATTAACACATATATATGGAAGTTAGACAGTAATGGTGATCCTACATACAAGGCAGCAAAGGAGACATAGATGTAAAGAACAGACTTTTGAACTCAGTGGGAGAAGGTGAGGGTGGGATGATTTGAGAGAATAGCATTGAAACATGTATATTACTATATGTAAAATAGATGACCAGTGCAAGTTCGATGCATGAAACAGGGCACCCAAAGCCAGTGCTCTGGAACAACCCAGAGGGATGGGATGGGGAGGGATGTGGGAGGGGGTTCAGGATGGGGGGACACATGCATATCTGTGGCCAATTCATGTTCAGTTCCGTTCAGTGGCTCAGTCGTGTCTGACTCTGCGACCCATGGACTGCAGCTTGCCAGACTTGCCCATCACCAACTCCTGGAGCTTGCTCAAACTCATGTCCATCAAGTCAGTGATGCCATCCAACCATCTCATCCTCTGTCATCCCTTTCTCCTCCTGCCTTCAATCTTTCCCAGCATCAAGGTCTTTTCAAATGAGTCAGTCCTTTGTATCAGGTGGCCAAAACATTGGTATTTCAGCTTCAGCATCGGTCCTTCCAATGAATATTCAGGACTGATTTCCTTTAGGATTGACTGGTTGGATCTCCTTGCAGTCCAAGGGACTCTCAAGAGTCTTCTCCAACACCACAGCTCAAAAGCTGAGCTTGGTGCTCAGCTTGCTTTATAGTCCAACTCTCACATCCATGCATGACTACTGGAGAAACCATAGCCTTGACTAGACGGACTTTGGTTGGCAAAGTAATGTCTCTGCTTTTTAATATGCTGTCTAGGTTGATCATAGCTTTTCTTCCAAGGAGCAAGCGTCTTTTAATTTCATGGCTGCAATCACCATCTGCAGTGATTTTGGAGCCCAAGAAAATAAAGTCTGTCACTGTTTCCATTTCTTCCCCATATATTTGCCGTGAAGTGATGGGACCAGATGCCATGATCTTAGTTTTCTGAATGTTGAGTTTTAAGCCAACTTTTTTGCTCTCCTCTTTCACTTTCATCAAGAGGCTCTTTAGTTCTTCTTTGCTTCTGCCATAAGGGTGGTGTCATCTGTATAGCTGAGATTATTGATACTTTGCCCAGGAGTCTTGATTCCAGCTTGTGCTTCATCCAGCTGGGCATTTTGCATGATGTACTTTGCATATAAGTTAAATAAGCAGGGTGACAATATACAGCCTTGACATACTCCTTTCCTGATTTGGAACCAGCCTGTTGTTCCATGTCCAGTTCTAATTGTTGCTTCATGAGCTGCATAGAGATTTCTCAGGCGGCAGGCCAGATGGTCTGATGTTCCCATCTCTTTCAGAATTTTCCACAGTTTGTTGTGATCCACACAGTCAAAGGCTTTGGCATAGCCAATAAAGCAGAAGTAGATGTTTTTCTGGAACTCTCCTGTTTCTTCAGTGATACAGTGGATGTTGCCAATTTGATCTCTGGTCCCCCTGCCTTTTCAAAATCCAGCTTGAACATCTGGAATTTCACGGTTCACATACTGCTGAAGCCTGTCTTGGAGAATTTTGCCCATTACATTCATGTTGATGTATGGTAGAAACCATCACAATATTGTGAAGTAATTATCCTCCAATTAAAATAAATAAATTAATTTAAAGCAACTTTAAAGAAAGCAAATACAAAAGGTAAGTGTGAGTGGTTCTTGATGATGATTTGTCTCTAAAGATGGGGATGTTCTGACCAGACTACCCAAGTAGTAATTTGGAGGCAGCACATTTAAAATAAAGCATACAATACTGTTATGTAGGCAGTAATGAGAGTCAACTTTTTCTCCCAATAAATGAGAATAAGAAATATATCAAATGAGAGTGTTGAGTTTAATTAGATTTCTATGCTCTTGAATCTTTCAGGTGATTATCTCAATAAAGGAAATCCTAATGTGTTCAATTTCATGCATATGCAACAATTGACTTCCATTTCTCAGTTCTAGCCAACACATAGGAAATTAAGCGTAGATTCAGATTACACATTAAGTAGTACTGATGGGACTAGACTAGGAAAGTGAAGGGATTTTCAGAAAAGAAAAGTAATTCATCCCAATGAGCTGGTCTTGCCAACTGGTGCTTAGAAAAGCACCAGTTAACTAGAGAGATTGGGGTAGTATTTTATCCCGTTTCTCCCCTCTCCCCACTCTCCCTCCATGATATTTCAGTAAGCCCAGAACAGGGCCTTGTTGACTTCAATTCTCTACACAGGCCTTCATTCTTCAGAGGAGCATCTCCTCAACTTGAGCAGATGGCATAGAACAAAAAGAACAGGCCTGCCTTGTCTGAATGTAATCCTAACCTCTCTATTTAAGCCTTGCCTTTCAATTTCAATTCCCCAGTTACAGAGCTCCTACTCTGTGTTAGGCATGAAGCAAGTGTGAATGAAGCTCCAGGTTTGGAGGTTGTGAGAACACGATTTCAGTTCAATCCCATTTTATTCCATTTTAATAAATAGAAATTTATTGAATGTATACTGTAAGTCAGACTGGGCTAGACACTGACTGTCAGTTACTCTTCAAAATAGAATTAAAGTGGTGTTTTTATTTTTCTTGTTTTATAGGTGATTTTAGTGGTCCTAGACAGGTTATAAGCCTCATCAAGGTTATCCTACAAATAGGGTGAAAGTGAAATAAAAGGCTTTTGGCTCCAAACTCCTTATTTTTCCCACTACATCAAACTGCTGTGTAAAAAGCCCTACTGCTTGGATACAATTAAAAAGCAAATCTTTAATCTGGCAGTTTCCCCATTCTCAGAGCTAAGGAGGACCTCAAATACTGACCAGTTCAGCCTCCCTATTCCTGAGCCCGTCTCAGTAATGAGACTTGAGACTTAGGATGCGCAGGACAAGGTAGCTAATTTGCTTTCTTTTCTTCCTTTGGAATAAGTTAATTTCTCTGGGCTTTGGTTTTCTTATTCCTATATTAGCTTTAACAAAATCACCCCTATTGCATGGGTACTATGCATATCTAGTCTTTTCTTTCTTTTGACCACTGGCCCTACTTAAACTCGGTCACTCCCCTACTCATTTGTTTGTTGATTGATTCATTCACTCAGTATTTATTAAGTGTTTACATCAGGCATTGTACTTGGAGCAAGCGATTCAGCTGTGAATGAGGCAGACACATTCTAGCCCTTACAGCCTTATGGACTATAGGGGAAGACAGGCATGAATCACCAATTATAATGAGCTATGACAGCAGTAGATGGTGCTAAGAGACTAGTCTAGGTGGTCCAGAAAGACCACTCCATAGAAGAGGGATATGTAAGCTAGCTGAGCAACAAAGGATGAATGGAAGTTATTAGGCATAGAAGGAGGAATGTAGGAGCAGGTTAAACATGTAGGGTACCTATGTAGAATTGTCACCAGTGACAGACAACTGCCATCTTTAGTTGTTTCCTCCCCACTTCTCTAGCTCCAACTTCAGAAAAGAACAGTATGTAAGCTTCCTTCTCAGCCTCAAAGCCTTGATAAGTCATCTAGTCCTGTCAGCTTCTGGTGTTGTACTTGGCTACAGGGGAGCAGGTGTAAGGATTAGTGACCCTGTAGAAAGAAGTAGCCCCATCCGCAAGTTAATGAAGAAAGGCTCACCCTCGGCCACATCCATTCAGGGTTCTTGGACAAGAACCAAGTGGATATAATAGGCGTGTAAAGCCACATCTCTCTTGGATGTTTAGACATTTCTAGGAAGCAAGTTCAGTGGGAACTGTGGATAGGATGGAACAGGTGGAGTAGCAATAGAGCTGTCTACTAAATAAGGCAAGTTTTCCCCTCAAGTTTTCAATTCGTGTGAATGTGGATAGTGTGGGTGATGTGTGAATGGATCTTTTCATCTCTCTCATGTGAGCCAGTATTCATTTACCCCAACCTTCACAATTCCTCTTTGTTTTTCTTTCCTTTTCTTTTGACTCAGATTTTATCTGTGTCTCCAGGAGCAAAAGAAACTAATGATTGCTACAAGGGTAGCCTAGTCAGCAAACAGCCTTGTTAGTGATTTTTCCAGAAGCTTAAAATTGCAGTATGTGAGTTGGAGGCTGACAGTGGTGTAAAAAAAATAAATCATTTCTGAACTCTTTGAATAGTGCTGAAAAATCCCATTGTCTCTTGGTTCAAATGTTCCCAGGTTTCCTGCATGATCTGTGTGTTCTTTCCCTGCTGTTGTTCTGTCACTGGAGTACCTGTCATCTGTAGCTTAATGGGCCTATGGCGCTTTCATTATTTAGATCACTCTGCATGAAAGGAGACTTTTTGATTTTCTGCACCCTTTGGCTCTTTGGTTAGTATCTGTACATATATGCCCTTATTCAGGTGTTCATCAAATATTTCTTGATCAAGATTCTGGGGAGGGGTGGGGGCTCCAAGAAGAAAAAGACATGATCCCTGTGCCTGAGGGATTCAAAGGAAAAAGCATACACAAGCAGATCACTCATGAGGCAGTACGATAAACACTGTGACAGTGATGCATACAAATTGCTATGGGAGTACAGCAGAGAGATACTATCTCTCAAGTTACCAACAGTCCCTATAGGGGATGAGAGTGTTTGACTCATATTCATTAAATCACAGTAGCTATGAATTTTGAATACCATTGTGACTGATGGTTGCAGCTCATCTAGTGAAAATCTGACCTTTGAGAACTGAAGTTGTACTTTCATGTACTCTGGGTCCCAATCTCATGGTCACAAGAATGTTACAAAACAGTGGCCTTTGACTCAAGGTTCACCAGCAAAATATTTGTAACCTGGACACCCCTCCCCACATTTTCCCTCTTGTTCAACAAGTGCCTAAGGGTAACCTGCATGCACACCTCTTCTGCAGTTCTGGATGCATTTATAAAAGACAGGGCAATTTTAGATTTCATTTCTGCTACCTACCTTCTTCCCTTTTTTAAACTTTTTTATGTTTTTTAAACTTTTGTATTAGGGTATATCTGATTACAATCTTATGATAGTTTCAGGTGAACAGCAAGAGACTCAGCCATGCAGATACATGTATCCATTCTCCCCCAGACTCCCCTCCCATCCAGGCTGCCACATAACACTGAGCAGAGTTCCGTGTACTATACAGTAGGACCTCTTTGGTTATCCATTTTAAATATAGCAGTGTGAACATGTCCATCCTGAACTCTCTAACTATCCCTTCCCCCTGGCAACCATAAGGTCATTCTCTAAATCTGTGAGTCTCTTTCTGTTTTGCAAGTTCATTTATATCATATATACAATGGAATATTACTCAACCATTAAGAAGAATGAAATAATGTCTTTTACAGCAGCATGGATGGACCTACAGATTGTCATACTGAGTGAAGTAAGTCAGGCAGAGAAGGAGCAATGTTGTATGACATCCCTTATATATGGAATCTAAAAAGAAATGATGCCTTCTTCCTCTTTGGTTCATTCTGTTGTTTTTCTAGATTTATAGCTGAATAATTAGTTCATTTATATTAAATTTTTCTCTTAACTTTAAACAAATTATTTTGAACTCTATAAATTTTCCCCAATATAGCTTTAGTTATAGCCCATAGGTTTTGATATGACATATTTTCCTTTTTGTTAAAGTTCTAGAAAATTTATAACTTCATGTTTTTCTGCAATTTAATGTTTATCAGAGTTTTCCTTCATTTTTAAGTGGTGAAGTTATGAGTTCATCTCTCAGTTGTTAATTTCTATTTTTATTGCATTGTGGTCAGAGTATATGAACTATATCATATTTAAATTAGAGGCTCTAATTACATTTTGGGCTTCCCAGGTGATACTAGTGGTAAAGAATCTGTGTGCCAGTGTAGGAGACACAAGAGACATGGGTTCAATCCCTGAGAAGAAGATCCCCTGGAGGAGGAAATGGCAACCCACTCCAGTATTTCAGCCTGGAAAATTCCATGGACTAAGGAGCCTGATGGGCTGCCGTCCAGGGGATCACAAAGAATCGTACATGACTGAGCAAACATACAGAATTACATTTTATTATGGCCAAGTATATGATTACTTTTTATTCATGTTCCAATAATGTGAGAGAAGAGTGTGTTAATATTGTTTGTAGGGTATCTATCTATTTTTCTATCTAATCTTTGTGTGTCTGTGTGCATTTATAAATGTGTGTGTGTCTCTGTATATACATATTTATATATGTGTTAAACTGAGCTTTACACTTATATTATTCAAATATTCTTATAAGGTTTTTTGGTATGGCCTCCTACCACTCCTATACCACCCACACTTTTTTTTTCCTCCCCACCCACACTTTTAGGCTTTTTTCATTCTGCTATCTTCCTAGAAAGTTTTTCTTAATGTACTTGATTGCTATTCTGCTTGTTACATAATAATTTAGTCTAGTTTTATCAGCTTTGAGGGTTACATATCATACCATCACAAAATTTGTCTCTGTTCAATTTAATACTTTATGTCTTAGAGTAACCCTCCAACTGATATATATGTTGTCACTCTTTTCATTTGCCTTTGCCTGCTATAAATTAGGATATTCTTTTATTTATTTTCTTTCTAGTCTTTAAAAATAACAAGTTTTTGGAAATAGGTAATTGGAGCAGAGTTTGGGTAGATCCTCATCCAAGCTGTCTGCTCTTTCTGGGTCAATAGCTAAATGACATTTTCCAGCGCTCTTATCAAGATTGGATACCGCACTGGTCTGAACAATAAAATGTGGACAGAAGCAATGTATGTCACTTAAAAATCTTGCCTTTAAGAGATTCCCTGTGATCCTCTATGCTTCCTCTCTCTCTCTCTCTCTTTGCTCAAGGGGTAACTAAACTTAGAGGATCCAGTAGAGGAGTTTGAGGTCCTACTGGAAGACAAGATATAAAGATGCAGGGGGCCTGAGGCTTGTATGGAAAACTCTAAGAATATCACCCAAGTGGATTGTGACATGAGGGAGTCTGGGGTTTTTTGGTCACAATATTTAATCTATATTAATATAGAAATAAATGTACAATGCTCCAAATTTGAAAGGTACATAAGTGTATACAATGAAAATTAATTCATCCTTCCCTCTGATATAAAATTAAAACAAAATTCCCAGCCACCATGCTACCTTCTTTGGAGGCAGCCATAGTCAACAGTTTCTTGGGTATATTCTGAGGGAATTCTCTGTCCATATCCTTTTACCTGTTTTGTCATTGAATCATTAGTCTTTTCCTATTGATTTAAAATTTCTATTTATTTATTAATGAAATTACGACTTTTGGTGATGTAAGTGGTTAGTCTTTTCTCCATTTATTTGTCTTCATGCGTTTCTTTTTCCACATAGAGGGTTTTGATTTATATGTAGTTGAATTTGTCACTTGTTTTTAATGGAATCTCAGTTTTGTGTAGTAGCATGCACATTTTATCTGCATTTGGCTATCAACATATCAAATTTGAACAGAACTTTGCTTTCTCCTTCCCAGGTCATTTACTTGTCCACCGTCCCATTTCCATCAGCACCTTTAGAAGTCCTTTACTTTCCTATTTCTGAACATCCTCCAATTTTCCCCAACTTCACCCTATATCACTTGGATTTTGGTGAGAGAGGTTGGAATTTTAGTTCCTCGTTCTTCATATTTTCAATTAGTGAATGTCTCTTCTATTTCAAAACCCTAGCAGAATATTTTTATTAATTTCTAGTATCATTCTCTTCATTCATTTAGGCTTAATTATGAAAATGATGTGATTCAATGTTCAATACATTGAACAAACAATGTTCAATGTTTCTTGTACTTTGTTCAGGAGAATTTTGTTTTAATTTTCATTTAGCTAGAATAATTCCTTGAGTGAATTTTTAGAAACTGCCTTCTCAACTCTTGCAACTCTTAAAATATCTCTTCTTTTGTCTTTCATGTAAGTGAAATGTAAGTCATTATGTGATTCTTCAGTTCAGTTAAGTTGCTCAGGTGTGTCCAGCTCTTTGTGACCGCATGGACTGCAGCATGCCAGAATTCCCTGTCCATCACTAACTCCTGGAGATTGCTCAAACTCATGTGTATTGAGTCGGTAATGCCATCCAACTGTCTCATCCTCTGTTGTCCCCTTCTCCTCCCACCTTCAATCTTTCCCAGCATCAGGATCTTTTCAAGTGAGTCAGTTCTTCGCATCAGGTGGCCAAAGTATTGGAGTTTCAGCTTCAACATCAGTCAGGACTGATTGAATATTCAGGACTGATCTCCTTTAGGATGGACTGATTGAATCTCCTTGGAGTCCAAGGGACTCTCAAAAGTCTTCTCCAACACCACAGTTCAAAAGCATCAATTAAACAGTGCTCAACTTTTTTATGCTTCAATTCACACATCCATACATGACTATTGGAAAAACCATAGCTTTGACTAGATGGACCTTTGCTGGCAAAGTAATGTCTCTGCTTTTTAATACACTGTCTAGGTTGGCCACGGAAAAGGCAATGGCAACCCACTTCAGTACTCTTGCCTGGAAAATCCCATGGACGGAGGAGCCTGGTAGGCTGCAGACCATGGGGTCACGAAGAGTCGGGCACAACTGAGTGACTTCACTTTCACGCATTGGAGAAGGAAATGGCAACCCACTCCAGTGTTCTTGCCTGGAGAATACCAGGGATGGCAGAGCCTGGTGGGCTGCCGTCTATGGGGTCGCACAGAGTCAGACACAACTGAAGCGACTTAGCAGCAGCAGCAGCAGCAGGTTGGCCATAGCTTTTCTTCCAAGGAGCAAGTGTCTTTTAACTTCATGGCTGCAGTCACCATCTGCAGTGATTTTGGAGCCCAAGAATATAAAGTCTGCCACTGTTTCCACTGTTTCCTCATCTATTTGCCATGAGGTGATGTGACCAGAATGCCATGATCTTAGTTTTTTGAATGTTGAGTTTTAAGCCAACTTTTTCACTCTCCTGTTTCACTTTCATCAAGAGGCTCTATAGTTCCTCTTCACTTCCTGCCATAAGGGTGGTGTCATCTGCATATCTGAGGTTATTGGTACTTCTCCTGGCAATCTTGATTCCAACGTATGCTTCACCCAACCTGGATGAGGTACATTAGTAGATTTCCCATGATGTACTCTGCATATAAGTTAATAAGCCGGTTGACAATATACAGCCTTGATGTACTCCTTTCCCAATTTAGAACCAGTCCATTGTACCACGTCTGGTTCTAAATGTTGCTTCTTGACCTGCATACAGATTTCTCAGGAGGTAGGTCAGATAGTCTGATATTCCCATCTCTTGAAGAATTTTCTACAGTTTGTTGTGATCCATAAAGTCAAAGGCTTTGTCATAGTCAATAAAGCGGAAGTAGATGGTTTTCTGAAACTCTCTTGCTTTTTCTATGATCCAACAGATGTTGGCAATTTGATCTCTGGTTCCTCTGCCTTTTCTAAATCCAGCTTGAACATCTGAAGTTTATGGTTCACGTACTGTTGAAGCGTGGCTTGGAGAATTTTGAGCATTACTTTGCTAGTGTGTGAGATAAGTGCAATTGTGCAGTAGTTTGAACATTCTTTGGGATTGTCTTCCTTAGGGATTGGAATGAAAACTGCCTTTTCCAGTCCTGTGGCCACTGCCGAGTTTTCCAAATTTGCTGGTATTGAGTGCAGCACTTTCACAGCATCATCTTTTAGGATTTGAAACAGCTCAACTGGAATTCCATCACCTCCACTAGCTTTGTTCATAGTGTGGCTTCCCAAGGTCCACTTGACTTTGGACCATCCGCATTCCAGGATGTCTGGCTCTAAGTGAGTGATCACACCATCATTATTATCTGGGTCATGAAGATCTTTTTTTTTGTGTAGTTCTTCTGTGTATTCTTGCCACCTCTTCTTAATATCTTCTGCTTCTGTTAGGTCCATACCATTTCTGTCCTTTATTGTACCCATCTTTGCATGAAATGTTTCCTTGATATCTCTAATTTTCTTGAAGCAATCTCTAGTCTTTTCCATTCTATTTTTTTTCCCTGTTTCTTTGCATTGATCACTGTGGAAGGCTTTCTTATCTCTCCTTGCTATTTTTTCTGCATTCACAAGGGTATATCTCTTTACTCCTTTGCCTTTAGCTTCTCTTCTTTTCTCAGCTATTTGTAAGGCCTGCTCAGACAACTATTTCACCTTTTTGCATTTCTTTTGCTTGGAGATGGTTTTGATCACTGCCTCCTGTACAATATCAGAAACCTCCATCCATATTTCTTCAGGCACTCTATCAGATCTAAGCCCTTGAATCTGTCTGTCACTTCCACTGTATAATTGTAAAGGATTTTATTTAGGTCATACCTGAATGGTCTAGTGGTTTTCCCTACTTTCTTCAATTTAAGTCTGAATTTGGCAGTAAGAATTGCATGATTTGAGCCATGATCAGCTCCTGGTCTTGTTTTTGCTGACTGTACAAAGATTCTCCATCTTAAGCTACAAAGAATATATCAGTCTGATTTCGGTGTTGACCATCTGGTGATGTACATGTGTAAAGTCATCTTTTGTGTTTCTTATAAGTCATCTCTTATGATTCTAGGTGACAGTTTTTTTTTCTACAGTTTTTGCAGATGTTCCTGCATTGTATTCTAGCTTCTAGTCACACATAGGTTGCTAGATGATACTCTGTTTGTCTTCCTTTAACAAGAAAACTTTACTTTCATTAGAAGCTTTTAAGAGTATTTTTTTTTTTAACTTGTAGTTCAGAAATTTAATCAGGATAGGTCCAGCTATGTCATTATTTCATTATCCCTCCTGGGTCTCAGCAAGCTCTTTGAGTCTTAAGTTATTCTGTAGCTCAAGATAGTTGTTGCTATTATACCACTGATGATTTATTTCTCCTATAACCATTCCTCTTTTCTTCCTGGAGATCCTAGTAATCATGTTAGGTTTCCTGGATCTTTCCTCCATGTCTTTTATTTTTTATTCATTAGATCCATTTCCTTATATTTTTGCTCTGCATGATGGACTTGTTCCTTTTTTATCTTTTAGAAAACCAATTTTAATTTTAGTGGGGACTATTCCTTTTAAAATATTCCTTTATTGATTTAAACCCTTGAGAAGGAAAGGGCAACCCATTCCAGTGTTCTTGCCTGGAAAATTCCATGGTCAGAAGAGCCTAGCGGGCTTCAGTCCATGGGGTCGCAAAGAGTCAGCCATGACTGAGTGACTGAGCACATTGATTTTAAAATTCAGATATCATATCTGTCAGTTTGAAACTTTTTTGTGCATAAGTTGAATCATTATTTATATCTCATAAAAATTTACTATTTTTTTCTGTTTTTTATGAGTTTTCTATATGTCAGAACCATCCTATTTAGGTCATTCACCTTTAAACAGCTTGGGGTCTCATTTTTAGACTATTAATGTCAAAAGCTTTCTCAGGTTATCTGATGTTACGGCTGTGATATCTTGGGCAATGCTGCATCAGCACACGACAGGAGATTGGGGAGGGTTTCTCTGCCAGGGGGCAGGTAGGCAGCAGTTTGGTAAACTGGGACTGTAATCCAAGTCTGGTGTGAAGCCCCTTTAGTATCAGGAAGATTTTGTGAGGGATTATATTCAACTTGATGACATTGACAGGAAGAGCTGACCCCTCCCAGAGCTGCATACAGATGCTCCTCTCCTAGTTGGGAGGGAACCCACTTGGTTAAACTGAACGCCCCCTCACTCTCATCCAGGCAATGAGGGAGTCTTCTTTTATCCATACTGCCTTGGAGAGGCAAACTTGTTTACAAAGTCCAGGGTTCTAGGTCAACCAACTGGCCGGCAATATAACCAATGAACTTCTACAGCTGAATCTTCTTCCCAAGTGACTATATATCAGATGTCATTATGGGTCTTATCCAGGTTCAACATGTTGTTAGGGTTACTTTTAACTGTTCAGTTGGTCTTCAAAGAGTCATCAGGAAGAGAGAATTGAGGATGTGCATGCAGGATACCCTCTTCCCAGAATATCCCTCTCCTCTGCCCCTCTCCCCAAAGAGGGGGAAGGGAAGGGAGAGTGAGGTTGTATATCTGAAGCTCTGTACTTTCTCTTGAGTCTGTCTACAGGTGTCACTGCCTCACGCTGTCATGATCTCAGTGCTTCTGTCATCAGGAGTGACATGGTCCTTTGGATTTCTTCCTTGTTACAAACACATGTTCCCAAGAGGCTTAACACAGCATCCCTGAGGAACCACGTGACCATGGGGCTCTCAAAATCATCTCTTTCCTCTGACCCCCACTGAGCTCCCAAGAGTGACTCATTCTAGACTGGACCTCACGCTCTCACATACACGTCTGTCCCTGCTTAGAAAGTTAATGGGGTTACCTTTGCTCCCTGACTTCCCAGGAGGCAGACCTCTTACCCTGGTCAGTCAAGAGCTCCTCAACGTGTCATGGGGCTAGCAAGCAAGCAAATTCTTTCTGGCACATCCTTCTGGACCTCAGGATATAGCCAAATTCATCATCATCACTTTGCTTCTGTCCTTCCCCTTGGGAACTGGCTACTGACCCCTCCTCTGACCTAATAGATTTGTCATGTGTTTGAATTGAGACAATGTTTGTCAAACTGTTATGTCCAGAGGCCCCCATTTAATGGAACTGCCCTGACTTTTGTGGTGTGTGTGTCTGTGACATGTGAGCTTGTGTCTTATATTTAAGAGGCCATTAGTGTGCTTACTCTCCTCCAGGGTTTGTTTCTTTCACTCAAGGCATCCCACCAGTTTCTTAATCAAACTGCAAAATGAGACATTTATTTGTGATCCATGTCTAACATTAGGAATGGGGAGAAGGAGGGAGTGGAGGAAAAGGCATTTGGCTAGTTTTAAATGCTCTGCCATCTCCTTGGTTCCACACTGCCTTTGCCTGTTTCTGAACTCTTTGCATTTCCTATATTTTGATACCAAGAAACCAGTCTCTCTCATGTATATATCTGTATGTCACATTCAGTTAGCTAAATGCCTATTTGAATTATATGATTTGGGACTTTTAATGTGTCCCCATCGTGACTTCAGTTTTATTGTACTTTCTTAAGAATACAGACCTCATTTACTTTGTCCTTTACACCTTCTTAGCACCTGATACAACATGGTATGTTTTCAGGAAACAGAACTAAAGCGATTTAAATGGTAATACTATTCCCTCCCGTATTACCTCCCATCCCTCCCCTTTCCCAGTAAAAGTGAGTCATCATTTTCTTTCCTAATAAGTTTAATCAGAGGACACATATATGCAAATATTTCACTTTTCAAAGATTTTCCCTATTCATGTATGTAAAATCATAGAAACCATCACACCCACCTTTATGAACTGGATCTCATTTTGAAAATGAAAGAATATGAACACATTACCCTTACTGTGTAGTGTCTGTGGGTGGTGATATTGGAGAGCAAGAGATGAAGGAAGAGAGAAGATGGATAGATAGATTAGAGCAATTTGGTGCTGACTTTTTAGAACCTGGAGGAGAAAATGGTAAGCCACTCTAGTAGTCTTACCTGGAAAATCCCATGGACAGAGGAACCTGGCAGGCTACAGTCTATGGTATCAGAAAGAGTCAGACATGACTGAGCAATTGAGACTTTCACTTTTTTTTCCATTTATTTTTATTAGTTGGAGGCTAATTACTTTACAATATTGTAGTGGTTTTTGTCATACACTGACATGAATCAGCCATGGATTTACATGTATTCCCCATCCCACTTTTTTAGAAACCACCTATACTATCCTACAGTTCTGTTTCTCAAGAGGCTTTTTGAAAGCAGGACTAGGGTACCTGACAGAAAATAAGCTAGAAGAAGCTCTTGATTTGACACTTAACCCACAAGATTGGTATCTGAATACTGAATCTGATCTTTACTTGTGTGTATGCTTAGTTGCTCAGTTGTGTCTGATTCTGTAACACCATGGACGATAGCCCACCAGGCTCCTTTGTCCATGGGGATTCTCCAGGCAAGAATACCAGACTGGGGTTGCCATGCCCTCCTCCAGGGGATCTTTCCAACACTGGAACTGTTCATTCTATTTAACTTGCAAGAGGTGATGAATGGAAGAGCTGTGTCTTAGAGAGAGATTCAGTAGCATGAATTCATTACTTGAGTTTCAACATTCTATTTTATGGGAGACATTTTAGTCCAGAGTGCTCATGACTTGTTTATGTGGCACATGGGATAAAAGAAAATCTGAAGTATCATGAGAAAAATATAACTCCTTGAACGTTGGCATAATGGGGACCTGCCTGCTCATTTGAATTTGTGGGGCTAAAAAAAAACGGCATCTTAGGAAACACAGTGCTGGAGAGAGAACAGAGTGAGTTGTTACTGATGACTATGTCACAGGGATGACTGTTATGGCTAAAAGGCATTTGAAAAGCATAAGAGAGAATATTGTTCTGCAAACAGCACAGAAAGATTTAATCTGTGGTCCACCTCATTGTGGAATGTATAATTCTAGTAATGAGTGCTGAAATAGGCTATCTGGAACCTGGTTTATTTATTTTTTTAATTAATTAATTTATTTTAATTGGAGGCTAATTACTTTACAATATTGTAGTGGTGTTTGCTATACATTCACATGAATCAGCCATGGGTGTGCATGTGTTCCCCATCCTTAACCCCCCTCCCACCTCCCTCCCCATCCCATCCCTCAGGGTCATCCCAGTGCACCAGCCCTGAGCACCCTGTCTCATGCATAGAACGTGGACTGGCAATTTGTTTCACATATGTTAATATAGAGGTTTCAATGCTATTCTCTCAAATCATCCCACCCTCGCCTTAACCCACAGAGTCCTACAGTCTGTTCTTTACATCTGTGTCTCTTTTGCTGTCTCACATACAGGGTTATCATTACCATCTTTCTAAATTCCATATATATGTGTGAGTATACGGTATTGGTGTTTTTCTTTCTGACTTACTTCACTCTGTATAATAGGCTCCACCTCATTAGAACTGATTCAAAGGCATTCTTTTTAATAACTTAGTAATATTCCATTGTGTTTATGTACCACAGCTTTTTTATCCAATCGTCTGCTGATGGACATCTAGGTTGCTTCCATGTCCTGCTATTGTAAACAGTGCTGTGGTGAATATTGGGGTACATGTGTCTCTTTCAATTCTGGTTTCCTCCGTGTGTATGCCCAGCAGTGGGATTGCTGGGCCATATGGCAGTTCTATTTCCAGTTTTTTAAGGAATCTCCACACTGTTCTGCATAGTGGCTGTACTAGATTGCATTCCCACCAACAGTGTAAGAGGGTTCCTTTTTCTCTGCACCCTCTCCAGCATTTATTGTTTGTAGACTTTTGGATAGCAGCCATTCTGACTGGCATGAGATATAGTACCTCATTGTGGTTTTGATTTACATTTCTCTGATAATGAGTGATGTTGAGCATCTTTTCATGTGTTTGTTAGCCATCTGTATGTCTTCTTTGGAGAGATGTCTGTTTAGTTTTTTGGCCCATTTTTTTGATTCTGTCATTTATTTTTCTGGAATTGAGCTGTTTGTATATTTTTGAGATAAATTCTCTGTCAGTTGCTTCATTTGCTATTGTTTTCTACCATTCTGAAGGCTGTCTTTTCATCTTGCTTATAGTTTCCTTCATTGTGCAAAAGCTTTAAAGATTAATTTGGTCCAATTTGTTTATTTTTGCTTTTATTTCCGTTACTCTGGGAGGTGGGTCATAGAGGATCCTGCTGTGATTTATGTCGGAGAATGTTTTGCCTATATTCCTCTAGGAGTTTTATAGTTTCTAGTCTTACGTTTAGATCTTTAATCCATTTTGAGTTTATTTTTGTATATGGCATTAGAAAGTGTTCTAGTTTCATTTTTTACAAGTGGTTGACCAGTTTTCCCAGCACCACTTGTTCAAGAGATTGGCTTTTATACACTGTATATTCTTGCCTTCTTTGTCAAAGATAAGGTGTCCATAGGTGCGTGGACTTATCTCTGGCCTTCTATTTTGTTCCATTGATCTATATTTCTGTCTTTGTGCCAGAACCATATTGTCTTGATGACTGTAGCTTTGTATTGTAGCCTGAAGTCAGGCAGGTTGATTCCTCCAGTTCCATTCTTCTTTCTCAAGATTGCTTTGTCTATTCAAGCTTTTTTTGTATTCCCATACAAATTGTGAAACTATTTTTTCTAGTCGTGTGAAAAATACCGTTGGTAGTTTGATAGGGATTGCCTTGAATCTATAGATTGCTTTGGCTAGTATACTCATTTTGACTATATTGAGTTTTCTGATCCATGAACATGGTATATTTCTCTATCGCTATGTGTCCTCTTTGATGTTTTTCATCAGTGTTTTATAGTTTTCTATATATAGGTCTTTTGTTTCTTTAGGTAGATTTATTCCTAAGTATTTTATTCTTTTCATTGCAATGGTGAATGGAATTGTTTCCTTAATTTCTCTTTCTGTTTTCTCATTGTTAGTGTATAGGAATGCAAGGGATTTCTGTGTGTTAATTTTATATCCTGCAACTATATTCATTGATTAACTCTAGTAATTTTCAGATGGTGTCTTTAGGGTTTTCTATGTAGAGGATCATGTCATCTGCAAACAGTGAGTTTTACTTCTTTTCCAATCTGGATTCCTTTTATTCCTTTTTCTTCTATGATTGCTCTGGCTAAAACTTCGAAAACTATGTTGAATAGTAGTGGTGAGAGTGGGCACACTTGTTTTCTTCCTGACTTTAGGGGAAAGTTGTTCAATTTTTCACCACTGAGGATAAAGTTTGCTGTGGGTTTATCGTATATGGCTTTTATTGTGTTGAAGTATGTTCCTTCCTTCTGAAGCAACTGGAGGGTTTTTATCATAAATGGATGTTGAATTATGTCAAAGGCTTTCTCTGCATCTGTTGAGATAATCATGTGGTATTTATATTTAAATTTGTTAATGTGTTGTATCACATTGATTGATTTGCAAATATTGAAGAATCCTTGCATCCCTGGAATAAAGCCTCCTTGGTCATGATGTATGATCTTTTTAAATATATTGTTGGATTCTGTTTGCTAGAATTTTGTTAAGGACTTTTGCATCTATGTTCATCAGTGATATTGGCCTGTAGTTTTCTTTTTTTGTGGCATCTTTGTCTGGTTTTGATATTAAGGTGATGGTGGCCTCATAGAATGAGTTTGGAAGTTTACCTTCCTTTGCAATTTTCTGGAAGAGTTTGAGTAGGACAGGTGTTAGCTCTTCTCTAAATTTTTGGTAGAATTCAGCTGTGAAGCCATCTGGTCCTGGGCTTTTGTTTGCTGGAAGATTTCTGATTACAGTTTCTATTTCCGTGCTTGTGATGGGTCTGTTGAGATTTTCTATTTGTTCCTGGTTCAATTTTGAAAAGTTATACTTTCCTAAGAATTTGTCCATTTCTTCCAAGTTGTTCATTTTATTGGCATATAGTCTCTGGTAGTAGTCTCTTATGATCCTTTGTATTTCTGTCTTGTCTGTTGTGATTTCTCCATTTTCATTTCTAATTTTGTTGATTTCATTCTTCTCCCTTTGTTTCTTGATGAGTCTGGCTAATGGTTTGTCTATTTTATTTATCTTCTAAAGAACCAGTTTTTAGCTTTGTTGCTTTTTGCTATGGTCTCTTTTGTTTCTTTTTCATTTATTTCTGCCCTAAGTTTTATGATTTCTTTCCATCTACTAACCCTGGGGTTCTTCATTTCTTCTTTTTCTAGTTGCTTTAGGTGTAGAGTTAGGTCATTTATTTGACTTTTCTCTTGTCTATTAAGGTAAGCTTGTATTGCTATGAACCTTCTCCTTAGCACTGCTTTTAATGAATCCTATAGGTTTTGGGTGGTTGTGTTTTCATTTTCAGTCATTTCTATGCATATTTTGCTTTCTTTTTTGATTTCTTCTGTGGTTTGTTGGTTATTCAGAACCATGTTGTTTATCCTTCACATGTTTGTATTTTTAATATTTTTTTTTCCTGTAGTTGACATCTAATCTTACTGCATTGTGATCAGAAAAGATGCTTGGAATGGTTTCAGGTTTTTTTTTTTTTTTTTAAATTTACCATGTCTAGATTTATAGCCCAGGATGTTATCTTTCCTGGAGAATGTTCCATGTGCACTTGAGAAAAAGTTGAAATTCATTGTTTTGGGGTGAAATGTCCTATAGATATCAATTAGGTCTAACTTGGCCATTGTATCATTTAAAGTTTGTGTTTCCTTGTTAATTTTCTGTTTAGTTGATCTATCCATAGGCGTGAGTGGGCTATTAAACTCTCCCACTATTATTGTAATACTGTTAATATCCCCTTTCATACTTGTTGGCATTTGCCTTACATATTGTGGTGCTCCTATGTTGGGTGCATATATGTTTATAATTGTTATATCTTCTTCTTGGATTGATCCTTTGATCATTATGTAGTGTCCTTCTATGTCTCTTTTCATGGCCTTTATTCAAAGTCTATTTTATCTGATATGAGTATTGCTACTCCTGCTTTCTTTTGGTCTCCGTTTTTGTGAAATATCTTTTTCCAGCCCTTCACTTTCAGTCTGTATGTGTCCCTAGGTTTGAGGTGGGTCTCTTGTAGACAGCATATATAGCGGTCTTGTTCTTGTATCCATTCAGCCAGTCTTTGTCTTTTGGTTGGGGCATTCAACCCATTTACATTTTAGGTAATTATTGATCAGTATGATCCCATTGCCATTTACTTTGATGTTTTGAGTTTTAGATTACACACCTTTTCTGTGTTTGCTGTCTAGAGATGATCCTTTAGCATTTGTTGAAGAGCTGGTTTGGTAGTGCTGAATTCTCTCAGCTTTTGCCTGTCTGTAAAGCTTTTGATTTCTCCTTCCTATTTGAATGAGATCCTTGCTGGGTACAGTAATCTGGGTTGTAGGTTTTCCTCTTTCATCAATTTAATATGTCCTGCCATTCCCTTCTGGCCTGAAGAGTTTCTATTGAAAGATCAGCTGTTAGCCTTATGGGAATCCCCTTGTGTGTTATTTGTTGTTTTTCTGTTGCTGCTTTTAATATTTGTTCTTTGTGTTTGATCTTTGTTAATTTGATTAATGTGTCTTGGGGTGTTTTGCCTTGGGTTTATCCTGTTTGGGACTCTCGAGGTTTCTTGGACTTGGGAGGCTCTTTCCTTCCCCATTTTAGGGAAGTTTTCAACTATTATCTCCTCAAGTATTTTCTCATGGCCTTTCTTTTTGTCGTCTTCTTCTGGGACTCCTATGATTCAAATGTAGGGCATTTGACATTGTCCCTGGGTCTCTGTGTTTGTCCTCATTTCTTTTAATTCTTTTTTCTTTTTTCCTCTCTGCTTCATTTATTTCCACCATTCTATCTTCCACTTCACTTGTCCTATCTTTTACCTCTGTTATTCTACTGTTGGTTCCCTCCAGAGTGTTTTTGATCTCATTTATTGCATTATTCATTATTGATTGACTCTTTTTTATTTCTTCTAGATCCTTGTTAAACATTTCTTGCATCTTCTCAATCCTTGTCTCCAGACTATTTATCTGTAACTCCATTTTTGTTTTCCAGATTTTGGATCATTTTTACTATCATTATTCTGAATTCTTTTTCAGGTAGACTCCCTATCTCCTCTTTTGTTTGGCTTGGTAGGCATTTATCATGTTCCTTTACCTACTGAATATTTCTCTGCCTTTTTATCTTGTTTAGATTGCTGTTTGGGGTGGCCTTTCTGTTTGCTGGATGTTTGTGGTTCCTCTTTATTGCGGAGGTTCCTCCTTGTGGGTGGGGTTGGACGATTGTCTTGTCAAGGTTTCTTGGTTAGGGAAGCTTGTGTCAGTGTTCTGGTGGGTGGAGCTGGATCTCTTCTCTCTGGAGTGCAATGAAGTGTCTAGTAGTGCGTTTTCAGGTGTCTATGGGTTTGGCGTGACTTTTGGTCACCTGTATTTTTATGCTCAGGCTTATGTTCCTGTGTTGTTGGAGAATTGGCTTTGTATGTCTTGCTCTGAAACTTGGTGAAGCTTTGTTTTAGTGTAGGTATGGAGGCTTTTGGATGAGCTCTTGTCGATTAATGTTCCTTGGAGTCAGGAATTTTCTGGTGTTCTCAAGTTTTGGATTTAAGCCTCCTGCCTCTGGCTTTCTGTGTTAATCTTACAGTAGCCTCAAGACTTCTCCATCCATACAGCACCAATGATTAAACATCTAGGTTAATGGTGAAAAGATTATCCACAGTGAGAGATACCCAGAGAGAAGAGAAGAGGGAGGAGGGAGTTAGAGGTGACCAGGAGGAGAAGAGGGGGAATCAAAAGTGGCGAGAGGAATCTAATCAGTAATCAATTCCCTATTTGCTCTTCACAGTTTGGAACACTCAGAGAGATTCATGGAGTTACATAAAGAAAAGAAGGGAGAGGGAGGAGATCGACGTGACCAGGAGGAGAAAAGGGGGAGTCAAAAGGAGAGAGACAGATCTAGCCAGTAATCAGTTCCCTAAATGTTCTCCACAGCCCAGAACACCCAAAGAGATTCACACAGTTGGATATAGAAGAGAAGGGGGAGGGAGGAGATAGAGGTGACCTGGTGGAGAAAAAGGAGAGTCAAAAGGGGGAGATAGAAATCAAGTCAGTAATCACACTCCTAAGTAAAATGGTTACTGATAATTGGTTTCTTAAAGGTACAAAATTGATAACAAGTACCAAAAAGCAAAGATTAAAAATCTAGAGTAGATGTTAGACTTTGAAAAATACCATATTAAAAAAAACATATTCATAAGAATTATAAAAAATATATAAAATTTGCTTAAGAATAGGGTCTTTTTTTGTAAGGTAATAGTAGGTTATAAGAATGAAAATTAAAGGAGTAATAAAGAACTTAAAAATAAAAAATTTAGAAAATTAATAAATGATAATAGTAAAATATATCTAGGAATTTCTCTGGAGCTGTTGAGGGCAGTGTGGGGTCAGTTCAGTCTCAGATAGTTCGTTGTTACAGCTTATATTTCTCAAGGGCTATAGGCCCCTTCCACTGTAGTCAGTGCTAACTGCAGGGTTTTAATCTGTTGTACCTGTCACTTCCAAAGTGGTTCCCTCTTCTTTGTTTATTTTGGCTTCCTCTGTTTGCAGGTCTCTTCAGTGTCTAATTTCTGCCCTGACACAAGGGGGCAAAGGTGGTCACTTATTTAGGCTCACTTGTTCAGTTGTGCTATGGAGAGGCAGGAACACTACAAAGAAATATCACTGGCATGTGTGTGGAGTGCTTGCAGTGTATGGACCACACTGGATTTGCCCCCACTCACGGTGTGTGTGCTTTCCCGGTCTACACTGCTCAGGCTCCAGGTTGCTCTGTAGGGGAACTGTCTAAAGCGGGCCCTGGGTTGCATGAATTTCCCAGGACAAAGCAGTCAGGTTCAGGTTCTTGCATCCTGCACAAAGGCACAGAGTTGGTTGGGCCTGCGTTTTGTGTCCTTCCCTGATCTGAGCAGCTCAGGTGACCATGTGTTTGGCGAGTGCACTCTCCCAGGTGGGCGGTGCATCTTATCACCTCTCTGGTCCCAGCCGCTCAGTTTCCTGGGTGCGCAGTGAGAGCTCCTTCTCAGGTATGCTGTGTGTCTCCTTTGGGGAGCTGATCTCAGGCTGTGACCCTCTTGGTGGATGTCAACCGCCCAGGATCCCAGGAAGACTTGGTTGGCAACTGGGAGCCTGCTCACAGTTTGCTGGAGGATACCATCTCTGGGGCCGAGATTGCCTCTTGCCTTCTGGCTCTGGCCTTGCCTGCCTGACTCTCTTCCTCTGGCTAGGGGAGGGGCCAGTCAGCAACTGGCTAGCTCTCCTTTGGTATTCGCTCAATCCTTTGTTCTGTGAGTGGCCCAAGCTGTACCTTAGAGCTTTCACGGGAAGGTTCTCTCTCTCTATCTCTCTCTTTTTTTCTCTTTCTGGCTATCCCACAGTTTGGGTTTCTATCTCATGTTAGCTCCCTCAGATTGTCCTGAGGGCATTCAGGCCCAGTCCTTGCCCTAAGCAATGCAGCCTGTGCTTCCCTGTTCAGCCCCCGCTTGCCACTGGCGAGCGTCTGGGCTACTTCTCTAATGGGAGTTGTGGTTAGGCACTTAGTCTGTGGGTTTTTTTGTTTGTTTCTTTCTTTCTTTTTTTCTTCTTCCAGGTTATGTTTCCCTCTGAGATTCCAAAACTTCCCACAGACCTGCCAGTGAGAGGGTTTCCTGGTGTTTGGAAATTTCTCCTCCTTCATGACCCCCTCTTTGGGACGGGTCTCTGTCCCTAACTATTTTGTCTGTCTTTTTATCTATTTTGTTATGTCCTACCTCCTTTTGATGAAAATTGGCTGCCTTTCTGGGTGCCTGGTGTCCTCTACCAGCATTCAGAAGTTGTTTTGCGGAATTTGTTCAGTGTTCAAACGATCTTTTGATGAATTTGTAGGGGAGAAAGTGGTCTCCCCGTCCTATTCCTCCTCCATCTTAGGACCGCCCTGGAACCTGGTTTAAAATTTCATTGTAAAATATAGACAAATGGCTTAATGCATGAAATAAGCTTTTGGTTAACCCAGCGGAGTGGAAAGTTTCAGGTTCAATATTATTATTTTCAAACCTGCAAAATTCAAGAAAGTGCTCTGGAGGCTGAACACTTCTGCTACTTTTCATAGTCTATGGTGAAGACTTAATTTATGTCTTTAGGACTCTGCTCTGTTTTTAAACTGGCTCTGTCATATCAGTTTGAACCTTCCCTCCGATGAGAGCCTGCACCTGTTAGGATGTAACTAGGAAGTGATTAGAAGATTATATTTAAAATTATATGCACTAGGATACTCTTAGGCACAAAGTAATTTATATTAATGAGCAGTCATTTGGGAGTAGATCTGCAACCATCTGACTGCAGCATAGCTTGATTAGAAAATACAAGAAGTTTCTACCATATACAAAACTAAAACCTGAACACCACTAACAAACCCTTTCAATCTGTAAGAACGCAAGACCAAGTTATGGTAGAAAGCTTCTTCTGTCTTGAGTAATTGTTTTTCTCTGCACATTTTGGAGAAATACCACCTGGACACTAGATTTAGAAACCAGGAAATTATTATGATACTTCCACCAATAAACTAACTTTATTCCCCAAAAGTTGAAAGAATGAAAAACCCAGTTATTTGAAAACATTTGATTTAAGCAAATGAGTTTTTTTTTTTCTTTTGCATGAAACTTGATTGTCTGGAAATAGAGTTCTCTCTCCTTTGGTTATGTCTCTTTATTTCATAGTTGAAGTGTAAGAAGGCCTCCCTTGGAAATGTTTGTTTTGGGAGCTTTAGGGAAAAACTAACTCATTCAAATATGTTCTCCAAGAATCAGATATCAGTTTTGTAAGTAGTTTGAGATGACTTGTACCTGTTTCACTCAGTTGGACACATGCACATTTATTTTAAAAAATTAAGCACTGAAGTCATCCTACAA
The DNA here is from genome assembly GCF_033118175.1 of Dama dama. NCBI lineage: Eukaryota > Metazoa > Chordata > Mammalia > Artiodactyla > Cervidae > Dama > Dama dama. The sequence continues at coordinate 49,975,721 of NC_083714.1, read as the reverse complement.
GTGCTGCAGTAATTGCTCACAGAAGAGGGCTTCTCAAAACGCATTTTATGTTAATGACCCGAGTCTTACATTTCAAAGTGTAGAAATGTACCATGCTATTTCTTGGGAGTAGATGAAGATGACTAATTCACCAATATTTTATTTTTCTTCTGAAATCTCTTTTTCTCCTGAATCATGTGGTAGTGATTAGAGTGTAACAGTCCAGAATAAGAATTGCTGTCCTAGAGAAGGCATGATGTGTTCAGCAGTATTGGTGGGAAAAGAAAGCTGAGTCAACATAAATATGTCTGCCTTATTAATGAAGAAGCCTCCTCAGCCTTCTTTATTCCAATTCCAGTTTCCAGTTGCAGACTTTTGGAGAGCAGGGGTCTCTTCATTTCTCCGCACCATGCAGTGCATTGTCTTACATGTGGCATGTGCTCCAGAAACATTTATTAAATGAGAGTTAAGCCCGCTAGTCATTTCCTGTCTACTCTGTGCCAGGTACCACACTAAATGATTTATTTGCAGTCTTTCATTTAATCTTGTGTATTTTTAAAAGTATTTTAAATTTAATTATTTATTTTTGGCTGCCCTGGGTTTTCATTGCTGTGCAGACATATCTCTAGTTGCAGTGAGCGGAGGCTACTCTCTAGTTGTGGTGTGTGGGCTTCTCATTGCCGTGGCTTCTCTTGTGTGGGGCACAGGCTCTAGGGCCTGTGGGCTTCAGTGGTTGCAGCATGTGGGCTCTGCAGTTGTGGTACACCAGCTTAGTTGCTCCATGGCATGTGGGAACTTCCTGGACCAGGGATCAAACCCATGTCACCTGCTTTGGCAGCAGATTCTTTACCACTGAGCCACCGGGGAAGCCCAATCTTCTGTATCTGTATCACCTCCATTTACCAAATCACCTCCATTTACCAAATGAGGAAATTAGGGTACAAGGAAGTGTCTTGGCTGATGTCACAAAACCAGGAGGTAGATATGCCTAAGTTTTGTCTGTCTGATGCCAAAGCCAGTGATCGCTGGGGTAATATGCTTTCCTAGATGAATGTATGAATGAATCAGTGGATTTATATTACATCACTCCACGATTTTGAAGCTACTTATCATTTCCTGGAACTTTAACCCACATATTCAAGTCTCTGTCAGAATGGATATCAAGATAAAAAGGAGAGTGGGAATTTTGTCATCTGACAAATCATCTTTGAATGCAGTCATGAGGAATGTTTTGCATTTAACTGTGGACGTGGCCTTTAGTAGACTTTCTGCAGAGGCAGAGGTATGAAAGTGTGAGGAGAAAACAGTGTCTTGAAGACCCAGTATTTAAAAGCTTTTCCCTTTCTTGTGCTGTTTAGAAATTTGCAAGTTCTGTAGATTTTACCCTCATCTATCTGGTCTCTAGATATTCTGTATGAAAAGACAACATAGTTCAGCTGCTGTGAAAGGAAGTCATTAAGATTGAGTCTTGGTCCTGTTAAAATATCTTTTGATACTTTTCTGAAAGGTGACCATGGGATGAATCTTTTATTTTACTGAACTCTGAACCCAATTCCCAGTTCTTGGACTCCTAAGCATCTGAGGACATTGACTAGAAGAATATCCACTTTCTCAGATGCAATTATCTTTCCAACTCTTTCATGTGTCACTCTGTGTATCCCAGGTAACCTGCACTGATGATCTCTTTCCACTAAATTGGTCAGAAGATTCGGTAAACAGATTGCTTACTTAACATTAAGAAAACTCAGGCTAGAATCAATATCTGTTCCATAAAAAAAAATACGGGGAAACATCTGCGAGCCCTCTCATCACATGCTGCTACATCCTAAATTTGTGCTGTTTTCTCTTCTTCAGTGTCTGTTGATAGCCATCCCATTTCCCCAGGAGCCCACATGCTCAGCTGAGAGACCTCTTTTCCTTCTCAAGCATAGTTGTCTTCTGGATCAAGTCTGAAAGATCAGATGGATTTTGCATGCATGACATTATTAGCATGTCTTGCTTTTGATCTCCATTGCACTGATCTAGACCAGCATTCTTGCTCCTGTGGCCTGCTGCAACACCTTCTAATGGGTCTCTGTATTCACATTCTTGCTATTCCCACAGCCCATTATTCACACTGAGGAGTGTCTCTCTAAAATGAAACCTGGATGCCATCACTGCTCTGTTTAAAGGACTTCAATGCCTCCTTATTACTCAAGGCATAATATGAAAGCTCCTTTCTGGCCTCGTGTTGTAAGTGTTGTTGACCTTCTTATTTTCTCCATGTCGTGAGTGCTACAGCAGCTGAGGTTGTGTCTTGTTCATCTTTCTATCTCATGTAGCACTTAGCAGAGTGTCTTATGGTTAATAATTGCTCAAAAGGGTGTTGAGTTGATTGAAATAAAATGACAGCCTAACAATTCAATGTATGAATTTTGTTAACAACTTTCTGAAGAATAAAATGTGAGTCACCCATTGGAATGTCCATATGTTTATATAAATAACATATATTTTTTGCTCATTAACCAATATATGACAGAATGATTTCTGTTCATTTCCATGGCAAACCATTCAATATCACAGTAATCCAAGTCTGTGCCCCAACCAGTAATGCTGAAGAAGCTGAAGTTGAACAGTTCTATGAAGACCTACAAGACCTTATAGAACTAACACTCAAAAAAGATGTCCTTTTCATTATAGGGGACTGGAAGGCAAAAGTAGGAAGTCAAGAAACACCTGGAGTAACAGGCAAATTTGGCCTTTGAGTACAGAATGAAGCAGGGCAAACACTAATAGAATTTTCCAAGAGAATGCACTGGTCATAGCAAACACCCTCTTCCAACAATACAAGAGAAGACTCTACACATGGACATCACCAGATGGTCAACACTGAAACCAGATTGATGATATTCTTTGCAGCCAAAGATGGAGAAGCTCTATACAGTCAGCAAAAACAAGACCAGGAGCTGACTGGCTCAGATCATGAACACCTTATTGCCAAATTCAGATTTAAATTGAAGAAAGTATGGAAAACCACTAGACCACTCAGGTATGACCTAAATCAAATCCCTTATGACTAAACAGTGGAAGTGAGAAACAGATTTAAGGGACTAGATGTGATAGACAGAGTGCCTAATGAACTATGGATGGAGGTTTGTGACATTGTACAGGAGACAGGGATCAAGACCATTCCCAAGAAAAAGAAATGCAAAAAACAAAATGGCTGTCTGAGGAGGCCTTACAAATAGCTGTGAAAAGAAGAGAAGTGAAAAGCAAAGGAGAAAAGGAAAGATATACCCATTTGAAGGCGGAGTTCCGAAGAATAGCAAGGAGAGATAAGAAAGCCTTCCTCAGTGATCAGTGCAAAGAAATAGAGGAAAACAGTAGAATGGGAAAGACTAGAGATCTCTTCAAGAAAATTAGAGATACAAAGGGAATATGTCATGCAAAGATGGGCTCAATAAAGGACAGAAATGGTATGGACCTAAAAGAAGCAGAAGATATTAAGAAGAAGTGGCAAGAATACACAGAAAACTGTACAAAAAAGATCTTCGCGACCCAAATAATCATGATGGTGTGATCACTTGCACTCAGCTAGAGCCAGACATCCTGGAATGTGAAGTCAAGTGGGCCTTAGGAAGCATCACTATGAACAAAACTAGTGGAGGTGATGGAATTCCAGTTGACCTATTTCAAATCCTAAAAGATGATGCTGTGAAAGTGCTGCACTCATTATGCCAGCAAATTTGGAAAACTCAGCGGTGGCCACGGGACTGGAAAAGGTCAGTTTTCATTCCAATCCCAAAGAAAGGCAATGCCAAAGAATGCTCAAACTGCCACACAATTGTACTCATCTTACACACTAGCAAAGTAATGCTCAAACTTCTCTAAGCCAGGCTTTAGCAATATGTGAACCGTGAACTTCCAGATGTTCAAGCAGGTTTTAGAAAAGGCAGAGGAACCACAAATCAAATTGCCAACATTTGCTGGATCATCAAAAAAGCAAGAGAGTTCCAGAAAAACATCTACTTCTGCTTTATTGACTATGCCAAAGCATTCGACTTTGTGGATCACAACAAACTGTGGAAAATTCTGAAAGAGATGGGAATACCAGACCACCTGACCTGCCTCTAGAGAAATCTGTATGCAGATCAGGAAGCAACAGTTAGAACTGGACATGAAACAATGGACTGGTTCCAAATAGGAAATGGAGTACATCAAGGCTGTATATTGTCACCCTGCTTATTTAACTTATTTGCAGAGTAAATCATGAGAAACGTTGAGATGGATGAAGCACAAGCTGGAATGAAGATTGCTGGGAGAAATATCAACAACCTCAGATATGCAGATGACACCGCCCTTATGGCAGAAAGTAAAGAACTAAAGAGCCTCTTGATGAAAGTGAAAGAGGAGAGTGAAAAATTTGGCTTAAAGCTCAACATTCAGAAAACTAAGATCATGGCATCTGGTCTCATCACTTCTTGGCAAATAGATGAGGAAACAGGGGAATCAATGGCAAACTTTATTTTCTTGGGCTCCAAAATCACTGCAGATGGTGACTGCAGCCATGAAATTAAAAGATGCTTGCTCCTTGGAAGAAAAGCTATGACCAGCTTAGACAGCATATTAAAAAGCAGAGACATTACTTTGCCAACAAAGGTCCATCTAGTCAAGGCTATGGTTTCTCCAGTAGTCATGTATGCATGTGAGAATTGGACTACAAAGAAAGCTGAGTGCAGAAGAATTGATGCTTTTGAACTGTGATGTTGGAGAAGACTCTTGAGAGTCCCTTCGACCCCAAGGAGATCCATCCAGTCCATCCTAAAGGAGATCTGTCCTGAGTCTTCATTGGAAGCACTGATATTGAAGCCGAAACTCCAATACTTTGGCCACCTGATGCGAAGACCTGACTCATTGGCAAAGACCATGATGCTGAGAAAGATTGAAGACAGAAGGAGAAGGGTATGACAGAGCATGAGACAGTTAGATGGCAGCACCAACTCAGTGGACGTGAGTTTGGGTAAACCCCCGGAGTTGGTGATGGACACGGAGGCCTGGTGTGCTGTAGTCCATGGGGTCGCACAGAGTCAGACACGACTGAGCAACTGAACTGAACTGAACCAATATACAATATAATAGATGATTTCTAAACTCTCCCTGATATCATGTACCCCTAATTCTGGCCAGGGTTCTGTGTGATCTAGTGGCTTTACATTTGCAAAGTGGAGCTACCCTGAAAGTACAGCTAACAAGAATAAATGCTTCCCTTTTCTCCTCCAGGGCCACTGTTGAATTGCTCTCTGCAGGTGTACTCCTTTTATGTAATAAACTTATTTATGCATATTCTGCAAATATTTATAGATTGGTGCATAATTTAACTGCAGAGAGCCTGTTGTATATATTTTTTGCAAAGCTAATGATTTTTTAAAAAACTATATATTTTGGGTGGGCAGTGTGGGGCCATCCATACTATATTTGCTTTTCTTAAAGCAAGGCGTCATGTTCATGTGTCCAAAGACTTAGCTTCATGCTTTGGGTTTTCTCATCCACACTGATCACGATAAAAAGGAATTTGTTGTTAGATGAGACCCAGGAAACTAGGTCAAAGAGAGGAAGAGAGGCTGAAGTGGCTGCTGAGCTGTGTGCAGAGTTCACACAGACACTTGTCTGATGGATGCTCTGGGACTGAGGAGTCTCACGGCAAAGTTGTGTTTGAGTCCAAACATGTCAGAGCTCACATTTGGAAATCTCCCCATCATGTACCTCTGCTTATTGGGGATAAGTGGACATCATGAAGCCATGTCTCTGGTTATTACCGAACATTCATTTCCCATGCTACTTCAGGAGAGAGACAGATGCTAATCTGCTCTAACAAACACAATGAGGCGCCACGAGTCACCTCAGTCCTAAGTGGTTACATCTCAACAATGTCATTGATCTCATAAGATCAATGGACACTTTCCAAGCCCATAATATTTTGGCCTTCTAGGGTCATTGGATAAAAAGTGGGCCTTGTAAACAAACCCATGAAAAATGATCCAATGCTTGCTGAATTTTGCACCATGATCAGCAAACCTTACCCCTTCATGAAATGCCAAAACAGGAGGGATAGATTTGTTCCCTTTCAAATTGTCCAGGTGATTTCAATGTCAACATCTAGTTATTTTAAGCTATGACCATTGTAGCTATCCATGTTAAAAGACAAGATTTTTTGGTTTAATGCTAACATTTATGTTGCATCATTCAATTAGATCTGCTCTGTAGGCATCTCCTTATCTTGAGCATCTCCCCTGCCTTGTGCTTTATGCTCTGTGTTATGAACTGTAGGTGTGTGTCCTCCCAAAAATCTTAGGTAGAACTTTTCAGCCCCCATATGATAGTTTTGGAGGTGGGGGCCTTTGGGAGGTAGTTAGATCATGAGGGTGGAGTCCTTAGGAGTGGGATGGATTCCTTTATAAGAGGAGACACTAGAGAGATGTCTGCCTGCCGTGTGAAAAAAGAATCTGGCCATCTGCGGGCCAGAAAGTGGTTGTTCACCAGACACTGGATCTCTTAGCACCTTGATCTTAGACTTCTCAGCCTCCAGAACTGTGTGAAATAAACATTGTTTAAAGCCTCCCAGTCTACAGTAATTTGCTATAGCAGCCTGAGACACTCTATACTTGTGGAAGTGCTCGAACTTTAGCTGTTGGTTCCCTTTCTGCTGGGACCTCCTTCCTACCCCCATTCACTTGGTTGATTTACATCCTCCCATCAAGTATGAGCATCACTGCCTCTTGGGACCTTCCCAGGCTGAACAACTAACCAGAACTGAAGAGCAAAGACCAAAACACAAGTGTAGGTTATGAATTTGCCAACTTGGAAATGGATTGGGCATTGTTGTTGTTGACCAGTAGCTAAGTTGTGTCTGACTCTTTGCAACCCTAGGGACTGCAGCTTGCCAGACTCTTCTGTCCTCCACTATTTCCCAGAGTTTGCTCAAATTCGTGTCTCTTGAGTCAGTGATGATATCTAACCATCTCATCCTCTGCCACATGTAAAATAGAGAAAACTGACTCAGGTTGGATACCTGGGAGCCCAGATTTCACCCAGGGAAAGGCTTTGGGCCCTGAGCCTTACTGACAAAGAGGAGACTTGAAGACTCAGACAATGCTGACATGATGTCTTGTCTCCTACTCTGCTTAGCAACAAACCCCTTACACCTCAAACTTCTCTTGTTTTCTTGCTGCATTTCTAAGTCTTTGCTTGACTTCTCTGTATCTCTCACTTTCTAGCCATACCCAACTCTGGCATCTCTAGATCAAGATTGTCTGCTTCCTTGTCAGCCATCTCCTAGACTCTCAGGATTCGAAGCTTTGTGATTAGCTCAACTTTGCCAGAAGGCTTAGATAGCGTCTGCAGTATTCTCCATACCAAGGTCTCCTGGCCAGTCTCTGGTGATAAGGCACTGACTATATCACAAAGCAACTCCACGTACAGAAGCAATTTTAAACGGGAGGTTTCCTTGTTCAAGTCTGAATCTGTCTCCCTGGGACTTTTCTAAGTCGGTGGGATTTGTTGAGTGAAGCTGTCTAGAAAAAGGAGCAGAATTAAGTTTGTTTCTTGTCTCACATGACAGCTCTGCGTGGATTTGAAGGCAGTGCTCTCGGGTCTGCACACTTTCAGCTTAAACATCCCAAGGCCTGTGAACTATTTCCCGTGTCTGTTATTCCTTCCCCATCTGAGTCACTACTCTCTTTAGGCTTGTCCCCTTGCTGCCCAGAAATGAGCCCACCGCTTCAGCTGTCCAGGGAGGATGGAGCCAGCCCAGCTCTTGTTCTGAGCCTGGTGCTCTTGCTAATACATTCCAGGAGCAGATGAACCCTCTGGCAGTCATGCTGCCCTGCTAGTTTCTACTGAACTTGCAGATAACTAACATTCCTGCCATCTCTGCGTGTGCTGTTGCTAAGCCACATCTCCCTCTCCCATCCTTCTGTGTCTTGAGATAAGAGTAATCATTTAAACATTCTGTTTATCTTTCATGATGAGAATGTGGGCCCAGCATTCCTGCTTGGTGAGATCTTTGGCCACCTGGTTTAGTTAACACAAGTTCGTGTGCCTGACACACAGTGAGGCCAAACAAACGGAAATGTCGGAGTCACCAGGTGAGGTGGGGGTCTCAGGGTAAATGATTATGCACAATTCTGTTTGGCTAATGGTGAGGGAACAGGGCGGTGTCACAGAATATAAGCCTCCTTAGGGTCCAGGAGGCCAGGGGCTGTGGGCTCCTGGCAATCAAGTAGTTAACGTCTTCCCTTTGGTGGGGGGTTTTCACATTTGCAAAACATCAGATGAAATTTGCTTCAAATAGTATTATCCTGGTGCCTCAGAGAGGAGTTAAAGCAGAGGATACAGGAAAGGCCTGTCCCAAGATGGCCCCATAGGGTCCTGCAGGGTTACTGTTTTGCTGTGATTCCTTCATGCCCTCTCTGATTTGAAGGGCAGGCCATGTCTGTCTTCCTGTGGGAAATGTGCAGGGTCTCAGACTGAGCAGCTTTGGCTACATTCTTTGAAATACACGTTGGGTCCAATTCTTCATGCCAGTAAAGCACCATCTGACTAAACCATCATCAGCCTGCATTTTTCCATCTTAATAACAATAGTAAGGCAATATTTAAGGAACTTCTTCTATGTGCCTGGCCTCTGCTAGGAACCAGCCTTTTAGCAGCCAATTCTTGCCACAGCATTCTAATAGCTTTCAATATTATATATAATATATATTATGTATAATATATATTATATAATATATATTAAATATAATAATAGCTTTTTTATCATCCTTTTTTTCAGATGTGGAAACTGAGGATCAGGGAGATTGAATACTTATTCAAAGTCACACAGCTAGTGTGGGGTGGGTCCATGACTTAATCATGACACCCATGCCTGTGCTCTTAACCACTATACTAGACCATCTCCATTTTATGAAAGCCAGTCTTTCCCAATTCAATTTTATTTCACATATTAAGTAGATTTTGGCTTCCCAGGTGGCACTAGTGGTAAAGAACACACCTGCCAATGCAGGAGATTCAAGAGATGCAGATTCAATCCCTGGGTCAGGAAGATCCCCTGGAGGAGGGCATGGCAACCCACTCCAGTATTCTTGCCCGGAGAATCCCATGGACAGAGGAGCCTGGCAGGCTACAGTCCATGGAGTCACAAAGAGTCGGACACAACTTAAGTGACTGAACACATTAAGTACATTCATCAAGGCAGAGGAAAAAGATCAAAAAATCTAAGGCAGAAGCATGTCTGATGTGTTCCAGATATTGTAAGAATACCAGCATGGCTGGAACTGAGTGGGCAAGTGAGAAAGTGTGGCAGATATTTCAGAGAGGTCATTGGGGCCTTGATGATGTAAGGATTGGTTAGGAATTTGACTTGTACTTTGAGTGACATGAGAAACGGGGAAGGTTTTGAGCAGGGTGATGACATGACTTGGATTATATTATTAGAAAACCTCATCTGGCTGCTGTCTATATTGTGAGTAGAGAGGGTGGAAAACATGAGCAGAGTGCTGGGGAGCTCAGTGGAGATGGTTGTATTTTGGAGAATGGACTTGGAGGGGGAGGTCTGATAAGGCTGTTTTCTCAGAGAAAACCCAAAGGAGATATGTTTTAATACGTTTCAATTGAAAATGCAACTTAAATCCTATCTATGAGAGATTTCAATTAAATCAATTTCATTTAGCTTTTAGTTCACAAAGGATAAGACTAGCTATTAATAAATTCTCTTGTCCTGGGAGTACTTTTTCCTGAGTCACTAGATGGCACTTGTGAGTACTTCTCATTTCAAGAACATTTACTCCAACTGCATGTACACTAGATGGCGCTGGGGTCATTCCCCCCCAAGGCTGCCTTGCTCCTGGTGTATGTTGACATAGAAACTTGGTTACCTCTTGTACACAAAGATCTCTGAGAAATTCGTCAATATTCTGTTCTGGTAAAACAATCCGTTCTGACTACTTTTCTGTGCAGTGTTGAATCATACATACCTACTGAAGCGAATCTGAATCGAATTCACTGTTTGACTTAGATCCAGTTTATCTGCTCATAGACTGAGGAGGAGCCCCCAGCCACAAGCTCAGCTTTGTCATTGAGATAGGAGATCCCAGCCTAAGCTGAAAGTTGAGGTAGTTTTTCCTGCCTGAGGTCAGCTGTGTGATCTTAGGTAAGGTGTTTGCTTCCATACAGTTAAAAATCTCCTTGATGAAATGTCTCTGAAAGCCAGAAAACAGAATCATGATTTCCTCACTTCTGCTAACTGTCATCTTTTTTTGTTTGTTTTTCAGGGATGGTCATTTCTTTTCTAAGGAAAAAAAATATTACAGGCCACTGGTCTCCCCTTTTCCTCATGCTCAGTTCTAACTTTGTGTTTCTGTAGTTAAGATATACAACCTCAAGTGGTCCTTGAAATAGGAATGCATTCTCTTTTCACAGTTTACCTTTCAAAGTGAAACTGACCAAAATGTTTTATACCCAGTCTCATCCTTTTAGCACTCAAATGTAACCAAAATTTCCTCTGGAGTTCTTTTGGTGAAAAGAAGACCAGACTAAAAATTCATAAGACCTGAATTTAGGTTGGATCTTGCTCCTTATGAATTGTGTGTCCTTGACTTGAAACATTTGTTTGAGTTTCACTTTCCTCATCTGTAAAATGGGAGAATAGTTATAAATTACTGGCAGCTGCAGCATGCTCTTCCATATCCAGACTTCATGCTGATGAGAGTCTTTCTCTCTTAGGCTTCAGAAGCACTACATCTCCTATGGCTAAGAAACACAGTATCTGCTCTGAGACACCACACTCTAAAAGTGCAAAAATTCACACACACACACACACAACAACAACAACTTGCCTTGCGAGAGAGGAGAGCGATGCAATTATAACCTCTCAATTTTGGAGTTTCCATAGCATGTTCATATCTCTTATTTCCTTGATTCTCCCTGAAATCCAGTGTGGAAGAAAGCATGAAGCCATCACAAGTCCTGTTTTACAGATGATGTATGTGAGTTTTGGTCTTACCAGGTGGCATAGTGGTATGGAATCTGGGTGCCAATGCAGGAGACAGTTTTAATCCTTGGCTCAGAAAGATCCCCTGGAGGAGGAAATGGCAACCCATTCCAGTATTCTTGCCTGGGAAATTTCATGGACAGGGGAGCCTGGCGGGTTATGGTCCATGGGGTTGCAAAGAGTCAGATATGACTGAGTACACATGTGAGTTTTAGAAAAGTGGAGGGCTTAGCTCAAGGTCACAAGTTCCTGGGCCATGAGCAAGGATGTAAGCCCAGGTCTCTATGAGTCCTGTACCTCTGGGGACCCACTTGACTAATGCTGGCTCGTGTAGTTAATGCTGAGCAAGTGGTCTTCAGACATTTGCCCATTTTTTCAGGCATTTGACCTAATCCACAGAGAAGGGGAAAACTGGTTGTCTAAGGTCACATAAAGAATCACATAAATAGAAAATTGAAGAAAAACTGAAGTCTATCTAATTTCAGTCCATGTTTATAACAAAACCTCCCTCTCTGTAGTTAAGAGCCAACCCCTTAAAAAAAGAGAGAGGTCTTTGTTCTTCTCAAAAGAACTAAATACATTTCCAAATGTTGTGCCCTTTATTAAAATCTTAGGTATAAAAAGCAAGAAATGTTTTCACTTAAAAAACAAAGCTCTCCCTTGATGTTGAGCAAATGGGAATCCTTTGATTCAGTACAAAATTTCTATTCTAGGTATGGTTATGTGTTTTATTTTTTTTTAAAGAAATAAAAATGAAAAACATTCAACGCTTTTAAATACCACCTTTTTCTTTCTGAGTTTGCTTGCTTATTATTAATACAGTTTGAATGGATTCTTGCTTTGACATGGAAGTTTATTTTTAAAAGAACCATGGATCATCTGTTACTATAGCAATAATTTCTCACTCTGAAGCTATTTAATCTTAAAGCAACATGGGATTTTAAATGTCATGGTCGTCTGTATTTAGCATGACTGCAGTGCTTGACTCTACCAATAAATAAGGTGTTTGTGATGAAGAGAAATGGAGTTTCTGGGTTTGTTGTTTGTTTCAGATTTTCTTACGGTGTCCCTCACCTGTTAGGCATTCTCAGCAGTGGGGAGCCATTTGCATGGAGGGTCAGCACAGGTGCCTATGATGCTGGCAACACAGGGTAGTAACTGCTGTGTGCGACCACAGCTCTTGCATACTGGGCCGCTTTGGAGAGCCAGAACTGCCTGTGTACCACCTTCTATTGCAAATAGGTGCCACCAAGTAGAACAGTCAGTGTGTGGCAGAAGTGGCCTCTGCTTTAGCAGGCTCTGGAGCCAGCATCTGGGAAGGGACAGTCTTTCACCACGAGTAGACACCAAATTGTTTGGACATTGCTTTTGAGGAGGAACCCCTGCTGTGCTTAGGTTCAGAGCCAGCTTATGTGTTCTTCCTGGTGTGACCTGCCTATGACTTGGTCTTCATGTACCAGGATCCAGTTGCCTGTAATAAAATATACCCCAAATAAATAGAAACATAAGTAAATAAATAAAAACATAAATAAATTTTATTCACCTGAAATGAGAACCTCAATAGGAATACAGCCTAAATTAAATCCATCATAGATTCATAGATCTGGATGGTATTCTTTCCTCCTGTTTACTTGACTGGTCCTGAGAAAAGCCTCTAACATGGGCTCTACAGACCTGTGGACTTGACCATACTAGTGTCTTGTCTGTCTTTTCCCTCTTACTCTCCCTGCTCTAGCCATACCAAAGTTATTTTAATTCTTCAAATAGTCACGCTCTTTGTTGCTTCAGGGCCTGTAGATGTGCTGATCCTTTACCTGTAATCTCGCCCACTCTTCCCATCTCTGTTGCCATTTTCACCCAGCTGATCCCTATGTGTTGCTCAGCTCTCAGTTCAAGGTCATTTCCTCAGAGACACTTTCCCCAGAAGACGTGAGACTCCTCTGTATACATTCCCATGGCACTCTGTTCACTATGACATAAAACTCATAACCACTGAGATTATTCATCCACTGTCTATCCCCTTGGCTAGACCGAATTCAGTGATGTCAGGAATCTGTCTTGTTTCTCATGGTATTTCCAGTGTCTAGTTTAGATAGGCAATTAAATATTTGTTGGATTAATGAGTGAATTACAGGAAGCTTTCATAGTAGAAAATTAAGGCTGCTTTGTTTTGGGGCTCAAAACCCTATTTTGAGATAAGCTACCTCTGTAACTGGCAGAGGCCATTTTAAATGTGCCACAGAATTACTTCTGGTAGGCTGGTGAAAGGAATGCAAGCAATTTTTAACACAGAGATCAAAATGTAAGCATACACGTCAGCTATTTCCCCCAGATAATCTGTTTGAGAAGAGGCCTTTAGATCCTGTGACATATAATTTGTCCTTTGAGTGAAGATTTTTTTACTCCTAAGAAGACTCAAAGTCTTAAATTTATACATGGATTCTTGCAACAAATTTCCATTTTTCTCAGAAATAAGGTGTGACTAGTAAACAATGGTGGAGAAGGCAATGGCACCCCGCTCCAGTACTCTTGCCTGGAAAATCCCATGGACGGAGGAGCCTGGTAGGCTGCATGCAGTCCATGGGGTCGCTAAGAGTCGGACATGACTGAGTGACTTCCCTTTCACTTTTCACTTTCATGCATTGGAGAAGGAAACGGCAACCCACTCCAGTGTTCTTGCCTGGAGAATCCCAGGGACAGGGGAGCCTGGTGGGTTTCCGTCTATGGGGTTGCTCAGAGTCAGACGTGACTGAAGCGACTTAGCAGCAGCAGCAGCAGCAGTAAACAATGGGACCAGTTTTCTTATGTGACTCATAAAGTGACTGTTTAATGAGAGGCCTGGAGATTTTATTTTGCTGCTCATTTTTGAAATTATTGTACAACCCAGACTTGTTGATGGACTTTGTGAATGAGGCAAGTGTCACTCAGGTATCTCATGCTTACATTGCGTGTTTTCACAAAAGACATGTCAGGCTCCAGGACTACCTGACCCAGGCAAGTGGGATCTAAGGAGCAAACAGGATTCAGCAATGAGGCTTGTGTGCTGCTCTTAGCCCTGCCTTGTGACCCTGTTTCTGCCCTCTTTAGAGCCCATGCCATACATGTTGAACTTTCTTCCTGATAGGTGGGGGGTATGTTTTGCCCTGTCTAGATTCTATTTAATTCATGTATGTTGAGCACAGTGACAAATCTTTTGCTAAGCATAGAGATTAAGGAGACTGAGACTACATAGGAAAACTATAGGGAAGTTACAGTCAGGGGAAAGCTGGTTAAGACACCCAAATAATTACCATAAACTATTGTGAAAAGTGCAACAATCCTTATACATGCAAGATCGGGAGGAGGGGGATTACAGGAAGGATTTACTTCCCCTAAGGACTTCACATGACAACATGTGCATGTACTGTAACAGGCACAAGTGTGAGGCAGGGTGCCTCAGAATCTTGGAATGCAAGAGAGAAGGGTTGCCTGAAGCCTTCCATGTCACCTTGGGGTGACAGCTTTCCCTGATGGCTCATGATGGCATTCAGAGACTGTGTTTGTTTCCTACTGCTTCTGTAACAAACTACCACTAACTTAGTGACTAAAGCAACACAAATTGTTTCTCTTTCATTTTGGGAGGTCAGAAGTTTTAAGTCAAGGTTTAAGTAGGGCAGTATTTCTTCTGAGTTTATCAGAGGAAAATCTGTTCTGTTATCTTTTTTAGCTTCTAGAGGTTGCCTGCATTCCTTGGTTTGCAGGTTTTCTTCCTCACATTATTCCAATCTCTGGCTTCTGTCTTCACATCTCCTGCTTCTCTGACCTTCCTACCTCCTCCTTGTAAGGACCCTGTGATGACATCTGACCCACATAGAAAATCTAGTATAAGCTCCCCATCTCATGGTCCTTCATGTAATCATGTCCGCAGAGTCCTTTTTGCCATGTGAGGTGAGGTCCAGGATCCAGAGCTTGCAGCACAGACATCTGTGGGGGCCATTATTCTGTCTACCATAGGGAAAACAGTGACGAGAAGAGAAAGAACAAGAAGGATGCAATGCCAGTCTTTCTTCAGCTCATCAATCAATTGAATAAAAATCATTGTTGCCTTATCCATTCGTCTGCTGATGGGCATCTAGGTTGCTTCCATGTCCTGGCTATTATAAACAATGCTGCGATGAACATTGGGGTGCACGTGTCTCTTTCAGATCTGGTTTCCTCAGTGTGTATGCCCAGAAAACTTCCAAATATTTTCTCTTTTTATTTTTACTTCAAAATTCCCTACTTCTTTGAAACCTGTGTCATAAGGCTATACTACCCACTTCAATGGACATGAGTTTGAGTAAACTCCAGGAGTTGGTGATGGACAGGGAGACCTGGCATGCTGCAGTCCATGGGGTCACAAAGAGTTGGACACGACTGAGTGACTGAACTGACTGACTGACCCACTTCATCTCCTTGTTGATGTCATCTGCCCACATCCTGATCACCACCACACCTCCCCCATTAAGACTTTAGTACCTGGTTCACTGTGTTCCTCTTTATTCCTGTCATTTTTGCTGGCATGACCTGTCCAACACTCTGGCCTTCCAGTTGGGTGACCTTGTTACCACTGATCATTTCCCTCAAGCCCAAATGAGCCACAAAGTCCCTGTCTACGATTCTGAAATTCCAACTTTAAGTATGTCACTCTCTAATCATTTCCTCTTATACTTCTGGCTTGTTGACTGCAATTCTTGCACTGATAAGATTTAATTTACCCTTTCTCTTTATTTGTCTTCCCCATCCTGACCTCAGGTATCTCTTTACCCACTATATTTTGTGAGCCATCTTTATACACACCCATTTACTTAAGTACTAATTGAGTCATCTTTATATACATCCGTATCTTTAAGTACTAATTGAGCAACTACTATGTGCTTGTCTGGGATATAGTGGTGAGGAAAATAAAGGTTTTGGACTCATAAAACTTACATTTTAGATAACATACAATCACTCCCATATATTAAAAATTGTCCATAATTCCCTTACACCATTTCTGATAGTTTGATTTTAAACATCCTTTTCTAATTGAGACCTCTAGGCTATTGTGCTCACCATTTTCTATCACTACTCTTTGCTACACGTTCATCTTTTTGCTCCTGAAATAGTATGCATGTACTGTAGATTACATTTCAAAATTAAATTGTAAAGAGAAACAAAACTAGGAATACTTAACTATCCAATTCTTATTTTATTATCATTTTTAGACTGTCTACAATTTATTGTCTATGCTATAAGAAAAATAGGGCAGCAATAATGATAAATAGTGATAAACACACCCTCAGACTCAGAGTGGGGAATACAAGTACTGGTCTGTTTACTGTCTTCATGGTTTTGTCCTTTCCAGAATGTCACATCAGTGGAATCATAGTTTGTAGCCTTTTCACATTGGTGTCTTTCACTTAGTAATATGCATGTAAGGTTCTTCCATGTCTTTTATGGCTTGATGACTCATTCCTTTAAGTGTTGAAGAATATTACATTGTCTGGATGTACCACAGTTTATCCATACATTGACGAAAGGACATTTGATCACTCTTAAGTTTGGTTAATTATGTGTAGAGCTGCTATAAACATCCATGTGCAGACTTTTGTGTTGACATAAGTTCCTAATACATTTGGGTAAATACCAAAGGAACATGACTTCTGGATTGTACAGTAAGAGTATGCTTAGTTTTGTAAGAAATTTCCAAACGGTCTTTCAAAGTGGACCATTTTGCATTCCCATCAGCAACAGAAGAGGCTCTCCATTGCTTCACATCCTAACCAGATTTGGTATTGTCACTATTTTGGATTTTAGAAATACATCCATCTAGTCAAAGCTATGGTTTTTCCAGTAGTCATGTATGGATGTGAGAGTTGGACTATAAAGGAAGCTGAGCACCGAGGAATTGATGCTTTTGAACTGTGGTGTTGGAGAAGACTCTTGAGTGTTCCTTGGACTGCAAGGAGATCAAACCAGTCCATCCTAAAGGAAACCAGTCCTGAATATTCATTGGAAGGACTAATGTTGAAGCTGAAACTCCAATCCTTTGGCCACCTGATGCGAAGAACTGACTCATCTGAAAAGACCCTGATGCTGGGAAAGATTGAAGGTGGGAGGAAAAGGGGATGACAGAGGATGAGATAGTTGGATGGCATCACAGACTCAATGGACATGAGTTTGAGTAAACTCCCGGAGTTGGTGATGGACAGGGAAGCCTGGCGTGCTGTGATTCATGGAGTTGCAAAGAGTCAAACAAGACTGAGCAACTGAACTGAATAGGCATTTAGTGATGTCTCATCATTTTGAGAAATTCCCTAATGACATATGATGTTGAACATCTTTTCAAATGCTATTTGCCATTGTTCCTTGGTGAGGTGTGTGTTCCGATATTTTGCCCATTATTTTAGCTGGACAGTTTATATTCTTATTGTTGAGTTTTAAGAGGGTTTTTTTTTCCCTGTTATAGTTATCAGTCATTTATCAGGTAAATGTTCTGCTAAGATTTTTTTCCCAGTCCAGGGCTTGTCATTTCATTCTCTTAGCAGTGTCTTTCAGCAAACAGATGCTTTTAATTTTAATGAATTTCAACTTATCAGTTTTTCTTTTATGGATCATGTTTTTGGTATTAAACGTAAAAAGTCATTGCCAGACTAAGGTCACCTAGATTTGCTCCTATGTGACCTTCTAGGAGTTTTATAGTTTTGCTTTTTATACTTAGGTCTGTGAATCTCCTCGACTTAATTTTTGTGTAGGGTGTAAGGCCTAGACTTTCTTTTTTTTGCATATGGATGTCTAGTTGTTCCAGCACCATTTGTTGAAAACACTCATTTTTCCATTGAATTGCTTTTGCCTTTTTGTCAAAGATTAGTTGACTATATATTTGTGTGGCTTATATTTGTCTATTCTTTCACCAGTACTATATAGTCTTGATTACTGTGACATTATAGTAAGTCTTCAAGTTGGGCGGTGTCTGTCCTCCAACTTCTTCAAAATTATGTTGGCTACTGTGGATCTTTTGCCTTTCCAAATAAACTTTAGAGTCAGTTCAGTCCAGTTCAGTCACTCAGTTATGTCCGACTCTTTGTGACCCCATGAATCACAGCACGCCAGGCCTCCCTGTCCATCACCAACTCCTGGGGTCTACCCAAACCCATGTCCATCGAGTCGGTGATGCCATCCAGCCATCTCATCCTCTGTTGTCCCCTTCTCCTCCTGCCCCCAATCTCTCCAAGCGTCAGGGTCTTTTCCAATGAGTCAACACTTCGCATGAGGTGGCCAAAGTAATGTAGTTTCAGCTTCAGCATCAGTCCTTCCAATGAACACCGAGGACTGATCTCCTTCAGGATGGACTGGTTGGATCTCCTTGCAGTCCAAGGGACTCTCAAGAGTTTTCTCCAGCACCATAGTTCAAAAGCATCAATTCTTCGGCACTCAGCTTTCTTCACCGTCCAACTCTCACATCCATCCATGACCACTGGAAAAACCATAGCCTTGACCAGACAGACCTTTGTTGGCAAAGTAATATCTCTGCTTTTAAATATGCTATCCAGGTTGGTCATAACTTTCCTTCCAAGGAGTAAGTGTCTTTTAATTTCATGGCTGTAACCACCATCTGTAGTGATTTTGGAGCCCCCCAAAAATAAAGTCTGACACTGTTTCTACTGTTTCCCCATCTATTTGCCATGAAGTGATGGGACCATATGCCATGATCTTAGTTTTCTGAATGTTAAGCTTTAAGCCAACTTTTTCACTCTCCTCCTTCACTTTCATCAAGAGGCTTTTTAGTTCCTCTTCACTTTGTGCCATACGGGTGGTGTCATCTGTATATCTGAGGTTATTGATTTCTCCTGGCAATCTTGATTCCAGCTTGTGCTTCTTCCAGACCAGCGTTTCTCATGATGTACTCTGCATATAAGTTAAATAAGCAGGGTGACAATATACAAACTTTAGAATAAATATCCACAAAACAACTTGCGTGAATTTTGTTTGGGATTGCATGCATCTACAAAGCAATTTGGGAAAACTTGACGCCTTAGCAATATTGAATCTTCCTATCCATGAACATGTATTATATCTCCATTTATTAAATTTTTAAAACTTTGTTCATCAGAATTTTCCCATTATAGATCTTGTACATTTTTTTTGTTAGAGATATACCTAACACTTTTATTTCTTGGTTGTCAATTCTGTTGTCGTTGTTCAGGTGGTAAGTTGTGTCCAACTCTTTGCAACCCCATGGACTGCAACACGCCAGGCCTCCTTGTTCCTCACCATCTCCCAGGTGTCAGTATTGGTTCAATATTTGTGAGGAAAAAAAAAAGCATCACATTAATATAAGATGTTAATAATTGAACTCTGTTCAGGAGAAGAAGAATAATTTTAGAGGGGAAGATAGTGGGAATAATGAATATGTTTGTATCTTACATTTCATAGGATTTTTTTAAGGTTTAAGACCTCAATAACATACAGTTTACTGTGTGGTCAAATAGATGATTTTATGCAATTTCCAGGATTACCCTGTAGGGTCAGCATTACTGTCTGTATTTGTAGAGGAGGAAACTTGATGGTAGACAACTTGTGTGTTCAATAAGGTGAATCTGATACCCCTTTTGTGAAGGAGTACCTGAGGTGACTGTCATTTATCAGGGCTACTAAAACACTAAAAGAAGGAATCAGCACTATGAAAAAATTCATTTTGAGGTGGTAGGCAGGATTGTATTACACTGAAGTTTAGTATTAAATTTTAAGCTTTGTAGTTAAGGAATGATTACTTACTGTGAACTGAAAAATTTGTAGCTGAGTCAGATCAGATTTCTGTTTGATGGGCTGTGAACACAGGAAACAGGGATTTGTGCGTGGTGCTAGTGGTAAAGAACATGCCTGCCAATGCAGGAGACCTAAGAGACCCGGGTTCAATCACTGGGTCCAGAAGATCCCCTGGAGAAGGGCATGGGAACCCACTCCAGTATTCTTGTCTGTAGAATCTCATGGACAGAGGAGCCTGGCAGGCTGTAGTTCATGGAGTCACAAAGAGTTGGACTGAAGCGGCTTAACACTGATGCTGTTCCTCTATGCCATACTCTATCCCTAAAGACAAGGATACAATCTTAACAACTACAATCTCTTTGCACTATATTTTGGCTACTGAATTAACATTTTTCTCCATTCTATCATTTTCTTCCAATTTTTTATATCACCCAAGGTGTGTATTTGAAGTATGTTCACAAATACTAAATCTGTATGATTGACCCTTGAATAATGCAGGGTTTAATAGTGTATAACTTATAGTCAGTCCTTGGTTTTTAGTATCTGCCATTCCTCCACAGCCACAGATTCAAGCCACCATGGACTGCTCAGGACTGTAGTATTCACTCTTGAGAAGTGTCTGCATATAATTGGACCCATGCAATTCAAACCTGCTCTTGTTCAAGGGTCAATTGTACAATTTACTCCATTGAGCAAAGCATACCATTAGTATAGTACATTATGGCTGATGGAGTAAGTTATTTTGTTTCTCCTCTTTTACAACAACAGCCTTATTTTCTTGTAGAATTTCAATGTGTTTTATTTATCATCATAGAGTGTATACAAATTTTGTAACCTTTGCTGCTGCTGCTTCTGCTAAGTCACTTCAGTTGTATCCGACTCTTAGTACATGACTATTATATCCATCTTTAAGCAGGGATCACTTACTCTAAAATTAATACTAGGTACTTTTCTCTGAATGAAAAGTGTCTTATAATTTAAATAAACATCACATTTAAAGTGAAGAGACGTGTGTAGTAAACAGCAATACTTGGGCTTGAAATGTGCCTTGAGGCATTAAATTTCATGTTTATAGAACTACAAACTTGATAGAAATGTCAGGGATGGCTTATTTTACACTTATGGGAAGGGAATACTATAGAGAGTAAGTGGACTGCCACTTTCCTCTCCCAATCCCTCTCTTCTTTCCCTCCTTCCCTCCTTCCTTCTGCCTGGACATCACAGCTGGAGGTTCTGATTTAATTGTTGCAGGTTGGGAATGGGGTGGGGAAGGACATTGTTTTTACAGGAAGCTTGCATGTGATTTGTCTATGCAGAGAGCTGGCGATCCTGTGTGGTTTCCTGTGGGCTGCATCTCTTGACTAGTTTTCTGTGTGTTTACATGACTGGGTAGCATGAACAGGCAGAAGGTCTCAGTAGGGAAGCTCCCCTGCAGCCAGTGCAGTTCCATTAATGTTTTCCTAAGCTCAGCTGTGATCTTAACAAGCTGTAGCTGAGTCCCTTCATTTTTACTGTTTTCTTTATTTAATTCTAAGTACAAGAGCAGTTACAGTTGGGCGGGGATGGCATGCATGAAACTTAGGGGGAAAAAAGTGTCTGTCAAATTGAATATGGTGCTTTGCTATTTCCCAGATGTTTTGAGTTTGGTTTTGAGAATGACACCCCTCTGGGAGATCTGAAGAACACTATGACAAGATGAAATCTCAGCACATCAGAGCTTTGTATCTTCTTGTTCAAATATTTTCTTGGAAACCACTTAATTTGAAATCTTTATTTTCTGACTTTATTTTCTGACATGAGGAAAGTGGGGCTCAGTGGAAATCCATGAGGAAAGTGGGGGTCATTGGAAAACTATTTTTAGGTCTTTTTGCTAAGTTTTTACCATGCTGTGTCCAGGATATATCTAAGGGACATGTTAATGTAAGCATTTATTGGTCTGAAAGTTCTGAGTATCGCAAAGTGGGGGATAGTGGAGAGAAGATAGAAGGCAAGGTACACTCCCTAAGCTATGGAACAACACGCTGAGCAGAATGCTTTATTGCAGTTTTGGAGCATCTGCCTTTTCTCCTTTGTATTTACCCTTCCACTAGCACAACAAACACGCAAGCGCACATGCATGTTCCTTGCCTTCTCCAGTCCTGTTCTCAATAAGTCCTGATAAGAAAAGAGCTTATACATCTCGACAGCCTCTGCTTCCTCATCTTGTCTGTCTGGGAAGTCTGAGGAATAGAGGTAGTTTCCCAAAATGAGGGTTAGGGCTCCAGTCAGCCGTGTATTCTTGTCCTCTCTTTTCCCTCCCTATATTCACCTCTGTTGCCAAGTACATTTGGGCCAGGGAAAGCCTTGAGTCATTCACCCTCCTGCATGGCTGGGTACTATTTGGGACTAATCTGGCTTCTGGCAGCCCCTTTCCTCAGAAATGGATCCTACCTTCCCCACACTGGCCTTTGGGCTGGTATCTGCCACATGTCAACATGCCTATAGATGAGGCGGGAAGCACTGTGTGGTGTCTGAACATAGACTGCTCTGTGAATCCCCTGCTTTTGTCCCTACTCCTTCACTGAAACACAAACAGAAGTGGCTATGCCTGTGTTATGACAGAACTTCCATACCCATCAGTTCAAGGGGCCAGCCTCAGACTCCTCTGTATCTCACTTGTCTCTTTCTCTGCCCTCCCTCACTCTACCAGCTGTGTGGGTGCCATGAAGCCTGAGTCTTTCTGAGCCCCCTTGCATGATATGAGGGAAGGAGTAGATGGCCTGGCTTACTTGGGCTAACCTCTGTTACCTAGCACTTAAGTTCATCACACTCTGAGCTTGCTATGCTCTGGCCTATGGGAAAACTTGTGTATCAAGTTCAAACCTTTCAGACCTTTGATTTTCCATTGTGTTTGGATTCTTTGAGTTAACTTTTAGTCCTAGGGAAGGCTCCCTTGTCCCAACCTCCCCACTACCTGCAGGCCTGGGCACTGAAAAGTTGGCCTATTACCTTATAGGCAAAAATGGAACCCAGCCACTACCAATCACCACCAAACCAGTCTATTTTTTCCTGGATCAGGAATTTGAAATGTTGATATTATGTATAAACACATATAAATCTCTCTTTAGTTATTCTTTCCCCTTGATCCATGTTATTTTTATTCTTAAACTGTTTACCTCATAAGATTCATAGGTTGTAATGTTTTTTTATGTGCATTTATATTTTAGCAAAATACCAAAAATGCCTTTGGCTTCTAGATGTTATATAAGGAAAACATGCGATGTTATGACTGTTTCATTTTTATCCCCTTCTTGCTAAAGCTATTTTTCCTTTAGAAATTCATAGCAAGAGTGAGCAGCTGGGGAAGGAGGAGATCTGCTACTGATAAAGAATATTCCCAAGATCTTTCCAATACTGTTTATTTGCTTTGAAATAAATGTGCAAATCAGTTGCATTTAACTATTGCATAGTGGCTAAAAATCCATAATTTCACACTGGGTTGAGCCATCTGCTACACACTGAGCCTGTTCTTTTCTCAGGTCCCTGTGAATAGTTGAGAGTCAAGATGACACTTGAAAGAGGAGGGCACTTCATCAGAGAAGTTGGTTTGAAGAAGTTATTTCTTAACCATGATAGCTTTAACCAAAAAGGAGAGAGAGAGAAGGGGAGGAGAGGTGAAACCTTATTTGTTGTTTTGTGTAATTATGTTCAGTTCAGAGGAAAGGGACAAGACACTTCTTTCACAGTGAGAGACCCCTTCAAGGGCCTGGGAGAAGGCTCTTGCCTAACACTTGGAAATGAATTGTCTGAGGAGACACATGTGCTGACAAAGCAAGAGACTTTATTGAAAAGGGGCATTTGAGGGGAGAGCAGCAAGGTAAGGGAACACAGAACTCCTCTGTCACATGGCTCATAGTCTTAGGTTTTATGATGGTGGGTTTAGCTTTCTAGGTAGTGTCTGGCCAGTCATCTAGTGTCCATATTTGGTCTGATTGAGGACCCTTCCTTGTGGCACATGCTTCTCTTAGTCAAGATGATTTCCAGTGCGAGAGTTCCTGAGGTTGGCAGGACATATTACGGGCTGCTGTCTCCTCCCTCTTTTTGGCCTCTCCCAGATTTCTCTGGTCAGTTTTGGTGGCAGCTCTTGCAACTCATCAGTACCTTGTTCCTTATCAAGACCTCCTGTTGTGAGACAACTCATGCAAATTGTTATTATTGTTATTATCATGACTGGCCAGGGAGTGTAGTTTTAGTCTTTGGTTCCCTAATACTGCTATCCAATGTACATTTCTGCAGTGATACAAATGTTCTTGATCTGTGCACAATATGGTCAATATTGGTTGCACGTGGCCACTGAACACTTGAAGTGTGGCTAGTGTGACTGAGGGACTTATTTTAAATCCCTTATTTAAGTCCATGCATTTGCAGTATCCAGTGGCTAAGAGTTTGAGGATTGGATTCCAGAGTGAGCAGCTCTTTGACTGCAATGAACTTCTCATGGTCTCTGCCTGCACATACTTCAAGTGGGGATTTTCTGCACAACTGGCCTCCTCCATTGCTAATAGTCCCGGGATTATTAGTCCATTTCATTTTTACTTCCTGTGGATTCCTATTTACCATATTTGTTCAACAAATCTGTTCTAATGCATAGAGTATTGTAACATGTGCTGTTTTTGAAGATATGCAACTTTTATTCAGAACAACATTTACATAGATTGTATTAAATACATTTAATTTCCTCCTACTAAGTAACTTGTTTGGTGTGAATAAGTAATTCTCATGTCACTGAGCATACAGACATGAAGAAGAGGTATAAACAGAGAGAAGAAATAGAAATATTTTTAATTTACCAAGATCTGGCTACCAGTATCTCATTTATTGCTGTTTGCATTTTTATCATCAGATGTGAGTGCTTGCTCAGTTGTATCCAACTCTTTGTGACCCATGAACTGTAGCCCACCAGACTCCTCTGTCCATGGGATTTCCCAGGCAAGAATACTGGAGTGGGTTGCCATTTCCTTCTCCAGGGGATCTTCCTGACCCAGGGATCAAACCTGAGGCTCCTGTGGCCCCTGCATTGGCAGGCAGATTCTTTACCACTGAGCCACCTGGGAAGTCATCATCAGATAAGATAAATCAACAAATCCAAGGCCTGTCATGGGTCATGGAGACATCTCGTACAGCCCTAGATGTTTCTAGAATGTTTCTTTTCTCCTTGCCATTTCCCAGCCTCACTTCTTTTCCAACAATTGGCTACTTAGCCTCTTCCAGGAGTTTCAGTGACAGGAACTCCTTCTCTCTGCTTCCTGAAGCTGTCCATTCCACTGTTGAGTGACTTCCATCCTTGGAAAATTCCTTATAGTGTGACACAATCTGCTTTCAGCCATATTTCTACTTTTGGGATAATACAAGTACATCTAATTCTATTTCCTTGTATCAGTACTCCAAGTCTTTGAAGATAAAAGTCTTTTTACATATAATTTCTGGATTTATTTCCAATTAATTTATTCATGAGAGAAAAGTGAAAGTGTTAGTCTCTCAGTTGTGTCTGACTTTTTGTGACCCCATAGACTGTAGCCCACCAGGTTCCTCTGTCCATGGAATTCTCCAGGCATGAATACTGAAGTGGGTAGCCATTTCCTTCTCCAGGGGATCTTCCTGACCCAGGGATCAAATCCGGGTCTCCTGCATTGCAGGGAGATTCTTTACCATCTGAACACCAGGGAAGCCCCAAATTTTTCATGTCAGAGTTTAAAATATCCTCACTTTCCTGTCCTGATTACTTTGAGCTGGACATATGCTAGTTTGTCAATGGTATATTTGAGGTAATACTCAAAACTGAAACAGACATTCTGGTGAGATTTTATCAATAACAGAGTTGAGCAGAAGTCATACTTCCTAAGTTCTAGATACTTCACCTTTATTAATAGAGCTTGATTACTTTTGCTTTTTTATTTTTTAAAAACAGAACCACAGCAAAAGTCATATTGATAATATAGTTAGCTAAAGGGCCATAGTCTTTCCTATGAGTATTGAGTCATATCTTGCCTGCATTAGTATAGTTGTATTTGGGTGACCAAGTGCAGAAATTTATATTAACCCATCTTGATAACTTTAATGCATGTGGTAGACACTGAATGCATTGCTAGCTCTCTCTTCAGAGAAGAACTTGTTTCTCCTTCTGTTATGAATTTTGGTGTCAATGACCCTTAGCTGTTAGAAATCTTTGGAGATGGCCTCAGCTAAAGAAAACTACCTTTTCAAGATCACACTTACTTTTAGGGGCAGCCTCCATCTACTGACTGACTGACTCAAGGTTAGAAAGAGAACTCCTTCAGTTTGAGACCACTTTTCAGGACCATCTCAGGTCCATTGCTCCCTCTGGGGAGTCAGCTAGACCTTCACTGGGACTGTATCATATATCAGTTTCTTCTTCTGCTAAGCCCTGGTTCCTTTCCTTTCATAGGTTTTGATCTCAAGAGCCCTCCCTAATACATCTCCTTCCTACTCATTTCTAGCTCAGAGTCTGCCTCAGCTTCAGAGAGCACTGTTTGTACTCATATATTATTCCAATCTGAGCAGCAAATTCATTTTATATCCTGCATCTGTCATCAAAGGAATCAGATTTTCTAGTTTTCAGATATGATTCCTTTTCTGAGGTCCAGAACTATACTTGAAGCTCTTTATTGGATCCATCTACCTTTATGTGTCACAGGCATCTCATTATTCCCACCATCTTCCCCTCTAAACTTACTCTTCTTGCTACATCAACTCAGTCACCCACACTAGAAATCCTGCTCTCCTCTCCCTCAGCTTAAATATTCAAAGCTTCCTTCTGTCCTTTGCCATTTCCCTAATTCAAGCCCATATCACCCGCCACTTAACACTACTGTAAGACCCTACTCCCTGGCCTCCTGTATCACCCATCTTTCCTCATGATATACCACCCCTTTTTACGTGACCACAAGAGAATCTTTCCACAGCAGAGGTCTAAACATGCTACCCTCTGATTTAAAAACTTAGATGCCCTTTTGCCCACTCCCTTGTTTAAAGGATCAAGTGGACACTCCACAGGCTGCCCTTCAAGCTTTTTACCCATCCTTTCTCTCTTTCCTGTTTCATCTGCTTCTGCTCTCTTCATGTGTACTCCAGTCATAAACACTCTTCCAACACTTTTTTCTCTACTCACTTTCATGGACAAACTCAACAGGCTGGTGAATTGCTCTTATCTCCCAGTGGACTATGAACTTCTTGTATGCCTGTATATGCTTGCTTTCAGGCTGTCTTTCCAACAATGTCTGACACATTGTGGTTCCACCATGTCCCCAGTATGGTGCACAGGTACTTGGGTATGTCCCACAGGTTCTTGGGTATGTCCCTTCCATAGAGTTGAACCTTGGGCTCAAACTTAGTAGCTAAGAAAAGGTATTGAAACCTTATCATGACCAGGTCAGTCACAAGTGTGTATGCATAGGCCTCTTTTAAGTACTTTGATTTGTTTGGTTTGATGAGTGAATCTGAGAGGTTTGAACTTTTTATATCTTGTTGATAACTAAACTTGTGTGCCATAGACTAAGATGTCATGGTAGATTAAAAGTGCATTTATGTAGAGAATGTTTTAAGTTTTAAGATTCTTAGAATTGTTTGGAGGGGAGAGGAAGAAAAAAAAATACAAATTGCCCAAGTAGTTTAATGAAATGTAAAGCATGTTTTTCCCTGAGAGACACATTTAAACACATTTTTCTCTTAGAAGGCAAATGTCAGATTTAGATAGTGTTTCTTGGTGTTGGATTTAGCATAAGGTACAAGTTCCAAGGTAGTGATTCTGTGAAATTACTGGAATGAAGTGAGAGTTTCGTGTCTTCAATCTGGTAAACAAATGGACAGACTCAAAATCCTCCCAAATGGCCCAGATGGGAATGCTGGGCTGAAATCAGTTGAAGGAAACTTATAAAAAAATAAATTCTGAATTTAATTTAGAAATGTTATCATAAATAGAGGAGACTTGACTTGGAAGTGGTTTATATGAAAATGAATTATATATTTTTGTAATCCAACAGTTTGATGTGAATGTTAAAATGGGAATGTGATCCCTGCAAAGTCTAGATCACAGAATAAATAGCTAACCAATGTTGTATTGATTCAAACGTGCCAGGAATACTGTATTCACCTTTAAAGGGAGCAATGGTAAATTAGGATGCCTCTGAAGGAAGGCAAGCTGGATGGGGAAGGCTTTGCTTTCAACTCAGAAAAGTTAAAACAGCAAAATTACAAAACTGGAGAAGAGGTAACTGTTATCATTGGAAACATGATAATGGAGAAGGACCAAGCATTGGGTTATATCAGTTGGCAATAAAACTGGGTAGAAGCTAAAGAATGACAATTTTGGATCAAATTGAGACTTTATATTCTAATATGTCTAAAGATATCCCAAAGCACAGGGTCTTTCGTTTTGTGGCAATGAGTTTCATGTCATTATGAGCAAGCAAATTAAGGCTCTATGGCACTTAGGAAGGCTGTTGAAAAGACCAGATGTGAAGTGGGACCTGATGGCAACCAAGAGTCCTTTTAGTTTTCAGTTTAAGATGGTATGAACTCACCCTGTGTCAGAATGCATCATTATATTTTGATGTGTTCTTGATGAAGGTCAATTTGGATTCTCAGCTATTTTTAAAATTAAATTGTGTTATATAATATCTCTTAATTTTTTAAACATTTAAATTTATATTTGAAAGAGCACATAGAGTGTGAAAACTCTTTCATAGCAGTTAAGAGAAAGCTTTTTGTTTTTGTCCTGATTGTACCACTTGCTAGCTTTGTATAAGCCACTTTGCTTCTCTGAGAATTAGTTGTTTTTCCTTTCACCATCAAATATGACTAAAAATAGTGCATAAATTATGGGTAGCTATAAGGATGAAATGAAACATAAAGCATTCAGGTCAGTGCCTTACATATAGTAAGGATTCAGTAAAGGGTAATTATTGTTATTGTGTTGTTGTTATTATTGCTTGTTTCTCTATTTATTGGAGCTTAAACCAAAAATGTTTCCTTTCTATTGAAATAATGGACACATTTTGCTCTTTGCTCATAACATAATAAGTCTTCCTTTGTGATTGCATCTTGTAATTATTTGATAAGTTATCCTTATTAAGTCTATGGGCAGTTTCAAACTTTAATTCGTTCATTTTTATTTGCAACATAAAAAATAACAGAATTCATGAGGCAACAGATGAAAAACGTTATCACTTTTTGAATAATACATTCAGTTGAAAATTAACTGATTTAAAATATAATTGCTTCTGGAAATGACTTTATGAGCAGTGGAAGGATTTACTGGAGGAATGAAAAATAAAGCAATTGCACAAAGCATGATTTGATTCCTTACCATGGCTTCATATGAAACACTCAGTTATTGCCCTGGTTTTCAGAATATGGTTGCTTTGATATTAGTAAACAGCAGTGTTCTATTGTCTAGTTATAGATTTTGAAGTATGTACATGTTTATGTTGGTGGAGTTAGGACTCAAATGTAAGTTACATCTTTTCTCGAATGGAAAAAAACTAAATTGGGTATAAAAATTATTCTTATTTGTTTAAAGAGATCTTGCTAATAGTAAAAATGTTCTCATCTGTAAAGTCATGATGCTTTCTTCATGGGGTAATAGTAATATTTAAAGCAGTGTATGTGACAAAAAATCTATAAATAGAAAATTTAGATTAAGTAGTTTTAAACACATTTATTTCAGAAGTACTTGAATCCTTAAATATGAAAATGTTCATTGGGAAACTCCAAGAGAGGTATTTCCAAACTCACTTGATCATGGTGCCATTTTTTATTTTCTGGATCATCTTGAGTGATTAGTTCTGTGGATGGCTTTGTCAAAGACCCTTGCTTTGTAGAAGGGATCTAGACTTTTCCAAGATCACCTAGCAATTTAGTGGTACAGACAAAATTAGAATTCAAGTATTTTCCACTCATGGTCTAGTGCTTTTTCCTCTTGAAAATGTTAAATCCTTGATTTGACTATTTTCTTGGAAATCACTGGTTACTGGTTAATTCACCTTCATTTCTGCTAAATAGGGGAATGAATTGTATATCAGGATCTTATTCC
This sequence comes from Dama dama, assembly GCF_033118175.1. Classification (NCBI taxonomy): domain Eukaryota; kingdom Metazoa; phylum Chordata; class Mammalia; order Artiodactyla; family Cervidae; genus Dama; species Dama dama. Next base: position 49,945,858 of record NC_083714.1, on the reverse strand, counting down.
ATAAAACAAAGGCAGTGACTCCCTTTTGAAGGAAGCATCAAAGCCCTTTCAAAAGGGCTCCCTTTTGAAGCATCAATGAATAAAACTTTTGGGGTTGAAATGTCTCCTTGGTGAAGATTTTCCTTTCTTGACTGTGTCCTGCAGGTATCCTTGGCTTTACTGTATTGACAAAGCAATTGTCTGGTTCATTTTGACACATTTATTCATAAATGTAATTACATATGTTGATCTGTGCATTTATATAGCTAGATACAAAGACAGATATAATTTTACAAGTTGGAATTATATTTTACTGGCTGTTTTTAGTAGGTATTAGATTAAATTCTCTGATTTAACAGAGAAGTAAACAGTGTTAACTCCCTAAACTTCAAATAAATATTGCTTCTCTAAAAGAGTTATTAGATTCTATAACCTCTATCTTGAGATAATAAAAATATTATGAAAAACAACTAAGGGTTTGAATTCTTATTTTTAAAACTACATGTGTGGTAGGCTGCCTGTAAGTTGGCCCCCAGTGATTTTATTTTTGCATAGTTGAAGTTTTTAGCATTTTTACAATGTCAGAGGTTTTTTTTTTTCCTTTTATCCTTTTTGTTCTGTAACCATAGTTCCCTCAGATATGGAGCCAGAAGAGTGTCTCCCTGCTCTTGTTTATGACTACCTTACTTTCAGTGATTCATTTTCCAGTGCCCTTTCTGTTATTCTTTAGGCTGTCTGAGAGGAGGGAAAACCCATAGAACCCTGCAGATGATGGCAACTCTGAACCAGAAGGGGAAGAGAAAGCAGGCAAAATATCTGGCACCCTACAGTGAGGACAAGGACACAGAAGGTAAGTGACGTGTCTGTGGGTGACAAAGCTAGTAGATGGTAGCATCGGGGTTCGAACCAAGGTAGTTTATCAGTTCAGTTCAGTTCAGTCTATTCAGTGGAAATCTGGATGAACCACTGTCCTCTCCTGCCTCATGAGGAGGTTAGCATACAGTGACTGATGTTCAGCATTATGACCAGGGCGCTGGCTCTCCAGTGTGAGAGGGGAATTGGCTTGGCTCCGCGTGCATGTTTGAGAAGAGAGGAAATGTGTGCCCACTCCTTTCCATTCCAGGAAACATCAGATGTGTATCGTAGGGCTTTACTTGTTAGAGAGTGTCATTGCTGGAAGGGAAATAAACCACTTGCTAAGAATAAATCGACCAAGAGGTCTCATTGTAAATAAACCACCTTTTTCATTGGCTCCTTTCCCTGTCACACTTCATTTTATTAAAAGTTGAGAATTATGTTTTATTTGACAAACAAAACGAAGGACTTAAGCTCAGGATGCAGCCTCTCAGATAGCTCTTAGGGACTGCTTCCCCCCTCACACTTTAAAGTACTACTTAGGCTCACTGTGGATGCTAAACACTTTCTGACTTCAGAGGCCTGCAGGGTAGCTGATTCCTGTGACTCTCTTTCCTGTTCCTCTCTTGGCTTTGATGCTCTCAACTTCCCACCCTTACCCTGTATACGTATCCTCTTGCACAAGCTAGATGGTCTCATAGGGGTAACACCTACTTGTCTGTGCTGCCTGTGGCTCCTGGAATCCAGGTAGGCTGAATACTGAGGGGAGGTCCCCTGTCAGTTCCAGCTGTCTCATAGGCTTGTCAGTTATAAATGGGTGTCTAGCTTTAAATAAAATTTAATTGACATCAATAAAAGAGTTTGTTGCGCTTTTTGTAACTTAGGAAAATGGAGCCATTTGAACTCAATTGGGGGGGCGGCGGTCCTAAGATGGTGGAGGAATAGGACGGGGAGACCACTTTCTCCCCTGAAAATTCATCAAAAGATCATTTAAATGCTGAGCAAATACCACAAAACAACTTCTGAATGCTGGCAGAGGATACGCTGGCGGAGGACACCAGGCACCAGAAAGGCAGCCCATTGTTTTTGAAAGGAGGTAGGACAAAATATAAAAGATAGAAAGAGAGACAAAAGAGTTAGGGACAGAGACCCGTCCCAGGGAGGCAGTTGTAAAAGAGGAGAAGTTTCCAAACACCAGGAAACCCTCTCACCAGTGGGTCTGTGGGGAGTTTTGGAATCTCAGAGGGCAACATAACTGGGAGGAAAATATAAATGTAAAAAACCCACAGATTACGTGCCTAACTGCAACTCCCAGCAGAGAAGTAGCCCAGACTCTTGCAGGCTGAACATGGAGGCGGGGGCTGCATTGCTTACCATAAGGACCTGGCCTGAATGCCCTGAGTGAAATCTGAGGGAGCTAATGTGAGATAGCAACCCAAACTACGGGGTAGTTTGGGGTGGGGTGGGGGGGAAGGAAACAGAGAGAGAACTTTCCCTTGAAGAGCTCTAAAGTAGGCACTGCCAGCCGGCTCACAGAACAAAGGACTGAGTGAATGCCAGAGGAGAGCTAGCCGTCAGTGGACCGGCCCATCCCCCGCCAGAGGCAAGGAGGCAGGTGGGCGACAGCCGGAGCCGGAAGGCAAGGGGGCAAACTTGGCCCTAGAGGTGGCATCCTCTACCAAACTGCAAGCAGGCTCCCAGTTGCTAACCAAGTCTTCCTGGGATCCTGGAAGGTTGACATCTGCCAGGAGGGTCACAGCCAGAGATTAGCTCCCCAGAGGAGACACACAGCACACCTGATACAGCATTCCCACTGCGCACTCAGGAAACCGAGCAGCTGTGACAGGGGACGTGATAAGATGCTACCTGGGGAGTGTGTGCTCACCAAGCACCTGGTCGCCTGCTTGGACCTGGGAAGGGCACAAAACGCATGCCCAACCGAGTCTGTGCCTTTGTGGAGTACCCGAGAACCTGAACCTGAGCAGCTTAGACCTGGGAAGTGCACACAACCCAGGGCCAACCTTAGACAGTTCCCCTCAGAGCAACCTGGAGCCTGAGCAGTGTAGACAAGGAAAGCACACACACTGTGAGCTGGGGCAAACCCAGTGTGCCCCAGACACTGCAAGCACTCCCCACACACGCCTGGGATATTTGCAGTGTTCCTCCATCCCTGCAGCACAATTGAACAAGTGAACCTAAATAAATGACCCCTTCACCCCCTTGTGTCAGGGCAGAAGTTAGATACTAAAGAGACTTGCAAACAGAGGAAGCCAAAATAAACAGAGAGGGAACCGCTTTGGAAGTGACAGCTGCAACAGATTAAAACCCTGTAGTTGGCATTGGCTACACTGGAAGGGACCTATAGATCTTGAGAAGAAGTATAAGCTGGAACAAGGAACTATCTGAGACTGAATTGATCCCACACCGCCCTCAACAGCTCCAGAGAAATTCCTAGATATATTTTGCTATTACATTTTTTAATTTTAATTTTTTAATTTTTAAGTTCTTTATTACTCCTTTAATTTTCATTTTTAAAACCTATTACCTTTCAAAAGAGACCCTATTTTTAAAGCAAATTTCATATATATATATATATATATATATATATAACTTTTGTGATTTTTTTTTTTAATACTGTATTTTTGAGAGTCTAACCTCTACTCTAGATTTTTAAGCTTTGCTTTTTGGTATTTGTCATCAATTCTGTACCTTTAAGAATCCAATTTCAGTACTCATTTTTACTTAGGAGTGTGATTACTGGCTTGATTGCTCTCTCCCCTTTTGACTCTACTTTTTCTCCCCCAGGTCACCTCTATCTCCTTCCTCCCTCTTCTCTTCTCTACTTAACTCTGTGAATCTCTTTGGGTGTTCCAGGCTGTGGAGAACACTTAGGGAACTGATCACAGGCTAGATTGGTCTCTCTCCTTTTGACTCCCCCTCCTCTCCTGGTCACCTCTATCTCCTTCCTACTTCTTCTCTTCTCTATGGAACTCGGAGAACCTCTCTGAGTGTTCGAGACTGTGGAGAGCAAATAGGGAATTGATTACTGGCTAGATTGCTCTCTCCCCTTTTGATTCCCCCTCTTCTCCTCCTGGTCACCTCTATCTTCCTCCTCCCTCTTCTCTTCTCCATGTAACTATGTGAACCTCTTTGGGTGTCCCCCACTGTGGAGAATATTTTCACCATTAACCTAGATGTTTTATCATCAGTGCTGTATGAATGGAGAAGTCTTGAGGCTACTGTAAAAATTAGACTGAAAGCCAGAGGCATGAGGCTTATATTCAAAACTTGAGAACATCAGAAAACTCGTGACTCCAGGGAACATTAATTAACAAGAGCTCATCCAAAAGCCTCCATACCTACACTGAAACCAAGCTCCACCCAAGAGCCAACAAGTTTCAGAGCAAGACAGACCAAGTTAATTCTCTAACAACGTAGGATCATAAACCTGAGCACAAAAATACAGGCGGCCAAAAGTCACACCAAAGCCATAGACACCTCAAAACTCACTACTAGACACTTCATTGCACTCCAGAGAGAAGAGATCCAGCTCCACCCACCAGAACACCGACACAATCTTCCCTAAACAGGAAACCTTGACAAGCCACTCATACAACCCCACCCATAGGGAGGAACCTCCACAATAAAGAGGAACCATAAACTGCCAGAATACAGAAAGGCCACCCCAAATACAGCAACCTAGACAAGACGAAAAGGCAGAGAAATATTCAGCAGGTAAAGAAACATGATAAAAGCCTAACAAAGCAGACAAAAGAGGAGGAGATAGGGAGTCTACCTGAAAAAGAATTCAGAATAATGATAGTAAAAGTGATCCAAAATATTGAAAACAAATTGGAGTTACAGATAAATAGTCTGGAGACAAGGATTGAGAAAATGCAAGGAAAGTTTAACAAGCACCTAGAAGAAATAAAAAAAGGTCAATCGATAATGAATAATAAAATAACTGAGATCAAAAGCATTCTGTAGGGAACCAATAGTACCAATAGTAGAATAACTGAGGCAGAAGATAGGATACATGAGGTAGAAGACAGAATGGTAGAAATAAATGAAGGGGAGAGGAAAAAGGAAAAAAGAATTAGAAGAAATGAGGACAACCTCACAGACCTCTGGGACAATGTTAAATGCCCCAACATTTGAATCCTAAGAGTCCCAGAAGAAGAAGACAAAAAGAAAGGCCATGAGAAAATACTTGAGGAGATAATAGTTGAAAACTTCCCTAAAATGGGGGAGGAAATAGCCACCCAAGTCCAAGAAACCCAGAGAGTCCGAAACAGGATAAACCCAAGGCAAAACACCCCAAGGCACATATTAATAAAATTAACAAAGATCAAACACAAAGAACAAATATTAAAAGCAGCAATGGAAAAACAACAAATAACACATAAGGGAATTCCCATAAGGCTAACAGCTGATCTTTCAATAGAAACTCTTCAGGCCAGAAGGGAATGGCAGGACATATTAAATTGATGAAAGAGGAAAACCTACAACCCAGATTACTGTACCCAGCAAGGATTTCATTCAAATAGGAAGGAGAAGTCAAAAGCTTTACAGACAGGCAAAAGCTGAGAGAATTCAGCACTACCAAACCAGATCCTTTAGCAAATGCTAAAGGATCTTCTCTAGACAGGAAACACAGAAAAGGTGTATAAACTCAAACCCAAAACAACAAAGTAAATGGCAAGAAGATAATACTTATCAATAATTACTTTAAATGTAAATGGGTTGAATGCCCCAACCAAAGGACAAAGACTGGCTGAATGGATACAAAAACAAGACCGCTATATATGTTGTCTACAAGAGACCCACCTCAAACCTAGGGACACATACAGACTGAAAGTAAAAGTCTAGAAAAAGATATTTCACACAAATGGAGACCAAAAGAAAGCAGGGGTAGCAATACTCATATCAGATAAAATAGACTTTGAAATAAAGGCCGTGAAAAGAGACAAAGAAGGACGCTACATAATGATCAAAGGATCAATCCAAGAAGAAGATATAACAATTATAAATATATATGCAACCAACATAGGAGCACCACAATATGTAAGGCAAGTGCTAACAAGTATGAAAGGGGAAATTAACACAATAATATTGGAAGACTTTAATACACTACTCACGCCTATGGATAGATCAACTAAACAGAAAATTAACAAGGAAACACAAACTTTAAATGATGCAATGGACCAGTTAGACCTAATTGATATCTATAGGACATTTCACCCTGAAACAATGAATTTCACCTTTTTCTCAAGTGCACACGGAACCTTCTCCAGGACAGATCACATCCTGGGCCATAAAAATAGCCTTGGTAAATTAAAAAAAATTGAAATCCTCTCAAGCATCTTTTCTGATCACAATGTGGTAAGATTAGATGTCAACTACAGGAAAAAAATATTAAAAATACAAACATATGGAGGCTAAACAACACACTTCTGAATAACCAACAAACCACAGAAGAAATCAAAATATGCATAGAAATGATTGACAATGAAAACACAACACCCCAAAACCTATGGGATTCAGTAAAAGCAGTGCTAAGGAAAGGTTCATAGCAATACAAGCTTACCTCAAGAAACAGGAGAGAAATCAAATAAATAACCTAACTCTACACCTAAAGCAACTAGAAAAAGAAGAAATGAAGAACCCCAGGGTTAGTAGAAGGATAGAAATAATAAAAATTAGGGCAGAAATAAAAGAGAAACAAAGGAGACTATAGCAAAAATCAAGAAAAATAAAAGCTGGTTCTTTGAGAAGATAAAGAAAATAGACAAACCATTAGCCACACTCATCAAGAAAAAAAAGGAGAAGAATCAAATCAACAGAATTAGAAATGAAAATGGAGAAATCACAACAGGCAAGACAGATATACAAAGGATCATAAGAGACTACTATCAGCAACTATATGCCACTAAAATGGACAATGTGGAAGAAATGGGCAAATTCTTAGAAAAGTATAACCTTCCAAAACTGAAACAGGATGAAATAGAAAATCTTAACAGACCCATCACAAGCATGGAAATCGAAACTGTAATCAGAAATCTTCCAGCAAACAAAAGCCCAGGACCAGATGGCTTCACAGCTGAATTCTACCAAAAATTTAGAGAAGAGCTAACACCTATCCTACTCAAACTCTTCCAGAAAATTGCAGAGGTAGGTAAATCTCCAAACTCATTCTATGATGCCACCATGACCCTAATACCAAAACCAGACAAAGATGCCAGAAAAAAAGAAATCTACAGGCTAATATCACTGATGAACATAAATGCGAAAATCCTTAACAAAATTATAGCAAACAGAATCCAACAACATATTAAAAAGATCATACATCATGACCAAGTGGGCTTTATCCCAGGTATGCAAGGATTCTTCAATATTCACAACTAAATCAATGTAATATACCACATTAACAAATTGAAAGATAAAAAAAAAAATCATATGATTATCTCAATAGATGCAGAGAAATGCTTTGACAAAATTCAACATCCATTTATGATAAAAACCCCTCCGGAAAGCAGGCATAGAAGGAACATACCTCAACATAGTAAAAGTCATGTATGATAAACCCACAGCAAACATTATCCTCAATGGTGAAAAATTGACAGCATTTCCCTTAAAGTCAGGAACAAGACAAGGATGCCCACTCTCACCACTACTATTCAACATAGTTTTCGAAGTTTTATCCACTGCAATCAGAGAAGAAAAAGAAAGAAAAGGAATCCAGACTGGAAAAGAAGAAGTAAAACTCTCACTGTTTGCAGATGACAGGATCCTCTACATAGAAAACCCTAAAGACTCCACCAGAAAATTACTAGAGCTAATCAACAAATATAGTAAAGTTGCAGGATATAAAATTAACACACAGAAATCCCTTGCATTCCTATACACTAACAATGAGAAAACAGAAAGAGAAATTAAGGAAACAATTCCATTCACCATTTCAATGAAGACAATAAAATACTTAGGAATAAATCTACCTAAAGAAACAAAAGACCTATATATAGAAAACTATAAAACACTGATGAAAGACATCAAAGATGAAACAAATAGATGGAGAAATATACCATGTTCATTGGTCAAAAGAATCAACATAGTGAAGATGAGTATACTACCCAAAGCAATCTGTAGATTCAGTGCAATCCCTATCAAGCTACCAATGGTATTTTTCACAGAACTAGAACAAATAATTTCACAATTTGTATGGAAATACAAAAATCCTCGAATAGCCAAAGCAATCTTGAGAAAGAAGAATGGAACTGGAGGAATCAACCTTCCTGACTTCAGGCTCTTCTACAAAGCAACAGTCATCAAGACAGTATGGTAGTGGCACAAAGACAGAATTATAGATCAATGGAACAAAATAAAAAGTCCAGAGATTAAATGCACACACCTATGACCACCTTATCTTTGAGAAAGGAGGCAAGAATATACAATGGAGATAAGACAATCTCTTTAACAAATGGTGCTGGGAAAACTGGTCAACCACTTAAGAATCAAACTAGAACACTTTCTAACACCATGCACAAAAATAAACTCAAAATGGATTAAAGATCTCAATGTAAGACCAGAAACTATAAAACTCCTAGAGGAAAAC